>NC_044553.1:28910216-29520031 GCF_007565055.1 Rhinopithecus roxellana
AAGTGCAGTGGCACATTCATAATTCACTGCAGCTTCACCTCTTGGGCTCAAACCATCCTCCTAAGTAGCTAAGACTACAAGTGTGAGACCCCATGCCTGGCTAGGAAGAGGGAAAACAGCCTGCAGTGGCCAGTGATGTTGGCCTGACTGCAGGAACTGTTTTGCCAGCTGATAGATCACACCCACAGAGCTGGGCAGTGCACTGTGAACACCAGTCCACAGGGCAAAGGGTGCTCTGCTGATGTCACAGGGAGGCCCCACTCCAGGACTCCCTAGGATTTAGCCACAACTGAAGATGTGTAATTTGCGGGGAGGAGCAGGTCACAGGAGCAAGATGAGAAACATATCCGCCAAATGCCATGGATACAGGCCACAGCAGTTTCACCTTCATGCTGGGCCTCAACATTGTAGTTAAATGGTAGACAGTGGTAGGGTTGTCTTAAAGCCAGGCAGGAGCGGGGAAGGCAGGGATCCAAGCTGGCAGAGGGGCAAGCAAAGTCTAGCATGCCTGAGGGCTACTTGAGGGAGGAAGAATGAGGGGCTTCAAGTTATGGTTAGACAGTGGAGACTCCAAGAAATTTTTTTTTTTTTTTCGCCCAGGCTGGAGTGCAGTGGCGTGATCTTAGCTCATGCAAACTCCGTCTCCCGGGTTCACGCCATTCTCCTGCCTCAGCCTCCCAAGCAGCTGGGACTATAGGCGCCCGCCACCACGCCCGGCTAAATTTTTGTATTTTTTAGTAGAGACGGGGTTTCACCATGTTAGCCAGGATGGTCTCCAACTCCTGACCTCGTGATCCGCCCACCTTGGCCTCCCAAAGTCCTGGGATTACAGGCTTGACCCACCACACTCGGCTGACTCCAAGAAAATTCTTGGGACAAGTAGGGAGGAAGCAAGCACTAACAGAGTGACAGAAATCACTGCTCCCAGTTGGCCGAAAGCAAAAGGATTCTGTGGGGAGCAGCACCATCTGCTGGCCAAAGGGAAGAACTGCCCCTGCTTCCCAATTCAGGCTGGTTGGCTGCAATCCCCAATGAGCCCTGGAGAGGTAGAGTTGGGGGACAAGGTGAAGGACCGTGTGCCAAGGTATGGGGGCATATAGGGCCTGGAAGCCTCCCTGTGACACTCCAGCCCCCCTGGAGATCACTCACACACCACTTGGCCCAGCATCAACACAAAGCCACCAGTGCAGTGCAGACAGTTTAATGCTCTCCACCTCCATCACCATCACCCACCATCCTCCACAAGGCCTCAGCACCAGGGCACCCTTCACACTGGAGCCCCAGTGTGCATAAAAGCATGCCCCCACTAGCATCACTTTCTCACCCAGTGCCCAGGACTTCGAAGGCTGCCTTCTCACTTCTGGGACATCTACAGGCAGGTGGAAGAGAAGGCTTCTTCTGAGGGAGAAGAGCTGGAGTTCAGAGGCCACAGAGTGAACAGACAGAAGAAAGGTGCTCTCTCTCTCTCGAGGTGAACAGGATGTGTGTGGGGAATGACAGGGACAAAAGAGCTGCTAGAGGCAGGGGTGGAACTGGGTCAGATTTCTGACTTCTCCAGGTAAAGGGCCTCTACCAGGAGGCACGTTAATGGTCTGGCATAACTGCAGCTTTAAGAACAGCATGAAAAGCTGGCAGAATACACTCACACCTGACACCTCCTGGCCAACAGCACTACTCTGCTCCCGTCAACATGGTGACAGTGGGGCAATTGCAAGATGACTTAGCAGAGCCTGGGAGGCAGCCTTCCCAAGTGGGTTCAAGCCGCTGCTCCCACTGCCCACCCCCATCAAAGGTGACACCCTCCTACAGCCAACTGAGCTGCTCCTCCTCATAGCGCTGGGGGTCGATGAACGGCCGGTCAATAGAGCGGATCATCAACTCCCCACAGTACACACACTCAGCGGCCACCAACTCATCCAGGTCAGCCTTGAGCTGTTCCCGGCTGGGGCCTGCAGTGGCAGCCCCACCCTCGGCCTCCTTGGCCCGGGCAGAGCCCTTGGCTGGGGGTGGAGCAGCCCCCAGCTTCCTCTGCAGCTCCTCCAGCCGGGCCTGCTTGTAGGCTGGCAGGCCAGGTCGCACGGCCTGCAGCAGGCAGTCAGCATGGAACATATGGCCACAGAGGAAGAGGTAAAAAGGGCGGTTGAGCAGGGGGAAGTCGCAGGTGGCACATTTGTCCTGGGGCTCCACAGTGCCGTAACGGCCCCGCAGCTCCTGCAGGTCTCGCCGGATGCGCTGGGCACTGGCTGTAGCCTCTTCCATCTCCCGCTGCAGCTCCTGGATGTGGTGGTTGTAGGCCTTAAGTGAGCTGCAGATCGCCTCCTTGAAGTGGTCGATGGTGACGAAATCAGGAAAGAAGGGCAGCACATCCTCAATCTTGAGCAAGGGGCAGCTAGCCAGGCAAGCCATGGCTGTCTGCACATCTTCCTCCTCCTGCACCACGTGCCGTGCGATCTTCAGCCACAGCTTCTTGCGCAATTCCTCATCCTCCTCGGGCAGGTCTGCACACTGCTTGGCCAGGTCCACGTCCACCTGTGGGGAGAGCAGGAGCTTTAGGGCCAAGCCCCTTCCTGCCCAGCATGTAGACTATGGGAGAGAGAGATGGCCGAGGAGAGGCCCCGAGGCAGGATTCCCAGCACTCCCGAAAGCAAGGGGGCCTGCCCCTGCCACAGCTATGTAAAAGCTTACTTAGAGTAGTAGGGCTCCAATTTTAGTGAATTAGAAATCACCTGGGAGGCTGGGCACAGTGGCTTCACGCCTGTAATCCCAGCACTTTAGAGGCCGAGGCAGGCGGATCACAAGGTCAGGCGATCGAGACCATCCTGGCTAACACGGTGAAACCCCATCTCTACTAAAAATAACAAAAAAAATTAGCCGGGCGTTGTGGCAAGGCACCTATAATCCCAGCTACTCGGGAGGCTGAGCCAGGAAAATGGCGTGAACCTGGAGGTGGAGCTGGCAGTGAGCCAAGATTGGGCCACTGCACTCCAGTCTGGGGCGACAGAGCGAGACTTCCGTCTCAAAAAAAAAGAAAAAAAAAAAAAAAAAGAAAGAAATCACCTGGGAAACATACTCAAAATACAAATTTTGAGCCCGTCCCCAAACATTCTGATTCAGTAAAGTCCTGAGTTCACGGCCTAGGAATTTGCATGTTAAATAGCACTTCATGTGATGCTAAGGCAGGTGACAATTCATGGTTTGAGAAGTGTAAATCAGCACCTTCCTCTTCTGCTACGTGTATGTACCAGGCACTGTTTCTAACTACTTTTCTTTTTTTCTTTTTGAGACAGAATCTCACTCTGTTGCCCGGGCTGGAGTGTGGTGTACGATTTCGGTTCACTGACACCTCCTTCTCCCAGGTTCAAGTGATTCTCCTGCCTCGGCCAAGTAGCTGGAATTACAGGTGCGGGCGACCACGCCCAGCTAATTTTTATATTTTTAGTAGAGACAGGGTTAGTAACGCTGGCCAGGCTGGTCTCGAACTCCTGACTTCAGGTGATCCGCCCACCTTGGCCTCCCAAAGTGCTGTGATTATAGGCATGAGCCACCGCACTGCCCTGAGTACTTTTCTTTTCTTCTTTTTTTTTTTTTTTTTGAGATGGAGTCTTGCTCTGTCACCCAGGCTGGAGTGCAATGGCATGATCTCAGCTCACTGCAACCTCCACCTCCCAGGTTTTAGCGACTCTCCTGCCTCAGCCCTCCTGAGTAGCTGGGATTACAGGCGTGCACCATAATGCCTGGCTAATTTTTATACTTTTAGTAGAGATGGGGCTTCACCATGTTGGGTCAGGCTGGTCTCGAACTCCTGACCCTGTGATCCGCCTGTCTTGGCCTCCCAAAGTGCTGGGATTACAGGCACGAGCCACCACACCCGGCTCTGAGTACTTTTCATACACAGAACTTTATCACCCCTATGAGGTAAATGTACTATAACACTGACCCCCCTTTTGTGGCCGAATAATCTGAGCACAGAGAGGTTCAGAAACTAGCCCAAGGTCACACAGCTTAGTAAGTGAAATGGCCAGAATTCAAATCTGACTTAACAGTCCAGCTCTTAACCGTCCTTCTCTGCAAGGGAAGCCAACACCCTCTAGCCACGGCCTCCCAAGCCCTTCCACAAAGAGCTGCTGCTCTTTGGGTCCCTCTCCCAGCTGGAGTCAAGATGCACTGGCTTACCTGCAGGGCCAGGTCCACGGCCTCCTCATACAGCTCCAGGACCTTGTAGACGTGGACACAAGCGCGGTGTGGGCCATGCTCAGCACAGAGCCGCAGCGCATACTTGAGGTCGTAATGCAACCCGGTGTGGGCTGGCCCCAGCCTGCTCGAGATAAGCCAGCAGTGAGTCCGGCCGGCCACGGGCATACAGCGACAGCAGGTAGTTGTGTATGGCCTGCTCAGTCTCCCCCAGCACGTTCACGCAGAACTCCATGTAGCGGATTGCCTGGCTCACCTGCTGGACCTCACCACCCTGACTGTAGTTCACCAGGGCAGGGATGATGCTGCCGAGCATCCAGCCGGCTGCCCAGCTCAATCCAGGCATCTACAAGCTGGCGGGGGATGTGACGGATGAGGATGGGTGAGAACTTGTAGAAGAGCTGGGGGTCGCGGTGGCGGGCGAGCACAGCCAGGGCCTCCTCATAGGCCTCGTGCTGACAGTGGTAAGCTACCACCCCGCTCATAGTCCTGCATGATCACTGCAAAGTATACCATGTGCTCTGTGTCCCCATGACTGGCGAGCAGCTCATGGATAGAGGCCCGGCTGGCAAGAGCCACTCTTTGTGGCGGGGGCTGCTGAGGAAGGTACGAAAGCATTCCTTGGTTTCTTCTCGGTAGAGGGTCAGGGCCCTCTGGGTCGCCTGTAGAGCCCCAAGCCGGCTCAGGTAGAGCTCTGTCAGCCAGGTGGTCAGCAGTGTGGCCTGGGTACGCTCGGCTTGCCTTCAAACTGGCCAGTTTTTCGCTGCAGGAACTCAGCCAGAGCCTCCTCCTGTCGGGCTTCCAGGAACTTGAGGGCAATCTCCTCAAAGTAGCTCTGGGTCAGGGCATAGCAGCGTGCGCTCCTCCAGGTAGCGACGCTGGCGAAAGCAGAAATCGGCCTCCCGGGCCAGGACCGTGTCCAGGCAGTCAGGCCGCTCTCGGCAATACTCTTTGGCCAGATCAAAGCGGTTCATGTCCAGATAGGTGCGCCAGACATCTCGGGCCTCCCGTTGCACATGGTAGCGGAAGACAGCCCGCTCAGTGTAGGCCCACAGCTGGCCTGTGGAGGAGTCCTTCACCATGTGCTTCAGTGGCCCAAATTTCTCCAGGAAGTGATCCCGCAGCACCACCTGCCCAGTCAGTGTGCACACTGCCTCCACCCGGTCTGCCAGCAGCAGCAGGAAGTGGAACTGGGTCAAGACGATGGCTAGGGGTGGGCTGGCCCCAGGCCCTACCCCCTCTGGTACTCCCAGACTCGCTCCTCGCTCAGCAGAGAGTCAGGGCGTCCACAGTCCAATGCCCCATATAACACACCATCCCCCATCATCCAGGCAAAGGCCCGGGTGCGGAGCGCAGCTTGGGAGTGTAGAAGGCCAGCTCACTGTAGCCCAGGTTGCTGGGAAACTCACGGAATGGGGGTGGATGGTCCGTGTAAGCTGCAAAGAGCCCTGAGAAACCCTGGGCCTCAGCCCCCTCTGCTGCTCGGCCTATGAACTGGAAGAGGCGCTGCCGAGTGGTGGCAATAACGAAGCTACGCCCATCAGGGCCCCGCTCGGCCTCAGGGAGCACACAGGTGCTGGACCCCCTTCTTCATTGAGCACGTACAACGGGCGGAAGTAGAGATCCGGAGCAGGGCCGAAAAGCCCACCTTCGCTGGCTGAGAGCTCTGCTTCGAAGATGTGGCCTTGGGCAGTCCCGACCAGGATGGGGCCTGTGCTGCTCTCGGTGCCCAGTGCCTTGTTCCAACCCACACTCTCCACCAGCTGCCCCTTCCAGCGTGCTAGTGGCCGTACCTTCTGTCCGTTTCGGTTCACGTAGAGGACCTCCGTGCTGCTCAGGGCAATCAGCAAGTGAGAGCCTGGAGTGGGGAGAGTATGGCACCCCAGTGGATGCTGCCATTCCCACTCTCAGCCTCCTCCTGGCCCCCACACCACCCTCAGAGCCCACCCACCCAGGCAGTGACTGACCAGAGGCCCCCTCCTCGGATCTCCACTGTCACTTACCCGTATGGTCAAGGAACATCTTGTGAACTTTTGCGTCATCCTTACGTCCCAGCTCCACGTGGTTGGGCTCACTTGCCTTACCCAAGTCAATGCTGTGGGGACAAGCGTCACTATCACTCTAGAGAAGGGAAGATCCTTTTTTGGATCATGAACCTCTTTAATAATCTGATAAAAGCCATAGACTTTCTTCCCTGAAGTCTACATCTACACATAAGATGCTGAATACAGGCCAGGTACAGTGGCTCAGGCCTGTAATCCCAGCACTTTGGGAGTCCGAGGCGGGTAGATTGCTTAAGCTCAGGAGTTTGAGGCCAGACTGGGCAACATGGTGAAATCCCATCTCTACAAAAAATACAAAAAATAGTAGCCGGGTGTGGTGGACACACCTGTGGTCCAGCTATTCCGGAGGCTGAGGTGGGAGATCATCTGAGCCTGGAGGCAGAGGTTGCAGTCAGCTGAGACTGCACCACTGCATTCCAACCTGGGCAACAGAGTGAGACTCTATCTCAAAAAAAAAAAAAAAAAAAAAAAAAAAAAAATTGCTGAATACAGAAGCTCTGCCTATGGAGTAGCCCTGGGCCCTACTTAAGAACTCTCTTGCCAGCCCTGGGTCCTACTTAAGAACTCTCTTGCTAGGCGCAGTGGCTCACACCTGTCATCTCAGCTTTTAGGGAGGCAGAGGCGAGAGGACAGCTTGAGCCCAGGAGTTTGAGACCTGCCTAGGCAATATAGCAAGACCATGTTCTCCACAAAAAGGGGGAAAAAGAAAAAAAAGACAAATAGGCCAGGCGTGGTGGTTCACACCTGTAATCCCAGCACTCTGGGAGGCTGAGGTGTCGAATCACGAGGTCAGGCGATCGAGACCATCCTGGCTAACACAGTGAAACTCCATCTCTACTAAAAATACAAAAAATTAGCCGGGCGCCTGTGGTCCCAGCTACTCGGGAGGCTGAGGCAAGAGAATGGTGTGAACCCGGCAAGCGGAGCTTGCAGTGAGCTGAGATGGCAACCACTGCACTGCAGCCTGGGCGACAGCAAGACTCCGTCTCAAAAAAAAAAAACAACAAAAAAACCCCCTTAGCTCTGCAAGCTCCCTCACCTTATTTTGAGAAATCACTAAGGAGAAGATTTTCCCATCTGCTCAAAAAATCTCCATTGAAGACTCAATCAGACTTGGGGGAAAAAACCAAAAGATCTCCAGTGCATCTGGGAAGACAGGCAGAGATATCCCAGACTGCTGGGTTAAGAAGGGAGCAACGAAGAGCAGCTCATAGTTACTGGGCACTTTTGCATACCAAGCCCCATGCCGAAAGCTTCATCAGTCTAGTATTATCTCAATCCATCTTGACAAAAACCTTGAGGAGTACTCCTGTTTATATTCTCTTTATGAAAGTCTTTCCAAATTATATGCTTGTTCTAACTAAAGAATCGACGCAAAGATGTATAAAGAATGACTTAATTTTCTTCTCAAACTCCTGTTATTCCCCACTGAGAAAACTCATGTTAACATCTTTTTTCATACTCATAACACAAATAGGGTGGTTTTGTTGCTATTACAAAAATGCCTTCATATTGCATATATGTGTATGTGTCTTAATTTGTAAATTAATGATATTTCGTGAGCATCCCACTAGTCAATCGATATAGCTCTAACTGGTTTTTTTTCACCCCCAAACCCAGTTTTCCAGGATAACTCTTCTTTTTTTTGAGACAGAGTCTCACTCTTATCACCCAGGCTAGAGTGCGGTGGCATGGTCTCGGCTCACTGCAACCTCTGCCTCCCGGGTTCAAGCCATTCTCTTGCCTCAGCCTCCCAAGTAGCTGGGATTACAGGCATGCGCCACCACACATGGCTAATTTTGTATTTTTAGTAGAGATGGAGTTTCTCCATGTTGGCCAGGCTGGTCTTGAACTCCTGACCTCAGGTGGTCTGCCTGCCTCAGCCTCCCAAAGTGTTGGGATTATAGGCGTGAGCCACCACGCCCAGCCAGGATAATTCTTTTTTTAAACAGCTGCATTATATTCTATTTTATGGCTGAACTACAATTTAATCAACCATTTTCCCGTTGATGGGCATTCAGCTTGGATCCAGTTTTTCCTACCACAAGAATGCTGCAATCATACTCTTATGTCTACACTCCACACTCCTAAACAGCTTTTTTTTTTTTTCCCTTTTCCTTTTTTTTTTTTTTTTTTTTTAATCAGAGTCTCCCTGTTGTCACCCAGCTGGAGTTCAATGGCATGGCTCACTGCAACTTCTGGCTCTCGGGTTCCAGCAATTCTCCTGCCTCAGCCTCCCTAGTAGCTGAGATTACAGGCGCCCACCACAATGCCCAGCTAATTTTTGTATTTTTAGTAGAAACAGGTTTCACCATGTTGGCCAGGCTGGTCTGGAACTCCTGACCTCAGGTGATCCACCCTCCTCAGCCTTCCAAAGTGCTGGAATTACAGGTGTAAGCCACTGTGCCTGGGGCTTTTTTTTTTTTTTTTTAAAGAGACAGGAGTACAGTGATGCAAACACAGCTCACTGCAAGCCTTGAACTCCTGGGCTCAAGTGATCCTCTTGCCTCGGCCTCCCCGGTAGTTGGGACTGCACCACTACACCTGGCTAATTTTAAAAAATTTGTTTGGTAGAGATGGGTGTCTCACTATGTTGCTCAAGCTAGTTTCAAACTCCTGATCTCATGTGATCCTCTTGTCTGGGCCTCCCAAAGTGCTGAGATTATAGGTGTGAGCCACCATGCCCTGCCAGGCCAGATTCTTGAGCCACCATGCCCTGCCAGGCCAGATTCTCAACCACTACCCACTACAAAGTATTGCTCTCTTTGGAAAGGGATAGGATATTTCCTGAAAACTCCAAATTCACTGCTTTACTTGCCTGGAATGGAAGAAAGGCCCCAGGAGTTAATAGTCCCCAAACACCTCTCTAGTCCCTACTCCTAAGCTCTGTGAGCCCTTGATTACCGGAGCAGTGTATCCTTGCCCAGGCTCATGCAGAGCTGATTGCTGGAGACGACAAGACTGGTGATGCGCTCGGAAGGGGTGAAGTCAATGCGCTGCTTTGTGAAGATGGGCACTTCCTTCTCCAGCTGGGCATTCACATACCCTAACAGGTAAGGAATGACAAGATTAGCTATGGAAGAGAGAGATGAAGGGTCAGGAGAGGCAGAAAAACACCACGGTGCTCCTCGCCACTCTCCTGACATATTCCTGTCCCCAGGACCTTGGTTAACAAATAGTTTGATATCAAGTCGTTTGCTGGTCACCTTTACATTAGAGGTCTGGGGCTCTTTCCACACTCTGACAGCAGTGAGGGGTTGATTCTTTGAACCCTTAAGATGCTGTCAAGCATGATGTACCTGCTCCCAGCGGTAATGGGGCTGGGTGGGGATGGGATGGGACTGGTGGTCTGGGCATTCTCCCTTATCAGGTCTTTGGCCCAGCAATCCCAGCTTAACGAAAGTAGTATAGCCCCATTCTCTACCCCCCTCCCTGCCCATGCGGTAATGGGCCTCAGTGTAGAGTTGGCAAGTGCTGGGATATTTTGAGCACTGAATGAGGGTAAAGACTAGAGTGAAAGCAGCTGCAATTCGTTAACACCACTCACTGGAACAGTTCCCCAGGGCTCCCTATGCCCTCATTCTCCTGGAGACTCACTACTTTCTACAAAAAACGTCCCAAAACTCCAGACTGCACCCAGCTATAGCCAAGGTCGAAAAGATTTAATCTCCATTTTCCCCTGTTCAGCGACAAAATTCCCTCTGGGACCCTCCCTTCTTCTTCTGCAATATTCCGCCTTCACCGCTTTCTTTGCCCATTCCTTCCCTCCCACCTCCAGAAGAGGCCTGGTGGGAGAAGCATCAGCAGAAGCCGGGAGCCCATTCTAAGTTCTCCCAACAGCCCAACTGCGCCCTGTAGGTGAGTACTTCCTTATCTGGGCCCCAATTCCCTCTCAAAAGGACCCTAGCGGTAGAGCCTAGATCACGGCCGCTGCTCCCCTAGCTCTTTCAAACTTTGACTATCCACCAGCTGGGGGCCAAGAGAGCCTGAGGAGAATCAGGGGCCTAGACCCGGAAGGCATGGCCCAGGGGACGACCTCGAGCTCCTGGAGCTGCCCTCCCCGCTGCTCCCACGCAAATGCTAGGAGAGCCGAAAGGGGCAGCGGCACCCTCCTCTTCCTTACCCGAGTGGGGGATGCCCACGCTAGGGCAGCCGGGCTGCAAGACGGCCGAGCGGGACAGCGAGTTCTCGTACTCATCCAGGATGGACGCCATGGTGCCCGGCCTCTGGGCCCTTTGTCCGGGGTCTGGGGATTACAAAAGGGCTCCCCCCCGGGGTCCCCGTCGCCCCAGAATGGAAGCTATAACTCCCCAGCCTCTGACAGATCCTGGGAACCTGCAACCTTCGCCTCCTCTTTAAAATCCTGAGGATCCTCTTGCTCTTGCCTTATGCAGCGAGATAATCGGGCAGTCCTCGCCCTTGAATCTGGCGCAGTCTTGCACCCTACTCCCCGCCGCCCCACCCCCAACAAAAGATCACAGGCTCCCTTCAGCTGGTCCCAGGTGATCCCAACCTCGCCCCTGCAGCTCAGCTGACTCCCGCCCCCGTGACGCGGACCTAAAACGTAACTTCCGGGTTCTCAGAGCCCCACGTACGCTGGCGCACAACGTCGCCCGGCGCGCCCGCAGAAAGCGAGACGAGGGCTGCGGGCGGGGCGTGTGGCGAGTGCTGTCGAACACAAGCCCCAGGACCCTGCTGCAGTTCCAGGCTTCGACACCAGGAGGCAATCCCGGCTTTCTCAGCCCGCGTTCCCCACCGGCCTGGCGCCGCCCAGCCCTGGCTTTCGTGCCCAGGCTGTGCTTCCCTCTCATGGTCTGTCCAGCCTCCCGGACCAGCTCCCGCTCCCACCTTTCTAAACAGCCTCGGAGAACCTCCCGTTCCTCAATCCAATCGCTGGCTCGGGCCCACCGTCACAGGGCACACGCAGAGAAGTCCTGGCCACTCTTCTCCCTTACCCAGAGGCCCCCAGCTTCCGGGAGACAGCAGAGCTGGTGGCCAGGCTAGTGGGAAACCCTGTGCCAGGAACCGCCCTGACCTGCCCCACAGTGGCTCCTTGGCTGAGGGTTGCTGGGCCACTTCCATTTACTCATTTACCAAAATGTGGTTGAGCACTTACTCTGTGCCCAGGCTTGGGCTGGCAGCTGGGGTCACAGAGATGAGGACAAACCCTCCCCGCCCTGGAAAAGGCAGCAGGGTCGCTGGACCCATTAAAATAGACCATTCATACTAGAAAAGCAAGTGATAGATTATCCATCAGGCGTTTGCTCCACGAATGAGCGTCCACAATGTACCATGCACTGTTCAGGCTTTGGGGACGTGGCAGAGAACCAGACGGAAAATGTCTCTGGCCTGGTGGGGCGTTCCCAGCGACGTGGCCACGGCGCCGTGAGAGCATGGAGGAGCAGGGAACAAATGCCTGCCAAGTCCATCAAGAACGAGGGACAAGTGGGAGCAAGCGTGAAGGCGGGGACCACCCAGCCTGAGGTGGAGAGGGGAGCCTTCACTCAGGGACCTGCGAGGGCTGGGGCGCGACTATGGTTGGGTTTTCCTCTCCCACCTGCTTAGGCGACCCAGATGGAGTCTGTTCCCTTCTGGGGCCGATGGATTCTACCTTGCTAAAGTGGAAGACTCTGGACTAGGGTCGCCACCGTCCTGGCTTTGCTGGGCGGCCCCCACCTAACGACTAACAGTAGTATCTCTTTGCTCTCAGAAGTTTCCAGGTTTGCACCATACCTTTTGTGGTTGGGTTACTCTTGCTCAACTTTCTGGCCACATGCGGAGAACTTTGACTCTCACCAGCCCTACTGAGGGCTCTCTGGCTTGGAGGGGCACTAGCCCTGGGGCAGGTGACAAGTATGCCATCTAGCCTCATTTCCCTTCGCATCAGGGTCCTGCTTCTCCTGACCAAGCCTGCAGCCTCAATGTGGCCTTCCCACCTGAGGTTGCCAGGTGCCAGGAGGGAAGTGCAGGAGCAGGACAATAGGCAGGAGGCTTCCTCTAAGAAAAGTGATCCCAGATAGGGAGCTGCCCTGCTCCATACATAACACTTCACCCCCAGGTCACCTGCCATCTGCCCTCAGGTCTGGCAGGTGCAGAGGGCTGTCTCTGCCGCATGGAGCCCATCAGCAGCTGGAGGTCAGCATAGGAGTGCTGCCTTAGGGACACAGAGTACTTGCAGCTATGGCGTAAGGGTCCCCAGCACCCCCTTATTTGGCTCCATTGCTCTCCGGGATGTGTGGGATAGGCCCTGGGTGGATCCTGTTTGTGGCCGACTCAGTGCAGTCTCCCTCATGCGTTGATTACCACAGTACATCTCCACCTACTCATTCTTCAGTCCTTAGGCTGGACTTTGGATTCTTTGAGAGCCACAGAATCAGTGTGGCAGTTACAATGAGACAGGTAAGGGATGACTGCTAGGGCATCAAAAGAGAGGATTCCTGTGTGAAAGCAGTTGAATTTGACCCAAGGCTTGAAGTGCATGTATGATCTCCAAGGGCAAGCTGTATCTCTTATTCCTGCCCAGTCACTTGCTAGCTGTGACACTGCACAGTAGATGCTCTTAGCTTCACTTTCCTCATCTACAGAGACAAATACCTACCTATTAGGTCTGTGTTGAGAAGTAAATGAGGTGATCCATGTGAAAGCTCACTGCTATAGCATAATGGCCAACATGGAGCATGTGCTTAATAAACTCTAAATGTGACTTTCATCTGACAGTCTCTCTCAAGTCCTCCTCTTCCCTGAAGCCTCTCTGGATCCCTCAGAAGTTTTTTTAGAGATCTTGCTCTGTCACCCAGGCTGGAGTGCAGTGGTGTGATCATAGCTCATCTAAACACCTGGGCTCAAGCCATTCTCCTGTCTCAGCCTTCCCAGTAGCTGGGATTACATGTGAGAGCCACTGTGCCCAGCTGGCTTTTCTTATCCTGGCCACTTGGGGGCCCCTAATGATGCAGTGTGGACATTTTACTTTGATAGAAACTGCAGGAAATAACCCAGGGATTTCTGAGCATGAAGATACAGAGGTGTCTTAGGGAACTCGTAGCTAGAGACATATGCACCAGCCTCTAGTCCTCAGAGTCATTGTGGTGGTTGCCATGAGACAGGTAACAGCTGACTGCTAGGCCAGTGAGAGAGAGGATCTGTGTAAGAAAGCAATTGAATTTGACCTAAGACTTGAAGAGCATGTAGTACCTCTAAGGGCAAAAAGAGATGGTATTATGCAGTCCTCAAGAAAACCAAGAGCAGGGCTGAGCATGGTAGCTCACACCTGTAATTCCAGCACTTTAGGAGGCTGAGGTGGAAGGATCACTTGAGTCCAGGAGTTTGAGACCAGCCTGGCCAACATGGCAAAACCCTGTCTCTATTAGAAATACAAAACCTAGGCCGGGCGCGGTGGCTCAAGCCTGTAATGCCAGCACTTTGGGAGGCCGAGACGGGCGGATCACGAGGTCAGGAGATCGAGACCATCCTGGCTAACATGGTGAAACCCTGTCTCTACTAAAAAATACAAAAAAAAAAAAAAAAAAAAAAAAAAAAAAAAAAAAAACTAGCCGGGCGAGGTGGCGGGCGCCTGTAGTCCCAGCTACTCAGGAGGCTGAGGCAGGAGAATGGCATAAACCCGGGAGGCGGAGCTTGCAGTGAGCTGAGATCAGGCCACTGCACTCCAGCCTGGGTGACAGAGCGAGACTCCGTCTCAAAAAAAAAAAAAAAAAAAAGGAAAGAAAAAAAAAAAAGAAATACAAAAACTAGCCAGGTGTGGTGGTGCATGCCTGTGGTCCCAGGTACTCGAGAGGCTAAGGCAGGAGAATCGCTTGAACCTGGGAAGCAGAGGTTTCAGTGAACCAAGGTTGTGCCACTACACTCCAGCCTGGGAGACAGAATGAGACTCTGCCTCAAAAAACGAAAGAAAGAAAGAGAGAATGAGAAAGAGAAAGAAAAAAAAAGGAAAAAGAAGAAAAGGAAAAAGGAAAGAAAAACAGCAATGACCTGCAAACAGTGTGATTTTGGGGTAAAACACTGGAGTGCTAGGGATTGGAGGGAATGAGGCAGGCTGTGGCCAGGTTGCAAATTTATTCAATGGGCCATGGGAATGTTTTGGTTGGAGTTGATTAATTAACTTAGTGTTAACTGATATTAACTGATGTTCATATTCCATTCAAATTTCCTTAGTGTTTTTTGTTTTTTTCTTTTTCTTTTTTTTTTTTTTGAGACGGAGTCTCGCTCTGCCGCCCAGGCTGGAGTGCAGTGGCTGGATCTCAGCTCACTGCAAGCTCCGCCTCCCGGGTTCACGCCATTCTACTGTCTCAGCCTCCCAAGTAGCTGGGACTACAGGCGCCCGCCACGTCGCCCGGCTAGTTTTTTGTATTTTTAGTAGAGACGGGGTTTCACCGTGTTAGCCAGGATGATCTCGATCTCCTGACCTCGTGATCCGCCCGTCTCGGCCTCCCAAAGTGCTGGCATTACAGGCTTGAGCCACCGCGCCCGGCCTTTTTCTTTTTTTAGACAGGGTCTCATTCTGTAGCCCAGGCTGTAGTGTACTGGCTCAATCATGGCTCACTGCAGCCTTTTTTCTTTTTTCTTTTTTTGTTTTTGTTTTTTTGAGACAGAGACTTGCTCTGTCGCACAGCCTAGAGTGCAATAGTTTGATGTGGCTCACTGCAACTTCCGCCTCCTGGGTTCAAGTGATTCTCCTGCCTCAGCCTTCCGAGTAGCTGGGATTACAGACATACGCGACCATGCCTGACTAATTTTTGTATTTTTAGTAGAGATGGGGTTTCACCATGTTGGCCAGGCTGGTCTTGAGCTCCTGACCTCAGGTGATCCACCCGGCCCGGCCTCCCAAAGTGTTGGGATTACAGGTGTGAGCTGTGAGCCACCAGGCCTGGCCTGACAGCCTTGACCTCCTGGGCTCAAGCGATCCTCTTGCCTCAGCCCCCCAAGTAGCGTGGACTACAGGTGCACACCACCATACCCAGCTAATTTTTGTTTTTTTTTTTTTGTAGAGAGAGGGTTTTCCCATGTTGCCCAGGCTGGTCTTGAACTTCTGAGCTCAAGCTACCTGCCTGCTTTGGGCTCCCAAAGTGCTGGGATTACAGGTATGAGCCAACGTGCCTGGCCCTTACTTTGAATGTCCTTTTTCTGGAACACGATCTCATCCAGCATTCCACACTGCATTCTCGTCATACTATATGAAGGGTGCATATCAGCTTGACTTATCACTATTGATCTTACTCTTGATTACCTGGCTGAAGGAGTGTTCTTCAGGATTCTCAAATGTAGTTTTTTTCACCCTTTTTCTGTTTATTTATCAGTATAGAATTATGAACATTTTTTTCTTTTGTTCCCCCTTTTTTTTTTTGGAGACTGAGTCTCACTCTGTTGGCCAGGCTGGAGTGCAGTGGTGCAATCTTGGCTCACCTCAACCTCCACCTCCCAGGTTCAAGCAATTCTCATGTCTCAGTCTCCCGAATAGCTGGGACTACAGGTGTGTGCCACCACGCCCGACTAAGTTTTGTATTTTTAGTAGAGATAAGGTTTTACCCAACCAGGCTGGTCTCGAATTCCTGACCTCAGGTGATCCACCCGCCTCGGCCTCCCAAAGTGCTGGGATTACAGACATGAGCCACTGCTCCAGGTCTATTTTAAATTTTTTATTTTTAACTTCCAGAACCCACCAATACTACTTTCTATTATTGCTCAGATTGTTCCTGTTTTGGCCTCTGAAGGCTCTTTCTTTTTTCTTTTCTTTTCTTTTTTTTTTTTGAGACAGAGTCTGGCTCTGTCACCAGGCTGGAGTGCAGTGGTGCAATCTCGGCTCACTGCAACCTCCGCCTCCCTGGTTCAAGCGATTCTCCTGCCTGAGCCTCCTGAGTAGCTGGGACTACAGGTGCGTGCCACCATGCCCAGCTAATTTTTGTATTTTTAGTAGAGACAGGTTTCACCATGTTGGCCAGGATGGTCTCCATCTCCCGACCTCATGATCCTCCCGCCTCAGCCTCCCAAGGTGCTGGGATTACGGGCATCAGCCACTGCACCCTGCTGGAAGCTCTTTCATTGATGCCTGTGTCCATTTGAAGTACAGCAGTTCCCCTTATCTGTAGTTTTGCTTTCCAGGCTTTCAGTTGCCTGCAGTCAATGGCAGTCTGAAAATAGGTGTGGATAATACAATAATATATTTTGAGAGAGAGAGACCACATTCACATAACTTTTATTTATTTATTTATCTATTTATTTATTTATTTTGAGATGGAGTCTTGCTCTGTTGCCCAGGCTAGAGTGCTATGGCATGTTCTCAGCTCACTGCAACCTCCACCTCCTGGGTTCAAGCAATTCTCCTGCCTCAGCCTCCCGAGTAGCTGGGACTACAGGCACCCACCACCATGCCTGGCTAATTTTAGTACTTTTAGTAGAGACGGAGTCTCACCATGTTGGCCAGGCTGGTCTCCAACTCATGACCTCAGGTGATCTGGCCGCCTGAGCCTCCCAAAGTGTTGGGATTACAGGTGTGAGCTACCACACCCGGCCTCATAACTTTTATTTTTATTTTTATTTTTTATTTTTTGGGACGGAATTTCACTCTTGTTGCCTAGGCTGGAGTGCAATGGCACAATCTCTGCTCACCACAACCTCCGCCTCCCAGGTTCAAGTGATTCTTCTGCCTCAGCCTCCAGAGTAGCTGGGATTACAGGCATGCGCAACCCTGCCCAGATAATTTTGTATTTTTAGTAGAGACGGGGTTTCTCCATGTTGGTCAGGCTGGTCTCAAACTCCCAACCTCAGGTGATCTGCCTGCCTCGGCCTCCCAAAGTGCTGGGATTACAGGCGTGAGCCAACTCATCCAGCCTACATAACTTTTATTGCAGTCTGTTGTTATAATTGTCCTATATTATTATTGTTGTTAACCTCACAGTGGACCTAATTTATAAATTAAATTTTATCACAGGTTATGTACAGGGAAAAACAGTTGTCATGTCTCCTTGAACTGCTCTTGACTAGCAGTGTTTAAATTTTTCAGATGTTCCTTGTTTTGATTACCTTGATAATTTTGAGTACTAGGCAAGTATTTTGTTGAATGCTGACTGTTGGAATTCATAATTCATCTATTTTTTTTTTCATGTTTAGACTAGGGCTATTTATGGGTTTGGGGAGATAAAGAACCATTATCAACACCTCTCTGTTATATCAAGGATACACACTATCAACATGACTTATCACCATTGGTATTGATCACGTGACCAAGATAGTGCTTGTCAGGATTCTCCACTACAGAGTTACTCTTTTCCCTCCTCTCCATGCTGTACTGTTTGGAAGGAAGTCACTACACACCCTGCACTTAAGGGTGGGAGTTTTTGCTTCCTTGAGGGTGAAGTATCTGCATAAATCCTTTGGAATTCTGGCCAGGCATGGTGATGCACGCCTGTAGTCCCAGCTACTCAGGAGGCTGAGCCTGAAGAATCACTAAGCAGACGTTGCCGTGAGCTGAGATTGTGCCACTGCACTCCAGCCTGTGTGACAGAGTGAGCCTGCTGTCTCAAAAAAAAAAAAAAAAAAAAAAAAAAAAAAAAAAAAAAAAATACTTACTAAGAAAGAAAACCTAGCAGTCCTTTGCCCCATCCCCAGTTAAACTCCATCTGTTTTCATCGCTCAGAGCCCCAGTCATGCTGATCTAAGGATGTTTCCAAAATGCACCACACCCATTTGGACATTACAGTATCTGGTGTTGAGGATTTGCTCCCTCTAGAATGGCTTCCCTTTCCCTGATACTCCTCCCCTTGCCAGGATCAGGCCCCTGCCTTCTCTAATTCTCACCAGACAGGAAAAAAAATCTTAACAATAACGTAGAAGAAGAGAAATGTTTTTCCAAAATAGAGAAATCATTGTGATTATTTTTTCTTTTTGGAATGTTGGATAATATAGTCTGCTTCATTAATCATCAAGCATGCTATGGATTTTCCATTTTTATAGGCTCTGTATCTCAGTTAAGGTAATACTGGTAATTTTTATACTGTATTTGAAGATGAAAAATATAGGCCAAAATCACAGATCTTGCATAGAAACTGGGTAATGAAGACAGCTCTGGAAGTAAACATGGACACACATATATATAAAGTACACACACATATATTTTTTAAAGTTTTGAAGCTTTTGGCCGGGCGCGGTGGCTCAAGCCTGTAATCCCAGCACTTTGGGAGGCCGAGACGGGCGGATCACGAGGTCAGGAGATCGAGATCATCCTGGCTAACACGGTGAAACCCCGTCTCTACTAACAATACAAAAAACTAGCCGGGCGAGGTGGTGGGCGCCTGTAGTCCCAGCTACTTGGGAGGCTGAGGCAGGAGAATGGCGGGAACCCGGGAGGCGGAACTTGCAGTGAGCTGGGATCGGGCCACTGCACTCCAGCCTGGGCCACAGAGCGAAACTCCGTCTCAAAAAAAAAAAAAAAAAAAAGTTTTGAAGCTTTTAAAGCCCTTCCATTCTCCCAGAGTGGACAACCTCTCCCCTCTCTTAGAGTGGGTGGGGACAGCAGTTGCATGGGCAGCTTTCCTTGTGAGCCACGAGTCCCTCTGGACACACTGCTGTCTAGCCACGCCCCCATTCCCTTTCATCTTTCTAATTGACCAATGGGCTTGGAGCCTTAAGGCCACGCCCCTATTTGGCATTCTACTGCAACCCTGGTTACGCCTCCTCTGGCTCAGTCACACAGCTGCCTGGTAGGTGACTGGAGGTGTTGATCAGTGCTCGCTGGGATTTTGCTGATGTGGCCCCAACCCCGCCTCCCTCCCCACTCTGCAATGGCAGAAGAAACTCGACAGAGCATATTGGCTGAGGCCAAGAAAAAGGTAAAAACGTACCAGGTCATGGCTTCCCAACCCAGCCACAGATCCCCTCTGACAACAAGACCACTGCCAGAGTCCATACCACTCCTGAGGCACACCGGACTGGGCCTACTAACCCTGGTGCCTCTGGGCTACCCCCATCAAAGTTTTGTCAGTCAGCCTCACCCCTTCAGCAAGCAGCCCAGTCCCTGCCCTTGCCAAGCACCCCAGGGTGACTTTGGGTGGGTGACTCCTGGGGCTTCCTGCTGCATTACTGGGCCCTCATCTCCTGTTTCCCCAAGCTTGACTTCCCTGGGCTCTTTGGGCTTGCACCTCTAGGGACCTTGGTCCCCCAGCCCCAGGCCCTGCCCTCCTGAGTCATGCCCGGGTGACTTTGGGCTGGTGACTCCTGGGGCTCCCTGCTGCAGACTCTGCCCTCCCCTCCTGCTGCCTCAAGGTCGACCTCCCTGAGCTCTTTGCACTGGCGTCTCCAAGGACCTGGGTCCCAACCTTGTGTTTCCCTCCCCCATAGTGAAGTGGTGACTAGGACATTGCACTGATGTGGTCCCTCCCCCTCACCAGGAGGAGTGGAATGTAGTGATGTCACAGTCTGCCTAGGAACTGTCATTACTGGAAGACTGGCCTTTGATCTTATGACCCAGTCCCCTAAGCGTTCTCACCCCATTTCTGGTTCCTCTGGTCACAGCACAAATTTGCAGCTGGAAGGGGAATGGAGACTGTGGGACCTAGGAGCAAGAGGTTTCAGACTGCCTCGCTCCCTTAACATCGACATTGACGGGGGAAAAGCCTACACTTCCCCCGTGAGCGCAAAACATTGACAGTATCTCTGGGTGACAATGAGAGAATTGGTTTGGTTTGGTTTTCTCCCAGGTTTCTACTTTCCAGAGAGAGATTTTAACATTTTGTTCTGAGTTCTCCACCTCATATTCTAATTCTCCATGGTTCTGGGCCAGACTGCCCTTCAGTCAGTGTTCTCTGAAGTGAGATTTGCTCATCTTCTGTGGAATAGATCTTGGGAAACTGAACTTGACAGCTTGAATCTTCCTCATATTATCTCAACCTGGTGTACCTTGAGTGCCACGGGACAAATATGGGATATCTTTCTGAAGCATCAGTTTCCCTTGATTCTCTTGAGATCAGGAGAAAAAACATTAATGTACTTAGGGATGACAGTCACAGGTTTCCAAGAGTATATCAGACGTCTCTCTGAAATGAGGCTTGGGTTGTCCTCTTTCTGATAAATTCCCAGATTTCACAGAAAGGCTGCCTTCTGCCATGAGGACACATTGATATAAAAGTTTAAGAGTTACTGGTGCACTTCTTCACACTAACAGACATGTGAGAATGTATGACTCTAAACCACACGGCACAGAGTTCCTGCCTACTTAATGTTTACTTTTCTACCTCTGCCTCTGGTTTTGGTCCCAGGCAGCTGCTGATTCTTCTCAAAACCCCAGAGCTTGGAGTCAGAAGACTGATTTCAAAGTTCCAGTATCACCTTTTCCTTTCCTTTTTTTTTCCTAGCCATGATATCAATCCCTCTCAGTCACTAAATGATGGTGACAACACCTTGTACAGTGGTTGGTGTCATTAAATCAGATGGTGTATAAGAGTATTTTATAAAAACTGTAAAGGAGGATGTGGCTGTAGGGGCTGATAGTTCTCATGAGGATTACTGCTCTTCTTTCCCACAGTTAAAAGAATATTGGCAGAGAAACAGCCCTGGTGGTCCAGCAGGAGTGAAGAAGAACAGGAAAACAAATGGCAGTGTCCCTGAGACAGCCACTTCTGGTGGTTGCCACTCACCTGGGGATGTGAGTCTTGGCTGACCAGGCTCCTGGGGACAGGGGGCCCAAGGGGCAGTAGAGGGTAATTGTTAAGATTGTGAATGGCCTGTTGGGTACTGGTTAAGAATTCTGGGTTTGAATCCTGCCTCTCCATCTGCCAGGGATATAATTTAGGGTGAGTTGCTTGAGCTCTTTGGGCCTCTCTTTGCACATCTGTATAATAGAGGTGGTATTATTGTTTGACTTCCATTTGTGAGGTTTAAATGAGATTTGTTATTGTTTTATGTTAATCCCTAGTACATGGCCTGCTGTAAATACCCAGGACACCAGGATGTGGTCATTGCTGTTTGATTTTCCTCATCCCCGGTCTCAAGGGGAAGCCGGGACAATGAGAACAGCCACTTGCCATCAGGAGTCACAGAAAGGGCCCCAGGGTGGGATGGTGGGGAGATAAAAACCATGAGAGAAGTTGGCATAAAGGAGTTATGGGACAAAGGATCTAAGATAGGTAGAAAAGAAAATGTTGCCAGTTGATGGGGAAGAACAGAAGTCAGAGGGCTTAGACACTGAGGGACAGAACATCCCCATGTGCACTCTCATCTCTTGTAGTCAGCAACAGGTATCGACGGAGAGGGCCCTACATCATCCGCACCCCTCAAGGATCTGGAGGTAAGAGGCTCTGGGCGGAGGTGCAGTGACCCTGCAGGCCAGCTCTCCACCCTCCTCCTACAGCGGGGACTGGGTGCCCCCTGCCAGCTGAGATAGCCCACACACACCCCAGCCTTAATGATTGTTCTCCCTACCTCTCCCCCAACTCCTCCTCCACCTCCTCTTCTCTACATGCACCTCAGAGCCTGTGCCAAGAACTACCTGCAGCCCTGGACTCGAGGTCCGTAAAAATCAATCAACTGAATAACATCATCAAATCTTTGGTAAGAGTCCAGTGGGGTCCCCTGATTCCAGGCTGCCAATCCCGGGCTCCAGTTTCCCCTTGGGGCCCTGAAGAAAGGGACTGGGAGTCCCTGGTACCAAGTGCAAATAGGGAGCTGGGGCACCCTGACCTCACTTGGAGGGACCCCAGAGCACACAGTGTGGCTCTTCTTTTGCTGCCCTCTTTGCCGACTCTCTCCTCTCCACACACCCCTGCTCTAATCCTTGCTACACACGCCCTGGGGTTGTTGCCTCTCAGGGGAGTGTGAGCCTGACTGGTTGTCAGGGGCCCCGTATTTCTGCCATGACTCAGTCCCTAATTTGCTCTTTGATTCTGGACAAGTCGCCTCTGCTTTCTGGACTCGTGTTTCCAGAGGAGGTAGTATCAAAGGTGTCTGTTAGCTCTGAGAGTCCGAGATTTAAAGGCCCCCTAGAATGGAAACCTCAGGGCCAAGGGCTCCTGTCTGTCTTTTTCCGTTAGCCTATATCTGCTGTGAAGAACCGTTCCTGGCCCGTTCGTGCGCAGTAAATGTTTATTGAATGAACGCACTTTTCTAAATCACAACCTGGCAGAAGGGGGGCCTTTCTCAAACTCCATCTCTAGAGGTTTATGTTCCTGTCCTCTCAAGAGATTCCACATTCAGACTTTGAGTTCTGTGGCTCTGGGCAAAAACCAACAGAGACCCAAATCCTCTGTCCTTGGGAGCTTGAGGAGAGTTGACCAGTTCGTGTTCCCATTGGGTCTGAGAACTTTGCCTTTAAAATCCATTCCTGGCCCCTGCCTACTGCTTCCTGGCCTGGGGAATAGAGTTGAGGGGGCCACCCTCCGTCATCTTAATTTGACTCTCCCCACAGGAACAACAGAAGAAACAAGTGGAACATCAGCTGGAAGAAGTAATGTGATTTCTTTGTTTCCTTGCGACATGACTGCTGGGTTTGGGGGGCACTCAGACGTAGAGGCCCCAGTCTCGCCCACTCCCAGCCTGGGGAAGAAGGCTCACCCCTTAGATTGCACCCCATCCCAACAGGGTCCCTGATAACCTGGTCTCATGGGTGGGCCTGTCCTGGGGCAGTGGTGCCATTCTGGGGCATGTCTCTTGCTGTGCCATCTCTGCCTCCCCCTGGTAAGAGCTCTGTCTTCCTCTTTCTGTAGGAAAAGAAGGCAAACAACAAGAAACAGAAAACTGAAAGGGAGCTAGAGGTGAGTGGAGGGTGTGAAGTTTTCTCTTGTCCTCCGGAGAATGTTTCTTTTCTTCTCTTCCAGCACTTGCTTGGCTTTTCTCCCAAAGGTTCAAATCCAGAGATTGAATAGACAGATAGAGAAACTAAATACGGACATGTATCACACGGAACGTTCTCTCAGATACTTTGAAGGTGGGAATCTGGGCACCCTGTCATCCTTCAACCTGGCACTTTGAAAGGTCTTTAGGGAGAGTCCTTTGGGCCCCATCTCAACTCTCTCATTACAGAAGAGTCCAAGGATCTGTCTGGCCACCTGCAACATACAGTGCTGTGTATAGGAGAGTTAGAGCAGGCTCTCTCTGCTGTCCCCGCCACACAGGAGGAGAAGGAGATCAGTGTGAGTTCAACCATCTGCCCTGTCCCCTGGGAGCCCAGCTTCGCAGATGGAGGAGTGAGCCTAAAGTTCCCTTCTGCAGGATGGAGTGTCCTGCCCAGAAGGCAGCATGGCCATTTCTTGCTGCTTTTGTGTCTGGTTGTTAGAGGCAGCCTGGGGAGGAGTCAGCTGCTGTGGGTGAGTTGGGGGGTGCAGTGGGGAGCGAGCACTGGATGCAGAGCTTGGAGGCCAAGTGCCTGCCCTGCCCTTACCTGGCTGTGGTCTTGGCCAAGTCCTAGGTGGGGTATTGGGTACTTGTACTGTGAAGGTACAGAAGAGTGAGTACCTTTAGTATGTTACCATTTCTGTAGAGAGGAAACTGTGTGTGTGTGTGTGTGTGTTTACATACTATGATAATATACATAAAACATGTCTGCAAGGTTCATAATAAACTCAGGAGAGAGCAACAGGGTGGCTGGGAGATACTTCCCTTCTTTACCTTCTGAGTTTTGGACTATTCGAATGTATCATCCTTTCAGAAAGTAAACAAAAGATTAATTGTCCCCTTCCTATCTGTGCCCCCATCCCCAGCAAGAAAAATGGACTTAGAGAATCAGATAGACCTGGGTGTTCAAATCCCAGCTCTGCCTAAGTGATCTTAGGCAAGCATTTAACCTCAAATACTCCATGTTTTTTCATCTACACAATAGAGGTAATCATAGTAACTGTCTCCTGTGGTGGTTGTGAGGATTAAATGGGATTGCTAGCATGGTACCTGGTGAAGCACTCCATAAAGGTTCAGACAGTGGTAATAATAACAATAATAATGATAGCAATATTATCTGATCTCTCTGGGCCTCTGTTAGCCAGCTGTAAATTCGATCTCTTTCCCTGTCCCTTCCAACTTGACTGAGTTCTTTTAAAAACCAGACCACAGACTTGGAAATGCCTTGATCTTTACTGACCGAGCTGTATATTGAGCCTAGCCCTAGCCCTTTTAAGGGGCACTGTGTGGTATGGCCTGAGCTCACCAGATGGAAACTTCTCACTCTTCACCATCCAGTTCTCAAGCCGCAGTCAAGCACTTATTGAGTGGCAGTTAGAGCAGTCCATACAGGAGAAGGCACGGCTGAAAAAACGGCTGACACGGGTGAGGTTTTGCAGAGGGAGAGATGTGGAAGGAAAATGATCCCAGTGGCCAGGAGCAGGGGAGGACCAGTGACAGCCCTTCCTAACTTCTGTGCCCATTCTTGCAGATGAGGGAGTCGCTTAAACAAGCCCAGCTAGAGAGAGATGAATATGCTCAACGTCTAAAAGGAGAGAGGGCCCGGTGGCAGCAGAGGGTGAGAAAAATGTGGCAGGAGGTGAGGTCTGACCATTCAGCTCTCCCACCTTAGATCGGTCACTGGATCTTTCTAAGTGTCTGTAACATGGGAATAGTACAGCCAGAGGTGGTCATGGGTCTGGGCTTTGTGGAGGTGGGGGCAGAGAGGGAGATGGCAGCCTGTCCAGCCACCAGCCCCTCTCTCCAGGGCCCTTTTCCCCTGTGCTTTGGGCAGGTTTGCACCTTGAAGAAAGAGAAGAAGGATGATGTGCATTGGGTGGAGGAGCTGAAGAGGAGCTTGTCCAAACTCAAAAACCAGATGGGTAAGATGGGGCTGGCGTGACCTGGGAGCAGGCCTGGCATCAGAGGGCTGTGGGGGGGCTTAGAATGCCCCAGGGAGGTGGGTGGATGGAAGGGCTTTGAGGCAGAGGGAAAGAGGTCTGTGCTGGGAGATGGCAAATCTTGTCATCTCTGTGAGCCTGAGTGTCCCCATCAGCAAAGGGGGCCCATTGTCAGTCACCCACAGTGCTCTCCATCTGAAAGTGGTTTGGAAGATTGGCTACCATCCAGGTGCGAGGAATCATTAGCAGTGAGGCCAAGTTTGGGGAGCCTGAGAGGAGCTGTGCACCAAGAGGAGGGGTTTTTTTGTTGTTGTTTTTTGTTTTGTTTTGTTTTTGTTTTTGAGAATCCAGAGGCCCTTATTGTCTGCTTCCTTTCTCAGCTGAACCCCTGCCCCCGGACCCCCCAGCAGTGCCCCCTGAGGAGGAGCTGCAGCACCTGAGGAAGGAACTAGAGAGAGTGTCAGCAGAGCTCCAGGCCCAGGTGGAAAACCATCAGCACGTAAGTCTCCTGAACCAGGCACAAAAGGAGAGGCTTCGGGAGCAGGAGGAGAAGCTTCAGGAGCAGGAGGAGAAGCTTCGTGAGCAGGAGGAGAGGCTTCAGCAGCTGGCCGAGCCACAGAGCGGCATCAAGGAGCTGGTGCGTTGCCCCACCTGGGGAGCCTGCCCTCCTCCCTAGTCCTCCAGGCCTTTGTTTCCCAACTTGTAAAATGGGGCAGTGTAGCCCTCACATGAAATATTACTTCTAAAGGCACCTGTGAGCCAGAGCCCTGCTCTGGTAGCTGTGGGAGAGAGGGGATGATTTTTCTAACCTGCCTCCACCCTTTCTGGTGCCATGGGAGGCAGACACCAAGTTCTGGGGTCTCCAGCTGCAGTGGGTGGCTGCTGATTGCTTCTCTCTGTCCGGAACAATGAGAACAAGAGCGCACTGCAGGTGGAGCAGCAAGCACAGGAGCTACTGGAGAAGCTGGACGAGGTGAAGGAGACAGTAACCTCTGCCCCATCCAAGAAGGGCTGGGAGGCGGGCACCAGCCTCTGGGGAGGGGTGTGCCAGGCCAGAGGCAGCTGCAGCCTGGGGGCAGGTGACCCCAGCACCCTCCAGGGCAGTCTTGTGACTGCTTCTTCCTTCCTGCCTTCTGACTTTTAGAGGTCGGTACCCCTGGGCTACTCTCAGGTCTGGAAATCGTCATCCCAGCTAGAGGCATGGAGCCCCCAGTCATAGGGGAAGAGACAGTGGTATAAGAAGCTCCTTATGCCAGGCACGGTGGCTCACACCTATAATCCCAGCACTTTGGGAGGTTGAGGCAGGAGAATCACTTGGGGTCGGGAGTTTGAGATCAGCCTGGTCAACATGGTAACATCCCTACTAAAATTAGGAAAACAAACAAACAAACAAAACGAGCACGGTGGCGCCTGTATCCCACCTACTCAGGAGGCTGAGGCCCGAGAATCTCTTGAGCCCAGGAGGTGGAGGTTGCAGTGAGCTGAGATTGCACCGCTGCACTCTAGCCTGGGCCACAGAGTGACACTCTGTCTCAAAACAAAACAAAAAGGTTCCTTAGGTTACAACTGGATTCCAGCCTTGGTTTCACTGGTCACCATTCAAGTACTTTGCATCTCTAAGTTTCTGTTTCTTTAACTTTATTTTTTTTTTTTTTTTTTTTTTTTTTTTTTTTTTTTTTTTTTTTTTTTTTGAGGCGGAGTCTCGCTCTGTCGCCCGGACTGGAGTGCAGTGGCCAGATCTCAGCTCACTGCAAGCTCCGCCTCCCGGGTTTCCGCCATTCTCCTGCCTCAGCCTCCCGAGTAGCTGGGACTACAGGCGCCCGCCACCTCGCCCGGCTAGTTTTTGTATTTTTAGTAGAGACGGGGTTTCACCGTGTTAGCCAGGATGGTCTCGATCTCCTGACCTCGTGATCCGCCCGTCTCGGCCTCCCAAAGTGCTGGGATTACAGGCTTGAGCCACCGCGCCCGGCCTGTTTCTTTAACTTTAAAAGGAAGTTAGCATTTTCCTTACAGAGCTCCTGAGGATTAAATGAGATAATACAGGGAAAGCACTAGGCCTGTAGCACACTTAGCAGATGGCGGCTGGCTCCCACTGCTTTTCCAGCAGTCTGTGGCCTACAGTTTAAATGGTGAGAAGAGGGTATGAGATTTGAGCCTGGGGAAGGAGGCATGGTGTTCTAGGAAAGGGAGGCAGTCGCTTAGGCCTGGAGTAAGGGGCGAGGGTCCTGGGCAGGTGACAGAGCCCCACAGTGCCCTCGCGACCCTATTAATGGGCCCAGAATCTGGAAGCCAGCCACAAGGTGCCCTCATGCCCAGGGTCTTCCTGTAGGTGGAGCTGAAGAGCCAAGAGGCTCAGAGTCTGCAGCAGCAGCCAGACCATTACCTGGGTCACTTGCAGCAGTCCGTGGCCACCTATCAGCAGCAGGTGGCCGCCTCTCAGCAGCTGACCTCTGAGAAGGAGGCGCTGCATAGGCAGTTACTGCAGCAGACCCAGCTAATGAACCAGCTGCAGCAGCAGGAATTTTGGGGCAAACCGGTGGCCGAGATGGCCTGCCAAAAGTTGCAGGAGACCTAGGGGAGGGAGCTGCTGAAGACGGAGCTGTGAGGGGGACGACCTGGCAAACTCCATGCCTTCTCACTCTTTCCTGGCCCCTTAGGAACACCTGGAAACTGCCAGCCAGCAGAGCCAGCAGCTGAATGCCCCGTTGAACCACATGGCTCTCCCTGGGGAAGGTACGGGAGACCACTCAGAGGAAGAGGAGAGAGCCCCAGGAGGAAGGGGGGACTGTGAGCAGCATAGGATTGAGGAGTTGGAAGAGACCTTTAGAACAGTTGGTCATTATGCCGACTGGGTGCCTGCACTAAGTTCGGCATCAATATGGTGACCTCCTGGGAGCGGGGGGCCACCAAGTTGCCTAAGGATGGCTGAACTGGCCCAGGTCAGAAACGGAGCAGGTCAGAACTCCTGCACTGACCGGTAGTGGGACTGTGCCTGGGCGGTATAGCAAGATCTTGGTTCTTAAAAGAAAAAATAAAGAACAGCAGCTCATTCCTCTCTGGGAAGGGTTGGCTCAGGGTTACATAGTGAGGGTGGGGGCAGAGTTGGGCCCACAGTACCTGCCTTGTTGGGTTGTCTGAGGAGCCCTCTGGCCACCCCCCACAGGAGATGGAGGAGGACATCTGGACAGTGAGGAGGAGGACCTGGAGAGCTGGGAGGCCATGGTGAGCCTGACTCCCCCTGCACCTATTTTGCCACCTTCCTCTCTGGTCCCTCAAAAACCCCTTTATGCTCTTACTTTCCCTGCCTTCTGATTTCTCTGCACCCTCACCCCTTCCGAGAGCCAGTGGTCAGACACCATTTCCCCTGTAAGCAACAGGTGCACTCTCTGAGGCCCCAAGGGAAGGGGCTGCGCTCCACCTCTCTGCCCCATTTGCTCTGTGTATGCCCCTATACGAATGCGCACGTCTTGCCCTCAGGTGGCATTTTTCAACTCCACTGGAGCCAGTGCCCAGGAGGAGCAGGCACGGTTATGAGAGCGGGTGAAAGAGCAGAGGGTGTGCTGCCAGCACCTGGCTCACTGGGTGGCCTCGGCCCAGAAGGAGCCAGAGGCAGCGATCCCAGCCCCAGGGACTGGGGGTGAGTCTGTGAGTGGGGAGACCCACCAGGCCCTGAGGAAATCATAGGGAAGCTGGCCCATGCCAGGACTCACCTCCAGCTTCGCCATGACTTGAAAATGCTACCTGAGGGCAGGTTGCTGCCATTATTTTGGCTCCAGAGTGGCATTATGGACCACCGGGAGAAGACGGCGGTCCTGAGTGAGCTGGTGAAGAAACAGGAACTTCGATTCATCCATTACTGGAGGGAGAGATGCCATCAGTGAGTGGGAGGCCAGGACACGGCAGGGGGAGCTGCAGGGCCTTCGGAGGGGCCCCAGCGTCTGAGCCCTGTCCTTCCGCAGGAATGTTCGTCACCTCATAATAGAGGCGGGGGCAGTGCCGAAGATGCAGCAATGGGAGGAGGACATCATCAGGCTGGTCCAGCACAGGGAGGAGATGAAGGTAGGGTGTGCGACATCTCTGTGGGGGTGGGGGTGGGCGTGAGGGTGGGCGCCGGCAGCAGGGTGACACCTGAGCACGCCTCTCTCCAGGTGAAGCTGCTGGCGCTGCAGGAGATGCGGCTGTGGCTTGTGCTGCCCACAACAACAAGCACAGCAAATTCCTGGCCGCTGCCCAGAACCCTGCTCATGAGCCCAGTCCAGGAGCCCCAGCCCCCCAGGAGCTTGGGGCTGCCGACCAGCATGGTGGTGAGTAGAGCCCTCATGCAGGGCGGGCAGGCAGGAGCAAGGGGCGCTCCCACTGTGCTCAGATCCCCACCTCCCTCTCTCCAAAGATCTTTGTGAGGTGAGCCTCACCGACAGCGCCAAGCCTGCGCAAGGAGAGTCCAAGGAGGGTTCTCCCAACGACAACCCTACTGCACAGCCCATCGTGCAGGACCACCAGGAGCACCCAGGCTTGGGCAGCAACCGCTCTGTGCCATTCTTTTGCTGGGCTTGGCTGCGGAGAAGGAGGAGATAAACATCACAATCATCAAAGAGCTGGTCAAGAAATTTTTGAAAAAGAAACAAAGTTATGGAGTTAATCTCCTACACAATCCATTTACTTCATTTGAATGTTAGAGCCACTCATGATTATTTGTGCTTCTAATTTATAGTTTATTTGTAAAAATTCAAAAGAGAGTGGGTCTCTGTGGCCTTCACTGAGGTTCACTCTGGCATCCTTTAGCATTTTTCTTTTTTATTTTCATAATTGTAGGCCATTAGCATGCATATCGAGTTTGCCCTTACGTGGTGGGAGTTCAAACACCCAAAGACCCACTGTTTGCACAAAACTGTTCTTACCGTTTGGAATAGGCTGTCATGCTTTTTTAATGTTATCGTAGCATGCATATTCATGACAGAATTCAGATAAAATTTGCTTATGTTTTACTATTATTTGATCCAATCTTAATCACAGTGAGCTCTTCATTAGCTCAATATGTGGTTTGCCCCTAAGTGTGCACTGTTGATTACTTTGTAATATATGCCACCGTGAGTACTGATATTTAGAGTTGTTTAAAGGCCGAGAACTGGAAACAGCCTTTCCCCCATTTTCTGTGTACTGGTGATGGCAGTAATAACGTTTTGGGGGAGCTTTTTAAATCTCGCAGAAGAGGACAGTGGCCTGCTCCGGCAGGTGTGTGCGGGACAGAGTGTGTTTCATTGGTTCCGGTGCCAGGAATGAGCGCTGTACTATGGTAGTTCCCTTAAGATTTGTGTGCGCTCTGGGCTCATGAAGATATTGCATCACGAGATGCAGCAGTTGTACTCTTTTTCCATGACCTAAAAAGGGATTATTTCTGAGGAATGAAAGGCTCCCATCATTGACTGTGGATGTGGAAAACCTTTCCTAGCTTAGAGCATTGGTATCTGGAATATATTTTAAAGTTAGAGTTCATGTTACCTGTTTTAATCACATGACTATAGCACCCAGTACACAAAAGGGCGCTGGCTGGCATTCTTCTTAATGTATTTAGTACGCATCATAAGAAATCCTTTAAGAGTTTAATGTCGGCCGGGCGCGGTGGCTCAAGCCTGTAATCCCAGCACTTTGGGAGGCCGAGACGGGCGGATCACGAGGTCAGGAGATCGAGACCATCCTGGCTAACACGGTGAAACCCCGTCTCTACTAAAAATACAAAAAAAACTAGCCGGGCGAAGTGGCGGGCGCCTGTAGTCCCAGCTACTCGGGAGGCTGAGGCAGGAGAATGGCGTAAACTCGGAAGGCGGAGCTTGCAGTGAGCTGAGATCTGGCCACTGCACTCCAGTCCGGGCGACAGAGCGAGACTCCGCCTCAAAAAAAAAAAAAAAAAAAAAAAAAAAAAAAAAAAAAGAGTTTAATGTCTCTGGAACAGGCATAGAGGCTCTAGTCAAGAATGATTTAGAGTGAAGGAAAGCTGTGTGACGCCTGGCTTTCCTTTCTGTTCACCGAGATTCTTTGAGGCTTAAAGACTGATTTTACCATCTAGACCTCTCTGGCTAGTACCTATTCTTCAACCACCTTGGTTACTCTGACATAGGAATTTACTTCTTTTCCTTGAATGGAAAACACTTTCAAAAATAATAACAAACATTATCATAAACTAATATATGTAGAAGTACTTAGTTGAAACAAAAGGAGTTTTAGTAGACAGTATTATACTATCTTTGAAAATCAAGGAGAAGTTTATGAAACTTAAAATGTTTAGAAACTGCAGTGCAATCTACTGTTTGTGAATGTCAGTGTATTATCAGGAAACGTGTCTGCACGATCACAGAGTGGTATTTCCTCACAAACCTCTTTACGAAGAGTGAAATATGCTTTTGTACCTCTTGGTTTCAGTTAGGGACGTATTTTGTGCAATATTTATGTGATTGTGGCTATGCACGATGAATGAATGAATTTCAGTCACACATTACCTAAATCATAACTTGATGATGCTTGGGAAAGACTCAACAGTTAAAACTTCATGAGGTTCTAATGTCTGTGTTCCAAAACACATCACAGTACTAGCATGTAGGGAGATGTGTACGTGTGCTTCCTGGGGTGGGGATTTCTAGTTACAAGACCATCTCCATTTTCAGCATTTGGCATCGTCATGACACTTTTATAAATATGACATTAACAGGAGACCAAAATACGATTTTACCGATGGAATAACAGATTTGCCGCATTCACTGAAAGGGCAAATATCGGGTCCTTGTGACTTCAACTGACTCTTCCAAACTGTATGAATGTATCAATGTATTAGATAAGCCCAGTTTCAGAATGATAAAGAAAAAATGTTAGACCAAATAACGCGACTAATTAACCGTGGTACAATTTCTAGCCCATGGGTTTAAAATGCACTTAAAGTCCTGTTCTTGCCTTTTATTTTCTGAACTTCCCGCTTTTGCATTCTTTGAGTTCAGTTTAAAGACAGTTACTTTAAGTCCATTTTAAACCCTCAGGCTAGAAATTGGACCACTGTGAATTGGCCACATTATTTTGTGTAATTTTTTTTCTTTATCATTCTGAAACTGGGTTTACCTAATACATGGATAAATTATTTCGAAGGTACTTTTGTCGTTGAAATCACTTCACTTTTACCTTGATAAACATCAGTGACTGGGCATGACCTTCAGTGTTTAGCATCTGTGACCAATCTGACCATACTGTGTTCATCAGGTGCCGATGGGTTAAATCACACGCCGGCGTATTTCAGCTGAATGTCCGTCTGGAAAATAAATTTACTGTATTAACTGAAATTCCACTCTTTGTGTAGGTATTTGTCATATATTTAAGAAAAAGCTAAAAAGAATGGCAATCGTATGACAATAACTTAAGTCTTCAAAGTGCACGCAGTCTTTTGCGATACCTCATTCAGCCAAGTATTTGTGCTCTTCCTCATTCAGTGTAAGGCAGCTTTCGATTCGCTTAGAAGGCAACATTGGAAGGTTAGAGTTCATCAGAAACATAGAATGTTAAAATGTGAGTTCAACTGACTAAATCGAATTTCTGTAGGAAGAATTAAAACACCTATTTAAATATTGCAATATATAATAATCATTTAAAGTATTTGATTAAACCTGATAGGTTTTCCAGAAATGAAAAAAAAATCAGCTCTAAAACCAAAGCTGATTTTTAGAAAATTTGAAAACATAAACCAGCCCTATCTATAATATAATTTCTCTAAAACTTTATCTTAGTCATTTAAAAATAAGTATTAAAAAATACAACTGCTATCTTAATGTTCTGAAATAAGTTACAACATTTTAAAATATGAATACTGCAGCTTAAAAGAAACAGTGGGACGGAAAAGTAGAGAAAGAAATGCCAATTCCAGTCCAAAGCTTTATTTGCCAAGTTTTCTTAGAATGAATTTTACCAATTTATGAATTCTTGTAAACAGAATGTATAATGGAAATACTGAAAGACTTTTGCCTAACGTGGCATTATGGACTGCTGGTGTGATGCTACTGTAATGTAATAAATTCTTAAATTATTGCAAAGTGCTGTGTTTGCCTTAAAATTTTCTTTTGTGTGCTTGAAAACTGTAGTATTGAAGGTATTGACACTGTGCAAATGCTGGGCATGCTTGGCATGAGATAATCGGTTTCATTTTTACAAAATTGCAATATAACTATGCAAGTGTTTATTAAAAGAACAAAATAAGAAAGTTACAGGATTAAAAGAAATTATGGGGTGAAAGTTATGGGATTAAAAAATGTAAAAAAGTTGTGACAAAAAAACTTCCGGCAAAAAAGTAGAAAAAAGTTTTATGAAAAATTACCAAAAAAAGTTACGAAAAAGAAGTTACAGGTTTTTTAAAAAAGTCATGGGATAAAAATAAAAATGAAAAGCAGGCTCCTGTCAGCAAAGCCTGGAGAAGTGCGGCTGGAGTCTCCACCGCCACCATGTCCCTACCACCCCTTCCCAGTCACCCCTTTACAATTAGGGTAGCAAGACAAGACCTCTGTGTAATGGGTAAAGACAAACAGACCCTTTGCCACCTTGACCAGGGCTGAGTCCTTAAATTTCTGGATGAGGATGATTGTTATTTAAGAGCCAGAGGCTGGTGGAGTTGGTTTGTTTGGAGGAGGTCTGATGGCCTCCTTACTCTCACCATAGCAACTTTTCCCTCAGGGGGGCTCCCATCTTCTTATTCAGAGAGGTAGCTGAGGCAGGACAGTGGGGCTAACTGTGGACCAGGCGAGGGTACGGGCTGCTGGGGTGGCCCTTCTTCCCTGGTGTACATACTGTGTCTGTGTAACATTTTGTAGATTCTAGAGGGTAGGGCCGCCCCTGTATCGTACCTAGCAGAGGTTGAAGCTGGCACATGGGGAGGAGGTTCTAATAATTATTTGTGGCTGGGAAACTTATTTATTGCTAGCATAGGACAGAAGAAGGAGGCGGGGATGGGGTCGTGGCTCCCTGGTGGTGTGATCGCAGCTCACTACAACCTCCAACTCTCATGCTCAAGTGATCCTCCCACCTCAGCCTCCCAGGTAGCTGGAAGTATAAGCATGCACTACTATGCCTGGCTAGTTTTTAAATGTTTTTGTAGAGAAAAGGTCTTGCTATGTTGCCCATGCTGGTCTTGAACTCCTGGCCTGAAGTGATTCTCCCATCTTGACCTCCCAAAGCACTGGGATTACAGGCATGAGACATTGCTCCTGTCCGTAAGGTTTTCTCTTTATTACTGTTTTGTTGTTTTTTTTTTTTTTGTTGTTGTTGTTGAGAAAGTCTTGGTCTGTTTCCCAGACTGGAGTGCAGTGGTGCAATCTCAGCTCACTGCAACCTCTGCCTCCTGGTTCAAGCAATTCTCATGCCTATAGCCTCCCGGGTTATAGGTATGAGCCACTGCACCTGGCTAATTTTTGAATATTTAGTAGAGACAGAGTTTTGCCGTGTTGGCCAGATTGGTCTCCAACTCCTGGCCTCAAGCAATCCACCCTCCTCAGCCTCCCGAAGTGCTGGGATTACACGTGTGAGCCACTGCTCCTGGCTAAGAACCCGTCTCTGTTTAAATAAAAGAAGAAAATTCAGAATATGTGGAATACAGAACACCAAAGGCCAAAGTTATTTACCTCTCTGAGGTAATCTGTGTAAACAATTTGATATATATCCTTTCAAGTTCCTACTTGCTATGCATATATATACATATACACAAGTATACGTTGACACATTCCCCCTTCCCTGCTGTCGTGCTATTAGTCTTTGTTTTGTAGAAAGTGGACCAACTCTATGTTCTTTGCTGGCCTGTATTTCTCCTATTCAGTGATGTGTTACGAATATGTGTTTAAGTCAATTTATGCAACTCTTTAATACCATTTTAAAAGGTTATGATATACGATCATACGAAGGTATTGCAGTTTATTCCAACAGTTCCCTTTTGCACGTTTAACAATTTCCATTGATTTGCCAGGGTGAACATTCTCATGTCACGGCTAAATCCTTTTGTATGGACATCCTTAATTATTCCCTTAAGTTAAACATTTAAATAAAGTTGCTAGATTAGTCTCATTTCTTAAAAAGTTCTTAATTGGTCGTTTATATGTAACATTGTAGTTTTATATGTACTTGCAAATAGCTATAGTTCCTGTAAAAAAAAGTGATAAAATTAAACTTTAACATATGCCAAAAATATTGACTTAGTGCTTCATTAAGTGCATGATTATGTTATGCCCAGACCGTTTATTCCCCGAAGAAGACCACCAGAGTCCAGAGTCAAAGCCAAGTGGCAAGGATCTTTAATGCAAGTTCGAACTTGGTCCCTCCGTTCCACAACATACAAGAGGGCCTGGAACAATGCCCGCGCTTGCTTTTTATAGCTTGAGGTAAACAGGACTTGTCAGGTTACAGAGGAACAAGGCATTACAATTGGTTTACATTTTAAATTATGCTTTTAGCAGCTTTCTTATTGGTTCCTGCGCTTTTACAAATGGTTGCAACCTTATCGGAGGTTCTCCAGGTGTTGTTTTTCTTTGAAATATACAGAGGAATGTGTTTGTGTGGGGCTCAGGAAGTGGAGGCATTGCTCAAGGCTGTGATGTGTTTGTGTTGGGCTCAGGAAGTGGAGGCATATGGGGGGATGTGATGTGCTCAAGGCTGTGATGTGTTTGTGTTCTTTCATTTCCCCCTCTCTCAGGTACCTCTGGAGCCAATCTTGGGTCCTATAGGTCTGACTCCATTTCAGTGTCCACAGTTTGGTATTGAGCTCTGAGGACCATGAGCTGTATGGTGTCAAACCTTTCCTTGACAAACCGCAAAATTCTGTTTATAACACAAGGTCCTATGGTAAGCAGAAACAGCAGACTTAACAGGGGTCCAAGGAAGGGGGCTAACAGAGAAAACATAGAGGAATTCCACCATTGGTTTGCAGCTGAGGCAAACTGCTGTTTTTTCATTTCTATGCTTAACCTGCGTAACTGCTGGACCCGGTTCTCTACAAGCCCTGATTCATTGATATAAAAACAACAATCTTCCTTTAGAAACATACATGTACCACCTTTCTCAGCAGTGAGCAGGTCTAAGGCCCTCCGGTTCTGCAAGGCTACTTGAGCTAGGGATGTAAGCTGTCGTTGGAGGGAGGCAAGGGACTCAGCCGACTCCTCCATAGCAACAGCAAATTGTTGGTACAACTTGTTATTTTCTATGAGGGTGTGACCTAGGGCTCCCCCTGCCAGTCCGGCCGCAATGAGGGATGATGTGAGGGAGATTCCTGCAATGAGGGGGAGAAATATGGCTCGTGTAGGTCTCCGTCTAGGGACTGGGTGAATAGCAGTACTAGTCCAGTTACCGGTGTACCCCAGGAACTCGCCGGCAGTTAGGAGAGTTAACCGGGGAACTAATGTAACGGGAAGACACAGTTGGTTAGTTACAGAGGGACCAGATAGGTTCTTAGATGATGTTCCATTACACCAAAAGAATATGCCCAGTGGGGCCCTCAGGTTGGTGTTGGGGGGCGTTACAGTGATGTTGCAGAGGCTGGAGTTGGTGCCTGAAAAACAGTAGGGAAACTTCTCCTGACTGGGGTTCAGGTACAGTGGCACATCAAGAATGGGGGTGTTTGCGAGATTCTGAAGGTTGTTAATTTGGGTAGAGGATCCCCATGGCAGAGGGACAGCGGTTAGTGGTGGGCGCCCTAGGGTGGCACATAGAAAGCAACCGGACAAGCTATGAAGTCCTGTAAGGTTAGCAAGTTCTACTCCTTCTCGTAATAATTCTAACCAGGAGAAAGGACGTAACTCTTGTGTTAGTCTGTCTTCCTGTCGTTGGATGTACCCATGGACCAGGGGCAGTACTTGAACTAGGCCCCGCCACAGATAGAGGTGACTGCTAGGCCACGTGGAGGAAGGGGAGTAGTATACAGCTCCATGTTGAGGCTTGGTCCAGCGGGAGTTCCAAGGGTCTTTACCCAAGTATAGATGCCACCTCTACCCTGTCGGTAGAATAGAAGTTTCCCCCGGATTGCTTGCGCCACCCTCTGACTGAGTGCATTCTACAGTAATTGTAGGGGCAGCCTGCGTTTTGGTGCCACCAATAGTGTTTACAAGTGTATTTAGTCTGATCAAACTCAAAACATATTATTGGCATCTTTGGTTCGGCTATTTGAAAACCAGTAAAATTTAGCAAAATTGGGTCACTGCACCCTGACGGGGGGCAATCAGCACTGGCCAATAATTTCCTGGGTTTATGAGGTTGCCCAGGATGGGTTTGGTTTTCATAAAGCCAGAATCTCCAGACAAAGGGATTAGAAACTGGTTTTGTGGCGGGGCACAGTGGCTCAAGCCTGTAATCCCAGCACTTTGGGAGGCCGAGACGGGTGGATCACGAGGTCAGGAGATCGAGACCATCCTGGCTAACACGGTGAAACCCCGTCTCTACTAAAAATACAAAAACTAGCCGGGTGAGGTGGCGGGCGCCTGTAGTCCCAGCTACTCGGGAGGCTGAGGCAGGAGAATGGCGTCAACCCGGGAGGCGGATCTTGCAGTGAGCTGAGATCCGGCCACTGCACTCCAGCCCGGGCGACAGAGCGAGACTCCGTCTCAAAAAAAAAAAAAAAAAAAAAAAAGAAACTGGTTTTGTGTTTGCCCCAGTGGCTATTAGAGCAGCTAACGCTAGGTTTAGACTGCTTAGCTGCATGTTTGCAGTGAGCTATGCTGCCGGCGCAGGGTGAGTTTTAAGGGGTTGTTCTTAGCTCTGTGCACAGTCCACGTGGTTGGTGCTTCAGTCACTGCCGTGAGTGGTCCAAGAAGGTCGGAGGTTGGGTCCACCGGTTTGACGTGGGTGTAGTGGATCCACGACGCGATGCCCTCCACTCTCAGGGCGGTGGGTGTGGTCAGGAGTACCTGGAGTGGTCCCTTCCACCTGGGTTCCAAGGTCTGCTGTCGGTGTCGCTTAACCAGGACCCAGTCTCCCGGCTGGTACGGATGGGGTGTCGGTGGGGGACCGGTCTCATATAGTTCCTTCAGCTTGGGCCAGACTTCCTGATGAATTTTCTGCAAGGCTTGTAGGGAAAATAAGAGTTCAGAGACATTTTCTGTTTCAGATTTGAGCAGATCATCTTTTAGGCTGGGAACCAGGGGTGGGGGTCTGCCATACATGATTTCATAAGGGGTAAGGCCCAGTCTGTAAGGGGTGTTACGGGCCCGGAACAGAGCGTAGGGGAGAAGGACCACCCAATTAGCGCCAGTCTCCATAGTCAATTTAGTTAAGGTCTCCTTTAAGGTCCGATTCATCCTCTCTACCTGTCCTGAACTCTGGGGTCTGTAAGCGCAATGTAGTTTCCAGTTTGCCCCAATGATGGAAGCCAAATCCTGACTTACCTTAGCAACGAAGGCTGGTCCATTATCTGACCCTATCTGGACGGGGAAGCCATACCTGGGAAGGATATCTTCTAGAATTTTCTTTGCTACAACCAGAGCAGTCTCCCTCTTGGTTGGGAATGCTTCAATCCACCCTGAAAAAGTATCTACAAAGACAAGTAAGTACTGGATACCCGTACTTCCCTGGCTTTATCTCAGTAAAATCTACCTCCCAGTAGATACCGGGCCTGGTTCCCCTGAGCATCGTTCCTGTTGCAGCCTGGGATTGAGGGTAGAGGTTGTTAAGCTGGCAGACTTTGCAATTGGTCACGATGCTGCTGGCCGTCTCGGCTATATGTCTGATTTTGAGCTTGGAGCGTCTGATCAGGTCTATCATCCGCCGGGCACCCAGGTGGGTGGTTCGGTGGATGTGTTCTAACACTTGTTGTCCTAATTTTTCTGGTAGGACGGTTTGGTCATTAGTATCAGTCCACCACCCATTCTGGATCTGTTTCAGGGGAAGTTTGTCGATCCACTGGAGATCTTGTTCTGAATAATCAGGGAGATATGGCAGGTCCCGGGGGCCCGGATCAGGGAGCTGGAGTGCAAGGAGTTGACTGGGAGCCTTTGCCACACTCCTTGCAGTTTGGTCTGCCAGAAAGTTGCCTTGAGCAATTGGAGTGGTTGGTTTCTGATGCCCTGGGCAATGTACAATAGCCAATTTTTCTGGTTCCCATAGGGCTGTTAACAGGGCTAGGATCTCCTGCTTATTTTTTATGTCTTTTCCTTCAGCCATTAGTAACCCTCGCTCCCTGTAAATGGCCCCATGTATGTGCGCCGTAGCAAAAGCATATAGGCTGTCTGTGTATACTGTCAGTTTCTTCCCTGCCCCTAGGGTAAGAGCTTGGGTGAGTGCTATCAGTTCGGCCTTCTGGGCTGATGTCTCCGGGGGCAAGGGTTCCGCCCAGATTACCTCAGTCTCTGAAGTCACTGCTGCTCCAGCGTACCTCTGGCCTTGGTGAATGAAGCTGCTTCCATCAGTGAACCAGACGAGGTCTGCGTCAGGAAGTGGGCGGTCCTGTAGGTCCTCTCGAACTCCGTGCACCTGAGCTAGTATCTCAGTGCAATCATGGAGCGGGGCGTCCAGGTCCGGGTTAGGCAGCAGCGAGGCAGGGTTTAAGGTTGTTGGGGTCAGGAAAGTTATCCTGAGAGGGTTTAGTAGTAGTCCTTGGTAGTGGGTGAGCCGGGCGTTTCTTATCCACCGATTAGGTGGCTGTTTGAGTACACCCTCGATGGCATGTGGGGTAACGACCTGTAATTCTTGTCCCAAGACAAGTTTATCGGCATCTTGTACCATCAGGGCCGTGGCTGCAATCATTCGGAGGCAAGGGGGTCACCCGGTAGCCACTGGGTCTAATTTCTTTGACAGGTAAGCAACTGGCCTCCGCCAGGGGCCTAAGTTCTGAGTTAGCACCGCCTTGGCGACACCCTTGCTCTCGTCCACATATAAGTGGAAGGGCTTAGTGACGTCAGGTAGTCCCAGTGCAGGCGCAGAGAGTAAGGCGGTTTTGATCTGTTGGAAAGCCGTCTCGGCTTCTTCTGTCCAACTAAATGGCTGCTGTCCCCGGGTTGCCTGATATAAGGGTTTAGCCAGCTCCGCGAACCCAGGTATCCATAGTCTACAAAATCCTGCTGACCCCAGGAATTCCCTTACTTGTTGGGTGGACTGTGGCCTGGGGATCTGCAGAACAGTCTGCTTCCAGGCGTCTGTTAACCAGCACCGCCCTCCTTTTAGCAGGTACCCCAGATATGTTACTTCTGGTTTACAAATTTGTGCTTTCTTTGCCGAGGCCCGGTATCCTAGATTTCCTAAAGCTTGTAAGAGACCCTTGGTCCCTCGGAGGCAAGCTTCTTGGGTCTCGGCTGCAATCAGGAGGTCATCAACATACTGTAGTAAAGTTATTTCAGGGTGTTTGCGTTGGTACTCATCCAGGTCTTCATGGAGGGCCTCATCGAACAGGGTGGGAGAGTTTTTGAATCCCTGAGGCAGTCTGGTCCATGTCAGTTGGCCACTTATGCCCCTCTCAGGGTCAGTCCACTCAAAGGCGAAGAGCTTTTGGCTCTGAGGGGCTAAAGGCAAACTGAAGAAGGCATCTTTCAAATCTAAAACAGTATACCATTGGTGTTTGGGGTTTAGAGTACTCAGGAGGGTGTACGGGTTAGGCACAGTTGGATGTATGTCCATAACCCTCTTATTGACTTCTCTTAAGTCTTGTACAGGTCTGTACTCTCCGCTATTAGGTTTACGTACCGGCAACAATGGAGTGTTCCAGGGTGAATGACAGGGCCGAAGGACCCCTTGGTCGAGGAGCCGACGGATGTGGGGCGTAATTCCTACTTTGGCTTCTAGGGGCATTGGGTACTGCTGTACCTGAACAGGATCTGTCCCAGGCTTGAGTTCGACAAACAAGGCAGGACGGTGTTTTGCTAGCCCTAAGCCCCCTGTCTCTGCCCAAGCTCCTGGATATTGCTGGAGCCAGGTTGCTATGTCCTGGTCAGGGGTCACTTGCTCTTGGTGGAGCCGGTACTCATCTTCTAGGGTTATAGTCAGGATGGGCACGGGTTGATTTTGGGAATTGATCATGATGGGCCCCTCAGGGAGGAAATGGATCTGTGCTCCCATTTTAGTCAGCAGGTCTCTCCCTAATAAGGGGCAGGGGCTCTCAGGGATGACCAGGAAAGAATGGGTTACATTCCTGGCTCCGAGGTTTACTGTCCTTTGTGTCGTCCAGGGGTACTTCTTACTTCCTGTGGCCCCTTGTACCCATGAGGACTTGGTGGATAATTTTCCATTAGTTTTAACTAGGACCGAATGCTGTGCTCCTGTATCGACCAAGAACTGGACTGGGGACCCCTCCACTTGCAGAGTTACCCTAGGTTCGGGGAGGGGGTCCGAACCCCGTCTTCCCTAGTCTTCGTCTTGAGTGACTAGTACGGGTGTAGGCCTAGGGGGTCCCTGTCCTCGTTGTTTCTTCTTAGGGCAGTCTCTTACCCAGTGGCCAACTTCCTTACAGTAGGCGCATTGGTCTTTGTTCAGATTATCATGTCTGGGGCACTGCCTAGGTTGAGTGTTCTCTGGCTGTAGATGCTCTTTCTGTACTACTGCTGCCAGGACCTTAGTCATTTTTTCAGTGGCCTTAAATTGCCTTTCTTCTGGAGTATCTCTATTATTGTAAACTCGCTGGGCTATCTGGAGGAGGTCCTGTATCTGTTTTCCCTCTTAAGTTTTCTAATTTCTGGAGTTTCTTTTTAATATCTGGGGCTGCCTGATTTACAAAAGACATTACAATAGCTACCTGACTTCCTGGGGCCTCTGGGTCTATGGGGGTATACTGTCTAAAGGCTTCCATTAATCTTTCTAAGTAGCTGGCTGGGCTTTCTGTCTTTCCTTGCAAAACAGAGTATACTTTAGCCAAATTAGTGGGCTTGCGAGCAGCCGCCCGGAGACCCGCCATTAGAGTCTGGCGATAAAGGTGTAGCCGTCCCCTACCTTCTGCTGTGTTGTAATTCCACACCGGTCTGGTCAGAGGAAAAGTCGCATTTATGAGGTCAGGGTTGGCAGTTGGTTGACCGTCATCCCCCGGGACCAGCTTTCTAGCTTCTACCTGTATTCTCTCTTGCTCCTCCGTAGTGAACAAGATTCGGAGGAGCTGCTGACAATCATCCCAAGTGGGCTGGTGGGTGAACATGACACTATCTAGTAAAGCCATTAAATCTTTGGGGTTGTCTGAAAACCGGGCACTCTGAGTCTTCCAGTTATACAGATCACTGGTGGAGAATGGCCAGTACTGAAGCCTGGAGATTCCCGTGTCATCTGGGGGTCCTATTTCCCGGAGGGGTAAAGCCACTGTGGAGTCAGACGGCTGGGGGGGGGGGCTAGCTCGCAAAGAGCGCCCCCGCGTCCACCCAGCCGGCCCTTCAGAGTTACTTTCACTTTCAGCAGATCCGGGAGCTCTGGCCGCCCCCCCGTGGCTCAGCCCGGGGGGCTAGGGCCTGGGGTCCGGAGGGGTACGGAGGGGGTTCTGTGGACAGTGGGTCCTCGCTCTCAGGTAAAACAGGATGGGGGGGGCCGTCGGTTGCTTGGATTTTAGTGGCCGAGCAACCAGTGCCTTGCAGGGTTCTGGGGCTAATAGGAAGGGGGACAGCCAAGGGGGCAGGTTCTCAGTTAGGTCCTGCCATATAAGAATGTATGGGATATGATCCGGGTGGCCGGCACGCCCTGATAGGAAAACCTTGGACTTGAGACTCTAGTGATGACGGGAAGGCAGAATGTCCCTCCGGGTGGCCACCCTACATCAAAGGCAGGCCATTCGGAGCGGCATAGAGTAATTAGCCTTCCCTTCCTGATTTCCATACTAAGATCACGGCCCCTTGCTCTAACATCCTTGAAATTACTTGTAAGGAGACGTAGGGGAGTGCTCCGGGTATTACCCATTTTAAACGGTAGCGCCCGGAGAGGCATCTGGAACAGGTCCTGCAAGGGAACAAATTATGTCAGCCGCAGGCGCGCACCAGAAATCTGGGTCAGAGTCAGATCAGAGGGGAGCCGCCAGCGCACACAGCCGCCAGCGCACACCAGAAACCTGGGTCAGAGTCAGATCAGAGGGCAGCCGCCAGCGCACACAGCTGCCAGCACGCACCAGAAACCTGGGTCAGAGTCAGATCAGAGGGCAGCCGCCAGCATGCACCAGAAACCTGGGTCAGAGTCAGATCAGAGGGGAGCCGCCAGCGCACACCAGAAACCTGGGTCAGAGTCAGATCAGAGGGGAGCCGCCAGCGCACACCAGAAACCTGGGTCAGAGTCAGATCAGAGGGGAGCCGCCAGCGCACACAGCCGCCAGCGCGCACCAGAAACCTGGGTCAGAGTCAGATCAGAGGGGAGCCGCCAGCGCACACAGCCGCCAGCGCGCACCAGAAACCTGGGTCAGAGTCAGATCAGAGGGCAGCCGCCAGCGCACACAGCCGCCAGCGCGCACCAGAAACCTGGGTCAGAGTCAGATCAGAGGGCAGCCGCCAGCGCACACAGCCGCCAGCGCGCACCAGAAACCTGGGTCAGAGTCAGATCAGAGGGGAGCCGCCAGCGCACGCAGCCGCCAGCGCGCACCAGAAACCTGTGTCAGAGTCAGATCAGAGGGGAGCCGGGGGACGTCTCCCACCGGTCTCCGCTGGCCGTCCTATAGCGCGTCCGCCAGGACTGCATCAGCTTCAGTTTCAGACCTCGCGAGTTACAGATACAGGTTTAGAACAGACACAGACAAACAGAGCCAAGCCGCAGACTCAGAGTTGCAGATTCAGAACGGACACAGACAGACAAACAGAGACAAGCCGCAGACTCAGAGAGTTGCAGATTCAGAACGGACACAGACAGACAAACAGAGACAAGCCGCAGACTCAGAGAGTTGCAGATTCAGAACGGACACAGACAGACAAACAGAGACAAGCCGTCTCACCTATCAGCAGATGGATCCTAGTAGATCCATTGACCGGGGGGTCTGGTGGGCTTGGGGGAATCCCGGACGAGCCCCCAAATGTTATGCCCAGACCGTTTATTCCCCGAAGAAGACCACCAGAGTCCAGAGTCAAAGCCAAGTGGCAAGGATCTTTAATGCAAGTTCGAACTTCGTCCCTCCGTTCCACAACATACAAGAGGGCCTGGAACAATGCCCGCACTTGCTTTTTATAGCTTGAGGTAAACAGGACTTGTCAGGTTACAGAGGAACAAGGCATTACAATTGGTTTACATTTTAAATTATGCTTTTAGCAGCTTTCTTATTGGTTCCTGCGCTTTTACAAATGGTTGCAACCTTATCGGAGGTTCTCCAGGTGTTGTTTTTCTTTGAAATATACGGAGGAATGTGTTTGTGTCGGGCTCAGGAAGTGGAGGCATATGGGGGGATGTGATGTGCTCAAGGCTGTGATGTGTTTGTGTTCTTTCAATTACAGTCTCTATATCTTTTGATTTACCTATCTTTAAAATTTTCAGCCGAGACACTTAGAGGTCACATAGTAAATTAAGGTTTTATTTTTTTAATAATCTCCATCTTTCTAAATTTGGTGAGTCACAATAAGTTATTTTGGGGTTGTTGAAAGCTGTGGCTCTGTTCTAAATTTGAGCCCAGAAATCATGCCACTTACAAAATATGCTTTGTCTTCCAACATCAGAGTGTCTGGTAGAAGGTGACAGTTCTTGGAACTTAAAAAATCTAAAACAGGACAGGAACAGAATCTGGAAAATATTTCTGTTTCTGATAATATGGCTGAGTAGGTACTGGGCAAACCCTGTCTCATAAAATAGACATGCTGGATAGTCCTTGCCAAGATATACTTGAACTTGCCATAAAAGAAAAATCCAGACTCTCTAAGAATGAAGATGACGTGAAAATCAGAAGGCTACTGTGAGAATAATGGGGAAGTAGCCCGTTATCAAGGTATGTGTGCATGTGTTCAATAAAAAGCTTCAAACCTAAAAAAAGTTGAGATAATTAATATTGCCCTACATATACACATCATCAACAATTTTTCATTCATGGCATGGCCAACTTTCTGTTTTTTAAAGGTGGGGTTTTGCTGTATTTGCCCAGGCTGGAGTGCAGTGGCATGATCTTGGCTCACTGCAACTTCTGCCTCCTGGGTTCAAGCAGTTCTCCTGCCTCAGCCTCCCGAGTAACTGGGATTACAGATGCCTGGCACCACATCCGGATAATTTTTGTATTTTTACTAGAGATGGGGTTTCACCACGTTGGCCAGGCTGGTCTTGGACTCCTGACCTCAGGTCATCTGCCTGCCTTGGCCTCCCAAAGTGCTGGGATTACAGATGTGAGCCACTGCACCTGGCCACAGCCAGCTTTGTTTCATTTATATTCCCACTTCATTTATATACATTCCTTCTTCCTCTGAATTACTTTGAAGTAAAACCTATAAACATATCATTTTTTAATTACTGTATATGTATCTGTAGAAGACAAATAATTTTTAAAAATAAATATATTCGGCCGGGCGCGGTGGCTAAAGCCTGTAATCCAAGCACTTTGGGAGGCCGAGACGGGCGGATCACGAGGTCAGGAGTTGGAGACCATCCTGGCTAACATGGTGAAACCCCGTCTCTACTAAAAAATACAAAAAACTAGCCGGGCGAGGTGGCAGGTGCCTGTAGTCCCAGCTACTCGGGAGGCTGAGGCAGGAGAATGGCATAAACCCAGGAGGCAGAGCTTGCAGTGAGCTGAGATCCAGCCACTGCACTCCAGCCTGGGTGACAGAACGAGACTCCGTCTCAAAAAAAATAAATAAATAAATATAAAATAAATAAATATATTCACAATGTCATTAAATACCAAAGAAGTAATGCATTCGGGAAATAGCCATAAATCCAGAGTTCACATTTTCTTGACTTACTCATAAGTGATTTTTTCTAGGTTATCTATTTCAATCAGATACCTGTTTGCTCATATTTACATTCCCAACTGAACAATGTCTAAACTTAAACTGACAGAAAATGCAGGTGATCTTGTGACCAAATGCCTCCTGCAAGGAAAAAACTTGAAACTGCAAGAGGAGTCCCTCCAAATATAGAAAGGACCAGTATTTTAAGAGAGATGTTAATTAAAATGTGGCAATGTAAGGAGCAGAGCAGGAAGAACCTTTCAGTCGGAAACTTACAACAAGTCAATTTCATAGTTTCCGTGGTCCTTCCACAACAACCTCTGGCATCTGTTTTCTCTACAATGGCGGTAACAATAGTAGCTATTTCAGAGCAGGAAAAGGCTTAGAGCAGTGCTAGAAGAGGGTCCTGGCTATATAAAGTTTAGTTGTTTGTATATTGTAACAAAGCTACTTTTTTTTTTTTTTTGTCAATAACAGATTTCTTTTGGAAAAGTAGCAGCCTCCTGTCCGGGGAACACCTGCAGTTCCCACTAAGTGAACATTGGTGTCTGCTAACCTTTGCCTCTGTTTCTCTCAATAGCATACTGTCAAGCTGTTCCTTGATTTAGCCATTTTATTTACTTTTTCTTTTCCTTTTTTTCCCTTCCCCTTTTCCTGAGACACAGTCCCTCTCTGTTTCCCAGTCTGGACTGCAGCAGTGCCATCATGGCTCACTGCCACCTCCACCCCGGTCTCAAGCAATCCTCCTCCATCAGCCTTCACAGTAGCTGGGACTACCCCCGGGGCCCACCACGCCCTGCTCATCATTGTGGTTTTCATTTTTCCGTTGAAACTGGGTTTGGGGCCAGACTCAGTGACTCATGCCTGCAATACCAGTACCCCTGAAGGCCAAGGCCGGAGGATCACCCGAGGGGACGAGCTGGAGACCAACAGCCCGACCAACATGGAGAATCCCAGTCTTGACCAACAAAAAATAAAAAACTAACCGGGCATGGTGGTTCACGCCTGCAATCCCAGTCACTCAAGAGGCTGAGGCAAGAGAACCACCCAAACCCAGGAGGCAGAGGCCGCGGGGAGCGGAGGCCCCGCCACTGGATTCCAGCCTGGGCAACAAGAGCGAAACTCCGCCTCAAGAATGAAAAAAAGAGAGAGACTAGGTTTCCCCATGTTGCCAGGGCTGGTCTGGAACTCCTAGGCTCAAGCAATCCGCCACGCTCAGCCCTCCAAAGACCTGGGATCCCAAGTGTGAGCCACCACGCCAGGCCAATCTATTCCTGTCTGATTAATAAATTGGGCCTTAGGGACTGGCTCAGGCCTGCAATCCCAGCACCCGGGGAGGCTGAGGCGGGCAGATAACCTGAGGTCAGAACATTGAGACCAGCCTGAGCAACATGGAGAAACCCCATCTCTAACAACAACAAAAAAATATATAGATACATAATTAGCCGGGCATGGTGGCTCACGCCTGCAATCCCAGCCACTCGGGAGGCTGTGGCAGGAGAACCACCCAAGCCCAGGAGGTGGAGGCGGAGGCGGAGGCTGCGGGGAGCCGAGATCCTGCCACTGCACTCCATCCTGGGCAACAAGAGCGAAGCTCCCTCTCAAAACAAAAACCGAAAAAAAAAAAAAAAACAGACTCAATTTCACCATGGTGCCCAGGCTGGCCTTAACTTCTAGGCTCAAGCGATCCGCCCCTCTTGGCAGTCCGAAGTCCTGGGATCACAAGCGTGAGCCGCCATGCCAGGACGATCTGTTCCTTTCTGATTAATAAATTAGGTTGTGTGCGCTGGCACATGCCTGCAATCCCAGCACCCCGGGAGGCCGAGGCGGGTGGATAACCTGAGGTCGGGAGTTTGAGACTAGCCTGACCAACATGGAGAAACCTCGTCTGTGCAAAAAAAAAAAAAAAAAAAAAAAAAAAAAAACGAAATTAGCCAGGTATGGTGGTGGTTCACGTTTGCAATCCCAGCCACTGGGGAGGTTGAGGCATAAGAGCCACCCAAACCCAGGAGGCGGAGGCCGCGGGGAGCCCAGACCATGACATTGCACTCCAGCCTGAGCAACAAGAGCGAAACTTCACCTCAAAACAAACAAAACAGACCTAATTTCACCATGTTGCCCAGGCCAGTCTGGAACTCCTAGGCTCCAGCGATCTGCTGTGCTCAGCCATCCTAAATCTGGGATCAAAAGCGTGAGCCACCACGCCAGGCCGATTACACCTATTAAGTAATCCCAGCATTTTGGGAGGCCTAGGTGGGTGGATCACCTGAGGTCAGGAGTTTGGACACCAGCCTGGCCAATATGATGAAACCCCGTCTCTACCAAAAATACTAAAAAATTAGCCGAATGTGTGGCTGGCGCCTGTAAACCCAGCTACTCAGGAGGATGAGGCAGGAGAACCGCTTGAATCTGGGAGGCGGAGGTTGCAGTGAGCCGGGATAGCGCCACTGCACCCAGCGTGGGTGACAGAGTGAGACTCCGTCTCAAAAAAAATAAATAAAATAAATTGGACCGTGCGCGCTGGCTCACGCTTGCATCCGCAGCACCCCGGGAGGCCGAGGCGGGCGGGTAACCTGAGGTCGGGCGTTTGAGACCAGCCTGACAAACAGGGAGAAACTCCTTATGTATCCAAAAAAAAAAAAAAAAAAAATTTAGCAGGCTATGATGGCTCCCGCCTGCGATCTCAGCCACTTGGTAGGCCGAGGCAGGAGAACCACCCAAACCCAAGAAGCAGAGGCCACGGGGAGCTGAGACCGAGCCACTGCACTCCAGCCTGGGCAACAAGAGCGAAACTCCACCTCAAAAACAAAAACAAAACAAACAAACAAGAAAAGGGAGACCCGGTTTCACCATGTTGCCCAGGCTCAAGCGTCCGTAGCGCTTGGCCATCCAAAGTCCTGGGATCACAAGCCTGAGCCACCACGCCAGGCCAATCTATTCCTTTCTGATTAATAAATTGGGCCTTATGCACTGGCTCACGCCTGCAATCCCAGCAGCCACGGAGGCCGAGGAGGGCAGATAACTTGAGGTCGGGAGTTTGAGACCAGCCTGACGAACACGGGGAAACCCTATCTCCACCAAAAAAAAAAAAAAAAAAAAAAAAAATACAAAACGAGCCCGGCATGGTGGCTCACGTGTGATGTCAGCCACTCAGGAGGCTGAGGCAGGAGAACCACCCAAACCCGGGAGGCGGAGGCCGGATGAGCCGAGACCTCGCCATTGCCCTCCAGCCTGTGCAACAAGACCGAATCTCTGCCTCCAAAAAAAAAAAAAAAAAAAAAAATGACCGGGTTTCACCATCCTGCCCAGGTGGGTCAGGAACTCCTAGGCTCAAGCGATCTGCTGTGCTCCGCTGTCCAAATCCTAGCATCACAAGCGTGAGCCCCAACACCTGGCCGACCTATTCCTTTCGGATTAATAAATTTGGCCGGAGGTAGTGGCTCACGCCTGCAATCCCAGCACCCTGGGAGGCCAAGGCAGGTGGATAACCTGAGGTCAGGAGTTTGAGACCAGCCTGACCAACATGGAGAAACCCCGTCTGTACAAAAAAGGAAAAAAAAAAAAAAAAAAAAAAGTAGCCTGGCATGGTGGCTCATGCCTGCAATCCTGGCCACTTGGGAGGCTGAGGCAGGAGAACCACCCAAACCCGCAGGCGGAGGCCGCAGGGAGCTGAGACCATACCACTGCACTCCAGCCAGTCTAGAAGAGCGAAACTCCACCTCAAAAACAAATAAAATTATAATAATAATAAAGAGACCGGGTTTCACCATGTTGCCCCAGGCCGGTCTGGAACTCCTAGGCTCAAGCGATCTGCAGCGCTCGGTTGTTGAAAGTCCTGGAATCACAAGCGTGAACCAACACGCCAGGCCGAGCTATTATTCCTTTCTGATTAATAAATTGGGCGGTGCACGGTGGCTCACGCCTGTAATCCCAACAACCCGGGAGGCCAAGGCCAGCGGATAACCTGAGGTCGGGAGTTTGATACCAGCTTGATGTACATGGAGAAACCCCTCTCCACCAAAAAATTAATTAATTAATTAAAATACAAACTGAGCCAGGCATGGTGGCTCAGGCCTGCAATCCCAGCCACTCAGGAGGCTGAGGCAGGAGAACCACCCAAACCTGGGAGGCTGAGGCCATGGGCAGCCGAGACCCCACCATTGCACTGCAGCCTGGGCAACAAGAGCTAAACTCGCCTCCAGAAAAAAAAAAAAAAAAGAGAGAGAGACCAAGTTTCACATGCTGCCCAGGCCAATCTGGAACTCCTGGGCTAAGAGCATCCTCCCTGGGATTATCTTAAAGTATAGTTGGAAAAAGTAAACTAGCCCCAAAACTTTTTGAAAACCCCTCATGTATAGGTGTTCCTAAATGATAAAATTGTGTTGCTTATTTTAAATATTTTGAAGTTTATAAATATTTTGAAGTTCAAATATTTTGAACTAATTGAGTTGCTTAACTATTTCGACATTTATAAAACTGGTAGCATGACATTTTTTGAAATATTTAACAACACACAGTATTTCTTATAAAATTCATCCACACTCATGTATGTAGCAGTAGTTAACTCATTTTCACTGCTGTGTAGTATTGCATTGAATAGACTTTCCACAATTGATCTATTTTTTCCCATTCTTCCGTCACTCAACTCCCCGGATTCCTTCTATAATCTCTGTGAAAAATTTTATTTCCCAAAGATGGCACAACAATATTCCTCATACCATGTGCTCTTCTCTTTGTGACATTGCCACTATCCCATCAGGAAATGGAGTTTAATTTCCCTCTCCTTGAATCTAGGTGGGCTTGCGACTGCTTCAACCAATAGAGCATTGCAGAAGTGATGCTGTGTGACTTCTGAGGCTAGACCGTAAGTCTTATGATAATGCAGTTTCCACGTTGTTCACCAGAACACTCATGCTCTTAGAGCTCTGAGTCACCATGTAAAAAGTCCAACTACCCCAGGGCCACCATATTTTGAGGAAGCCACGCCACATGGAAAGCCCAGTGTATGCACACTGCAGTTGTCAGTCCTGATTTTCAAATCAGTGCCGCCCAGGTGTCAGGAACATCAATGAAGGTGCTTACTGATGTTCCAGGCCCCATCCTTTGAGTCACTTGTAGCCTTTGAGTCTTCTCAACTGAGGTCTCAGATATCCTAGAACAGAGACTAGCTAACCTCCTTGTGCTCAATCCACAGTCCTAATCCATGGGCACAACTGTAAACAACTATTAATAAGTTTTAGAGTAGTTTGACATACAGTTAGCTATACCAACCAGAACTGTTTCTTAGTAATGCCCCTCCTCTGGGCCCCATATCTACCTGGGAAAAATCATCCCCTTGCCTTCAAGGTCCCTCTAACTTTATCAACCAATGTTCTTTTCTCTAATACCCACCATAGCTCTTTCTAACTAAATCAGCTCATAATTCTTTTTTTTTTTTTTTTTTTTTTGAGACAGAGTCTCGCTCTGTCGCCCAGGCTGGAGTGCAGTGGCCGGATCTCAGCTCACTGCAAGCTCCGCCTCCCAGGTTCACGCCATTCTCCTGCCTCAGCCTCCCGAGTAGCTGGGACTACAGGCGCCCGCCACCTCGCCCGGCTATAAATCAGCTCATAATTCTTTATGAAAATGTTATAAAAACTCCGTACTAAAATCTTTTCTCTGTCGCTACCAATTTCACAGGATTCTAGGCCTCCTGCTCAAGCAGAACCACCTTTCAACCATTTGCCACTCACTTCAACGTTTAGTTTCTCTGAAGACTTCTTAACCTTCGAGTAAATTTGTCTTAACAGTTTCTCCCAGTGTGGTCCACAGATGGCCTGCATAAGAAGCACCTGGGTCCTTATTTAAAATTCAGGTTCTGGGCAGCACCCCACCCATACTGAATCAGGGTCACTGCATTTGTGGCAAGCGCTCAGGTGTGCCTTAAGCATCCCAGTGTTTAAAAATCATGAATCTCTTGGGAATTATTTAAAGGGGGTGGGAGGTCAGGGCATGTAGCACTTGGTGTAAACTTGAGAAAGGAGACCTGGGAGAACTCAGACAGAAATCCTTTTCCTTTTGCCAAGTAAAGCAATTAAAACTCCAGTGCTCTATATCTCTAGCCCCGTTTCTTTTCCCAGGCACTATAAAACCATGACCCCAAAGTGATACAGCAGATGCTCAGAAAGCATTGCAAGCCTTGAACTTCAGGTAACAAATAAATGAATAAATGAAAGAATGTAGAACTTACATCTACAAATCATTACAAATGAGGTTCTGATTTTCAGATCATGGTATGGGTTAGTGTCAAGGATGGGGAATGTATTTATAACTTTCAATGATATTTTAAATACCTAATAGTCATATACACAAACATGCATGACTAACCATTAGCTCACTTACCCCAGGCATGGGTATTTCACTAATGCTAAACAATCCCTCTGTGGAATTGTTCTCTCATTGTGCACCTTTATAAACATTCTTTCAGTTCTGTTTTCTTGTTTCCAAAGTTTGTTGTTTATAGATGTGTATATACCCTACCTTACTTCACAAAGGATTTTGAATATTTATTGCATGTGTATATAAAAACAAGTACAGCCCGGGTACGGTGGCTCATCCCTGTAATCCCAGCACAAAGCAGGCAGATTACCTGAGGCCAGGAGTTCAAGACCAGCCTAACCTACATAGGGAAACCCTGTCTCTACTAAAAATACAAAAATTTGCCAGGCGTGGTGGTGAGCGCCTGTAATCCCAGCTATTCAGGAGACTCAGGCAGGAGAATCTGTTGAACCCCAGAGGCAGAGGTTGCAGTGAGCAAAGATCATGCCACTGTACTCCAGCCTGGGTGACAGAGGGAGACTCTGTCTCAAAAACAAAAACAAACCAAAAAACGAATAATAGGTGGCAAGAATGTCTCCGTCCTCAAGTCAGCTGTTTCCCAATATTAGAGGAGCAGAAGCAAAGAACCAGGAATCCCCCATCCCTGTTTATCTGAGAAAATTATAAAAGTTGCCTGTCACTGAACTTGTCATGTAATGATCTAATAGTGTTTGAATATAACATTAAGAAATATGTTCTTAGCTCTGTTCATGCCAATGTTATAAGCTCCTCTTTCCCAACCACCATTTACTGTTTGTGTTTTTCTTCTAAGCCACTACAAAATGTGCATGTAAAAGGCAGGAAAGCAAGAAATAAAGGAAAGAGGAGACAGGGAGAGGAAAATCTGAAGTAAGAAGAATTCCTAAATAGAGAAATCTCTCTCTTATGTTATAAGAATCATTGAATTCTCAAATCTCAGAGATGAGTCACTAGAATGCTGCATCAATTTGACTCTTGCCTTGTGTGATTTTCTCCTGTACAGCGCTCTGTTTACACAGACATCTTCCAGTAATTTATAAGTGCTGGGAAAGTACAGATAAAGTGTATTTTCACTAGTGAACCTTAAAATGATGGCAGTTGCTACACATCCTTTAAGTTCTCTGTCAGAGAATTTCTCTCTTTTAATGAGACATAAAAGAGTTCACTTTGCAACAATGAACTATAAAAATAGTAACCACAAAAGCAGCAAAATGAATTTAATGCTTAAAAAAAATACAGATCAGCCGGGCCAGTGGCTCATGCCTATAATCCCAGCACTTCGGGAGGAAGAGGTGAGATGATGGCTTGAAGCCAAGACCAGTTGAAGTTCAAGTTCAAGACCAGCCAGGTCAATATAGCAAGACCCTGTCTCTATAAAAAATTTAGAAATTAAGTGGGTATGGTGGTGCGTACTTGTAGTCCCAGCTACTAGAAGGGCTGAGGTGGAAGGATCATTTGAGTCCAGAAGTTTGGGGCTGCAGCGTGCTAAGATTACAATACTGCACTCCAGCCTGGACAGCAGAGTGAGACCCTGTCTCTAAATACACACACACACACACACACACACACACACACACACACAGACATACACACACAGACACAGACATACACACACAAAGACACACACAGACACACACACAGACACAGACACACACACACAGACATCACACACACACACACAGACATACACACACACACACACACGTACCTACATACAGATCACATGTATTATTTCATTTGATCCTCACAGCAACCCTATAATATAGATGAAAAAAAGAAATTATTATATTTTCAGATTTTTTTACATGTGTTCTCTCTTTTTCTTGACATATACTCTCTTCTGATATCTACATAACTTCCTCCCTCACTTCTTTTTTTTTTTTTTTTTTTTTTGTTGGAGAATGCATTTGAATTTATTCACTAGTTCCCAGGCTAAATACATGTTTATGTTCTTTTTCTCATTATATAAAATCCTGAAACTGAATGTAGCTCTCCTAAGAAAGAGGAGCCAAGAACCATCCTCCCCTTATCTAATATACAGTGAAAGTGTGGTTTTTTTTTTTTAGACGGAGTTTCGCTCTGTCGCCCAGGCTGGAGTGCAGTGGCCGGATCTCAGCTCACTGCAAGCCCCGCCTCCCGGGTTTACGCCATTCTCCTGCCTCAGCCTCCCGAGTAGCTGGGACTATAGGCGCCCGCCACCTCGCCCGGCTAGTTTTTTGTATATTTTAGTAGAGACGAGGTTTCACCGGGTTAGCCAGGATGGTCTCGATCTCCTGACCTCGTGATCCACCCGTCTTGGCCTCCCAAAGTGCTGGGATCACAGGCTTGAGCCACCGCGCCCGGCCAAAAGTGTGGTTTTTAAAAGTAATATTCCTATAAAGGAAATCCCAATTTCACCAATTTTTAGCAATCACAGTACTCTACTGATTTATGTTAAGTTTATGGCTGATACAAATACTAAGAGCTTTTCTTTGAGTGCCTGTGATGCCGACGCCTGTTTTACCCTGTACTAGAATCTGTTTTGTTTCGTTTCCTAATTTAGAAATATTAATTTAATATATGCATATGGAAATTATTTCCAATGTGCAACAGGGAATTCAGTGAGAATGAAGATGCCCTTCTACCACTGAATCAAGAGTTTCCCTGTTTCTTTCTCTAAAATTGCCCATCATTACTAACTTCTTGATATGCTACCAGAGACGGTATCTGTCTCTCCCAAAGCCTCCCCTAAATAAAAAACTCTACTATTCTTATAAAATCCAACTTATCATATTTATCTTTCATTGACTGGCTTTTGGTATTTTATCTAAAAGCTTATCACCATATCCAAGGTTATTTCATTTTCTTTTTCTTTTCTTTTCTTTTTTTTTTTTTGAGACGGAGTCTCGCTCTGTCGCCCAGGCTGGAGTGCAGTGGCCGGATCTCAGCTCATTGCAAGCTCCGCCTCCTGGTATTACGCCATTCTCCTGCCTCAGCCTCCTGGGTAGCTGGGACTACAGATGCCCGCCACTTCGCCCGGCTAGTTTTTTTTTTTTTTTTTTGTATTTTTTAGTAGAGACGGGGTTTCACTGTGTTAGCCAGGATGGTCTCGATCTCCTGACCTCATGATCTGCCCGCCTTGGCCTCCCAAAGTGCTGGGATTACAGGCTTGAGCCACCGCGCCCGGCCTGTTCTTTCATTTTCTTGTATGATCCCTTGGAGTTTTATAGTTTTGCATTTTACATTTAGGTCTGTGATTAACATTGAGTTCATTTTTGTGTAAAATGTAAGGTCTGTGGCTAGATTCTTTTCTTTTTTTTTTTTTTTTTTTTTGCACATGGGTGTGTCCTCCAATATTTCTAGCACTGTCTGTGCTGAAAGCTTGTCAATTCTCCATTGAATTGTCGTTGTTGCTTTTTCAAAGGTCAATTGACTCTATCTGTGTGAGACTATTTCAGAACATCTATGTGTCTATTCTTTTTTTCTTTTTTTTTATATTTAAGTTCCAGGGTACATGTGCATAACGTGCAGGTTTGTTACATATGTATACTTGTGCCATTTTGGTGTGCTGCACCCATCAACTCGTCAGCACCCATCAGCTCGTCATTTACATCAGGTATAACTCCCAATGCCATCCCTCCCCCCTTCCCCCTCCCCATGATAGGCCCCAGTGTGTGATGTTCCCCTTTCCGAGTCCAAGTGATCTCATTGTTCAGTTCCCACCTATGAGCGAGAACATGCGGCGTTTGGTTTTCTGTTCTTGCGATAGTTTGCTGAGAATGATGGTTTCCACCTGCATCCATGTCCCTACAAAGGACTCAAATTCATCCTTTTTTTATGGCTGCATAGTATTCCATGGTGTTATTACCTATTCAGAATTCTCCCTTGACTACTCAAAAAAAAAAAAAAAAAAAATAGTACGCCATCTCCTAGTCTCCCCCTCACCCTCTTACTCTGCTTTAATTTTCCCCATAGCACTTTTGCCATATGACAAAGTGTAGTTTTTGTATGCTTTCTCTACTTGGATGTAAACTCCATGGTGGTGGTAATTTAGTTTGTTTGCTACTATTTCTCCAGTCCCAAAAGAGCACCTAGCACATAGTAGATGCACAATAAACAAATGAACGCATTATTCCCATTTCATGAAGAACAAGTCAGGAAGTGTGGGCTTAAGAGATTTGACCAACATGGCACATCTAATGAATGGCAGATTAGTTTCTGCATCACAGGTGTAAATTCCAAGTCCCCCTATATTTTCAGGGCCATCAGAAAGAAACTGTGTTAACTTGATGTACACTATTGACTTCACCGGCATTAATTTCTGGAATAATGTGGACCTTCTTTTGCTGCTTCACGAGTGTTATCTGGAGAAAAAAATGAAAGCAGGCCACGTTTCCTCATACTGGATAGGACGGTAGGAAAACATCTAAGCTAAGCCATAGGCAGGGCAATCTGCAGCCCACCAAGAAGTGATGCACATTTCCTCGGTGTCAATCCTACTTCCGTGCTCCCTAAACAAGCTTTTTACAGATTATTTCAAAGCACTCTTTGCCAATAAGCAAACAGTGATTTCTTCCACAATGATAGCAGCTTGAGATATGATGCAATTAAGATAACAAAAACCATTGGCTATTCTCATAGTGCACCATTTAGCAGTATGACAGGTATGCGATATCCCATGAACATTGGCAAGGGGAACAGCCTTTGTAAATGGGTCCAACAATTGCTGTGCTTTCATCAGATTGTAAGTATAGCAATAAAGAAGTCCTCATGTAATTTTAGACAGTACTTTCCCTCTGCCTTTCAAGATGACTAACACACTTCTAACACTAAACACAATTTAATTTAACCTAACTCACTTAGAAATAGTAAACTCTCTATTCACTACCATCCTATTAGCCTATTAACAGCCTATCCTCTATTAACCAACACTTTCAAACAAATCGTAGTAGTGAATGTTAAAATTGCAAGAGGCTTAAGAAATCATCTGGCCGGGCGCAGTGGCTCAAGCCTGTAATCCCACCACTTTGGGAGGCCGAGATGGGCGGATCACGAGGTCAGGAGATCGAGACCATCCTGCCTAACACGGTGAGACCCCGTCTCTACTAAAAATACAAAAAAACTAGCCGGGCAAGGTGGCGGGCGCCTGTAGTCCCAGCTACTCGGGAGGCTGAGGCAGGAGAATGGCATAAACCCGGGAGACGGAGTTTGCAGTGAGCCGAGATTGCGCCACCGCACTCCAGCCTGGGCGACAGAGCGAGCTCTGTCTCAAAAAAAAAAAAAAAAAGAAATCATCTATTAAAAGTCCATTATTTTAAAAGAAATTTTTACTAACTAACTTATCAGTTACACCCAGTCAGGAAGCAGTGCAGTCCGACTAGCACCCTCAATGTGCTTTCTACTACACACAGTAGGATTGCACTTTGCACAGGGTCTGCCATTCCAAGAAAACTGTTAACTGGATGGATATGAATTTAATGGCCTTGAAGCCTGCAACATCATAAAGTAATTTTGAATGATTGATAAATCATTGGGAGGAACATACATTAAATGATCTTCATTACACTATTTATGTTCTTTAGATAGTGTTTGATCTCTGAGAATTTATAATGTCAGTACAGGTTATATATAATAAATGTTATTAATGAAAATGTTTGGTCAAGCAGTACAATCAATTTTCTGACCAAACCTGAAGGTATAATTTCTTTTTTTAAATTACAAAGTCAGAAGCCAGTAAGGAATCTGAAAGGCTAGAACACTGATCTAGAATTACGTCAGCTAATACCTATTCTATAATAATGTATTCTTTAAATTCACAAACATACACTAACCAACTCCCACGTGCCAGTGTGGAAAACCTTTATTAGCTGTTCACTAAACCACTTCCCTCTCCCTCCTAGGCACAGCTAGACTACTCTTTTCAGACTCCATTGCAGTTAGCCACAGCTGCATGACTGAGTTCTGGTCACTGGGCTATCAGAAGCAGTGATATATGCCATAACACTCTTCCATGTGTGACCCTCCATTTACCTTCCTCATCTTCCAACCAGATGCAGGAAATCTAGTGAAACTCTCTAGGAGCACCAGGAGACAGGAGAGCCACAAGGTGGAAGGAGCCCAGAGTCACACGTGCAGGAGAGAAATGTAAGTGCCATGGAAACACAATGGAGTATCTTAGGAAAGGCTTTCCAGAAGCTCTGGTAGCAGAGATGGATATTGAATTAAGGTTCAAATGGGAAGAAAAGAAAGCAAAGTCCCCTTAGACAGAAGAGAAAGCATACATAGAACTTTAGATGTGAAAATACTAGATGACATTTCAGCACCAACAAGTTGTCTAAAGTAACTGGCATATGTAGTAAAACACAGGCAAAGCTTTGAATCTTAAAAATTGAGTTGTGGAAAGATTATGAAGAGGCTTGTGTGCCAAGTCAAAGAATTTAGACTTTACCCTATAGGCAGTAGAATCCAGGAAAAGGCTTTAAAACTGGGAAGTGACATAAACAAAACTATCCATTAGAAGGTAAACTCTGGTGCCCTGTGGAAAAGAACTTGAAGAGGGGGCTGGGTGCGGTGGCTCAAGCCTGTAATCCCAGCACTTTGGGAGGCCGAGACGCACGGATCACAAGGTCAGGAGATCGAGACCATCCTGGCTAACACAGTGAAACCCCGTCTCTACTAAAAATACAAAAAACTAGCCGGGCGAGGTGGCGGCGCCTGTAGTCCCAGCTACTCGGGAGACTGAGGCAGGAGAATGGCGTGAACCCGGGAGGCGGAGCTTGCAGTGAGCTGAGATCTGGCCACTGCACTCCAGCCTGGGTGACAGAGCGAGACTCCGTCTCAAAAAAAAAAAAAAAAAAAAAGAAGAAGAACTTGAAGAGGGAAGCTGGCATGAGAAGGAGGCAAGTATTAGACTATTGGAAAAGTCCAGGCAAGAGGCAATGCAAGGAAGGATTCAGGGTGCATCAGAAGAAATTGATACAAAAACAGGTACAAGAGACTGTAATATTCAAGTAGCTGTTAGGTGTAAGCCAGTGGTCCCAACATTTTTGGCACCAGGGACCAGTTTCATGAAAGACAATTTTTCCACAGACGGGGGTGGGGGAGGATGGTTTTGACACGATCCAAGTGCATTACATGTATTGTGCATTTTGTTTATATTATTATTACATTGCAATATATAATGAAATAATGATACAACTCACCATAATGTAGAATCAGTGGGAGCCCTGAGCTTGTTTTCATACAACTAGACAGTTCTATCTGGGGGTGATGGGAGACAGTGACAGATCATCAGGCATTTGATTCTCATAAGGAGCATGCAGCCTAGATCCCTTACATGTGCCGTTCACAATAGGGTTTGCAACCCTATGAGAACCTAATGCCGCTGCTGATCTGACAGGAGGCAGAGCTCAGGCAGTGATACGATTTGGCTCTGCTTCCCCACCCAAATCTCATCTCAAATTGCATTCCCCACATGTTGAGGGACGGACCTATAATCCCTACATGTCAAGGGAGGAGGTGATTGGATGATGGGGGTGGTTCCCCCCGTGCTGTTTTCACGACAGTGAGTGAGTTATCACAAGATCTGATGGTTTTATACAGGGCTCTTCCCCTTTCGCACTCTCTCTCTCTCTTTCTCTCACCTGCTGCCATGTAAGATGTGCCTGCTTCCCCTTCCACCATGATTGCAAGTTTCCTGAGGCCTCCCCAGCCCTGCAGAACTGTAAGTCAATTAAACCTTTTTATAAATTACCCAGTCTCAGGCAGTTCTTTACAGCAGTGTGAGAATGGACCCATCCAGGCAGTAATGTGAGCAATGGGGAGCAGCTGTAAATACAGATGAAGTTTCACAGACTGATACCGGTCCTTAAGCCCAGGGTTGGGGACCCCTCGTGCAATCAGTCAAAAGTAACATTCACTGAGACAGGAAACACAGAAAAGATACAGATTAGAAGGAAAAGATGATAAATTTGCTTTTAATTACATTGAATTTGAGGTCCAAACTACGGAAGCTATCCAGTGGGCATTTTGCATTACATATGTAGAACTTAGAAAAAAATTCAAAATTGGAAGTATAAATTTGGGAGCTGGCAATGTAGAGATGGTATTTAATCCAATGGAATGGATGAGATCTGCCAAGAAAAGAGTGTAGAGCGAGAAGAGAAGAAGGAAGAGATTTCACAAGATATTTGAAAGAGTGGTTAGAGGAGTATGAAAAGCATCAGGAGAGGAAAGTGTCATGAAAACCAAGGGAGGTGGGACTTTAAGACTCCCACTTATGCAGAGGAGGTCAGACCAGACCCTGCAGGGAAACCAGATATGCTAACTGGCACAGAATAGGGTTACAGCGCCTGGAACCCTGTCAGGCACTGTGGGCATGTTCCAAAGATTTGCCAGAGAATGCAAATCTGTCATCAGATTGAAGTGATCAGTTTTGGCTGGAAGTCAAAGATGGAGCAAAAGGTCAAACACCAAGTAAATGCAGAACCTCAGAGGTGGAGGATCGAGACTGGAAAAAGGCAAAAAAAAAAAAAAAGGTCTGGGATTTTTGCTGGAGCTCCTACTTGCCAAGTTCTGGCCAGAGGGTAGACTGGGTCAGAATAAACACAAGAGGTGGTCAATTGTTTCCAGGAACTAGAGGCCTGAAGGGCCACTGGAAATTGGCTAGTAGGTATTGAAACAATTTTGTTAGTTTTGGAGGAAGAAAAGGCAAACTACCGAAGGCAATGAGTGGAGACGTCTTCCTCAAGATTGCTGACTGCTAATAGAATTTTGTGTGGAAGCTTGAGGAGTAGGGAGGCTGAAAAGAAGATGCTGCAGATATTTGTAGGCTCAGGGTAAGAATCTATTGAAGAAAGCCACATGGAAGACTGAAAGAACGCATAATATAAGAAATCAAGGTGGGAGTCAGGAGATGGAACCAAAGGACCTATGAAGATGCTCCCTCTGAAAATAACGTCTTCTCTTGCTTTATTGTCTTTGTCAGTTCTTGCCACTAAAACAAAACACCTGAGACTGGATGATTCATAAATAATATACATTTATTTCTCACAGTTCTGGAAGCTGGAAAGTCCAAGATTAAGGTGCTGGCAAGGCCCCACTTCTTAACATTATTGCAATCAAGTTTCAACATATGCATTTTGGAGGACACATTCAGACCATAGCATTGATCTTATCTTTTGGTGGGAGAGGGAAAAAAAAAAAAAACAAAAAACAGGAGAATAATATGGCAGAAGTCTAGAGAACTGGTGAGGGATACTGCGGGAGGTCATAACTGACAGTCTTTGCTTTCTTAGTAAAGCCAGGCTGGGTCATCCACTCGGAGAGCTGGAATGTGGAGGGTGCCCACAGTTTTGAAGAGGAGAAAGTAAAGCTTTGGAATAATGGGGGCTGCAGAGAAAGAGGACTGTCCGGGATAGATGAGTAATTAGATTTGCACTGAAGGCACAGCTCAGGCAGGGAGTCAGAATGAGACAAGATGTTTCCTAGAATTTCCTAGAGATGATTAGAGCCAGGGGGTCTAAGAACAGGGAAAGAAAGAAATAAACTAGATAGTTTGCCTGCTAGGAACAAAGGAAAGAAAAGAGGATAATGAATCCAAAAGTGTCAAAGAGGGTATGATGAAAGGACTGATTGACCAGTCTGCCCTGAGCTGCTTCTAGGCTGAGGTCAGAGCCTAGCACATTTCCTACCACAGTGTCTGACACACAAAATACATGCAACAAATGTAGAATAAATGAATGAACAAGTACACGCTGGAAATTCAGGCTGGTTATGGAGGAAATGAAGTGGACTAGGAAGGAATCAAGCAGGACTGTGTCCTGAGGCAGAAGAACAGGTTTTATGGAAATGGAAAAGTTTGAGAAGAGAAAAAAATACAAGGTTGCCGGCAGAGAGTCATTTCAAAATTGAAATTTTCAGAGGAGCAGTTAAAAGTGATCCAAAAGTCCAAAATACACTTCTGTAAATGGAATTGGTAAAATGAAATGGAGGTAAATGTCTGTGTCAGGGCAGGCCATTTGATGGCTCATCAGTAAATATCATGATGTCACTAAAGTTGACCGTAGATGCTGGAATAGAGAGAAGCTGTGAGCCAAGCTCCAAAGTCCCTAGGGTTAAGAAGAAATGACCCAGGGGTGACAGTAACGAGAACTTGAATGATTTATAAATTTATTTGTATCATCGAGATAATAACATGGGCCCTCCCTACCACCTGGAATTCTTGTAAGGATTAAATAAAAGAAGAATTACATCAATGTTTTTGTTTGAAAGTAAAAGATGCAAGTGTTCAGGACACTTCATTGTTGGGTGAAAACTACACAAAATTGTCAGAAAGCAGTTTTGGGGAGCCAGGATAATGCTGAGTCCTTTTTAAGAAGCCAAAATAATATCCATTCTTACTAGTGTGAGATGGTATCTCATTTGGTTTTTTGTTTTTCTGGGTTTTTTTGAGACGGAGTCCCACTCTGTTGCCCAGGCTAGAGTGCAGTGGTGCAATCTTGGCTCACTGCAATCTCTCCCTCCCGGTTCAAGTGGTTCTCCTGCCTCAGCCTCCTGAGTAGCTGGGATTACAGGCATGCACCATCATGCCCGGTTAATTTTTGTATTTTTAGGAGAGACAGGGTTTGGTCATGTTGGTCAGGCTGGTCTCAAACTCCTGACCTCAGGTGATCGGACCACCTCAGCCTCCCGAAGTGCTGGGATTACAGGCATGAGCCTGTAATCTAGGCTATAAACTGAGCCTGTGAACTCAGTTCCTAGATCCCTTCCTTGTTTGTTGCCTCTCAGGGCCTGTGCCCCTGACACAAGCCTCCCTGGCCACACAGATGTATGTGTCTTAAGTTTTTAATATTCTTCCCACCATTTTTTTCTAATGATGACCTGTTTAGAATCCTAACTTCTGCTCATTCCCACCCTGCACCCTTGGATTTCTGAGTTTGCTCTATTTCACAATGAGACATTGTTCACTTGCTTTTAACTTCTAAACATTAAACCTTTTTGGTTACAGTAAACTTAACTTCTCTAACAAGTACAAAACTCAGGTACCCTTTAGACCATCACTGAGACTCTGGGGTAGTGTTTTTTGGCTCTTTTGAGAACTAGGACTATTTTTTTTTTTTTTTTTTTTTTTTTTTTTTTTTTTTTTTTTGAGACGGAGTCTTGCTCTGTCGCCCGGGCTGGAGTGCAGTGGCCGGATCTCAGCTCACTGCAAGCTCCGCCTCCCGGGTTCACGCCATTCTCCTGCCTCAGCCTCCCGAGTAGCTGGGACTACAGGCGCCCGCCAGGTCGCCCGGCTAGTTTTTCGTATTTTTAGTAGAGACGGGGTTTCACCATGTTAGCCAGGATGGTCTTGATCTCCTGACCTCGTGATCCGCCCGTCTCGGCCTCCCAAAGTGCTGGGATTACAGGCTTGAGCCACCGCGCCCGGCCGAGAACTAGGACTATTAAACCTGAGGCTAACCACTTTTGCCCGCCGCCCACCTGCAACTTCATACTCACTTGTTCTATCGCATCCCTCTCCCAAAACCTGTTCTAGTATCTGTACATTTCAAAGCTGTAGGAAAAGAACCATGGGGGAAAAAATGAAAATGTTAGAGGGGAAAAAGAGAAAATAGAGGAGTTAGTTACAAGGGAAGAAGATAAACATTAGTTCTGGATCAGAAGTATTTTGGATAACAGAAATAAAGGTTTTGAAAATGAAAAAGTATAAGAGTGACTACAGGGATAGTAAAAAGGTTCAGCCTTCTCTTCATTCCTTTGATCCTGCCATAAGAGTAAAAGGAGGGAGGGTTTTATTGCAAGAGAGAAAATTGAAAGAGATGTCTTCAAAACACTGCTGCAAATAACTCCCCAGGAAATCAAGATGTTTTGAATTAAAAGAAGAGGGATTAGTCCAGGTGATGTTACACAGCATAAATTGCAGTTAGCCCAATCTCATTATCATAAAATGCTGAGAGTGATAATGTACTTGCCGGCTGTTCCTATACAACAAAATAGCAACAGATGTTATTATAATCATGATAAGCTTAATAAACTTTTTCACAAACTACATTTAATCATTTCTGAATAAAGGAATAGTCAAACAGATAATTTATTAATACAAAAAGTAGAATAAAAATGAATGCAGTACCCAGTTTAAAAAGCAATTTTTTGATTCTTGTTCTGCTACATTCTTTCCCGAAAAGCAAACTACTGTAACAAAATGAAGTTTGCATTTGGGTTATATCCAAGGGCATTATTCAATTTCACAATTTCCACTGTAGTTGTTATACTGCTATCATTTAATTCGTGGTGCCTAGAATCACTTAAAAAAATCTATGTCAACAATTATGGTCCTTAATTCTTTTCTCTGTGAGTATTATCTTGCCTGTCCTCAAACAACATAATGGAGAAAAAAATGACTGTTAAGTGTAACATTAATTAAAGTGCAGAAAACCATAGTCAACATTGCACTTGCAAGGTCTGGAATGGAGAACTAATGTATAGAATATTGTCCAGGGGCAAAAATTCATGTATATACAGGACATGGTAGATCAACTTCTCTACTGCATTATACGCATTCATCTGGCTTAAGTTAAAATGAATGAATAAATTGAAACTATAGTCACACAAATAACACAATCTTGGAATCATATATAATTCTATCATTTAGACAATGTTTGAGAGCTGTGGTCATTTAATTTTAATTTTTTTTTTTTTTTTTTTTTTTTTGAGACAGGGTCTTGCTCTGTCACCCAGGCTGGAGTACAGGGGCACAATCTCATTTCACTGCAACCTCCGCCTCTTGCATTCAAGTGATTCTCCTGCCTCAGCCTCCCAAGCAGCTGACACTACAGACATGCACCACCACGCTCGACTAATTTTTTTGTTCTTTTAGTAGAGACAGGGCTTTGCCCTGTTGGCCAGGCTAGTCTTGAACTACTGACCTTACGAGATCCACAAGCCTTGGCCTCCCAAAGTGCTGGGATTACTGGCATGAACAACCGCACCTGGTCTGTGATCATTTTTGATAAATGATTTTTACAATAACCCAGTGAAATAGAAAGTGCATTATGCCCACTTTAGAAGTAAATAAAGGGAATCACGGATAGGTTAAGCAACAACTACTAGGTCAGAAAGCTAATAAATGGAGAGTCAGTAGTTTGCAAGAAGTTAAGTTCTCTAACTTTCAGACAGTTTTCTTGCTACTATATTTTTTAACATTTTAGGGCTTACCTAAACATCAATATCATCTACAAGTTCAGTGAGACCCTTAGAAATCTTCTTTCATGTCTTGTCACAGTTCTTTCTCCAATTTCTAACAATAGAGTCTCCCAAGATTCTCTCTCTTCAAGAATGTTAGCCCACTCTTCACTTCCGTCTGGAAGATGATTATATGATCTACCACTTTGAGAAAATTCAAGTTAGGAATAAATACCCAACTTGATATCTATAAAAGAACATATATTTTTAGTTTCAATATTTCTTCTAGACAAATACATTATTTGCAGATAATTTTATTCCATTGATATTATGTTCTTTCTTGTACTGTCTCCTTTTTCATATACTATGTGCTACTAGGCTACTCTGTTAATCCAATAGAAGAATAGCAAACTTTCTGTCTCTACTGCTGTTGAAATTGCACCGACAATTCTATTATCTAGAAATCCAGAGTTTTACCGGTTTTCAGTGAAAAGGACCAGGATCTATATTGGGACGATATTACATTTGCTGATGCTTAAATTAGCTAATCTTACCTGACAGTAGTAAAAGTAAAGATACATTTTGCATCACTATATCACTTCCTAAGGAAGATAAGCTTTTGGCTGTTAGGCTAACTCTGTATAAATTCAAACTGGAGATAGAAGGAAAGCTTACACAATTTTGCTAAAGATAGGTACTCAAATACAATGAAAAGGCTAAATTTGGATGTTTCATTTTCTCATTACACTGTCTTAAAAGATGTGAGTCAGAAAGCCTTTACATTAGTCCAGTACATCCTGTTTATCTAATTCTCACCACTACCTATTGATTTTATTTTCCAAGGCTTTTTGAATTAACATCCCTTGACTGACCCATAAAGGGATTTGAGTTGAATAATCAGACTCATGCGTTAGGTTAGCATAGTCCCTGAAATAGCAACATCAGTGTGACTGGAATTTGTTAGAAATGCAAATTTTGGGGTCCACTCTAAGCCTACGGAACCAAATACTGATGACGGAGCCTAAAATCTACGCTTTAACACACTCTCCAGATGATTCTACAATAGCTAAAGTTTGAGAACCACTGCTTTAGTATCAAAGAGATGGAATCAGATAGAACCCAAACTCTCTAAAGAGAGTTTTAGAAAGAAAATCAGAGCCGGGTGTGGTGGCTCAAGCCTGTAATCCCAGCACTTTGGGAGGCTGAGACGGGCGGATCACGAGGTCAGGAGATCGAGACCATCCTGGCTAACACGGTGAAACCCCGTCTCTACTAAAAAATACAAAAAACTAGCCTGGCGAGGTGGCGGGCGCCTGTAGTCCCAGCTACTACGGAGGCTGAGCCAGGAGAATGGCGTAAACCCGGGAGGCGGGGCTTGCAGTGAGCTGAGATCCGGCCACTGCACTCCAGCCTGGGCAACAGAGCAAGACTCCGTCTCAAAAAAAAAAAAAAAAAAAGAAAGAAAATCAGAAATTGATGCACTGTGTTTTGCGACATAGGTCTTTAGGAGCCACACATCCCTGTGTATGTGTTTACCCTCAAGACAACATTCTGAGACAATATCCACTGTTCTATAGTTGTCTGCAAGTGGAAAGCACGCTTCTAGAACACCTGTGTTTGGGAGAGAATAAGGAATTTCAACTTTATGTGGTTTCTAACTAAAAGGAATATAGTTTCATTCCTTAATTAATAATTGATTAACACTCCTTACAGAACATTCTCACAAACCTCCTTTTTCACAAACCTCGGGCTGACAACAATATAATTTGCATATTGTAAAAATGATACAATATAATCATACACTAACAGCTTAGAAGCTTTTACTATGTATAAAATATTTAGATTTAAAAGTTCATTTTCTGCAATAAAACTCAAATAATTACTGATGACTTCTTAGTAAGTTAAATGTACACACAATTTTAAATACATTGGATGAAAACAGATGGTTACAAGAATTTTCAAACTAGAAGAGTAATCCTTTTACTTTTTTTTTTTTTTTTGAGACGGAGTCTCGCCTGTCGCCCGGGCTGGAGTGCAGTGGCGCGATCTCGGCTCACTGCAAGCTCCGCCTCCCAGGTTTACGCCATTCTCCTGCCTCAGCCTCCCGAGTAGCTGGGACTACAGGCACCCGCTACCTCGCCCAGCTAGCTTTTTGTATTTTTTAGTAGAGACGGGGTTTCACCGTGTTAGCCAGGATGGTCTCGAACTCCTGACCTCGTGATCCGCCCGTCTCGGCCTCCCAAAGTGCTGGGATTACAGGCTTGAGCCACCGCCCCCGGCATCCTTTTACTTTTTGTGGGGCCTTCAGGAATCATTATAAAGATCATCTTCTGAAAAAAGAGAAGTCTTCATATAAATTTTTACTGAATTACGTCATTGGTTTTTTACACTATCTACATAATTTGTAATGACAGAAATATGTTACAATTAGTATGATCATTCTTAGACATTTTAGTACTTTCATTTACAAGTAATTGTTAGTATTGGAAAGTGGCTTTTATAAATCTGAATGTTAACTGCAGTCATTACTCATAGTCACTCTTCTTTTGGAGGTCTGGGTAATGACCCTAGTGTTTCACCTTTCTTTGAATATATAACGAACCACCAAAGGCTTTCTCCTAAGTAAATCAGCTGCTGTCAAGAGACTTTCATTATTCCAAAAATCGGTTAAGCTGACATATGGTTTATCATGTGGAAGTTTGCTTTGAATTTCTGAACTATGTCTTTAAAAATCAATATCCATAAGGATCTTTGTTATAAGTGGGCTAAGGACATGAATAGAAAGTTCTTGAAAGAAGATCCACAAATGGCCAAGAAACATAAGAAGAATGCTCCACGTTACTAATGATCAGGGAGATGCAAATCAAAACCACAATGTGATACCACCTTACTCCAGCAACAATGGCCATAATCAAAAAAATATAGATGTTGGCATGGATGCGGTGAACAGGGAACACTTCTACACTGCTGGTGGGAATGTCAACTAGTACAATCGCCACGGGAAACAGTGTGGAGATTCCTGAAAGAACTAAAAGTAGAGCTACCATTTGATCCAGCAATCCCACTACTGGGTATCTACTCAGAGGAAAAGGAGTCATTATCAAAAAACATACTTGCACGTGCATGTTTATAGCAGCACAATTCACAATTGCAAAAATGTGGAACCAACCCAAATGCTCATCAATCAACAAGTGGATAAAGAAACTGTGGTATGTATATACAATGGAATACTACTCAGCCATAAAAAGCAATGAGTTAATGGCATTCACGGTGACCCAGATGAGACTGGAGACTATTATTCTAAGTGAAGTAACTCAGGAATGGAAAACCAAATATCTTACGTTCTCCCTCATAAGTGGTAGCTAAGCTATGAGGATACAAAGGCATAAGAATGACACAGTGGATTCTGGAGACTCGGGGAAAGGGTCAGAAGGGGGTGAGGAATAAAAGACTACAAATAGGGTGCAGTGTATAGTGTCTGGGTGATGGGTGCACCAAAATCTCACAAATCACCACTAAAGAACTTACTCATGTAACCAAACATGACCTGTTCCTCAATAACCTATGGAAATAAATAAATAAATAAAAATGTAAGTCAAATCCATTTCTTCATATAAATTAGATTATGATATAGGTTTTGATTCTTCACTAAGAGTCTATTTCTTAAATTTTTACAGCAATAGCCAGAAGTATGTTGCGTAATCAACTACCAGCTATGTTTTGTATCTGTAGATTTGATTTTGTTGAAAGTTCCACATATATAAAGCAGTTCAAAATTAAGTACATTACCTTAAAATTGTACAACAGTTTTGATTTCATGGTACTATCAGACACAAATCCCTTAATTGCCAGTTAAATAAGTATTTAATATGGTTCAGTATGATAAACTGTATGTGGATATTTTTTAAAATCGAGTTTCCTGTTCCAGCTAGATTTTCCCCACAACCATTTAAAAGGAATATAAAGGACCATACATATATCCATAAAACAACTTTCAAGACATTTTAAAAGATAGAAACTATACAAAGTATCTTCTCTGACCATTATGGACTGAAGCAAAACTGAAAAAACACTAGAAAAATCACAAGCGTGAAAATTAAGCAAAACACACTTAAATAGTTAATGAGTAATTTTTAAGCTGCCGTAAAAAATTACTACAGACTTGGTGGATTAAGCAACAAAAAATTATAATTTCTATAAATGTGGAGGCTAGAAGTCCAAGATCAATATGACAACATGGTTGGTTTCTTCTGAGGGCCTCTAGCATTGGCTTGTATATGGCCATCTGGTATCTTCACATGGTTTTTCTTCCATGTATTTTCATGCCATATTTTCTTATAAGAATCCTAGTCACGGCCGGGCGCGGTGGCTCAAGCCTGTAATCCCAGCACTTTGGGAGGCCGAGACGGGCGGATCACAAGGTCAGGAGATCGAGACCATCCTGGCTAACATGGTGAAACCCTGTCTCTACTAAAAAATACAAAAAACTAGCCGGGCGAGGTGGCGGGCGCCTGTAGTCCCAGCTACTCGGGAGGCTGAGGCAGGAGAATGGCATATAAACCCGGGAGGCGGAGCTTGCGATGAGCTGAGATCCGGCCACTGCACTCCAGCCCGGGCGACAGAGCGAGACTCCGTCTCCAAAAAAAAAAAAAAAAAGACAGGATCCCATATTCACAACCTAACTTAATGCTTTCATTCTTATAGAGCCCCAGGTGAATCTCACATTTGCATATTAAAGATTCAATTTAAAATAAACTCCCAAGTCACAATGGACATTTACCCTAGAATATATATTTCAGCATCGGCCTGGGGCCATGCAAGGCCAATTCCTAGAAGGAGGGTAGAGTCCACAGCTGTTCCAGTTATGCACTTTTGTATTTACCTTTACAAATGTTAGCAGGAGAATATGGTCTGGGTAGCCCACCCCGATGCCGAAAGAAAATGGTAAATTATAGAGACAAAATGGTATAGCAGTTTGACTTCTACTTCTCAGGGTCTTGTGGTTCCATTATCCCTGGCCACAGTTGGGTTCTCTTATGCCAGTAAGTTGGTGAGAGCTAACACCTGCTATTGGAAGTGAGGAGATACTGGGAGTAGCTTCTCTCTTAGGGAACAATAAATATTACCTAAAAGAAATGAACTCTGGAAAGAACAATTAGATGGTGCAGGGCATGTGTGCAAGTTAAGATATGCTTGGGTTTGGCTTAGGTAGCCGTTGATATCAGGACATCAACTTGGTACCAAAATTAGCTCAAGGCAATCCATCAACAACAGCATTTCTTTTCTCCTTTTTGGGTTGGCCCAGCCCCTCAGTCTAGTATTTCCTTACTCACTAAATGATGCTGAGAATAACCCTAACATCAATAATATCTTTCATTAGTGTTAAATGAGAGATATGATGTTAATTTGGTATTTATTAATTTCTTAATATTTATTTTAAAACTTAAATGTGATAGAATAGCTTTCCTTAGGTTAACTTTCGTGGTTTCATGGTTAAAAAGGAAAAGACTTACAAAGAAAAAGAAAGAGAGAGAGAGAAAAAGAAAGAGAATTCAGCTCAGGTATTCCTGCAGAACATTTAAATTAATTCTACTCTTTATATAGTGTCACTGCTTTATCTGCCACCATGATTGTTTTTGCCTCATTTTTGTTTGTGGCATAAGTTGTTTGGAGTTTGGCCAGGGTATTCATATGAGTAATGTGTTTACCACTACGATGGGGAAGGTTCCAGTTTTAGTGCTTAGGGTTGCTTGGTCTGTAGTTTGTTCTTGGCTTAAAAGACTTACAGTACATGGGGTGTTTTAAGGCCTGATAATCTTTTTTTTTTTTTTTTTTTTTTTTTTAAATCCTAGAGATTTGCTTGAAAGATGAAGCTGTCACAGAGGCACCCAAGGAAGTCATGACAATTTTCCTTTACTGTGCAGCTTTATTTAGGAGAAATGCAGAAAAGTGCAGAAGTTGCAAGAGTGTAATGTTTACAGAAAAACAAACGTAGTCTTTTTACATTTTGTTCAATGATTTTGTTTTGTTTGAAGTGTTGCTTCTCCTGCGTCCCCCACCCCCACCTCCCACCTCCTTGGCTGACCTAACTTTTAACCCAAAGCACCTTCCAGTTCTTTTTGATTGAAAATTAGGTTCATACAGGGGAACTTCATCTTCCTCACATGATGACCAAAGCTGGGCCCCTAGACTTCCTCCTTCAGTAGGTTACACGTTACATCCAGACACGCCTTGCTTGTCACATCCCCATTCTGACTTGGAGACATCCAGGGACATGGACACCTGCAGGAATCAACCCATGGCACCAATTCCACTTTCCCATCTCCTTTCACGCCATATCCCTGTAAGAGCTCTGCTTGTGTAAACTGGCTTATCCATTGTCACCCCAAACTGGCTTCTACTATCTCAACTTTGCCTGTTCTCTCATACTGTTTCCTCTTCATTATTACTTTCTGTATTAGGATTCTCCAAAGAAACAGAACTAATTGGAGGTATGGACTCATGTGCACGTGTACGTATGTATGTATGTATGTATGCATCTACCTCTCTACGTATCTGTCTACCTATGTGTATGTCTGTCTATTATCTATCTCTCTATTATCTATCTATCTATCCATCCATCTATCATCTATCATCAAATAAGGAATTGGTTTGTGTCCAAAATCTGCAGAGCCAATCTCCTAGTTGAAGTCTGCAGGTCATGGACTGCTATAGAACCAGAAATAGCTAATGTTCTAGTTTGAAGGTCATCAGGTCAGACAGTAGAATTGTCCAGTATTTGGGAGAGAGTCAGCCTTTTGTTCTATACAGACTTTCAGCTCACCCACATTAGGGAGGGCAATCTACCTTACTCGGTCTATGGATTTAAATGCTAATCTCATTCGAAAGCACTCTTGTGAAAGTTTTCAGAATCATATTTGACTAAGTATCTGGACACTCCATGACCCAGTCAAATTGACACAGACAATCAACCCTCACACTCTCCTTACAAACACTTGAAGCCAGTTATGGTTGAAGCCAGTTATGGTTACTCCCCTAGAGACAAAGTTCTTCAACCTGAACCTCTCGGGCCTTCAGCCATTCCTCATACAGTGGAGTTTGAGGTATATTAGCACCTTGGTTGCCCTTTCTCCTCACCTCCTCACAGTTTTATACCAAAGCAGGGAGCTGGTTTTACTCCTCCAGTTCTCTAAGACTGACCAGATCTCCCTTGTTTTTTTGGTTTTATTCTTTTGAGGCACTCAGTAAAAATGATTCCTGGACGTGTATGCAGAATAAAGAACTTCTATAGCCTCTCGGGCCCACCGTTTATGTTTGGTTGAATGCAAGTGTTCATCTATTTGTGTTTTTCAACACACAGTGGAGATAGTTTATCAGACTGGGAGGAAATGGTGGCATGAGGTTTGGAGTTTTTGAAGCTGGCTGTGTCAGAGAACAGAAGATTGGAATATTAAATCCTCATTATGTCAAGGGACAGCTGTGGCTCTGATTTTATTCCAGGCTTAAATAGAATTTCTTAAACTGTGTTTCTAGAAGTAATAAAAAATACTAATATTGAAAAAGAAAGCTCTATAGTCAAAGGTTGTCTGTCCTTTGATTAAATCATTATAAAATATAAACTTTGGCCCAATAATAATTTTTCACTTAGATTACTTTAAGAGACATTGTTCTTACCCAGGTAACAGTTTATGAGAAGGCCTGAGAACAATTCTAATTGTGTTTGTAGCACCTTGATAGCTATACCAAGATGTTCGTACCAAGATGTCTTTGAGCGTGCCATATTTCCATGCCTTGGCCCATTCTGTTTATTCTGCCTGGAACACCCTGTCATGCCTGCCCACCTGAGACATCTTCTTATTCACAGTGCTTCAGCTCAATGGTGTCTACTCTGAAAGGTCTTCTCTGACTTCAGCCAACCAACTTGGGTATTCCTTCCTGGCAATAACGCACCATGTACATCCTATTATCATCTCACTTGTCACGTGGGATGTTGTTCTCTGTTTCCACATATGCCTTTCTGCAACAGCAGTGCCTTTGAAAGCATCACACGTTAATACATACTTGTTACTGTTATGCTTCTGATATTAGCGATTCAATGGTGAGCATTATAGATGTGGTCTGTTAGGGTTTCGTTGTATGTCCCCTCCAAATTGCATGTTGAAACGTGACCTTTAATGTTGCAGATGGGGCTAGTGGGAGATGTTCGGGTCATGGAGGCAGATCCCTCATGAACGGCTTTGTGCTGTCCTCCTGGTGATGAGTGAGTTCTCATTCTATCAGTTCACGGGAGCTGGTTGTTTAAAAGAGCCCGGAACCCTCTTCCCTCTCTCTTGCTCCCTCTCTTGCCATGTGACATGCCTGCTCCTCCTCCACCTTTTACCATCAGTAAGAGCTTCCTGAGGCCTCACCAGAGGCTGCGCAGATGCCGGTGCCATGTCTGTTCAGTCTGCAGAACTGTGAGGCAAATGAAGGTTTTTCCTTATAAATTACCCTGTCTTAGGCATTCCTTTATAGTAATGCGGAACAGGCTAACACATGCTCCCAGACTTGTGAACCTTCAAGCCTAATGTGAGCCGAAGTCATGTCATCGTTGTCACCAGTACTCATTACATCAACAAATAAAAATGGATTTCTGCAGTAGACTCCTTAAATATAGGGACAATATTTATGTTTTTTTTTTTTTTTTTTTTTTTTTGGTTTTTGTTTGTATACTCAAAACCTGGCATAATTATGTGTTGAGTGAAGGGAGGAATGATTAATTTAAGTAATTTCATTGTTGACTTTCAGTTTTAGATAAGCAAGTGACTTTTCAGAAAAACCTCATTTAAATGTTTATGTTAATTTCTTTTCATAAATGTTATTTTGAAGCTGATAATTTTAGGGGTAACGAAAATTCAAAAGTCAGGTCATCTCCCAGTGAGGGTGAATAGGAATGATACGACATTTTTACTAGCATGAGATATTTAGACAATTCTAATCATAGTTTCAGTAATTATAAAACTATTATCATCAACTGTCAGTTATTTTTAGATTTCAAAGGTAGAATTTAACCTTTAACTCTGTCCAAATCTGTCATGTAAACAACTTAAAGTAACTACCCTTTGAGATCAAAAATTAATATCTTACAAGGGTTGACTCAGAGTATGCTAATTCTTTCAAGCATCCTGAAAACCAAATTCAAATTCAAGACAATTAAATGTTAATACATTTCTAGTGATCAGAGAGACAAATACAAGGAAGATCAATATTCTTGCTCCGGGCCGGGCGCGGTGGCTCAAGCCTGTAATCCCAGCACTTTGGGAGGCCGAGACGGGCGGATCACGAGGTCAGGAGATCGAGACCATCCTGGCTAACACGGTGAAACCCCGTCTCTACTAAAAAAATACAAAAAACTAGCCGGGCGAGGTGGCGGGCGCCTGTAGTCCCAGCTACTCAGGAGGCTGAGGCAGGAGAATGGCATAAACCCTAGAGGCAGAGCTTGCAGTGAGCTGAGATCCGGCCACCGCACTCCCGCCTGGGTGACAGAGCGAGACTCCATCTCAAAAAAAAAAAAAAAAAAAAAAAGACTGATGGAGATATTAAGCCAGTGCATATGACTTGCGAAGCTGTTTCCTCTTTGGTCTAGGTATTTCACACAAGACCACATCTGCTCTGGACCTGATGATCAATGACCTTTTGTTTTTTTTTTTTCTCTTTTAGGCAAATACATCAGTTAAAAATGCAATTTAGTTTAGAAAAAAACTGTTTTCATGTATAGTGCTCAATCTTAAGACATAGTAGCATATCAAAAGCTAATAATCAGATTTTAATAATTAAATTTCATCTTAATAGAAATTTTGTTGTTGTTGTTGTTGTTGTTGAGAGGGAGTCTCGCTCTGTCGCCCAGGCTGGAGTGCAGTGGCCGGATCTCAGCTCACTGCAAGATCCGCCTCCCGGGTTTACGCCATTCTCCTGCCTCAGCCTCCCGAGTAGCTGGGACTACAGGCGCCCGCCACCTCGCCCGGCTAGTTTTTTGTATTTTTTAGTAGAGACGGGGTTTCACCGTGTTAGCCAGGATGGTCTCGATCTCCTGACCTCGTGATCCGCCCATCTCGGCCTCCCAAAGTGCTGGGATTACAGGCTTGAGCCACCGCGCCCGGCCAATAATTAAAGATTTTAACAACCCTCTGTTCATCACTGATAGAACAGTAAGACAAACCAATCATATGGCTATAGAATATTTCAACTTCATTATAAATCACCTTGATCTTATTGACATTTATAAAAACTATACTTAAAATGCTGAATATACATTGTTTTCTTGTGTATTGAAAGCATCGCCAACATAGGCCAAATGCTGAATCAAAGAGTAAGTTTAAATGAATTTAAGTTTTAGATTTTATAGAATATATTCTCTGATCACAATAAAATTTACTTTGAAATCAATGACATGAGATACACAGGAAATCCCCAAATAGTTGTAAATAACATGAAAAACTATTTAACTCATAGTTCACAAAAGAAATCAAAAGATAATTTAGAAAAAATATAATCAAGGAAAACAGTATATTGAATAAACATCTGCACCTACATGTTTATTTCAGCACTATTCACGATAGCCAAGATATGGAATCAACCTAAGGGTCCAACAACAGATGAATGGTTAAAGAAAATGTGGTATATTGGGCGGGCACAGTGGCTCACGCCTGCAATCGCAGCACTCTGGAAGGCCAAGGTGGGCGGATCACTGGAGGACAGGAGTTCAAGACTAGCCTGGCCAACATGGCGAAACTCCATTTCTACTAAAAATATAAACATTAGCTGGGCATGGTGGCACGTCCCCAGCTACTCGGGAAGCTAAGGTGGAAGAATCACTTGAATCCAGGAGGCAGAGGTTATAGTGAACCAAGATCACGCCATTGCACTCCAGACCAAGACTCCATCTCAAGAAAGAAAGGGAAGAAAGAGAGAGAGAGGGAGGGAGGGAGGGAGGGAGGCAGGGAACGAACGAACGAACGAACGAACGAAAGAAAGAAAGAAAGAGAAAAGAGGAAAGAAAGAAAGAAAAAGAAAGAAAGAAAAAGAAAAGAAAGAAAAAGAAAGAAAGGGAGAAGAGAAGAGAAAAGAAAAGTTATACATACATACATACACAATGAAGTACTATTCGGCCATAGAAGAGAAGGAAATCTTGTCCTTCACAGCAACATGCATGGAAATGGAGGATATAATGTGAGTGAAATGAGTCAAGAAAAGAAAGGTAAACATTACAGCTTCTCACTCATATATGGAAGCTAAAATATCTTGATCTTATAGAAGTTAAAAGTAAAACAGAGGATGCTAGAGGCTGGGAAGTGTAAGAGGAAGGAAGGGATAGGAAGAGATTTATTAAAAGATTCAAAATTAAATCTAGATAGGAATAATAAGTTCTAATGCTCTATACCACTATGGTATGACAATAGTAACAATAATATATAGTTTCAAATAGTTAGCAAAGGATATTGAATATTCCCAAAACAAAGAAATGATAAATGTTTGCAATGATGGATATGCTAATTACTATCATCTCATCAGGGTGATTAAATATATACACTGTGTGTATTGAAACATCACTATGTACACATAAATATGCACAATTATGTGTCAGTTAAAAATAAAATTATAACAGCTACATATTTGTGGTGCAGAGTTAAATTGAGAGGGTAATTTATTACTTTAACTTCTTGTATTGGAAAAATATGTAGGTTTAAAAGTCAATTAAAAAATAAGAAACAAATAAATTGAAGCATAATTTGAGAAAAGTAAAATAATAGAGGTAATGAAAGAAAGAAATGAAATTGGAAGTAAATAGTAAATTCACAAAGTGAAACAAATGTTACTTTGAAAAGATCGATAAAGTTGTTACATACTAGCAAGACTAAGAAAAAAGGACTGATAAAAGAAGAAGTACCATGACAGAACCTCTGTATTTAAATGATAATAACTATTATGAACAATTCCATACTCACGAATTTGGCAGTTTAAAGTTCTTAAAAGAGACAAATTACCAAAGCCTATTTAAGAATAAATTGATAATGTGATTTTTTCTGTATGTGTATCCTTATATTCTAGGTTTTCTAATTTATTTGCCTATGGTTGCTCATAGTAGCCTTTAATGATCCTTGGAATTTCAACAAAGAAATTAAGAAGAAATTGAAAAATGTATTGAAGCCAATGAAAATGGCAACGCAGCATACCAAAACCTATGGGATACAGCAAAAAGCAGTAGTAAGAGGGAAATTTATACTTACAATTTCCAAGATCAAAAAAAGTGAAAAACCTCAAATAAATAACCTGATGATACATTTTTTTTAAGTTCACTATACATTTTAATCTATGATATAAATATTACCTAAAGATATAATTGAACATCACGTATCAGAAAATACATGGCACAAGGATTATATTCCTCAGATTTAACCTTGTAATTGTGTTTTGTTTGCTTTCTGAAAATCACACTTTATAAAGAACACAAGTAGAGCTTGTTAAAATGACTGTCACAGATGTAATGTTTACTATTTCAGAAAACACCACATTCATTCATTCCTATAAATTTTATTCACTAATTATGAAGAATAAAATATAATATTCCATGCTTGTCATGAAATAGTGGTTTCTTCTTCCAGTCTAATCAGGGAACTAATAAATGCTTAGTTCATGGCAAAACTTCCATTTGATTTCCATTGACTTAATTACTTCTTAGGGTCTAGCCTCATCAATGGAGAAAAAGCACTTTTTTCTTCAGGCAACAGCACATTAACAGCACTGAATAAAAAACATGGCAAATTCAATGGTTGCCAGCATTGCTTTAGTAATTTTGAGACGATAAATAAAACTATAACCAGAAATAAAAAAGGGTTTATTAGTATCTTCTTTTCAGGAGAGTGATACACTCTGAAGTTTTCTTGTTATTCTATTGAATAGCAAGGACTTCCAAACTGAAATGTCTTAAGGCTGAAAATTAGTTATATTCCTCAGATTTTAGCCTTATTAATGAAATTCCAAAAGTGTTATAAGATTCAATTCGTCTTGAAATGATAAATTTCTAAGATATTTTTCAAAATACATGCCTTCAAACAAATGAGAAAATCATTCATTCTTAATAATACCTAGTTCGTCCCTTGCTTCCCAGAAGTCAAACGTGAATTTAAAAAATGGGTTTTCCTGTTCAAAAAATGGGTTTTCCTGTTCAAAAAATAGGTTTTCCTGTTCAAAAAATAAAGTTTCTGCCCTTTTAAAAACTTGTTAGGATTTCATGTGCCAAAATGTTGAAAACTGCACATATTCAAACATAGTTCCCATAGGAACACATATTCCTCACCTCTCACACCTTTGAAGACACAGGAGACGGGCACTAGAAATGTTCCCTTCTTTCCAGCTGATGTTAAATAGTTAAGTTCGCTTCATGAGATTATCGGAATACAGGGTTAAATTTTCATTTTCCATTACTCTATCTAGTAAAATTGAACTTAAATTAGATAGAATATTACCAGAAGAATTACACAGTGATTGGTAAACTGGCCTAAAATAATCAGGCTTTTTATTTATAATTCCCTTTTTAAAGTTGTCATTTGACAATAGCTTCAATCTTCAGGCAAAAGAAAATGAGGTGCCATGCTATATTAAAATATTCCACAATAAAAGAAAATGCAAAATCTGAAAATAGCTTCGGTGCTATAGACATTGAAAAAGTTACAATTGTTAAAACTCTGAATAAAAAGATCTTGAGAACAGGTACATTTCAAAACAATATTTTACACACTGTGGAGAAAAGTATTTTTCAAATAACATGATATATGGTTTACATATTTCAGTCTCTTAGTTTTTTTTTTTTTTTTTTTTTTTTCCTGCAACACTGTTTTGCATTAAAGTTTCTCATGTGGTTTACTAGATGGGTTCCTGACTCACTGTCCCAATGTTGGATCTCAGCCACACTGGGTTTAGCTGACAGATGTCATGACCATCAAGACTGATAGTTCCAGAAGCAGGGTCGTACAACCTCAGCAGGAGCCAAAGCACTGTTGATTTGCCAGAACCACTTGGGCCAACCAGTGTCGTGACAGATCCTGACGGAATGGAAAGGCTGAAATCCTGAAATACGGGCACCTCTGGGCGAGCCGGATAGCCAAAATGCACGTTCTTAAACTCCAAAGCACCCTGGAAGCTTTTCTCATTGAAGGTGACCCCCTCGTTAAAAGGCAGCTTGGGCTCTCTCTCCAGGAGCTCCCAGAGGCGCCCCACGGCACCCAGTCCTTTCAATCAGCTCTGAGTAGAAAGAGCTCAGACTTCCAACGCTTATTCCAACCCAGAAAGCATTCATTAACCCAGAAAGCATACATTAACCCAGAAAGCATACATTAGAAAGGAAGAGGGTTCACCCACGGTCATGTGGGCACTGCCCATCAGCAGCCCTCCTTTGTACCGGACAGAAAGCACAATCAGGTTTCCGCAGAGCCTAGTTGCTCCAAAGAAGCCAGCCAGAGTAATGCCTCTTTCCTTGCTAACTGCATCACGTGGTCCACTTTGCTGGCATGTATCTGTATTTCAGTCATTTCTTTCCCAAAACCTCAAACAGTTCTTACACTGCCAGTACATTCCTCAGCTAGCTGAGTGGCTTGTGCCAGGGAATCCTGGGTGACTTTGGTCAGTTTCCGTAGATATCGTCCATAAATTACAGCAATGATTGACACTGGAGGCACCGCTCCAAACAAAGGTGGGCAGATCAGGTGAGACACAAAACATCATACTGATGGCTACAGAAGGCCCCGGCCCTGAGCCTATCTGAGAGGTTTTCAGTCACTGAGCGCCCCACGAGTGCAGTGTCTGATGAGAGGCGGTTAATCAATTCTCCTGTGCGAGTCTTGTCAAAGAAAGCAACCCTGCCTCAGAAGGGAGGAGAATGAAGTTCTCAGCCTATTCCCAATGCGCTGACCTGGAGTTTGCAAGAGGTAGACATGAATGGCATTGGCGGCAGCACCACACAGAAACAGGCCACTGAGCCCAAGGCAGAGGCGGGTCAGGTTGTCGCTGTAGTCCACAGTGGGGCTGGTATAGATGGCATCGATGACCTTACCCGGGAAGAAGGGGGGAAGACATGGAGCTAACAATGGACATCGTGAGAAATCCAACCACAGCTGCCAGCTTCAGGCGCTCAGGTTACACCAGCCCCGGGAGTTTCGTGGCCCCAGAGAGTCAGGCCGCCGCGGATCGCAGCCGCGTCTCCTCCCTGGGAGGCGCCTCCGGCCGGTGCCGCAAGGCCTCTTTTCCCGCCCAGGCAGTGGCAGTGGGACCTGGGAACCCGGCGCGGGGGAGCCAAGGAGCGCCCGGCCCGGCTCAAGAGCCCCGCACCTGCAGCTGCCGGCCCGAGCCCACAGCCCCAGGGGCGGCGCGAGGCCGGCGCCGCCCCGCGAGCCGCCCGTACCCCACCCCAACAGCAGCTCCTCCAGCGGCGCGCGGCTCCAACCTCCGGAGCAGCGCGGTCCCCGCGCCCTGTAGCGGCGCCGGCCTCAGGCCAGTGAACTGCCATAGGGACCGGGGGACGCGGCTGGCCGGGCCCACGCGCAGGATACCGGCAGGAGCCGCCTGGGCTCGGCGGGACCGTGGGGCCGGTACATCTTAAAGAACTAGAAAAGCAAGAATAAACCAGACCCAAAATAAGTATAGAAGAAAGGAAAGAGTAAAGGTAAGAGCAGAAATTAATGAAATTGAAATAAAAAAAAAACAACAAAATGTAAACTTCGTTTTTTAAAAAGGATAAACCAAACCATTAACCTTTAGCCATACACACACACAGAAAAAGAAAAAAAACTAAATAAAATCAGAAATGAAAAAGGGAACATTATCATTGATACTGTAGAAATTCTAAGGATCATTAGAGGCTAGTAGGAGCAACTACAGGCCAATAAATTAGAAAATCTAGAATAAATGGATACTTTCCTAGCCACATGCAATCTAGCAAGAATGAACCATGAAGAGCTCCAAAACCTGAAAAGACCGATAAGTAATGAGATGGAAACAAAACATTTCCTAGGAAAGGCCAGGCGTGGTGGCTCCCGCCTGTAATCCCAGCACTTTGGGAGGCAGAGGCCCCAGGATCACGAGGTCAGGAGATCACGAACATCCTGGCTAACACGGTGAAACCCTGTCTCTACTAAAAATACAAAAAAAGTTAGCCCGGCATGGTGGCGGGCGCCTGTAGTCCCAGCTACATGGGAGGCTGAGGCAAGCGAATGGTGTGAAGGGGAGGCGGAGCTTGCAGTGAGCCGAGATCGCGCCACTGCACTTCAGCCTGGGGGACAGAGTGAGACTCTGTCTCAAAAAAAAAAAAATAATATATATATATATATATATGCTATATAAAATCCGTGTGATTCTAAATTAAAAAGAACAAAGAAATAAGAAAGGTGTTCTTCAAAATCCTATTAAGTGATGAAGTGTTAAATATTAGGTTAAGAGATCCCTTCATTGGTATTAAGTATTTTCCCTTAATGTTTTACTATAACATCTGTTGACATATTTAAAAGTTTATATTGTACAACTAATGATTTAAATCTGTCTACCATGTATATGGACAGAGCATAATTTGTTTAATCATCCATCTACTACTATTGGACCTTGAAGTGATCCTCCCTTTTATATTATCCTGAGAGATACATCATAGTTATTTCAAAAGATTTTTACTCTATTTTAATTTATTATGTTCCTGTGTTAAGCCAAGGTCTTTGAGAAATTAAATCATACCAGCTTTACTCTAGTAACTAAATGGATTAATTCGTTCAGTGAAGAGAGTTCTCTTATACAGACTATATAATTGAAGAGTTTATAGAAGGAACACTGTCTTTGCATTCAGACTGGACTTTAAGCTCAACCCTTCCCTGGCACTATAACATTAGGTATTATGACTTAATATTCAAATATTGTGCCCTAATCTGCAAAATAAAAGATAAAATAATATCTCTTTGACTTGTAGGAAGCATTAAATAACACAACTTTGATAATTATCTAGCTTGTTATAGGTTAGCCTCCCCACAAAAGCAGTTAGAGAAACTGGACAAAAATGTGCCCCCACCACCAAAAACAACTGTTTGAAGGTAATTGGAGACCTCAGTCAGGACTTGAGTGACCAGGCCAAGGAGGTGACCCTGACAGTCTGTAGTGCTTTTCCGACATTTGGTGATTGGTTAACAGTAGAGGGCTAAGAGGCTAAGAAACTGAGTCTGAGGCCGGGCGCGGTGGCTCAAGCCTGTAATCCCAGCACTTTGGGAGGCCGAGACGGGCGGATCATGAGGTCAGGAGATCGAGACCATCCTGGCTAATACGGTGAAACCCCGTCTCTACTAAAAAATACAAAAAACTAGCCAGGCGACGAGGCGGGCGCCTGTAGTCCCAGCTACTCGGGAGGCTGAGACAGGAGAATGGCGTGAACCCGGGAGGCGGAGCTTGCAGTGAGCTGAGAGCCGGCCACTGTACTCCAGCCTGGGCAGCAGAGCAAGACTCCGTCTCAAAAAAAAAAAAAAAAAAAAAAAGAAACTGAGTCTGAAGTGGTGGTGAAGAGGCTGGAGAGCCTAGCTGAATGTTTGGCACTCACAGGGCTGAAATGACCTAATGAGAATTTGGGTCCCAGTAAGGAGATGGGACCTTGATGGGGACACTAGAAGTGTCACCCCTAGGAGTCCAAATGAATAAAAAATAGACCAGCCGTCACAAAAACTAAAACCTGCTTTGAACCAGCTTAGTCCCAAACTAGATGAAGGTGATCTGCCCTTACTCCAATTGTGTGCCATAAAGTCAAAGTCAATATTGTGTGGAGGCAGATAAAAGTTTACTAGCAATGCCATAAGAAAAGACAAGACTAAATGAGAAAGAACAAGAAAAAAACCAATAGAAACATACATGTAAGGAAGATAAGGAAGAAACTTTTTTTTTTTTTTTTGGAGACGGAGTCTCGCTCTGTCACCCAGGCTTGAGTGCAGTGGCACGATCTCAGCTCACTGCAACCTCTGCCTCCCAGGTTCGAGCGATTCTCCTGCCTCAGCCTCCCAAGTAGCTGGGATTACAGGCATGCGCCACCATGCCCGGCTAATTTTTGTATTGGCCAGGCTGGTCTGGAACTCCTGACCTCAGGTGGTCCATTCACCTCAGTCTCCCAAATTGCTGGGATTACTGGCATGAGCCACCGCGCCTGAGCAGTATTTTGCCACAATTTAAAATAAATATTTTTTTTTTCAGGTTTGTGCTCAAACTATATTCTAAACAGTCACATGGCGGCTGACTCTTCTCCAGGCCTTGCTGCCGGCTTTTACATGTTTATTGTTTTTGCCTTCTTGTCATCTGCTCGGTAGATGGCAGCTTCCAGGTGCTCCTAAGGGGCCAGAAAAGAGATTGAGAAGGCACGGAGGCTGCCAGGTCGTCCCCCTGAGGGCCCCACCCTCATCAACTCCCTCAACTGGGTCTCCTGCAACTATTGGTGGGCCATCTCGACCACCACTTTGCCCTGAGCTTCCTGCTGCTGCAGCTGGGCAGAACCTCCTTCTCAGAGGCCAGCTGCTGATAGGCGGCCACGTACTGCTGCAGGTGACCCAGGTAACGGTCTCGCTGCTGCTGCAGACTCTGAGGCTATTGACTCTTCAACTCCACCTGCAGGATAGGCACCACGGTAGGTAGTGGCTGGCTTCCAGATTCTGGGCCCATAAACAGGGTGGCGAGGGCACAGTGGGGCTCTGTTATCTGCCCAGGCCCCTGGCACCTGGCCCCTTCCTCCAGGCCTAAGTGACTGCCTCCCTTGCCTAGAGGCCCATGCCTCCCTCCACAGCCTCAAATCTCACACCCTTCTTCCCACCATTTAAACTGTAGGCCACAGACTGGTGGAAAAACAGGGAGCCAACCACCATCTGCTAAGTTGTGGTGAGGTCACTCTGTATGATCTCCAGGGTTTGCACCCACCTCCGCCTGCTCCCCCAGAGCTCGGCCTTCCACCCCAGCTCCCCCAGCCTCTCCTCCCATTCCTGAAGCCTCACCTCCTGCTCCTGCATCTTCTCCTCCTGCTGCCACAGCCTCATTTCCTGCTCCCGCATCTTCTCCTCCTGCCTCTGCATCTTCTCCTCCTTCTCCCGCATCTTCTCCTCCTGCCTCCACATCTTCTCCTCCTGCTCCCGTATCTTTTCCTCCTTCTCCCACATCATCTCCTCCTGCTCCCACATCTTCTCCTCCTGCTCCCACATCTTCTCCTCCTGCTCCCACATCTTCTTCTCCTGCTCCCGCATCATCTCCTTCTACCTCCACATCTTCTCCTCCTGCTCCCGTAGCTTCTCCTCTCGCCTCCACATCTTTTCCTCCTTCTCCCACAGCTTCTCCTCCTGCTCACACATCTTCTCCTCCTGCTCCCGCAGCATCTCCTTCTCCCACAGCTTCTCCTCCTGCTCACACACCTTCTCCTCCTGCTCCTGCATCATCTCATCCTGCTCCCGCATCATCTCCTTCTGCTCCCGTATCTTCTCCTCCTGCCTCCATATCTTCTCCTCCTGCTCCTGCCGCTTCTCCTCCTGCTCCCGTATCTTCTCCTCCTGCTCCCGTATCTTCTCCTCCTGCTCCCGTATCTTCTCCTCCTGGCTCCACATCTTCTCCTGCTCCCGTAGCTTCTCCTCCTGCCTCCGCATCTTCTCCTCCTGCTCCTGCCTCTTCTGCTCCTGCTCCCATATATTCTCCTCCTGCTCGTGTATCTTCTCCTCCTGATTGTACATATTCTCCTCCTGCTCCTGTATCTTCTCCTCCTGCCTCCACAGCTCCTGATCCCGTATCTTCTCCTTCTGCTCCCGTATCTTCTGCTCCTGCTCCTGTATCTTTTCCTCCTGCTCATGCATCTTCTCCTCCTGCCTCCAAATCTTCTCCTCCTGCTCCCACATCTTCTCTTCCTGCTCCTGCCTCTTCTCCTCCTGCTCATGCATCTTCTCCTCCTGCTCCCGTATCTTCTTCTCCTGCCTCCACATCTTCTCTTTCTGCTCCTGCCTCTTCTTCTCCTGCTCCCGTATCTTCTCCTCCTGCTTGTGCATCTTCTCCTCCTGATCGTGCATCTTCTCCTCCTGCTCCTGTATCTTCTCCTCCTGCTTGTGCATCTTCTCCTCCAGCTCCCTTATCTTCTCCTCCTGCTCATGCATCTTCTCCTCCTGCCTCCAAATCTTCTCCTCCTGCCTCCACATCTTCTCCTCCTGCTCCTGCCTCTTCTCCTCCTGCTCGTGTATCTTCTCCTCCTGCTCGTGTATCTTCTCCTCCTGCTCCCGTATCTTCTCCTCCTGCCTCCACATCTTCTCCTCCTGCTCCTGTCTCTTCTTCTCCTGCTCCGGTATCTTCTCCTCCTGCTTGTGCATCTTCTCCGCCTGCTCCCGTATCTTCTGCTCCTGATCATGCATCTTCTCCTCCTGCTCCCGTATCTTCTCCTCTTGCCTCCAAATCTTCTCTTCCTGCTCCTGCCTCTTCTTCTCCTGCTCCCGTATCTTCTCCTCCTGCTCTCTTATCTTCTCCTCCTGCTCATGCATCTTCTCCTCCTGCTCATGCATCTTCTCCTCCTGCCTCCAAATCTTCTCCTCCTGCCTCCAAATCTTCTCCTCCTGCCTCCACATCTTCTCCTTGTGCTCCTGGCTCTTCTTCTACTGCTCCCATATCTTCTCCTCCTGCTTATGCATCTTCTCCTCCTGCTCATGCATCTTCTCCTCCTGCCTCCACATCTTCTTCTCCTGCTCCTGCCTCTTCTCCTCCTGCTCCCGTATCTTCTCCTCCTGCTCGTGTATCTTCTCCTCCTGCTCCCGTATCTTCTCCTCCTGATTGTGCATATTCTCCTCCTGCTCCTGTATCTTCTCCTCCTGCCTCCACATGGCCACGTGAGTCTAGTTTGTCAACTGTATATTTTATGAGTCTAAGTGCAGATCAGATATTTTCAATGCAAATTTCACTTTCCAAATTGGTCTAACTCTGAACCCAGAAAAGCTCCCCATCTCAGTCCTGTCTCTTCTTAGGCAAAGCACCACCTCAGACCCAGTTGTGCACCAAACCCACATTTGAGTCAGGGGCTCCTGCCCCGCACTGTGAGCACTCTGGATGAGCCAGTGCCGAGGGGGAAAGAGCTCTGAATGTCAAACCATGAGTTTCAACTCCACCTCCAGCTCTGAGAGCTGTGGGCAGGGAAGGGCCCTAGTCCAGTGTGCTGTAGAAAGACCTGTCTGCCACTGTATGACACATGGATGGCAGGGGCAGAGTGCGGGTGGAGAGAACAGATGGTGGGCATAGTGGGGGAGGCAGGGTCATGGGTGTAGCCATGGAGATGGGAGGACAGACAGGATTTGGTGGCCACTTGGATGAACCAAGGCAGGAGTCTGGAAGAGACACCCAGTTTCATATCAGATGTGTAGAGGGTGGGATGCTGTTCATTGATTGAGGGAGGAGGAGGAGGAAGAGGTGTGGCATGGGAGGAGGTAGCTGAGCTCTGTCATGAATGTCATTTGAAGTCCCCAGGGAAATCCAGGCCTGCCAGCGCCTTCACTGCTTCAACCGGCCCTCAGGGTGCCTGTGCTCCTGGCCCTCTTGGCCCTCGCTTTGTAGTGGCTGCAGTGGGGGACAGCTGCTCAAGGGCCAGCATGTCTGTGTGTTTAGCCAGGGGACTGCCATGTGGTCCATGCCGAACAGAAGCTGATGGACGACCCTCTGAACAAAACCCGTTACAACAACCTGATCCGCCCAGCCACCAGCTCTTCACAGCTCATCTCCATCGAGACGGAGCTCCCCCTGGCCCAGTGCATCAGTTGGTAGGTACACCTGTGGCTCAGGCTCAGGTGAAGAGGCAGCTCATGCCCAAGCCCCAGGCAATAAATGTCCAGAGGAATGAAATGACTAGAGTTGACTAAGATTCACCAATACATGGCACGGAGGCTGGAGGAGGGTCCATGAGGTTTATAGGTGTCCAATATTTAATGAGGTCATGGTTTTGTTAACAAAAAAGAAGTGAGGGTGGGAGCGGTATCACCACCGTCTAGGTAGCCAATGGGCCTGCATAGTCTCTGCTCCGCTGAGTCTCCAGCATGACCATAAGCTTCTCCTCCTCATCCTCCCAGCCCCGCCCTACTCTCTCCCCCAGCTTGCTCAGCAGGTGACCTTACAGGCTCCCTACTTGTTGGGGGAAATAAGAACCAGACTGGGGGAACTGATGGGTACAGAGGCCCAGGTGTAGGGGCAGGACCCCAGGCAGTGCAGCCCCTACTGAGCCAGGAGGGTGAGGGTCTGGAGAGTGGGCATGGCTGCTGCAGGCATGGAAAGGAGGCACAGATGGCGGCACTCCCAGGGACCACCGTCAGGGTCTCCGTATGTGGATGTGTGCAGAGGTGGGGATGCTGAGGGAGGAGGTGCAGGGAATTTCTCATCTCTCTACTGCCTCTGAGTTGGAGATGTCAGAGGGAGCCATGGCCCACTGTAAACTAACACAATGTCCCCACCCACAGGGTTAGAACCCCTCCCCTGGAAGTGGCTCTGAGGGGAGCAGTCACATGTAGAGAGTGCAGGGCCTCTCTCTCTAGCACAGTGGCCCCCACACACCCAGCCTGTCAAACCTACAGCCCTCAAGAAAGTTTTGGCCAAGTTAATGAACAGCTCCCTTTCCCAGGAGGAAGCACAGCTGAAGGATGAGGAGGGCAGTAGAGTTGTGTATGCTCCTCCCCCTCTCTCCACAGTGGGACCTGAAAGAAGGGGGCTTTCAGCCAGGCTCTCCCAGGCTGAGGTCTGAGTGTCACTGTCCAGCTATTGGCTTCTTGCTTAACACGTGAGCCCAGCTGCTCCGGTGCACCTGCCGCCCTAGTCAGGGTGAACCAGCAGGCGAGTGACATTTCTGAAAGCTTGGGGATACAGTAAATACTAGGCTGTGGGCTGCTGGGCCAGGAAGGGGTGTTTTTTTTCAGGGTTTGTTTATCTACTGACTTGATGAGGGAGGGTTATAGGTACAACCAGTTTAAAGATGGAAATTTTGAGAGAGCAGACAGGGACTTAGTGCTGGGTAAGGCAAGCAGATTTGTCAAAGCAGCTCCTCTGGGGAGGCCAGAATCCTGTACCAATGTCCTCAGCACATTCATCAGCTGCTGGGGGAGTGCCGGACAGGGTTAAAGCACAGAACCTTCTGGATGATAGGAATGTTCTATATCTTCAAAGAAGGTGGGTCACATGGGTAATGCATTTGTTAAAACTCATCAAAATGTAAAGCAGATCTGTGCATTTCACTGAATGTCAATTATACCTCAAATTAAAAACATTTTTTAAAAGACAGATGGGCCAGACGCAGTGGCTCACGCCTGTAATCCCAGAACTTTGGGAGGCCGAGGAGGGTAGATCACCTGAGTCAGGAGCTCGAGACCAGCCTGGAAAACATGGTTAAATCCTGTCTCTATTAAAAATATAAAAATTAGCCAGGCATGGTGGCACACGCCTGTAATGCCAGCTACTCAGGAGGCTGAGGCAGGAGAATTGCTTGAACCCAGGAGGCAGAGGTTACAGAGAGCAGAGATCATGCCACTGCATTAGAGCCTGGGCAACACTGGGACTCCATCTCAGAAGAAAAAAAAGAAAAAGACATGAAGGTTTTCACTGAAGGCTTGTTATAGATTAGCCTCCCCACAACAGCAGTTAAAAAACCTGGACAAAAATGTGTCCCCCACCAAGAAAAACTGTTTGAAGGTAATTGGAGACCTTCAATTACCTTCAAGCCAGGACTTGAGTGACCAGGCCTAGGAGGTGACCCTGACAGTATGTAGTGCTTTTCCCACATTTGGTGACTGGTAAACAATAGAGGGCTAAGAGGCTAAGAAACTGAGTATGATGTGGTAGTTAAGAGGCTGGAAAGCCTAGCTGAATGTTTGGCACTCACAGGGCTGAAATGACTTAATGAGAACTTGGGTCCCAGTAAGGAGATGGGACCTTGGTGGGGACCCTGGAAGGGTCACCCCTAGGAGTACAAATGAGTAAAAAATAGACCAGCCGTCAAAAAAACTAAAACCTGCTTTGAACCAGCTTAGTCCCAAACTAGATGAAGGTGATCTGCGCTTACTCCAACTGTGTGCTATAAAGTCAAAGTCAATACTCTCTGGAGGCAGATAAAAGTTTACTAGGAATGCCATAAGGCAAGACTAAATGAGAAAGAACAAGAAAAAAAAAAAAAAAATGGAAACACACATGTAAGGAAGATACGGAAGAAACCTTTTTTTTTTTTTTTTGGAGATGGAGTCTCGCTCTGTCACCCAGGCTTGAGTGCAGTGGCACGATCTCAGCTCACTGCACCCTCTGCCTCCTGGGTTCAAGCGATTCTCCTGCCTCAGCCTCCCAAGTAGCTGGGATTACAGGCATGTGCCACCATGCCCGGCTAATTTTTGTGTTGGCCACGCTTGTCTTGAGCTCCTGACCTCAGGTGATCCTTTCACCTCGGCCTCCCAAATTGCTGGGATTACAGGAGTGAACCACCGCTCCTGGTCAGTATTTTGCCACAATTTAAAATAAATAAATTTTCTTTTTCTTTTCAGGTTTGTGTTCTGACTATATTCTAAACAGTCACATGGCGGCTTACTCTTCTCCAGGTCTTGCTGCAGGCTTTTAGATGTTTATTATTTTTGCCTTCTTGTCTTGTGCACGGTAGAAGAATGGCAGGCAAGATATTTGGAGGGAGAACAAGGACCCCAATTTTCCAGCTCTTGGCTGGAGCCTCCCCATATCCTGCATGATCCCTAGACCATGGTCCCAGCCGGATGGGGATCCTGCAACCCCCGGGGCTGCAGCCACTTGCCTGTGGCAGCAGGAGCTTGGCCCTCTCCAGCTTCCTTTCTAGCTCCTTTACATTGAGCTGGATCTCAGACTTTTCAGATTCTACAAGTCGAAGTTTTTCTTGTAGTTCGGCATTTTTCTCCTTCAACTCCTCATCGGTTATGCTATGACCAGAGGCAGTAGATAAAGGAATGAACGAAGAACAGAAAGGAACGCTTTGGTGATCAACCCTCTGCTTTCACCCCACAACCACAGAACCGTGGCATTGGAAGGGACCCCAGGAATTAAAAGTCCCAGGTGGCAGGCCAGAGAGAAGACATGAGTTGCCTGAGGCTACCCCATGAGTCAGTGGCACAGCCGGCACTAGAGCTTCCCTGTGCACACATGAAAACCTGTATGAGCCTCTCACCATGCCCACCTGTACCCTCACCTCCCAGCACACCCCCCAGGCTAAGAGCCCCCAGACCTCCCATCCCACCGTCCCACAATGTACGTGTTCTTGTACAGTTCCAGACTCAGGGCGTCCCTCTCCTTTGTTAACTCCTCGATGTACTGCAAACAGAGAAGGGTGAAGTCAGGATAGAGCAGGCAGAGGAGCGGCTGGCCGACCAGGAACAGCAGCCACAGTGACTCCTCCACATACCACTCCCCACTCCCAGTCACACCTGACATGCTCTCAAGGCACTTCCAAGCCCAGGGTCTCATTTGTTTTTCTTTCTTTGTTTTGTTTCTTTCTTTTTCCTTTTGTTTTTGTTCGTTTTTTGAGGCAGCGTTTGGCTGGGGGCAGGGGCACAGGTAAGAAGGAGGACATTAATCTTTTATTGACTTTTTGAAAGGATGATACATTCGCATAGTCCAAAACTCAGAAAGTACAGAAGGGAAATATCTCCCCCCAACACTGTTCCTCTCTCCTGAGTTTTTCATGATCCTTACAGACATGTTTTATGTATGTTACCATAATACATACACTCACACACATATACGTGCTCCCTCTCTCAACAGAAATAATAATATACTCAAGATACTCTTCTGTACCTTTATGGTACAAGTACCCTAACCGCTACTTAGGACTTGGCCAAGGCCACAGCCAAGTATGGGCAGGGCGGGCACTTGGCCTGCGAGCTCTATGTCCAGCGCTCGCTCCCCACAGCACCCCCCAACTCACCCACAGCAGCTGACTCAGCCCCAGTTGGCCTCCAACAACCACGCACAAAAGCAGCAAGAAATGGCCACGCTGTCTTCCGGGCAGGACACTCCATCCGACAGAAGGGACTTTGAGGCTCACTCCTCCAACTGCGAAGCCGGACTCCCAGGGGACGGGGCAGCTGGACTCACCCTGTCTGCTTTCTTTTTCTGTGTAGTGACAGTAGAGAGAGGGCCCGCTCTAACTCTCCTGCAAACTTCCATGAATCATGCAGGCGGCTCACCAGATCTCTGGACTCTCCTGGAATGAGAGACATTCAGATGCAGCCCAAAGGACTCCCCATAAAGGCCTGTCAAAGTGCCAGGTTGAAGGATGACGGGGTGCCAGATTCCCACCTTCCAACTGCTGGACAGCATGCTGGCTGTAATAGAGTGCCGTCTGAAGTTCAGTTTTCTGACGTAAGGATTCGTATGGTATGAACCTGGTCCTTTGGGAGAAAAGACAAGCAAGTGCTGAAAGAGAAGCAAAGAAACCTTCTCCAGAGGACAGGAGGGAACTTCACACCCTCCACTCACCTCTAGCTCCCTCCTTAGGGCATCCTGATGTTGGTGGCTTGCCTTCTTTTCCTATAGAAAGAGGAAGACAGAGCTCTTACTGGGAGGTGGGGGGTGGGGCAGACATGGCACAGTAGCGTGTCATGAAGGACCTGTACTGTCACATGGAAAACCGCCCATGCAACTGCTGTTCCCGCCCACTCCAGGACAGGCGCGGGGCTGGCTTTCACTTTAAAAATTGTATTACATCAATTGAGGTACAAATCCTATTAAAATGGAAATTTTATAATGTGCTTGATGATTGATAAAGCAGACTATATTATCCAACATTCCAAGGAGATAAAATAATCACAATCATTTCTCTTTTTTGGAAAAACTTTCTCTTATTCTCCTACATTATTGTTAAGGCTTTTTTTGTTTAAAAAAAAACAAACCTGTCTAACATCCTTAAAAACACAAAGCTTTTGAGCAAGGCGTGGTAGCTCACGCCTGTTATCCCAGCACTTTGGGAGGCTGGGGTGGGTGGATAACCTAAGTTCAGGAGTTCAAGATCAGCTTGGCCAACATGATGAAACCCTGTCTCTATTAAAAATACAAAACTAGCTGGTCACGGTGGCAGGTGCCTATAGTCCCAGCTACTTGGGAGGTTGAGACAGGAGAATCCCTTGAACCTGGGAGGCGGAGGTTGCAGTGAGCCAAAATCATGCCACTGCACTTCAGCCTGGGCTACAGAACAAGACTGTCTCTAAATACATACCTACATACACACATACACACACACACACACACACACGGAAAGCTTTCCATTTAATAAGCACTCAACGTTCTTTACAAGTTTAAAACAAATACAGGATCGTTCTAAAATAAGGCTAAATGCTAAGTGATGGGGGAGAGAAAAAGGACATAAGTCCCACTCTCATGAGGTTAATCACTAAATCCTATTTTTCTAGAATCACCTGGCCTCTCTAAGCCCTGCAAATGAAACTGCATTTCTCACTTGATACTTGGCTATGACTTGCAATCATGAAAACCAAGAGTTGTGTTCTGTCACCGTGTTGTGCTTGCTACCTGGGATCAAGGGTTGACTTTTTCATGATTTGCTCCATTACCTGTGTGCTTCTTATCCCAGACCAAACTAAGCTTTTTTTCTAGAGTTCTGCAATTTATAGTTAGTATATAAGAGTGGTTCTCAAAAATATAGTCTCTGGACCAGGAGCACCTGGGAATGTCTTATAGATGTAAATTCTCAGGCCCACCCTAGACCTGATGAATCAGAAACTCTGGAGTAGGGCCCAGCAATCTGTGCTGCAATAAGTCCTCCAGGTGTTCCGGAACCTCTGGCATACAGCAGGTAGAAAAGCGTTTCCTTCTGTAGGTCCAAAGCCAGGGACACCATATGTTCTGTCTCGATATGAAACAATGACATGCAATTAAAAGACATAAATCTCGTTCCTACTTTCACCCTCCATCCAATGTGTTTTATTTTTATGAGTTAATAAGAAAGCAGGTGGCAATCAGAGATTTAGTCTACAAAGTATATTTACAGGTATCAGTTCTCATCCAGCCTGATCTCATCCAATATCATTTATATTCTCTTACATCTAAAGTTTTAGAAAAGGATCTTCACAATGTAAGACTCAGGCACACTAGGAGTTCTATGATAAAAGACCAAGTAGCTCTGAATGTCCAAACTTACTAGAGAAGAAAAGTGGAATCACTGGCTATATTTTCACATTGCATTCAACAGGAAATTACAGTTTTGAATTGTTTTCACCTTCATCCTTCCAAGTTAATAGAATTCAACCAGAACACTCCATTCTTCAAAGCCTCTAGCCAGACAAAGTTTTAATGTATTATTTCTTGCTTTCCAATGGATACAAAGCAGAGTCCTGGTAGGCACATTTTGTATACCTGCAAAGATGCAAAACTAAACAGTTCCCTCTGTTTGATATTAAAACAAAAGTCCTGTAAACCTCAGATGGTGAGTGTAATACTTCAGCACTAGCATGAAAGCCTCAAATACAAAAAAATACCAAGAACATCTCTAGCAAACAACATAAGCTCTTGGCCGGGAGCGGTAGTTCACGCCTATGCTCCCAGCATATTGGCAAGCCAAGGTGGGGTAAGTCAGGAGTTCAAGACCAGCCTGCGCAGCATAGCGAATTCACATCTGTACAAAAAATTTAAAAATTAGCTGGGCATGGCGGCACACACCTGCAGTCCTAGAGCTACTTGGGAGGCTGAGGTGGGAAAATCGCTTGAGCCCAGGAGTTTGAGGCTGCAGTAGCTATGATCATGCCACTGCGCTCCAGTCGGGGTGACAGAGTGAGATCTAGATATTACATTCTGTCCTGCTCCTGTTTCCACTAAAATCACTAAGTTAAAATGTTTTCACTCAGCAGGATAAAAGTGAAATTTGACTTTGGTGCTTTGCTAGCAAAAATAAAAAATAAAGTGAAATGACAAATTACTTACTTGGAGAAAGTCTTGGTAACCTCAATGACAGATAAAAGGCTTATATCCTTAGCCTATAAAGAAATCTTTAAAATTACTCAGAAAAAAAATGAATTATTTCCAGCAGAAATGGGCAATGGAGAAACCGGCCCTTCCCACAGGAATAAAAATGGCCAATGAGCATATGAAAAGATTCAAAAGCACTAGAAAGCACTAGAAATCAAAGAAATGTAATGAAAACAGTGAGATGTTCTGCTTAAAGACCAGCAAAGATGACAAATGGAAGGGGGAACCTGGAGCTCTGTCCCTGTTGGTGGGAATATAAACTGAACCAATAATCCTACAGGATAGTTTGAAGATTTCTTTTAAATTCCTAAAACTGTTTTATATTATTTTCCTCTAGAAATTCTGCTTCTATGAATTTGGTGTAAAAATCCTTACTAGAGTCCATTAAAATGTATATAGAGGGAAATTCAGCTCTGGGGTGGCAACGATTCACTTTACATGCAGCGATTAAAAATGATGATGCCAGGATATATTTCTCCCATAGAAACATGCTTAAAATATAGTCAGTGACAAAAGACCATATATTACAATTCTCCTTTTTAAAATGCTTCTAGGTGTAAAAAGTGTAAAAAGCAACAAACCAGAATGTTTTGAGTGGCAAAATTGAAGATTATTCTTTATATTTTGTCATCCAAATTATTATAAAAAGAATGTGATTTCCTTTATCATCAGGGAGATTATATTTACATTTCTTTTCTTTTTCTTCTTTTTTCTCCTGTATGTATCCCATGTAGGCTAGAGAGCTTAAATCCCTGCCTCTCGAGGGAAATCAGCCCATTTTCAGGGCATGCAGTACACAAAGCTGCCCCATCCTCCCTTTATTTTTTTAATTAATTAATTAATTAATTAATTAATTTTTAGATGGAGTCTTACTCTGTTGCCCAGGCTGGAGTGCAGTGGCGCATCTCAGCTCACTGCAACCTCAATCTCCCGAGTTCAAGAGATTCCCCTGGCTCAGCCTCCCGAGTAGCTGGGACTACAGGCATGTACCACCATGCCCAGCTAATTTTTGTGTTTTTAGTAGAGAGAGAGTTTTACCATGTTGGACAGGCTAGTCTCAAACTCCTCACCTCAAGGGATATGTTTGCCTGGCCTCCAAAGTGCTGGGATTACAGACATGAGCCACTGTGCTGGGCCTGTCATATGATTTCTAAAAATTTCAGTGACATTTCAATTAAGTAAATTCAATTCTTACTGACCTGATTTTTTTTTTTTTTTTTTTGATGCGGAGTCTCGCTCTGTCGCCCGGACTGGAGTGCAGTGGCAGATCTCAGCTCACTGCAAGCTCCGCCTCTGGGTTTATGCCATTCTCCTGCCTCAGCCTCCCGAGTAGCTGGGACCACAAGCACCCGCCACCTCGCCCGCTAGCTTTTTGTATTTTTTTAGTAGAGACGGGGTTCACCGTGTTAGCCAGGATGGTCTCGATCTCCTGACCTCGTGATCCGCCCGTCTCGGCCTCCCAAAGTGCTGGGATTACAGGCTGAGCCACCGCGCCCGGCCTGACCTGATCTCTTATCCTCTGTTTAATGATATCCTCCAGTTGAAAGGTGTTTCCTCTGTAATCACAGGTGCTAAAGGAAATACAGTATCTATCATTAGGTAGATATCCACTAAACCACTAATTCTTGCATTGTAGTCCTTAGACCCTCAGCATCAGCAACACGTCGGAACTTGTTAGACACGCAGATTCCTGGGCCAGCCCCACACCTCCTGAATCAGAAAGTGGGGAAGAGGGACAGCTATCTGGTGCTTTCATAAGCCTTGAGATGCTCCCTGGAGTTTGAAAACTGCAGAACTAGAATACGTGTGGTAGTAAGTGCTCATACTTTCTCCAGGTACCTAGGGACTCTTCCCCTCTTTTCCATTCTCTTTTCCATTGAAATAAAATAAGAACTCATTTTGACTTAATGGGCATAAGAAAGAAGGCAGTGAGACGATCAGGGTTCCAAGTTAGAGTTCAAAATTTAATCAGTGGACAGTGACAGGATGCAAGTCTTCTAAACAGATTATGGCAAGAAAGCTGATTATAATCTATATGTTAGGTATCATTAGTGTATTGATGTTAAATTTTTTGGGTAGATCAATGGTATTGTGATTATATAGGAGAATATCCTGGTTCTTAGAAGATAGCTGCAAAAGCGCCTAAGAGTGAAATGCTCTGATACTGGCAATTTACTTTGAAATGATTCAGGGGTTAAAAGGGCACATATACAATCTTTCATAAGCGGAAGAGAGAAAACAAATACGACAAAACGTTAACTAGTGAATCCAGTTGAATAGCATACAGACGTTCACTGTATTATTTTATCAACATTTCTGTGTTTGCAAGTTTTTAAACTAAAAAGTTGAGGGAAAAGAAACATCACCCCAAATCTTTCTATGAAATGGAACCATAGAAAAAGCACAGAAGTGAACACTTTGCAGAAGAGGGCCCCGCACCCATCCGGACAGCATGGTCACAGCGCAGGGTCTCCTCCAGGAGGCTGTTCTCTGGTCTCTTCTATACTGCCACTGCCCCCTGACGCTGCCGAGGCTTTTTTCTAACAACTCTTTTTCTAAAGATATAATTTTTTCATTCATCTAAGAAAGAGACAAAAGAATTAGTATACACTTAGAAAACAAAAGTACATTTATACTTGTGTAAAAGCGAAAAATACTTCGAAAAGTGGGGAAGCAAGACATGTACTGTTCTACAATTCTGCTCTGTTCTTACCATCTTTTTATTCTGCCAGTGACTTCCTATTCCTGCTGCCCACGGTGGGGTGAGCTGCAAATAATTTCTTCTCCTCATTGATTTAAAATGTCATGTTTATAATATACTAACCTCCCTCAGAAGCATTTGGGTTTATTTCTGGGCTCTATTCTACTCAAGTGATCTGTCTGTTCACAAGCCACTATCAATTTTGATTATTAGAGCATCCTAAAGTTAAGTAATATATATATATATATATATATATATATATATATATATTTTTTTTTTTTTTTTTTTTTTTGAGATGGAGTCTCTCACTCTGTCACCCAGGCTGGAGTGCAGTGGTATGCAGTGGTATGATCTAGGCTCATGGCAAGCTCTACCTCCCAGGTTCACACCATTCTCCTGCCTCAGCCTCCTGAGTAGCTGGGACCACAGGCACCCGCCACCACCCTCAGCTAATTTTTTGTGTTTTCAGTAGAGATGGTGTTTCAGCGTGTTAGCCAGGATGATCTTGATCTCCTGACCTCGTGATCTACCCACCTCGGCCTCCCAAAGTGCTGGGATTACAGGCATGAGCCACCACGCCGGGCTGAGTAATTATTTGATTAGAATATTAGTATTTGATGGAGGCTGAACCTTTTGACTCTAAACTCAAATTCTTATTATCTGTAACTTCTAAAAGACAACAATTATGACTTCAGTGTATAAAATGCCAGCTTTTTCAGCTACCTTAGAGAATTATTTGATTTTCCCAATATAGAATCAGTTTATCCATTCGGTTTTCTCTCCAAACACTAATGTTTTCATTTTAGTATCCCTAATCATTTTTTTTTTTGAAACAGAGTCTCGCTCTGTTGCCCAGGCTGGAGGACAGTTGCACCATCTCAGCTCATTGCAACCTCGGCCTCCCAGGCTTAAGCAGTCCTCTCACCTCAGACTCCCAAGTAGCTGGGACCACAGGTGCATATAACATGCCCAGCTCATTTTGTATTTGTTTGCAGAGATGAGGTCTCACCACATTGCCCAGGCTGGTCTCAAACTCCTGAGCTCAAGTGCTGGGAGCTCCTGAACTCCCAAAGTGCTGGGATTACAGGTGTGAACCACGGCTCCTGGTAGTTTTCCTAATCTCTTATCTTTTGTAGTTTCACTGGCTTATGTGATTAATAACTGTTAGTGTTAATTAACAGGGGTAACTGTAACACTGGACCTTTTATCTTATTCCGGATCTTAAAGGGATGTTTGTAGAATTTCACCCATCATGCATGATGGCAGCTTTTGGCTAGATGTATTTATAATCCATTAGGAGTAAAAAAAAAAAAATTAGAAATAAATATTGAATTTTATCAAATGTCTTTCTAACATATATGGAGGGAACCGTGTATTTTCTCCTTAACGTCTTGCAACCAGGAATCGTACCAGATCTTCTAATAGTGATCCAAAGAATAAGGTTCATGTGGTTGTGCGGTATAATTTTTCCACTGGGCTGCATCTGCATCACAAGTCATGAATGAGAGAGTGTGTGTTTTAATGCTACCTTTGTCAGGTACCTTTGTCAGGTTTGGGTTTTCATGTTCTAACAGTTTCAAAAAAAAAGTTTGAAAGTTCTATTTGATTCTTTATATGTGGAAATTGCAATAAATTATTTGTGATTTACTGAAAACTTCACTTGAAGGTCTGATTTAATTTCAAAGCAAAACCAAACCTTTCTTTCTTTTTTGTGGGGGGAGGGTGGGAGGAGTGGGATGGGAGGACACCAACTCATTGATACTTTATGTTTTTTTCCCTTAGAATTTATCTTCTAAGGACAATCTGACAATGATGAATTTAGATTTGCAGATTTTAAAAATAATTCTTTTGATATTCTTGTTATCGTTTATTTGCCTATTCTCCAGCTCTGTTGCCCAGGCTGAAGTGTCACAGTCCAATCCTAGCTCACTGCAGCCTTGAACTCCTGGACTCAAGCAATCATCCCCTATCAGCCCCTCGAGTAGCAGAGACTATAGGCTCACGCTACCACATCCAGCTAATTTTTAAAAATTTAGTGGAGATGGGGTTTCACCATGTTGCCCAGGCTGGTCTCAAACTCCTGGGCTCAAGCAATCCTCCCTCCTCAGCCTCCCGAAGTGCTGGGATTACAAGTGTGAGCTGCTATGCCTGGCACTATTCTTATTTTTATTATAATAAAATTGTAAGATTGGACAAATAACATAGCCAAATTATTGGAGCCAGACTACATCTACTAAAATTAAATGAAATTTCACTTGTCTGAAATCACGACATACTTTGGAAGATATGTTTGTCATGGTATTAATTAAAATTACGATTTTTTGGCACTCACCAAAATCTGTGGAGCACCTTAAAGACACAGGCCGTATCCTCCAGAGCAGTGAAAACAGTCACAAGAGGCTTTCAGGACAGCTTTGTCAGGAGAGACATGCTATACATATAAAGACATAAGGAGAGAGAAAAGAAACAACCATTTTACACACAGGCCCCAAATTGAAAGCTATAGGCTGGGTAATGCAGGCACTGATTTTTGCAAATCAGATCTTTCCGTATGGCATCTCTATATAGTGTGCTTTTGCTTTAGAGAGTAGCAGCAAGATTTTCGGTTTTCTGTTTGTTTGTTTTAAGGCAGGATCTTGCTCCACCACCCAGGCTGGAGAGCAGTGATGTGATCGTAGCTCACTGCAGCATAGACCTCCTGGGCTCAAGTGATCCTCCCGCCTCAGCCACCCAAGTAGCTGGACTACAGGCACACAGCACCATGCCCCACTAATTTTTCTATCTTTTGTAGAGACAAGGTCTCACTATGTTTCCCAGGCTGGTCTTGAACTCCTGAGCTCAAGTGATCCTCCCGTTTCAGACTACCAAAGTGCTAGGATTATAGGCGTAAGCCACTGCACCTGGCCAAGATATCTGTTTTCAAAGAATGGTTAATAGTTATAAGAAAAATAGGGAAGGCTGAGGCACAGTGGCTCACGCCTGTAACCTCAGCACTTTTGGAGGCCGAGGCTGGAGGATCACCTGAGGTCAGGAGTTCAAGAACAGATTGGCCAACATGATAAAACCCCATGTCTTCTAAAAATACAAAAATTAGCCAGGCATTGTGGAAAGCACCTCTAGTCTCAGCTACTCAGGAGGCTGAGGCAGAATCACTTGAACCCAGAAGGCAGAGGCTTCCGTGGGCCGAGATTGCACCATTGCACTCCAGCCTAGGTGACAGAGCAAGACTCCATCAAAAAAAAAAAAAAAAAAAAAAAAAAAAAAAAAAGAAAAGAAAAGAAAAATAGGGAATATTTGTTAGTAGTCTGTCAGTTCCACAATCATGTCAAGCATATTAAAACTTCCTTAAATTCTTAATTATCTTTTCCTGTCTTTTTTCAAAAGAGGATTTAACTTCATCAGAATTTTTCTTTACATTTAAAACACCTGCATCTTCAGTTGCCTCACCATCTGGCAAAGCAAAGGTCACTCTTTTCAAGCTTTCTTTACATTGTTTACTGTCTTCACTTTCTTCCAGGTCATCATCTTCATCCCTACAATACCAAAACTCTTATCAAAAGAAGTATTCTGCTTTCCATTAGAAAAACAAAAGGAAACATATTTTCCCTCAATAAAGTTCTTCTTTTATATGCCTAATGCAACCAAATACTCAGAACTTCCAAAATCATTCAGGTATTAAGGAAGAGAAGGTATCATTTCAGTGAAATGCTATGGAAGAAACAGAACAAAAAGTGTCCAATATATAGAAAATAAATTATTCATCAATCTATAATAAAAACTTCCTATCTCACAAAAATAACAGGATTTTGGGGGCACAAAACCAAATCAAAGTTCCTGGTAAGAAAGGTTTGATTGCTACTGCCAGTAATATTTTTTCTTCATTAACTGACCTCTAATGTCCCTTTAAATCCAGAGACTTTCCTCTTGCTATCTTGAGAATATCTGATAGGAGAGAATCTAACCTTCTTAAAACAAACATATGTGAAAATCACAAGTACAAATACATAATTGGGCAATTTCAGCTCACATTGCAAAGGGTGGTTCAAAATACTCACATTTCAGAAAGGCTTAGTTATTCTGCTTCTTCTTCAGCAATTTCATCATCTTGTTGGAACCCAGCTCATCATCATGATCACTTGCTATGTCTTCATCACTTTCAACTGGATCCAAAAAATCTTTGTACTTCATGTTTCTGGAACTTTTTTTTTACCTGACTAAAATAAAAAAATTTTTTAAACTATTAATTAGGAATAGGAAAATACATCATTAACACATGCATATATATTTGTATGTATACTGTATGTCTACATTACTTTCTAACTTAATAATACTATAAGCCAAAAATAGTTATTAGGTGAAATTGGCAACTAAAAACACTACCATAAAACGATTAGAGGAACAAATGAAACATAAACTGAATGGAAGTACATTCATTTATAACTGATAAGATAGAGCACAGTATTTCTTAGCTGTAAATCTTCTAACTACAATTACATCTCTCCTAGGAAAACAGAACAAAAGCTAATTTGAGGAGGAAGAAGGTGCTCTCTCCTCTCTCAAAACTTTTAAGTTTTTTACTTCCAAACAGTCCCCCTTCACCTTCATCAGAATCACTATCTTAAAAAACAATCAGTATCATCCACCTCATCATCATCATCATAATTTTTTTCATTCCTCTTCTTTTTCTCTGTTTTCTAAATAAGCCTTCGTTTCAAAGAGTTGGAAGAGTTTCTCATCTACTATGGACTTGTCTCTTGGTTTCCCATGTCCTTTGTTTTGTACCTTGCTCTGCTGTTCCAAAATTTGTTGATATCAAAGCCAAGGTCAGAATCCTCATCACTGAAAACTGGGCTTTTTTTCAGATCGAATTTGCTTGAGTTTGCTCTCTCACTCACTTCAGGATTGTCACCACCCATATTTGACACTTCCTCTTCCTCCTCTAAATCTTCTAGGTCCTCCTGGCTATCAGCCTCTATCTCTGAACCATCCTCTTCACACTCCTATTCACTCCCTGGGAGAAGACTGATATCTTCATCTTTGTTTCACTAACTGCACTCTGGAAGCATTGTAAAATTGGTTCATTTTGCAACTCCAATTGTTGCAAAGTCAGCTCATCATCAAAACTTCCTATCACAAGTTTTTGTAAAGTGCTTCCATGGATCCTACCACTCTCCAATATTTTATTAAAGTCATGAAGCACTTTTGTTAAAGAAGTGAATTTTGATGCCAATCCATCTTAAATCCTATTGGGAGGAATTAAATGAGATTTAAAGTTATAGGTAACAATTTCACAGCCCTCTTAATTAAAAGAAAAATAAAAACCCCAACTCTTCTGTAAAATCAAATTGGAATGAAGTGTAAGAATACATTCTGGCCCCAACAACATATAAGCTGATGAGCCACAATGGTATCTAAAACCTGTCAACCAAGTATTTGTGAATCAGCTGTATAGGTTTTAGGCAGGAAAAGCATTACAAACTGATTTGCTTGGAGATATATAGTGAATTAGCCTTTATTATCAACTCTGCACCACTCCATTCATTCATTCCCTTATTCCTTCAATGATCAACATTTACTTTGGCTACAGTGGTCAAGGAAAACCTCTCTCAGATGTGACATCCGAGACGAAACCTACAGATAACAATAGTCTTAAAAGATTGGGAAACATGTATTCCAGGCAGAAGAAACAGCAAGAACAAATTCTCTAAGATGCAACTGAGCTTGGTAAGCCTGAGGAATAAAAAAGTGCGCATGGCTAGAGTGTGAAGGAGGCAGAAGGTGAAGTGGGAGAGACTGATGGCAGCCAAATTCTGCAGGGCTCAAGGGTAAGAGTTTGCCATTTTAAGTGTCATAAGAAAACAAGAGAAGATTTTAAGCAGAAGGATGAAATGATTTACACGAAGGAAGAAGAAAGTGAGGAAGGAAGAGGAGGAAAGTAGAGTGATTAGAAGGTTGATGCAGCATTCCAGGAAAAGGATGATGGTGATTTAAGCTGGAGTTAGAGCAGTGAATATTCTGAGTACTGTTTGGAGGTAGAACTGACAGGATTGCTAAGGAATTAGATACAGAACAGAGAAAAACGAACACATCAAAGTAGCAGCCTAGTTTTATGTGTGAGCAACTGGAAAGACAGAACTGCCATTTACTGCGATAGGCAAGGCTTGAGTGGTGGAGCATGGCGAAAGGACTTCAGGGGATGACAGAGTATAGGTGGGTAGAAACAACATTCTACTCTATTTTGGACACAGTGAATTTGCGATGTTGACAGTACCAAAATTTTAAAAATCGTTAAAAGCCATGTGTGCTACTGAATTCCAAATAAGCTCAGTCTGTAGTTGCTGTCAGCTGGGAACTCAAGCGAGAGGTTGGGGTTTGAAATACAAATGAGTCATGATTTTTTAGATCATGTTTGAAGTTCTTCAACAAAATGCACATAAAACGCTTGTGCTGGGAAGAGACATCAAAGTTCTAATTCTCAAGAAGCTTAGTTGGGGTGGACAGACAAGTGACAAGTTTGTACTTTCAATGAAGTATGATGACAGGTAAACACTGAGTGCTTTAGGAGCACATAGGCGGAAGGAGAAAGCAACACAGTTTGTGTGTGTGGGCGGGAGGGCGGGGGGGCGGGGTATGGAGGCCGAAATAAGCCTCAAGGGGAGCTTCTACGCGTTAATAACTGAGATTAGGTTGATTTCAATAACATTCAACTGGGAGAGTCATATGTAAAAAATTTTTTTTTTTTTTTTTTTTTTTTTTTTGAGACGGAGTCTCGTTCTGTCGCCCAGGCTGGAGTGCAGTGGCCGGATCTCAGCTCACTGCAAGCTCCGCCTCCCGGGTTTACGCCATTCTCCTGCCTCAGCCTCCCGAGTAGCTAGGACTACAGGCGCCCGCCACCTCGCCCGGCTAGCTTTTTGTATTTTTTTAGTAGAGACGGGGTTTCACTGTGTTAGCCAGGATGGTCTCGATCTCCTGACCTCGTGATCCGCCCGTCTCGGCCTCCCAAAGTGCTGGGATTACAGGCTTGAGCCACCGCGCCCGGCCATATGTAAAAATTTTAACAATTTTTAAATTTTTGATAGTCTAGGAAAGTAGAAACTCTGAAATGTGCGGAAAGTGATTTACATTTCCGCTTACCCTCCTCCAGCTACACAATTTGACAGGGGTCGGTAACCCGCATCCACTTGAGACCCAGGTCGCGCCCCGAGCTCCGGATCTGCGCACTTATGTGAGGATGCACTCGGGCCAGCCGGTGGCTTTGCGGACCGGTCAGACGCCGCTCCAGGGTGTGTCAGCGCCAGGCCGGAGCCATGGCTGGCTGCAATTCCCTACACAACGGCTGCAAGGGAAGCAAGAGAGCCCCAGGAAACCGCACGGGCAAGGACTCGCCTACCGCAACTTGGAGCTCAGAGCCCAAAGTTCCCCGGAGCAGCTTCCGGACTCACCCCCAGCCGGAGCCAATGGCAGCGCGGGCGCTTTAGTCTGTGCAGGGGGGCGGGAAACAAAAACTGCCAGGGGTCAAGGCAAGCGCCTTTGAACTGTCTCCAAACTTAGTTTTCTACTTTTCAGGGACTCACAAGGGGTGGCGCGTCCTGGCTTTAATTTCTAATTTAGGTAAAGGGGGTGTTATAGGCAGTAATCAGCGGCCTTCGCCACGCCCCCTGCCGGGTCGCCCCGCCCTCCACCGCGCACCTGGCTGAGTCAGCGCTGGTGGGGACACAGCTGAGCGGGGGCACGCGCTGAAAGCTGCTGCTGCTGCTAACGCCTTAGGTGAAAACCGGGCGCCAGGCGAAGGTCGCTGTGGGTCGGGTCCCATGGGAACGGAGGCCAGGGGGAGGCCTCAACGTGGCCAAACCACCTTGGCATGCGCTCTGTACCCCCGGGCGGGTTCCGCGGCCACTGCTGGCACCTAGGGAGAGGTTTCCTTCCAGAAACGCCTCAGCTTAGCTCGGGGATGGCCTTCTTGTGCATGAGCCCCACTGCCAGCCAGGAGCTGTGCGCCCTGGGCGCTGCACCTTCCAGTTTGTGGGCGGCAGAGGCGGGGGATCTTGCCCACCGGGTCTGACAGGGCAGGGACGGAAGTAAATGGAAGCTGGTAGGTAAGTGTTATTTTACCGCGCACCCATAAAGATGTTGGGGAGAAACAAGACAGGAGAACAAGTCCTGTTTTTAAAAAAAAAAAAAATTCGGCCGGGCACGGTGGCTCAAGGCCTATAATCCCAGCACTTTGGGAGGCCGAGGCGGGCAAATCATGAGGTCAGGCCTGGCTAATACGGTGAAACCCCGTCTCTACTAAAAAATTATTAAAAAAAAAAAAATTAGCCGGGCGTGGTGGCGGGCGCCTGTAGTCCCAGCTACTCCGGAGGCTGAGGCAGGAGAATGGCGTGAACCCGGGAGGCGGAGCTTGCAGTGAGCCCAGATCGCGCCACTGCACTCCACCATAGGCGACAGAAGGAGACTCCGTCTCAAAAAAAGAAAAAAAAGTACAATTTAACAGCAATGATCACATTCACTGAGTTCATGTGACCATCACCTTTATCTATTTCAAAACATTTTCACTGGCCGAGTGTGGTGGCTCACTCCTGTAGTCCCAGCACGTTGGGAGGCCAAGGTGGGAGGATCACTTGAGGCCAGGAGTTCAAGACAAGACCAGCCTGGGCAACATGGCAAAACCCTGTCTCCAAAAAAATACAAAAATTAGCCAGGCGTGGTGGTGCATGCATGTAGTTCCAGCTACTCAGGAGGCTGAGGTGACAGGATCACCTGAACCTGGAGGATCAAGGTTGCAGTGAGCCATGATCATGCCACTGCACTCCAGCCTGGGCCACAGAGCCAGACCTTGTCTCAAAAAGAAAAAAACATTTTCATCACCCCAAAAGGAAACCCCATACGTATTAAGCAATTACTTCCCGTTCCCTCCTCCCTCTAGCCCTTGGCAACCACTATGCTGCTTTCTGTCTCTATATTACCTAGTCTAGATATTTTGTATAAATGGAATCATATAATATATGACCTTTTATGTGTGATTCTATCATTTGACATAATGTTTTTGATGTTCATGTTGTAGCATGTGACAGTACTTCATATCCAGATAACGCTCCGTTGTATGGAAGTGAGTAATATTTCACTGTTTGGCTGTCAGAAATCCTGCTGCTATGAACATTAGCGTACGAGTTCTTGTTTGAGTTCTTATTCTTAATTATTCAGGGGTATGTAGGAATGGAATTGCTGGGTCTTGGGAGAACCGTTTAACTTTTTGAGGAACTTTTTGGCAATGTCCCCCTTGCTATTCTCCTGATAGTGAGTTCTCACAAGGTCTGGTTGTTTAAAAGTGTGATCCCTCTCACTTCACTCTCTTCCTACTACTCCAGCCATGTAAGACATTGACTCCTCTTTGCCTTCCACCATGGTTGTGAGTTTCCTGAGGCCTCCCAAGCCATGCTTCCTGTACAGCCTGTGAAACCATCAGCCAATTAAACCTCTTTTCTCTATAAGTTACCCTGTCTCAGGTAATTCTTTATAGCAATGAGAGAACGGACTAATATACCTAATGACTAGTGTTGTTGAGTATCTTGGATGCTTGTTGGCCATTTTTGTACCCTTATCTCTTTTTTATATTTTTGACTTTTTAATTTTAGTGGGATTTTTTTTTTTTTTTTTTTTTTTTTTGAGATGGAGTCTCGCTCTGTCGCCCAGGCTGGAGTGCAGTGGCGCGATCTCGGCTCACTGCAAGCTCCGCCTCCCGGGTTTACGCCATTCTCCTGCCTCAGCCTCCCGAGTAGCTGGGACTACAGGCGCCCGCCATCTCGCCCGGCTAGTTTTTTTAATTTTTTTAGTAGAGACGGGGTTTCACCGTGTAGACCAGGATGGTCTCGATCTCCTGACCTCGTGATCCGCCCGTCTCGGCCTCCCAAAGTGCTGGGATTACAGGCTTGAGCCACCGCGCCCTGGCCTTTACTGGGATTTTTTTGAGACACAGTCTCACTGTCACACAGGCTGGCCTCAAACTCCTGGGCTCAAGCAATCCTCCTGCCTTGGCCTCTCAAAGTGCTGGGATTACAGGTGCCAGCCACCGTGCCTAGCTGTTTTTGTATTTTTGAGACAGGTCTCACTCTGTTGTCCAGGCAGTGGTGCAATCATGACTCAGTGCACCTGGACTTCCCAGGCTCAAGCTATCCTGCCACCCCAGCCTTCTGAGCAGCTGGGACTACAGGCACGTGCCACCATGCCTGGATAATTTGCCTTATTTTTTGTAGAGATGGGATTTCACTATGTTGCCCAGGCTGGTCCTGAACCCTTGGGTTCAAGCAGTCCTCCTGTCTCAACCTCCCAAAGTGTTGAGATTATAGACATGAGCCACCACACCCAACCCTTCATTTTAAAGAAGCCGAATTTTTGAATTCTGACTGAGATCACTGTATTTTTTTCTGTCCTGTTCCTAGAATTATGCTTTAGGAACCAACTAAAGACAATGAAAAGTGATATTTTCTTTCTCAAAACAGTTCACATCTCTTGAGATAAGATAAATCTATATAGCCTCAAAGTCTTAATTTTTACAATATGTGAAGACATTGTTACCTTTCTAACATATGAAAGAGATTTTGTTTTCTCTTGAAAGGAAAAAGAAGCAGTCATTCTAGTAAACTGTTTTCTCCTCACACTTAGAGCCAAATGATAAGGAAGTTATGGAGAAAAATCGACTACGATGAGGTTTCCTATAATGTGAATTGCCTGAACTTCTGTTTCAGGGCCAGAGGTTATGAATATCACTAAAGCATGGGATAGACAAGTTCACTTCACTTGGACATCTTGTAACTTGTTCCTCTCACATTTCTGTATGTTCCGTATTTGATGCTAGGACGCCTATCAAGGAACCTCCAGCTGACCTGTCTTTTACAGAAGTGACAGCGTCAAGAAGAATTCAGAAACATCTGAACTCAGTATTTGCATAATTTTAAGTTTCATAGATGAAACTGCTTCTTTTTGTTTGTTTGTTTGTTTTGAAACAAGGTCTCCCTGTCGTCCAGACTAGAGTGCAGTGCCATGATCACAGCTCAGTACAACCTCCACCTCCCGGGCCTAACTGATCTTCTCACCTCAGCCTCCCAAGTAGCTGGGACCACAGGTGTCTGCCACCATGCCCGGCTAATTTTTTTTTTTTTTTTTTTTTTTTTTTTGTAGAGACAGTGTCGCTTTGTTGCCCAGGCTGATCTTGAACTCCTGGTCTCAAGGAATTCTTCCACCTCAGCCTTCCAAAGTGCTAGGATTACAGGTGTGGGCCACCGCAGCACCCAGCTACCAAAACTACTTAGTGTGCATATTACGCTGAAGTTCACTGACCCTATCTACAGTTCTTTTCTTTTTTTCATTTATTAGATTGCAAGAAATACAATTTTTAAAAATACAAATAGATTCTATATTGAACTTTCATTGCAAATTGCACACACAGTAGAAATACAAAGAAGGGAAGAATGGCTTGGTCAAGATTTTGTTGGTTGTTAGTGGCTTTCGTTTTGGTTTGGTTTTTTGAGACAGAGTCTCGCTTTGTCACTCAGGCTGGAGTGCAGTGGTGCGATCTCGGCTCACTGCAACCTGCCTTCTGGGTTCAGATAATTCTGGTGCCTCAGCCTCCTGCGTAGCTGGGACTACAGGCATGTGTGACCATGCCCAGGTAATTTTTGTATTTTTAGTAGAGATGGGGTTTCACCGTATTGGCCAGGCTGGTCTGGAACTCCTGACCTCAAGTGATCTGCCCACCTCAGCCTCTCAGAGTTACAGGCGTGAGCCACCATACTCAGCTGGTTGTTAGCATTTTGTATGTCATTAACAAAAAGAATGGCCTGAATTTATTGTGCACCTATTGTCTGGCAGTGTATTTATTTTTTTACACCAACTGTCTAATCTTCACAACAAATCTGCAAGTTAGGTGCTTAGTGAGTAGTACCAGTATTTTTTAAAAACTGAAATAAAATAGAAAATATCAGAGCAGGCCGGGCGCGGTGGCTCAAGCCTGTAATCCCAGCACTTTGGGAGGCCGAGACGGGCGGATCACGAGGTCAGGAGATCGAGACCATCCTGGCTAATACGGTGAAACTCTGTCTCTACTTAAAAATACAAAAAACTAGCCGGGCGACGAGGCGGGCTCCTGTAGTCCCAGCTACTCGGGAGGCTGAGGCAGGAGAATGGCGTAAACCCGGGAGGCGGAGCTTGCAGTGAGCTGAGATCCGGCCACTGCACTCCAGCCTGGGCGACAGAGCTAGACTCCGTCTCAAAAAAAAAAAAAAAAGAAAAAGAAAAAGAAAATATCAGAGCACATTACATCTAGAAAGCATTAGGTATTCTTTTTTTACAATTTAGTTTCAATTGTACATTTACGTATTTGTGTACCGGGTTGTAATCCACTTGGATTACATGGTAACAGTGAGTCCACAGAACTGGAGTATATATATTCATCTACTGGGAATGAGAGTCTTTGGACACTTCAGTGACATAGACTGCAGCGTAGCAGAAGACCATCTTAGGCTGAATTTTGCCCTCTACTGACTTATGATGTGTCAAATTTATGATCTTAAATAAGATGAAATAGTGTCACCTTAATTTTCTTGCTATCAAAGATTTCAGGTAAGGAGCATTTTTTTTGTTAGCTGATGCTCTGTGATACTAGATACTGTTTAAAGTGTTTTTCATTAAGATCTAACAACTTGTTTAAATATGTATTCATTTTGCTATTTCACATCTTTTATTAAATGATATATTTTTACAGGATTATGTTTAAACCTCATACATGTGTATAATTTTCCTTCCGAGAGGAATCTGGCTCTTAAATTCCTGTGTTTTGGGAAATCGGAAAGCAGTGTTATACATGAGAAAAAGGCCTTGCAGCCTTCTTCAGTTACTGAGTGAAAGGAGGTTTCTTCACATTTAGAGGCAGTTCTGCCTCCAATCCTTCAAAATTATACAACTGTCTTAAAAATCTGGTCTCAGAGGAAATCCTCATAATTTAAATACCCTCTTGATCTTTACTTGTTTTTCCCCAACATGTAGATATTTTCCTCAGGTGATAATCATTCAAGTAAAATACACATTAAAAGAGTACCGTGTGGTTATACGTTTAGTGAACTTATTACAAAATATAAGACAAAAATTGGGTACAGGTAGAGAAAAGTGCCTGCTTTAAGAAGTATGTGTTGTTTCCTTGTCACATTCAAACTGACCCCCTGTGAAATGCAGAGAATAGCATGTGATTCGGAATATGCCGCTTCCTTTAACTGTTACCAGTGAATACGAATCATTGTTTCTGTCAACCTGGGAAATCCCAAGATGGAACTGCTTCATTCATTGGGAAGGGACAGTCCAGTTGCAGGTTTTCTGCAGAAAAATGAGGCTGGAGGAATGCATCACGTCTGCATTGAGGTCTTTTAATTATTTTCATGCTTCGTATTTTAAATCTGTCTGTTACAAATGTCTTTTACTTTTTTTTTTTTTTGGAGATGGAGTCTCGCTCGCCAAGGCTGGAGTGCAGTGGCCCGATCTCAGCTCCCTGCAACCTCTGCCTCCTGAGTTCATGCCATTCTCCTGCCTCAGCCTCCCAAGTAGCTGGGATTACAGGTGTGCACCTCTATGCCCAGCTAATTTTTATATTTTTAGTAGAGACGGAGTGTCGCAGTATTGGCCAGGCTGGTCTCGAACTCCTGGCCTCAAGTGATCCTCCTACCTCGGCCTCCCAAAGTACTGGGAATACAGGCATGACCACCACGCCCGGCCTTTATTTACTTTATATATCTCACCTACTACTGCTGCAGTCTGCCAAAGAGAGGATGCGCTCAACCCTAACTTCTCCAAACCATCCCAAAGGGGAAGTTGGCTCCATGTCAACAGTGTTGTTTCTTTTAAAGACCATATGTCAACACACCAGATTATAGCAAAAGGATGTCGAGGGAGCAATATGAAAGCGAGCCTGAGAGTCCTGGAGAGAAGGTGGCAGAGCTGCCTTTTGAAGGTAGTCACTCCCTTAGACCCTGCTCTTCCTGCCTTGTTCCTCCAGTTGTCAGATTTGCTTTTGGGGCCCTCATGGGGCAGGAGGTGAGGCTGGACTGGGAGGGAGATGGAGAAGCTGCCAGAGGTTCTTTTGGATCTAGAATTGAGGCAGCAGTTCCAGCCAGGTCTGGAGGTGGGGGCTGCCCCCCAGTCCCCAAGGGAATGGTACTGATTCCAAAACGTGGCGAGAACTCCCTGGTCGGGAAAAGGAGGTGTTTGCTCCCTTGAATCACCTGAGGCTCAAAGGCCCAAGGGGGAGAATGAGGCCAGCCCACTCCCGCTCCATCCCCTCCCTTTAACCCTGAGCTGGTCAGCCTCCCAGACTCCAGTCCCTTTTCCTAAGTGCCCTCCCTACAAAGTCTGCACAGAGCCACGCTCCCTCGCACCAGCTCACCCTGTACTGTCTCATCTTTTAGCAACCCCATGGGTTTGAACTTGAGGTGATTCATTTTCCTAAAAGCCTCTTCGGGCTGAGGGAAGGCATGGGTGGCTCTGCGAGTTTTGAAGTGAGGGCTGCCTCTTCTCAGAGCTGCTGTGAGGGCTGGGGCCACCCTCCCAGGCGGTGTCTGTGGGCTGGGCAGCAGCTTTGCTGGCAGCCTGGGTCATCCCCACTGGTCTGGGAGGCTGGGGGGCACCAGCTCCTACTCCCGATAGGGCCAAGTCACCTTCCTTACCTAAGAGCTGTCTTGAAGAGTGGGCACAGAGGAGCCAGCAACCTGGGAGGTGTAGGCACCTGGGAGAACATCTGCACCTCAGTCGCAGAGAGAAGTCTCCAACACAGCTATTGTAGAGATGGGGAAACCAGGCTGAGAGGGAAGGGGCCTTGCCCAAATCACCAGGCCTGGAATGTTTTGAGCTTTGGGGGTGGATCTCCCAGGAAACGTGTTTTATGGCACCGCCGCCTCTGGTCAGCAACCCAGAGGTGTGGCGGGCCTGGACAGACAGCTTGACTGAGGGCCAGGATGGTGAAGTCAAACCTACCACTCAGGAAGGAGACCCAGACCTTCTCCAGAGTTGAAATGTGAGGACTGCCTTCTTTGGGCCTCAATTTCCCCACTTGAATTCCAAGGACCCTTCTAGCTCCTACACTCTGGGCCAAGCTTTTCCTCTGAGCCCCAGTCAGTCTAGAGGACCAGGGCTACATCTTCCTTGGACAGAGACCCACCATAGGGGCAGCAGGAGGTAGGGGTGCGGGTAGGCAAGGTTCCTGTAGGGAGGTGGAGCTGTCATCAGAGATGGTGTCCGCAGGCAGTGGGAGTATCGTGGCTCTACTACTACTTGCTGGGTGACCCTGTGTCATTTCTTTCCCCACTCTGGACCTCAGTTTCCCTATCTGTTCTATGGAGATGAGATGCCTGCCTACGTATTTGGGGACTTGGAAGTGTGTGGGGCAGTTGCAGTGTTTCTTAGGTGTGGTCCTGGGGCAGCCTACACCACCCCATAGAGATTTCCGGGCCCCACCCTAGGCTCACAGGACCAGAATCTCCGGGAATGAAGCCTGGGAACTTGCATTTACACGGGCATCCGGGTGATTCTGACATGATTGAAAACACACTAATAGTATGTGGCAAGTTCTTTATAAAAGGTAAATTCATAGCTGCCTTTTACTAAACATAAATCTCACCTTCCCTTCCTCAGTGAAGGACACACACCCCAGTTGAAAGTCACTGTGCCTTTCCAGATGCAGAATCTGACCTTTCCAGTAAGATTCTGTTAACTGTTGCTTTCTGTAGTTTGTATTCCAAAACAAGGGGAATAGCTTTCCATTTTTTCAATATAAATGTTGAAGTCAGATATGCTTTTTCAAACTGGACACACACTCACACAGTTTAGAATTTCAGCTATGGCTTCCTCTCAAATTATCAGCCCATTTCTGCCAGGCAGCAGTTTTTCCAGACAAGAGGTTGGTGGGGCCCCCTTCTCATCAGAATCACTAGATCATGACTGACCCCTAGAGGCAGCTTCTCTGCTTAACTGTCAGCCCATGGGCTGGGATGTGACCCCCAAAGCTGCAGCAGAAGCTTCCGCCCATCCTGGGCCCCCCTGTCATCTGTGGGGAAAGGCCTGTTCCTTGTCTTCTGAGCCCAGCCGGCCTCACAGGCATTCCGCAGATTGGAAAGTGGAAGCATGTGCTGTGCTTGGCCGGGCTCTCCTGCACCCCTTTTTGAGGTGAGGCGGAGTGCATTCCAGCCCCAGCATCCCTGTCATTTATTCCACCCCTCATCCCCACCCCCATACACACTCACAAGTACAAACACAGGCACAGTCACGGGCACACACCGCCCTGGACAGCACCATTTCCAGCCTCGGCAGGGCAGTCTCCTTACAGGGAAGTTAATGAGGCACTAAAAAAGGCTCAGGGGACAGGGAGAACCTCTGTCGAGAAGAGCCTCCTAGACTCGGTTCTGCCTCTGACTTGATGGGGATCCTTGAGAAAGTTGCTTTCCCTCTCTGGTCTCAGTTTCCTCAGCTGAGAAATGGGGGAGGGGGCCAAATGGTCTAAGGTTCTGGGAACCTCCAAGTCAGAGCCCTTAGCTGGTGGTCAAGATGAGGGAGAGGCCCTCAGGGTCAGCCGAATGCCTGAGAGGCAGGACAGGCTCAAGGGTGAGCAACCTGAGCACATCAGGTGGGCTCAAAACTGGCACATGAGCCCCACAGCCTGCAGAGCAGCCCTGGACTCACGAGCCCGCTCACAGCTGCCCGGTGGGATTTCAGAGATGTGGGGTCCAGCCTCTCCTACTATTGCAGGGCTGGGGTCTGGGAGCTGCAGATTCTGACCCCACAACTGCCTTAGACATGCCAGACACACCTATGAAATGAGCGGTCCGTTCAAATGGACACACTAAAGAAGGGCTGTGGGATGGACCCAGCTGTAGCCACGGCTACAGACAGGCTTCCAGGGTCCTCAAGCAGCTGGCCTCTGGGGTAGCAGCTCTGGGTATGGGAGGCAGGGCTCAGAATCTAGTCCAAGCCTCCACAGGAATCCCCTCTGGAGAGCCCGGGCACTCTGCAGGAGGGGCAGCAGGCAGCAGGTGCACCAGGAGCACGTTTCATAAGGTGCCCAATATTGCAACTGCTCAGATAGGCAGCGAGTTGGAACGTGGATGCAGTAGGCAGGGTGGCGGCTGCTCCCCACAGCCAGGAGTCCAGCCCAGCACCACCTGAGTCCACCTCAGTCCTGCTCAATTGGGTCATCCATGTTCTGGGCCCTCTGGCCCCACCCACAGAGGGAGGGCTTTGGGGCGACCAGGTGAGCTGGCCCTTGTGGGAGGATGTAACTGACTCCTGAGCCTGGCAAGCCAGGCAGCCCCTCGCCAGCATCCCCAACCCCACCTCTCCAGCCCCCTCATTCCCTGATCCTCCCATCCACTCCCCTGCCCCAGCAGTTTCCTCTGCTCACTCTCATCTCTTTTCCTGCTCCCAGGCTCGCCTGGTCACATGTTCTTCACTGTCCTCTGAGTCCCCCTCTTTCCAAGCAGCCTCCACTCTACTTGACACATTCTCCGTTAAGACACCACGGTACACAAGCTCAAGCCCCTGCACCTCACTTTTACTCCCAGACATGGGAGGGAGATGACATGAAGAACCAAACGCCACTTGGCAAAAGACATCTGGGGTATGCAGGGGGGCAGATCGGAGGCTGTGGAAGCTCCAGGAGCTCCCTGCAGGAGGCTGCATTTCAGCTGGTTATTGAATGTGGCTCTGAGCCGAGACCTCGACTTGAAGCTCCAGACCAGGAGCCAGCTGCCAGCAGGACCCTCCATTTGGTGTCTCGGAGAAACCTTGCACTCTGTAGGCCTGTTTCATAGGCAAATCACCATGTCAGACCCAGTTGTGCACCAAACCCACATTTGAGTCAGGGGCTCCTGCCCTGCACTGTGAGCACTCGGGATGAGCCAGTGTCAAGGGGGAAAGAGCTCTGAATGCCAAACCATGAGTTTCAACTCCACCTCCAACTCTGAGAGCTGTGGGCAGGGAAGAGCGCTAGTCCAGTGTGCTGTAGAAAGACCAGTCTGCCACTGTATGGCACATGGATGGCAGGGATAGAGTGCAGGTGGAGAGACCAGAAGGTGGACAGGGCGGGGGAGGCAGGGACATGGCTGTAGCCGTGGAGATGGGAGGACAGACAGGACTTGTTGGCCACTTGAATGAACCAAGGGAGGAGTCTGGAAGAGACACCCAGTTTTGTATCAGATGTGTGGAGCATGGAATGCTGTTCATTGATCGAGGGAGGAGGAGGAGGAAGAGGTGTGGCATGGGAGGAGGTAGCTGAGCTCTGTCATGAATGTCATTTGAAGTCCCCAGGGAGAGCCAGGCCTGCCAGCGCCTTCACTGCTTCAGCCGGCCCTCGGGGTGACTGTGCTCCCTGGCCCTCTCGGCTCCCACTTTGTAGCTGTCAGTTGCAGTGGGGGACAGCTGCTCAAGGATCCAGCATGTCTCTGTGTTTACCCAGGGGACTGCCACGTGGCCCATGCCAAGCATAAGCAGATGGACCACCTTCTGAACAAAACCCGTTACAACAACCTGATCTGCCCAGCCACCAGCTCTTCACAGCTCATCTCCATCGAGACGGAGCTCCCCCTGGCCCAGTGCATCAGTTGGTAGCTACAGAGGACACCTGTGGCTCAGGCTCAGGTGAAGAGGCAGCTCATGCCCAAGCCCCAGGCAATCAGTGTCCAGAGGAATGAAATGACTAGAGTTGACTTAGACTCACCAATGCATAGTGGGGAGGCTGGAGGAGGGTCCATGAGGTTTATAGGTGTCCAATATTTAATGAGGTCATGATTTTGTTAAAGAAGAAATGAGGGTGGGAGCGGGATCGCCAATGTCTAGGCAGCCAATGGCCCTGCATAGACTCTGCTCCGCGGAGTCTCCAGCACGACCATAAGCTTCTCCTCCTCATCCTCCCAGCCCCGCCCTACTCTCTCCCCCAGCTTGCTCAGCAGGTGACCTTACAGGCTTCCTACTTGTTGGAGGAAATAAGAACCCGACTGGGGGAACGGACGGGTACAGCGGCCCAGGTGTAGGGGCAGGACCCAGGGCAGTGCAGCCTCTACTGAGCCAGGAGGGTGAGGGTCTGGAGAGTGGGCATGGCTGCTGCAGGCATGGAAAGGAGGCACAGATGGCGGCACTCCCAGGGACCACCGTCAGGGTCTCCGTATGTGGATGTGTGCAGAGGTGGGTGCTGAGGGAGGAGGTGCAGGGAATTTCTCATCTTCTCTCCACTGCCTCTGAGTTGGAGATGTCAGAGGGAGCCGTGGCCCACTGTAAACTAACACAATGTCCCCACCCATAGGGTTAGAACCCCTCCCCTGGAGGCAGCTCTGAGGGGAGCAGTCACATATGGAGAATGCAGGGCGCTGTGTCCAGCCAGGGGAAGGAGGTCACCAAGAGCATTGACCCTTCTCTGGCCAGGTGGCTGCCTTCTGATACACCAGCCTCTCTCTCTAGCACAGTGGCCCCCACACACCCAGCCTGTCAAACCTACAGCCCTCAAGAAGGTTTTGGCCAAATTAATGAACAGCTCCCTCTCCCAGGAGGAAGCACAGTTGGAGGATGAGGAGGGCAGTAGAGTTGTGTATGCTCCACCCCCTCTCTCCACAGTGGGACCTGAAAGAAGGGGGCTTTCAGCCAGGCTCACCCAGGCTGGGGTCTGAGTGTCACTGTCCAGCTATTGGCTTCTTGTTTAATGGTGAGCCCAGCTGCTTCTGTGCAGCTGCCACCCTAGTGAGGGTGAACCAGCAGGCGAGTGACATTTCTGAAAGCTGGGGTATAAATATTAGGCTGTGGGCTGCTGGGCCAGGAAGGGGCATTTATTTTCAGAGTTTGTTTGTCCTTAGTGCTGGGTAAGGCAAGCAGGTTTGTCAAAGCAGTTCTTTTGGGGAGGCCAGAATCCTGTACCAATGTCCTCAGCACGTTCATCAGCTGCTGGGGGAGTGCCGGACAGGGTTAAAGCACAGGAGAACTTTCTGGATGATAGGAATGTTCTATATCTTCAAAGGAGGTGGGATACATGGGTAATGCATTTGTTAAAATTGATCAAAATATATACCAGATCTGTGCATTTCACTGAAGATAAATTATACCTCAAATTAAAAACATTTTTTAAAAGACAGACGGGCTGGATGCAGTGGCTCACGCCTGTAATCCCAGCACTTTGGGAGGCCGAGGTAGGTAGATCACCTGAGTCAGTAGCTCCAGACCAGCCTGGAAAACATGGTTAAATCCTGTCTCTATTAAAAATACAAAAATTAGCCAGGCATGGGGGCACAGGCCTGTAGTCCCAGCTACTTGGGAGGCTGAGGCAGGAGAATTGCTTGAACCCAGGAGGCAGAGGTTACAGTGAGCAGAGATCACGCCACTGCACTGGAGCCTGGGCAACAGAGCGAGACTCCATCTCAAAAGAAAAAAAAAAAAGAAGACAGATGAAGGTTTTCAACTTTCACTGAAGGCAGAGTAGCTTGTTATAGGTTAGCCTCCCCACAAAAGCAGTTACAGAAACTGGACAAAAATGTGCCCCCCACCAAAAACAACTGTTTGAAGGTAATTGGAGACCTCAGTCAGGACTTGAGTGACCAGGCCAAGGAGGTGACCTTGACAGTCTGTAGTGCTTTTCCGACATTTGGTGATTGGTTAACAGTAGAGGGCTAAGAGGCTAAGAAACTGAGTCTGAAGTGGTAGTTAAGAGGCTGGAGAGCCCAGCTGAATGTTTGGCACTCACAGGGCTGAAATGACCTAATGAGAATTTGGGTCCCAGTAAGGAGATGGGACCTTGGTGGGGACCCTAGAAGGGTCACCCCTAGGAGTCTAAATGAATAAAAAATAGACCAGCCGTCACAAAAACTAAAACCTGCTTTGAACCAGCTTAGTCCCAAACTAGATGAAGGTGATCTGCGCTTACTCCAATTGTGTGCCATGAGGTCAAAGTCAATACTCTCTGGAAGCAGATAAAAGTTTACTAGGAATGCCATAAAAGACAAGACTAAATGAGAACGAACAAGAAAAAAACCAATAGAAACATACATGTAAGGAAGATAAGGAAGAAACTTTTTTTTTTTTTTTTTTTTTTTTTTTTTTTGGAGAAGGAGTCTCGCTCTATCACCCAGGCTTGAGTGCAGTGGCACGATCTCAGCTCACTGCAACCTCTGCCTCCCAGGTTCGAGCGATTCTCCTGCCTCAGCCTCCCAAGTAGCTGGGATTACAGGCATGCGCCACCATGCCCGGCTAATTTTTGTATTGGCCAGGCTGGTCTGGAACTCCTGACCTCAGGTGGTCCATTCACCTCAGTCTCCCAAATTGCTGGGATTACTGGCATGAGCCACCGCGCCTGACCAGTATTTTGCCACAATTTAAAATAAATAATTTTTTTTTTTTCAGGTTTGTGCTCAGACTATATTCTAAATGGCGGCTGACTCTTCTCCTGGCCTTGCTGCTGGCTTTTAGATTGTTTTTGCCTTCTTGTCATCTGCTCGGTAGATGGCAGCTTTCAGATGCTCCTAAGGGGCCAGGAAAGAGAGTGAGAAGCCATAAAGGCTGCCAGGTCGTCCCCCTGAGGGCCCCACCCTCATCAACTCCCGCAACTGGGTCTCCTGCAACTATTGGTGGGCCATCTCGACCACCACTTTGCCCTGAGCTTCCTGCTGCTGCAGCTGGGCAGAGCCTCCTTCTCAGAGGCCAGCTGCTGATAGGCGGCCACGTACTGCTGCAGGTGACCCAGGTAACGGTCTCACTGCTGCTGCAGACTCTGAGGCTATTGGCTCTTCAACTCCACCTGCAGGATAGGCACCAGGGTAGGTAGTGTCTGGCTTCCAGATTCTGGGCCCATAAACAGGGTGGCAAGGGCACAGTGGGGCTCTGTTATCTGCCCAGGCCCCTGGCACCCGGCCCCTTCCTCCAGGCCTAAGTGACTGCCTCCCTTGCCTAGAGGCCCATGCCTCCCTCCCCAGCCTCAAATCTCACACCCTTCTTCCCACCATTTAAACTGTAGGCCACAGACTGGTGGAAAAGCAGAGGGAACCATCTGCTAAGTTATGGTGAGGTCGCTCTGTATGATCTCCAGGGTTTTGCAACCACCTCCGCCTGCTCCCCCAGAGCTCAGCCTTCCGCCCCAGCTCCCCCAGCCTCTCCTCCTATTCCTGCAGCCTCACCTCCTGCTCCTGCATCTTCTCCTGCTGCCACAGCCTCATTTCCTGCTCCCGCATCTTCTCCTCCTGCCTCTGCATCTTCTCCTCCTGCTCACACATCTTCTCCTCCTGCTCCCACATCTTCTCCTCCTGCTCCTGCATCATCTCCTCCTTCTCCCAGATCTTCTTCTCCTGCTCCCGTATCTTCTCCTCCTGCCTCCACATCTTCTCTTCCTGCTCCCGTAGCTTCTTCTCCTGCCTCCACATCTTCTCCTCCTGCTCCCGCATCTTCTTCTCCTTCTCCCACATCTTCTTCTCCTGCTCACACATCTCCTCCTCCTGCTCCCGCATCCTCTCCTCCTTCTCCCACAGCTTCTCCTCCTGCTCACACATCTTCTCCTCCTGCTCCCGTATCTTCTCCTCCTGGCTCCACATTTTCTCCTTCTGCCTCCGCATCTTCTCCTCCTGCTCCTGCCTCTTCTTCTCCTGCTCTCGTATATTCTCCTCCTGCTCGTGTATCTTCTCCTCCTGCTCCCGTATCTTCTCCTCCTGATTGTGCATATTCTCCTCCTGCTCCTGTATCTTCTCCTCCTGCTCCCGTATCTTCTGCTCCTGCTCCTGTATCTTCTCCTCCTGCCTCCACATCTTCTCCTCCTGCTCCCGCCTCTTCCCCTCCTTCTCCTGTATCTTCTCCTCCTGCTCATGCATCTTCTCCTCCTGCCTCCACATCTTCTCTTCCTGCTCCCGTATCTTCTGCTCCTGCTCCTGTATCTTCTCCTCCTGCCTCCACATCTTCTCCTCCTGCTCCTGCCTCTTCTTTTCCTGCTCCCGTATCTTCTCTTCCTGCTCATGTATCTTCTCCTCCTGCTCCCGTATCTTCTCCTCCTGCCTCCAAATCTTCTCCTCCTGCTCCTGCCTCTTCTTCTCCTGCTCCCGTATCTTCTCCTCCTGCTTCTGTATCTTCTCCTCCTGCCTCCACATCTTCTCTTCCTGTTGCTGGTACAGGCGGTTCCACAACTTGTTCTCTTCCACCTGGGCTTGGAGCTTTGCTGACACACTCTGAAGCTCCTTACCCAGGTGGTTAGCCTCCGCCTGCAGGTGCTGCTGGAATAGTGAAAGTGTTGGTTTGAACCTCAGAAGGAACAGACTCATGAGCTACCCATATAAATGTAATCTATAAAACAATGGTTTTCACCCATGATCCTTTAAAATATATATTTTTAAGCCCTAACTCTTGAGATTCTGATTCTCCAGGCAGGGCCCCACTTTGTAGATTTTTAGCACACTCTGGAGGATTCTATGGTGGGACCAGAACAAGGACCCCAATTTTCTAGCTCTTGACTGGAGCCTCCCCATACCCTGCATGATCCGTAGACCATGGTCCCAGCCGGACGGGGATCCTGCAACCCCCGGGGCTGCAGCCACTTGCCTGTGGCAGCAGGAGCTTGGCCCTCTCCAGCTTCCTTTCTAGCTCCTTTACGTTGAGCTGGATGTCAGACTTTTGAGTCTCTTGAAGTCGAAGTTTTTCTTCTAATTTGATATTTTTCTGCTTCAGCTCCTCATCGATTATGCTATGGCCAGAGACAGTAGAGAAAGGAATGAACGAAGAACAGAAAGGAACGCTTTGGTGATCAACCCTCTGCTTTCACCCCACAACCACAGAACCGTGGCATTGGAAGGGACCCCAGGAATTAAAAGTCCCAGGTGGCAGGCCAGAGAGAAGACATGAGTTGCCTGAGGCTACCCCGTGAGTCAGTGGCACAGCCGGCACTAGAGCTTCCCTGTGCACACGTGAAAACCTGTATGAGCCTCTCACCATGCCCACCTGTACCCCCACCTCCCAGCACACCCCCTACGCTAAGAGCCCCCAGACCTCCCATCCCACTTTCCCCCAACCTACGTGTTCCTGTACAGTTCCAGACTCAGGGCGTCCCTCTCCTTCGTTAACTCCTCGATGTACTGCAAATACAGAAGGGTGAAGTCAGGATAGAGCAGGCAGAGGAGCGGCTGGCCGACCAGGAACAGCAGCCACAGTGACTCCTCCACACACCACTCCCCACTCCCAGTCACACCTGACATGCTCTCAAGGCACTTCCAAGCCCACAGTGTCATTTGTTTTTCTTTTTTTGTTTTGTTTTGTTTCTTTCTTTCTTTCTTTTTTTTTTTTTCTTCAGGCAGAGTTTCACTCTTGTTGCCCTGACTGGAGCGCAGTGGCGCAATCTCAGCTCACCACAACCTCCGCCTCCCGGGTTCAAGCGATTCCTGCCTCAGCCTCCCAATTAGCTGGGATTACGGGCATGTGCCACCACAGCCGGCTAACTTTGTATTTTTAGTAGAGATGGGGTTTCTCCAGGTCAGCCAGTCTAGTCTTGAACTCCCGACCTCAGGTGATCCGCCCGCCTTGGCCTCCCAAAGTGCTGGCATTACAGGCATGAGCCAGAGCACCCGGCCCTCATTTGTTTTTCAAAGAACTCAGTAAAGGTGGAAGGGACAGGGAAAGAGACTGAATTCATGGCTGGCTAACAGGGGTCCAGAGACATCAGATAATATTGCTGTTGTTATTACTGTTATTACTACCACTGTTGGAACCTTTACTGAGTGCTTCACCAGGCACTGCGCTAACAATCCTATTTAATCCTCACAACCTCCACAGGAGACGGTTACCATTATTACCTCTATCGTGTAGATGAAAAACATGGGGTATTAAGGGTTAAGTGCTTGCCTAAGATCACTTAGAGCTGGGGTTTCAACACCCAGGTATATCTGATTCTCTAAGCCCATTCTTTCACTGGGGGTAGGGGCACAGGTAAGAAGGAGGACATTAATCCTTTGTTGACATTTTGAAAGGATGATACGTTCGAATAGTCCAAAACTCAGAAAGTACAGAAGGGAAATATCTCCCCCCAACACTGTTCCTCTCTCCTGAGATGTTTATGAATCCTTACAAACATGTTTATTGTATATTACCATAATACATACACACACACACACACACACACACACACACACACACACACACAGGCTCCCTCTCTCAACACAAATAATAACATACTCAAGCTACTCTTCTGTACCTTTATGGTACAAGTACCCTAACCGCCACTTAGGACTTGGCCAAGGCCACAGCCAAGTATGGGCAGGGTGGGCACTTGGCCTGCGAGCTCTATGTCCAGTGCTCGCTCCCCACAGCACCCCCCAACTCACCCACAGCAGCCGACTCAGCCCCTGTCAGCCTCTAACCACCACACACAAAAGCAGCAAGAAATGGCCATGCTGTCTTCTGAGCAGGACACTCCATCCGACAGGAGGGACTTTTAGGCTCACCCCTCCATCTGTGAAGCCGCGCTCCCAGGGGACGGGGCAGGTGGTTGGACTCACCCTGTCTGCCTTCCTCTTCTGTGTAGTGATAGCAGAGAGGGCCCGCTCTAATTCTCCGGCAAAGTTCCATGAATCATGGAGACGGCACACCAGATCCCTGGTCTCTCCTGGAATGAGAGACATTCAGATGCGGCCCAAAGGACTCCCCGTAAAGGCCTGTCAAAGTGCCAGGTTTTAAGGTGACAGGGTGCCGGATTCCCACCTTGCAACTGCTGGACAGCATGCTGGCTGTAATAGAGTGCCGTCTGAAGCTCCGTTTTCTGAAATGTAAGGATTTGTGTGATATGAACCTGGGCCTTTGGGAGAAAAGACAAGCAAGTGCTGAAAGAGAAGCAAAGAAACCTTCTCCACCCTCCACTCACCTCTAGCTCCCTCCTTAGGGCATCCTGATGTTGGTGGCTTGCCTTCTTTTCCTACAGAAAGAGGAAGACAGAGCTCTTACCAGGGGGAGGCAGAGATGGCACAGCAAGAGACATGCCCCCAGAATGGCACCACTGCCCCAGGACAGGCCCACCCATGGGACCAGGTTATCAGGAACCCTGTGGGGATGGGGTGGAATCTGAAGGGTGAGCCTTCTTCCCCAGGCTGGGTGTGGGCAAGATGAGACTGGGGCCTCTACATCTGAGTGCCCTCCAAACCCAGCAGTCATGTCGTGAGTAAACAAAGAAATCACGTTACTTCTTCCAGCTGAGCTCGGTTCTGTTGTTTCTGTGGGGAAGAGTGAAAGGAAGGTGACTGAGGGTGGCCCCCTCGACTCTATTCCCCAGGCCAGGAAGCGGGTAGGCAGGGGCCAGGGATGGATTTTAAAGGTAAAGTTCTTAGACCCAATGGGAACACCAGCTGGTAAACTCTCCTCAGCTCCCAAAGAAAAAGGATTTGGGTCTTGGTTGGTTTTTGCCCAGAGCCACAGAACTGAAAGTCCGAAACTAGATTCTCTCGAACAGACGGTCACAGAAACCTTCAGAGACGGAGTGTGAGAAAAGCCCACCCTTCTGCCAGCTTGTGATTTAGAAAGGTGCATTCATTCAACAAACATTGACTGAGCACATACGGGCCAGGGACGGTTCTTCACAGTGCGGATATAGGACTGAAAAGGCAGACAGGAGCCCTTGGCCCCGAGGTTTCCATTCTAGTGGGCCTTTAACTCTCAGACTCTCAGAGCTAACAGAAACCTCTGATACTCTCTAACTCTACCTCAGGAAACGCAAGCCCGAGAAGGAAACTTTACAGCAGGCCGTGGACTAGGGATTAACATAAAAACAGCAATGACAAATCTCATTTAAACTTCACCAATGTAGGTCAAACCACACCACTCCTATTTTGTAGATGTGAAAAGAGAGGCCCAAAGAGCTCAAGGAATTTGCCCTAAATCATATCCCCAGCAGATGGAGAGGATTCAAACCCAGAATTCTTAACTAGTGCCTGGGAGATCTTCCACAATCTTAACAATTACCCTCCACCACCCCTTGGGCCCTCTGTCCCCAGGAGCCTGGCCAGCCAAGACTCACATCCTCAGGTGAGTGGCAACCACCAGAAGTGGTTGTCTCAGGGTTAGCGCCATTATTTATGTTCTTCTTTTTGGTGTCGCTTGCTCCTGTACCAACACGAGGGTTGGCCTGGGGATGAGCGTCTCTCAACTGTGGAAAGGAAGAGCAGTGATACTCATGAGAACTACAAGCTCCTACAGTCACATTCTGCTTTACGGTTTATACAAAATACTCTTATACACCATCTGATTTAATGCCACCAACAACTGTAGGAAGTGTTGTCACAATCACTTAGTGACTGAGAGGGATTGATAGCATGGCTAAACAAAAGGCAATAATGGAACTTAAACTCAAGTCTTCTGGCTCTGAGCTCTGGGATTTTGCCACAACTCAGCAGCTGCCAGGGACCAAAACCAGAGGCAGAGGTAGAAAAGCAAATATTAAGTAGGCAGGAACTGTACTCTAAACACTGTGTGGTTTAGAGTCATACATCCTCACATGTCTGTTAGTGTGAAGAACTGCACCACTACCTCTCAAAATTTGTATTAATGTATCCTAATGGCAGAAGGCAGCCTTTCTGTGAAATCTGGGAATTTAACAGAAAGAGGACAACCCAACCCTCATATCAGAGAGAAGTCTTATATATTCTTATAAATTTATCTGACTATCACCCCTAAGGACATTAATGTTTTGTCTCTCAGTAGACTCAAAGGAAACTGATGCTTCAGAAAGATACCCCATATTTATCCTGTGGCACTCAAAGTACCCCAGGTGGAGATGAGATGAGGAAGATTCAAGCTGTCAAGCTCAGTTTCCCAAGATCTGTTCCACAGAAGATAGGCAGATCTTACTCCAGAAACCACTGACTGAGGGGCACTCTTGTCCCAGAACAATTCAAATCTGAGGTGAAGAATTCAGAAACAATGTTTGAGTCTCTCTGGAGAGTAGAAGCCTGGGAGAAAACCAAACCAAACCCGTTCTCCTATTGCCACCCAGAGACACTGTCAATGTGTTGAGCTCATGGGGGAGGTGTCGGCTTTTCACACTGTCAGTGTCTGTATTAAGGAAGTAAGGCAGCCTGAAACCTCTCTCTCCTAGGTCCCACAGTCCCCAATCCCCTTCCAGCTGGAAACCTGTGCTACAACCAGAGGAACCAGAAATGGGCAAGAACACTTAGGGGACTGGGTCCTAAGACCAAAGACCGGTCTCGTGGCAGTAATGACAGTTCCTAGAGGGACTGTGACATCACTACATTCCACTCCTCAGTGGACTGGTGGGGAGGACACGTGAGTGCAGTGCCCAAGTTGCTGCTTTGAGATTGGGGGGCGGGGGTCACAGGATTGGGACCCAGGTCCTTGGAGATGCAAGCCCAAAGAGCCCAGGGAGGTCAGGCTTTGGGTGGTGGGAGGTGAGGGCCGAGTATGGAGCAAGGAGCCCCAGGAGTCAACTGTCCAAAGTGACCATGGGGCAACTAGTGAGGGCAGGTTCTGGGGCACCCAGGTCCTTGGAGACCTGAGCCCAAAGAGCCCGAGGAGGTCAGGTTTGGGGTAGCAGGAGGTAAGGGCAGAGTATGGAGTGGAAAGCCCTGGGAGTCACCAGCTCAAAGTCACCCTGGGGTGACTGGTGAGGGCAGGGGCAGGACTCACGAGGGGGTTGGGCTGGCTCACAAGATTTGGGTGTGGGGAGCCCAGAGGCACTGTGAGGGGGGGGGGGTCCCAGCCTGGTGTGCCTCAGCAGTGGCACAGACTCTGGCAGCAGCTTGACTGTCAGAGGGCGCCTCGGGGTGGGTTGGGGTGCCGCAACCTGGTGCGTTTTACCTTTTCCTTGGCCTTGGCCAATTTGATCTGTGGGGTTTCTTCGGACATCATGGGATGGGTAGGGCGGTGGGGTTGGGGCCACATCAGCACAATCCAGGCGAGGACAACTATACACCTCCAGTCACCTACCAGGTAGCTGTGTGACTGAGCCAGAGGAGGCGTAACCAGGGCCACACTAGAATGCAGAATAGGGGCGTGGCCTTAATGCTTCAAGCCTATTGGTCAATGAGAAAGATGCAAGGGAAAGGAGGCGTGGCCAGACAGCAGCCTGTCATGAAGGACCTGTGATGTCACAAGGAAAGCCACCCATGTAACTGCTGTCCCCGCCCACTCCAGGAGAGGGGTGGGGCTGGCTTTCACTTTAAAAACTTTAAAACTGTAATACCTCAATTGAGGTACAAATCCTATTAAAATGGAAATTTTATAGTGTGCTTGATGATTGATAAAGCAGACTATATTATCCAACATTCCACTAAGATAAATAATCACAATGATTTCTCCTTTTTGGAAAAAATTTTTCTTATTATCCTATATTATTGTTAAGGGTTTTTTGGTTTTTTTCAAACAAAAAACAAAAAACAAAATAAACAAAAACAAGAAACATGTCTAACATCTTTAAAAACACAAAGCTTTTGAGCCAGGCCTGGTGCCTCATGCCTGTAATCCCAGCACTTTGGGATGCTGGGGTGGGTGGATAACCTGAGTTCAGGAGTTCAAGACCAGCTTGGCCAACATGATGAAACCCTGTCTCTATTAAAAATACAAAACTAGCTGGGCATGGTGGCAGGTACCTGTAATCCCAGCTACTTGGGAGGCTGAGGCAGGAGAATCCCTTGAACCTGTGAGGTGGAGGTTGCAGTGAGCCAAAATTGTGCCACTACACTTCAGCCTGGGCTACAGAACAAGACTCTGTCTCTAAATACATACCTACATACACACATACACACACACACACACACACACACACACACACACACACGGAAAGCTTTCCATTTAATAAGCACTCAAAGTTCTTTACAAGTTTAAAACACATACAGGACCCTCTAAAGTAAGGCTAAATGCTAAGTGATGGGGGAGAGAAAAAGGACATAACTAACTCCCACTCTCATGAGATTAATCACTAAATCCTATTTTTCTAGAATCACCTGGCCTCTCTAAGCCCTGCAAATGAAACTGCATTTCTCACTCGATACTTGGCTATGACTTGCAATCATGAAAACCAAGAATTGTGTTCTGTCACTGTGTAGTGCTTGCTACCTGACTTTTTCATGATTTGCTCCATTACCTGTGTGCTTCTTATCCCAGACCAAACTAAGCTTTTTTCTAAAGTTCTACAATTTACAGTTAGTAGATAAGAGTGGTTCTCAAAAATATAGTCTCTGAACCAGGAGCACCTCAGAATGTCATAGATGTAAATTCTCAGGCCCCTCCCTAGACCTGATGAATCGGAAACTCTGGAGTAGGGACCAGCAATCCATGCTGCAATAAGCCCTCCAGGTGTTCGGGAACTGCTGGCACACAGCAGGTAGAAAAATGTGTTTCCTTCTGTAGGTCCAAAGCCAGGGATACTATATGTTCTGTCTCGATATGAAACAATGACATGCAATTAAAAGACATAAATCTCCTTCCTACTTCCACCCTCTAGCCAAAATGTTTTATTTTTATGAGTTCAAATGGAAAGCGAATGGCAATCAGAGATTTCGTCTAAAAAGTATGTTTACAAGTATCAGGTCTCATCCAGCCTGATCTCATCCAGTATCATTTATATCATCCTACATCTAATATTGTAGAAAAGGATCTTCACAATGTAAGACTCAGGCACACTAGGAGTTCTATGATAAAAGACCAACTAGATCTGAATGTCCAAACTTCCTAGAGAAGAAAAGTGGAATCACTTGATCTCCTGACCTCGTGATCTGCCCACCTTGGCCTCCCAAAGTGCTGGCATTCCAGGCATGAGCCACCGCGCCTGGCCTTATTTTGTTTCGAGGAGTGCCTTTTGGTAAGGGTGCCCAGGAGGACGATGGCTGTGGAGACGGGCAGGTGCCCTCCCTGCTGTGCAAGTGGCTGACGTCCTGGCCCTGGGCTCTGCCCAGGACTGCCATGTGCCCTTTTTGCAGTTGCCTTGGCAGTGGGTGAGCCCAGTTCTCTCCACCAGCTGAGGCCCAGGCTGCAGTGGCGCTGGCCAGAGAGAAAACAGAGTTAGCGGCCCGGGACCTGCGGCAATCCACAGCAGGAGTCAGAGCCTGACTTTCCTGTCTGGGGAGTGAAATGGTGGATCTCGTGGTGTTCAAGGATTCATCCAGCTCTGTTTTCCTGGGCCAAGGGTTTGTCCCAAGACCTGTGGCTGATGCCCTGGGCTCCAGCCTCTCTATCCAAGGGAGCAGGGCTGAGCAGAAGTCGGCCTCCGCATTCCTGGCTTTTCATCCCCATCCTGAGCTGCCTGTCTCTGGCTTCCCCATCAGTGCTGGTGCCCCTTGAGGAGAAGCCTCCCAGAGGAAGAGTTGGCCAAAAGGGGTGTTTATGTGTGACTTGGAAGGCAGAAGGAAAGAGACAGCAGTTGCTGTCTGGGGGTGGCCGTGGCTGTCCAGCGTTACTGGCCAGGTCAAGGTCCATTCTGCCTGTGCACAGCAAGTCCATCACTGTGACACGGGTTTTGCAAAAGATAAAAGATAGATTCACAAGACCGCTAAGTGAGGATGTGGGAGAACAGCGCTCAAATCTTGATCTCCCTGGAGATAAGGCTGAGGGCTATTTCTAGGTTAGGGAAGCGTGATGGTCTAAGATGTTGGGGGAGGTGATTGGCAGTGGGGAAAAATGAAGTAACAGGTTCATTTTGTGCAAGTGTCATCAGGCAGCTGGCTGAACTTGGTGGCTCATGCCTGTAATCCCAACACTTTGGGAGGCAAAGGCGGGCAGATCACCTGAGGTCAGGAGTGTGAGACCAGCCTAGCCAACATGGTGAAACCCTGTCTCTATTAAAAATACAAAAATTAGGCTGGACACGATGGCTCATGCCTGTAATCCCAGCACTTTGGGAGGCCGAGGCAGGTGGATCACGAGGTCAGGAGATTGAGACCATCCTGGCTAAAACGGTGAAACCCCGTCTCTACTAAAAAAAAAAAAAAATACAAAAAATTAGCCGGGCATGGTGGTGGGCACCTATAGTCCCAGCTACTCGGGAGGCTGAGGCAGGACAATGGTGCGAACCCACGAGACGGAGCTTGCAGTGAGCTGAGATCGCACCACTGCACTCCAGCCTGGGCAACAGAGCGAGACTCTGTCTCAGGAAAAAAAAAAAAAAAAAAATTAGCTGGGCGTGGTGGTGTGTACCTGTAATCCCAGCTACTCGGGAGGCTGAGGTGGGAGAAGTGCTTGAACTCAGGCAGCAGAGGTTGCAGTGAGCTGAGATCACGCCACTGCACTGGCAGCCTGGGCCACAGAGCAAGACCTTGTTGCAAAAAAAAAAAAAAAAAGTGTCATCAGGCTTCTTGGCATTTCATTGGACATAAGTACAGAAAATGGTGGCATTAGCATGATCTGAAGGTGGAGTGTTGGGCTCTGAAGGTGGAGTTTTGGACCCTCTGACGTCAAAATGGACCTTTTCTCAGGCACGTGCACAGGTCCAGTTAAAGGGTCAGTGGTCTCAACCGGTTTGAATTGGACAGGAGTTGGCCCAAGGTCCTGAAAGACAATGGAAGCACCATGGCCATGGTGACCTATGAATGTTATCTATAATGGAGCCAGTGAAGGTTGAGTTTCAGCGGTCAGTGTACCGTGGCCTTCGGGTTCATGGAAAAAGGAAAAAAACAATCATACGAAGCAAGCGGCCGAAAGCAAGCAGGGCAGGCTGCCCTGCACTGTGACCCGCTGTGGCCCCAAGTCCAGCACCAGTCACTTCATCGCAGACCCACAGATGGGGGCTCCACAAGGCACAGTGGCCCAGAGACCTCTCCAGGGCCTCGCCTTTGGAGGTCCTCCTTAGGTGGCTGGGCATGCTTCCGCTTCTCAGAGTGACTGATTGGTGACCTCCTCGCTGACGCTCCAGCAGCCTCCCCACACTTCCAGTTCCCAGCCCCTCCACAATCCTGTAAGGTCTAATTCCACAACAAATCCCTTAGCCTGTACTCACATGGTTCTGCTTCTTCCCTGACTGAATCCTGACACTTCCTTCAAGGTAGGCGTAAGCGGTGAGCGCTTTCTGGGCCCTGGGAATGCACCTGAACCAGGATGCCTCTCCCCAGGGGCCTTCCCTTCTTCAGCAGCTCTAGAGGGAGGCTTGCTTCCCTCAGCCCTTAGCAGAATGATTTGTTAAAAGGGTCACATCAGCCCCACACTAGCCCGAAAGGCCTCAGGGACGGGGCAGGGTCTTTGATCCCCATCTCTTAGGGTGGTGAGGAGGAAGCCACAATATGCTGGGTACCTGCTTGGTGCTAGATACTTCATCATTTTATCCTCACAAGAAGCTACTGCCCCAGCTTGCCGTGAAAAGCTGATAGGGAGGGAGGCTGCTGGAGCTGGAGTTTGACCCCACACTTGAACCCACGCTTACCAAGTACCAAAGCCCACAGGTCCCGTGACCTGCCCACCTGCCCACAGCTGCGGCAGGAGGTGGAGCAGGGATTTCTGCCCATGTCTGGCCTCTGCTGGGTCCTGAGGTCCTGGCTCCTGGGCCTTGCTGCTCTCTGCATCCCATGGCTCCCCCTAGGAGGAAGGAAGTCTTGGAAAGGATGCATTCAACTGTCCAGTCTCTATAATAATTATTATTTTATAGATATACATATATATATTATTGTTATATATATTCTCTGAGCACCATTCTGAATCTTTGTGTCCCACACACATTGTTTTCTCTCCCAATACCTTTCACTCCATTTTTCTGCCCAGAAATCCTAAGTGTCCTTTAAGTATCAGCTCGAATTGTATCTCTTGATGAAGCCTGTCCTGAGCACTCATAGAATTCATTCATCCTTCCAATGCACTCAAGACTTACCTCTGTAACAAGTGCATTTGGAATACACTGCTTATTGCTTCACCAAGTCTTATTAGGTGCTTCACTGATAGGCAATTAGGCGCGTACCTGTAATCCTAGCTACTCAGGAGGTTGAGGCAGGAGAATCGTTTGAACCTGGGAGGCAGAGGATGCAGTGAACCAAGATTGCACCACTGCACTCCAGCCTGGGCGACCAAGCCAGACTGTCCCAAAAAAAAAAAAAGCCTGGGTGCGGTGGCTCATGCCCATAATCTCAGCACTTTGGGAGGCCAAGGCGGGCTGATCACCTGAGGTCGGGAGTTCGAGACCAGCCTGTCCAACATGGAGAAACCCCATCCCTACTAAAAATACAAAATTAGCCAGGCGTGGTGGTGCATGACTGTAATCCCAGCTAGTTGGGAGGCTGAGGCAGGAGAATCGCTTGAACCCAGGAGGTGGAGGTTGCGGTGAGCTGAGTCACACCATTGCACTCCAGCCTGGGCAACAAGAGCGAAACTCCGTGTCAAACAACCAACCAACCGAACGAAAAACAAAACAAAAGAAAAAACACAGTGTAACAAGTTATTATAAAGTCACTGCCCAGGGACCAGCTTGCCTGTCCTGTGCCTCTCGAGGGAAGCTCCCGCCCACTGTTCTTCAGAGTTTTATATCTTAAGTACAGGAGTCAACAAACTAGGCCTATGCACCACATCTGGCACCCAGCCTTTATTTATTTATTTTTTGAGATGGAGTCTCTCTCTGTCCCCCAGGTTGCAGTGGAGTGGCACGATCTCTGCTCACTGCAACCTCCGCCTCCTGGGTTCAAGCAATTCTCCTGACTCAGCCTCCCGAGTAGCTGGGATTACAGGTGCATGCCACCACGCCTAGCTAATTTTTGTATTTTTGGTAGAGACGGGCGTTGGCCTCTCAAAGTGCTGGGATTACAGGCATGAGCCATGATGCCTGACCCAGCCTTTTTTAAAATGAAGGTTTTGGCCAGCACGGTGGCTCACGTCTGTAATCCCAGCACTTTGGGAGGCCAAGGCAGGCGGATAACCTAAGGTCAGGCGTTCGAACCCAGCCTGGCCAACAAGGTGAAACTCTGTCTCTACCAAAAACACAAAAATTAGCCAGGAGTGATGGCATGCACATGTAATGCCAGCTACTTGGGAGCCTGAGGCAGGAGAATCACTTGAACCCAGGAGGCGGAGGTTGCAGTGAGCCGAGATCACACGATTGCACTCCATCCAGCGTTGGCAAGAAGAGCGAAACTCCATCTCAAAATATAAAAAATAAAAAATGATGCCCTTTTTTGTCTCTCAACCCTTTTTTGTTTTTTTTTGTTTTTATTTTGAGACAGGGTCTCACTCTGTTAGCCAGGTTGGGGTGCAGGAGCCTGATCTTAGCTCACTGCAGCCTCGACCTCCCCAGCTCACATGATCCTCCCCCCTCAGCCTTCCAAATAGCTGGGACCACAGGTGGGCACCACCATGCCCGCCTAATTTTTGTATTTTTTGTAGAAATGGGATTATGCCATGTTGCCCAGGCTGATCTTGAACTTCAGGGCTCAAGTAGTCTCTCTGCCTCCACCTCCCGAAGTGTTGGGATTACAGGTGTGAGCCACCATGCCCAGCCCTGCTTTAAATTAAAGTGTATTTCACTTGGTATTAGTACAGCCACTTCGGCGGGTTTTTGCTTACTATTTAAATGTTGTATCTTTGTATCCTTTTTTTTTTTTTTTTGAGACGGGCTGGAGTGCAGTGGCCGGATCTCAGCTCACTGCAAGCTCCGCCTCCCGGGTTTTTACGCCATTCTCCTGCCTCAGCCTCCGGAGTAGCTGGGACTACAGGCGCCCGCCACCTCGCCCAGCTAGTTTTTTTTTTTTTTTTGGAATTTTTAGTAGAGACGGGGTTTCATCGTGTTAGCCAGGATGGTCTCGATCTCCTGACCTCGTGATCCGCCCGTCTCGGCCTCCCAAAGTGCTGGGATTACAGGCTTGAGCCACCGCGCCTGGCCCTATCTTTGTATCCTTTTACTTTCAATCTGTTCATTTTAATTTAAAATGTTCATCTTGTAGATAGTACATTGATGGATCATATTTTCTTTTTTAATCCTTTCAGCCAGTCGGCTTTTCTTTTTTTGTGAGACAGAGTTTTGCTCGTCACCCAGGCTGGAGTGCAATGGTGTGATCTCAGCTCACTGCAACCTCTGCCTCCTGGGTTCAAGCGATTCTACGGCCTCAGCCTCCTGAGTAGTTGGGATTATAGGCGCCTGAAACCATGCCTGGCTAATTTTCGTATTTTTAATAGAGACGGGGGTTTCTTCATGTTGGTCAGGCTGGTCTTGAACTCCTGACCTCAGGTGATCCACCACCTCAGCCTCCCAAAGTGCTGGGATTACAGGCATAAGCCACCGCACCCGGCCAAAGTGGTGGATTTTTTTTCTCAGAAAATCTATTCCATTCTTTTTCCAGAAACCAAGTTTATACAACTAAAATAAATATTTATACTCTAATTTTTTTGTTCAGAGGTCTTATTGAGTTTTAATAGAATTTCATCTTTACATGTTTAGAAAAATTAGAAAATATAGATAAAACATAACTAAGTAAATAACATCTTTTCCTTCTGTTCAAAGTTCATTACTATTAGCCAAGTGCAGTGGCTCACACTTATAATCCCAGCATTTTGGGAGATAGAGACGGATGGATCACTTGAGCCTAGGAGTTCGACACCAGCCTGGGCAACATGGCAAAACCCGGTCTCTACAAAAAATACAAAAATTAGCTAGGCGTGGTTGCTTGTGCCTGCAGTCCTAGCTACTGGCAAGGCTGAGGTTGAGAACCACCTGAACCCGGTAAGTCAAGGCTGCAGTGGTGCAGCCTCTGTCCCCCAGGCTGGAGTGCAGAGGTGCAATCTCGGCTCACTGCAATCTCCGCCTCCTAGGTTCAAGCAAACCTCCTGCCTCAGCCTCCCAAGTAGCCGGGATTACAGGCGCGCACCACCACACCAGGCTAATTTTTGTATTTTTAGTAGAAAAGGGGTCTCACCATGTTGGCCAGGCTGATCTTGAACTCCTGACCTCAAATAATCCACCTGCCTCGGCCTCCCAAAGTGCTGGGATTACAGGCGTGACCACCATGCCCTTTTTCCTTCTTAGAGGCAGGATCTCACTCTGTCGCCCAGGCTGGAGTGCAGTGGCATGATCTCAGCTCACTGTAGCATTGACCTCCCAGGCTGAGGCGATTCTCCTGCCTCAGCCTAGCGAGCAGCTGGGATCACAGGTGTGCACCACCACACCTGGCTAATTGTTAATTTTTTGTTTTTTTAGAGATGGGGTCTTGCTATGTTGCCCAGTCTGGCAACATGGGATCCTCCAACTCCTGGCTTTGAGGGATCCTCCCACTTCGGCCTCCCAAAGCCCTGAAAATTACAGACGTGAGCCACCCTGCCCAGCCTATATTGTTTCATAGTTCTTCAATTTCGTTTTGTGGTCGCTGGAGGTCTGTTTCCTTCTTGGATTCCCTGCACAGTGCTTTCACAGCTGCTCCACGTAACCTGCCCAAGACTTCTGCATTCAGTTGAACACACAGGAGAAAACTCTTCACTCCCCAGCCAACCACACAAAGATCCGTTCTCATCCCCAGGGCAGCTGGTCGCGCCACTCGACCCGCGCCCTGCATTGCTCCAGTTGGTGTGAGCGCGACCACCCGCCGCGTGATTAAGAGCGCTCGGGGCCGGGCAGTCTCCCGTGGGAGTGGGGGCGTGGGTGAGTGCGACGGAAATCCCGCCTTCCGGCGCCCGCGCTTGACCCTGGCCTCAGTGAGCTCCAAGTAGGAAGATAACCGGGATTGCAGGGAGCGGGAGAGTCGGGAGGACGGCGAAGCGCTCCTCTTCACCATTGGCTGCGCCCGCGGAGCAGCCTCATTGCGATTGGCCGTACGCGGGGGGTGCGCGGTAGTCCCGCATCCGCCCGCCCCTAGGGCAGTTAGAGGCGGCGGGGTGGTGGGCTGAGCCAGCGGCTGCCTGGAGGTCATGTCTGCACGCCGGCGGGGCTACGCGGCCCGGCCCTGCTTGTCAGGTCCTGGCCTGGGGCACGGGGGGGGGGGGGGGGGGGGGGGGGGGGGACGGCGGCGGAGGCGGTGCGGGCGCGGGGCTGGTGGGCGGCCGAGCCTGGGAGGCAGGCGTGGGCGCGGCGGCGGCACCGGGGCCTACGCGGATATCCTGCGGGGCGGTCTCGGGCCTCTCTCCATCTCTTAAGTGGTGGTGTCTGTGGGTTTTTCTGCAGGCGGATCCTTTTGAGTAATTTGTTTCACGGACACGCCGTGCTGTGGGGTAAAGCAGCAGTATGCTGCTTTCATTTGTCCGTTAAAACGGTGGGTTTCCTGTCGTGTGTGTGTACCTTTTGCATTTGAGGGCAGATGACATTGTGACTTGGCCTCCCGTGACCGTCCATTCTCAAGGTCTCGCCAGCGTGGTGCAGAAACCCGGCACACCGTGCTTACCTTGGAAGGAGGCTTTCCCTTCCCCACCTCCCTTTCCCCTCCATCTCTTCCCTGTTTCCCTCTCTCCCCCTCACTCCCGTCCCCCAGCTGTTCTCTCCCCTCTTGCTGTTCTCTCTCGCTCTCTTTTTTCTGCATTAAACATTTCGGGAGTGTCTTTGTAAATTATTAACAAGTGTTAGGTCTTAAACATGTGTGTTTACTTGCAGGCCTGAGAACTGGGAGGAGGCTGGAGAAAAGATGCCCTCTGAATCTTTCTGTTTGGCTGCCCAGGCTCGCCTTGACTCCAAATGGTTGAAAACAGATACACAGGTGGGATTTGACATGTCTTTTTCTTGGCGTGTTTCTGCTTCCATGTTTAAATTTCTCGTGTAAGGCTTTTCTATTTTAGGGTATGTAAGGGGAAGTTAGTTGTATCTTGCTATGTTAGAGGAGCAGGTTTATTTCCTATAATTTAAAATGTAGCAGTCTTGGCCGGGCGCGGTGGCTCACGCCTGTAATCCCAGCACTTCGGGAGGCGAGGCGGGTGGATCACGAGGTGAGGACATAGAGACCATCCTGGCTAACACGGTGAAACCCCGTCTCTACTAAAAATACAAAAAAATTAGCCGGGCGTAGTAGTGGGCGCCTGCAGTCCCAGCTACTCCGGAGGCAGAGGCAGGAGAATGGCGTGAACACGGGAGGCGGTGGAGCTTGCAGTGAGCCGAGATCTCACCACTGCACTGCAGCCTGGGCGACAGAGCGAGACTCCGTCTAAAAAAAAAAAAAGTAGCAGTCTTTATGGCTGTTTTTGTAGATTGTGCACGGCTGCCTTTTAATTAGTTTCTTGCAAGTGCACTACACTTGAGATCTATTAATAGGCAAAATTTTTTTCCTATTTATTATTACTGGATAAGAAATCTGCCACACTCCTAAGCCTACCATGGTGACTGTTATTTGTTACTGATAGTATTTGAGCTGTTTAGTTAACTGTGGAGGGGAAAATTGGAAAAGTCAGTTGCAGTAATTATGGCTGATAGAAACTCACTCATTTTATGAGGTCTTGTGTTTGTGTTTCTGGAGAGACAAGAGTTAGTTCAGTTGAGCTGTTTGTTTTGTATTTGTAACCAATACAAGGACTAAGGACAATTGTGTTGAAACTGAGGTCATGATGTTAGGATCTTGAGGGCTGAAGGTTCCAAATGAATGGTATATATAGAATTGTATCTGACTTGAAAGTTTCCCTTTCTGGACCTCTGAATGTTGAGGCTGACAGTGTCCATGTGACAGTGCCTTCCCTGACAGGACTCAGCAACCTTTTTTTTTTTTGCACGTGTCAATAATTCATTATACTTTTAAAACTTTTAACCTCTTCCTCCTAGTCCCCAAATACTGATTTGTTAATAAATTAAAACTTTCCCGAAGTGTTTTCTGTGAAAGAATAATTGCAAAAGATACTCAAAGAAAAGTTAAGTACATGGAAAAATCCAAAGTATATGTTTTATTCATTACATTTGATGAATTTTTTTGTTGTAGTTTTTTCCTCTCGAGACAGAGTCTTGCTCTGTCGCTCAGGCTGGAGTGCAGTGGCTTGATCCTGGCTCACTGCAACCTCTGCCTCAGCCTCCTGAGTAGCTGGGATTACAGGCGCCCTCCGCCTCGCCCAGCTAATTTTTTTTTTTTTTTTTTGAGGTGGAGTCTCGCTCTGTCGCCCAGGCTGGAGTGCAGTGGCACAATCTCAGCTCACTGCAAGCTCCGCCTCCCGGGTCCACGCCATTCTCCTGCCTCGGCCCCCCAAGTAGCTGGGACTATAGGCGCCTGCCACCACACATGGCTAATTTTTTGTATTTTTAGTAGAGACGGGGTTTCACCATGTTAGCCAGGATGGTCTCGATCTCCTGACCTCGTGATCCACCTGCCTCGGCCTCCCAAAGTGCTGGGAGCGTGAGCCACCGCGCCCGTCCCTAATTTTTGTATTTTTAGTAGAGACGGACTTTCACCATATTGGCCAGGGTGGTCTTGAACTCCTGACCTCGTGATCCGCCCACCTCGGCCTCCCAAAGTGCTAGGATTACAGACATGAGCTTCCACGCCTGGCCCATGTTTCATGATTTTTTTTGTCCTTTGTTCTTGTAAAAATCATGGTTAGAAAGCAGAGCATAATTGTTCTTTACATAGATCCCGACTGATTAAGGTTTTTAGGGAGATTTTTTTTGGCATTCAGTAAATGTTTTTATTTTTAGTGTGGAATGTGTGTTTTTTATTATTAGAAAATATTTGTAGATTTATACATATCAAATTCCATTCTCTTTTGTTTGAGACAGAATCTCACTGTGTTGTGCAGGATGGAATGCAGTGGTGCCATCTCGGCTCACTGCAGCCTCCGCCTCCCGAGTACAAATGATTCTCCTGCCTCAGCCTCCCAAGTAGCTGGGACTATAGGCGCTTGCCACCATGCCCGGCTAATTTTTGTATTTTTAGTGGAGATGGGATTTCACTATGTCGTCCAGGCTGGTCTTGAACTCTTGACCTGGTGATCCACCCACCTTGGCCTCCCAAAGTGCTGGGATGACAGGTGTGAACCGCCGTGCCTGGCCCCAAATTCTATTTTTCAGACTATGAATATTTTATTCTATTTTCTGAGACAGGGTCTTGCTCTGTTGGCCAAGCTGGAGTGCAGTGGTGCTATCTTGGTTCACTGCAACCTCTGCCTCCCAAGTTCAAGGGATTCTGCCTCAACCTCCCGAGTAGCTGGGATTACAGGTGTCCGCCACCACACCTGGCTAATTTTTTTTTTTTTTTGAGATGGAGTCTCGCTCTGTCGCCCAGGCTGAAGTGCAGTGGTGTGATCTTGGCTCACTGCAACTTCTGCCTCCCAGGTTCAAGCAATTCTCCTGCCTCAGCCTCCCAACATGCTGGGATTACAGGTGTGAGCCACCACGCCCAGCCCCTGGACCTAGATATTTTCTCATGACCCTTTCCAAAGCCTGATTTGCATCGATTAGTTATATGTGTGTGATAGGTTTTTCTAAAGTTTTTTTAGAAGTTACCTTTTTACTTTAGTATAAAAGTGCTTTGAATATGCTGAATGTTAAATACATGTTTGTTGAATTTCTTTGAAACTTTAATATTAATGAGAACTATTAACTTTTTTTTTTCAGATGCAGTCTCACCTTATCGCCTAGGCTGGAGTATAGTGGTGTGATCTCAGCTCACTGCAACCTCCGCCTTCCAGGTTCAAGCAATTCTCCTTCCTCAGCCTCCTGAGTAGCTGGCATTACAGGTACCTGCCATCACTAACCTCCACCTCCCAGGTTCAAGCGATTCTCTGCCTCAGCCTTCTGAGTAGCTGAGATTACAGGCGCACACCAGCACTCCCGGCTAATTTTTGACTTTGTAGTATAGACAGGGTTTCACCATGTTGGTCAGGCTGGTCTTGAACTCCTGACCTCGTGATCCGCCCACCTCGGCCTCCCAAAGTGCTGGGATTACAGGCGTGAGCCACATTTTTAGTAGAGATGCGGTATCACCATGTTGGCCAGGCTGGTCTCAAACTCCTGACCTCAAGTGATCCTCTCACCTCGGCCTCCCAAAGTGCTAGGATTACAGATAGGAGGTACTGCACCCAGCCTAATTTTGTATTTTTAGTAGAGACGGGGTTTTGCTGTGTTGGCCAGGCTAGTCTAGAACTCCTAGGTTCAAGTGATCCTCCTGCATTGACCTCTCAAAGTGCTGGGATTACAGGCGTGAGCCACCACACCTGGCCAATGGGAGGTCTTGCTTCCCTTCTCTCCAGCATTCTATAAGCAGTGTTTTTGGGCAATGTGTGTTCAGTTTTCTCTATATATACTTTGAACCCTACAGCAGTGAAAGGAAGAGTACACAAATATTGAAGCTGATGTGGTGTGGTCTTTGAGCTGGTGGTGCTAATTATTCTTGTTTTCATGGCCTTCAGTGACTTCATCCTGCTTTAGCTGTTGTAAAGTGTTCTAATTTATGCTCCTGAGAATAACACTTGAGGTGTACTTAGGGTTCTTGTCTGCTTCCTGGTGACTGTCGAAGCTTTTCATCTTCCAGAAGGGAGATGACCAGTGTTCCAGTGTACTGAGTTTAAAGAATTTTGCATTTTTTTATTTGTAAAATTGATAGCCAGATGTAGGGTAGGGGTGGCATGCTTTCTCTAAAGGGCCAGATAGTAAATATTTTAAGCTCTCAGTGGACCATATGGTCTCTGTCATAGCCAGGGGCCCTTGCAGCTGTAATGCCAAAGCAGCCACAGATAATACTACGTCTGTGGGCAGGGGAAGTTCATTCTGTAAACTTTATTTATGGACACCAAAAGATGAAGTTCACAGAATGTTTGCAAGTCACAAAATACTGTTTTTCTTTTGATTATTTTTGAATCATTAAAACATAAAATACGGTGGCCGGGCGTGGTAGCTCACACCTATAATCCCATCACTTTGGGAGGCCGAGGCAGGTGGATCACCTGAGGTCAGGAGTTTGAGACCAGCCTGGTCAACGCGGTGAAACCCCATGTCTACTAAAAATGCAAAAATTAGCTGGGCATGGTAACGGGCGCCTGTAATCCCAGTTACTTGGAAGGCTGAGGTAGGAGAATTGCTTGAACCCAGGAGATGGAGGTTATAATGAGCTGAGATCACGCCACTGCACTCCATCCTGGGTGACAAGAGCGAGACTCTGTCTCAAGAAAAAAAAGAAAAAAAGTGGGAGAGGAGGATTCAACACAGTTGATGATGATAAAAAAAAAAAATAGGGATAATGAGACTCAATCCGGTAGAAACAGCTGTGAGTGGCTGTCATTTGCCCCCATGGTCTGTTGCTGCAGAGGAAGCTAAAAAGTGTGCAGGAATGTCGACTCGTCTACCCTGTGGTAGTCTCACATATTGCAGCCTCTGCCTGATGGGCGCAGCATGGCTTTTGTCTCCCTACATACCCAGAAATTGCACAGAATGTGGATCAGCTGTCCTCTCACGGGACAGCATTCTATTTGAGGACTGCGTTTTTACCAGACCAGGCTTAAGTCACTTATATTTCAGGATGGCAACCTTTGTAACCACCTAAAATAGTAAGTGTCTTCCTGTCTCCTAAGATGGGTTTACATTTTTCTTCATGTAGTTGTGCATTTCCCATCTGTCTGTCTATCCGTCCGTGTGAGCAGCTTTTGTTGAGCAGTCGCCTGGTGCAGTTACCACGCTAGGTGTTCAGGGTGCAGGGATGGATAGGACACGCCTCCACTTTCAGCTGCTGCTTGTTGATGAGCCAGCATTCTAAGCAGGTCACGTTACAGGGTGGTGAGGGGTGAAATGGAGACATTCATACATGGTTCTGGGGGAAGAAAGGCTTCACATTGGCAGCAGTCCTGAAATTGCGTGAGGGGGCATTCTGGACAGAAAACAGGGGTGTCAAGGGCACTGCTGAGAGGAGCAGGGCTTTCCTGCTGCTTGTGAGAGTGGGTGTGGCAGAAGGCTGGTGGGGAAGGAGGATCTTGGTGCCCACACAGCCCCCTGTTTGGTGGACCTTTGTGCAGTGCTGGGTGCTGGGCTGCCTGTGGTGCCCTCTGAGGTGGCAGCTTCCCTCCTTCCTCCTCGAGGCTCGTTGCTTGCCAGAAGATGGGCTTTGCTTAAATTGGCAAGGAGGGCAGGGCTGGCGAGCTCCAGGGCAAAGGGTGCCATGGGCCCTGGCAGGTGGGTCCGATCCACAGGAGGGTCAGAGGCTTATCTTGGAGCAGTAAGGAGGGGCTGTCCTGTGCTTAAAGAGGGGGCCAGGGAGAGTCGGCACTGGATTTGTGTTTCAGAAGAACGCATGTGGTGGGTTGGGGAATGATCCTGAGTGCTCTAAAATCTAAGTGTCCAGTAAAAGAACACTAAGTGCATCCCCACTTTGATGGCTTGGATTTGGAGCAGTATTTGAGAACACAGATCGTTAATAGAGATCTGTAGTGGTGCACATACTAATTTTGTGTGTTTGTGCTGCTCCCTCAAGTTACCGTAGGCAGTTGTAATTAACATTCGCACTGGCTGATCCCATGCCTTGCACTACGCACAGGTCTCCTTTCCAGTCCATTAGCCCTCCCATCTCTAAGGATCTATCCTTCATTAAAGATTGTGTGTGTTAAATATTTTCTTCTTTTCATTCCTTTATAAGTGGTCTAGGAATACATAGCCTACCCTGAGGATGTAATTCTTTGTAGAAACCCTTCAGATGTGCGGTTCCCTGCCTGGATACTCAGCGTCTTGGTCTTATTCCCCATCTTAGCTCAGTTATTGCTTCCACAAGTCCCTTACTGACCCTCAGAACAGCAGTGGTCTGTCTTCCAGTCTCCCTGGTACCCCCACAGTCATCCATTGCACACAGTTTCGGACTTGAAATCCTGTGATTAGTTGTGTCAGCGGTGCCCTTTGCTGCCCTCCCTGTTACAATGTGCAACTCAGTCTTCACACGGTATCTGTGGAACCCGGCAGCTGCAGACTAAGCACAGTATCCAGTGAATGTTGGGCTGGGACTACGATCCTGAGTTCCAGTGCCATGCCTGAGGCGTGTGGAATCACCAGGAAGTGTGTTCACATAGATAGAGGAATTATAAGTCAACCTGTGTAAACATGTTAGGTGGAGCTCTTTCATATGAATGATGCTGAATTTCACCTTCTAAATTGAGTGATCAGTTGAGCATCTTTTCTTTTTTCTTTTTTTTAGTATTTATTTTGAGTTGTGCACTTGAGTTTCTCTTTCATGTTTGCGTGTGCATTTTCTAGAGTGGCTTCAGTCATCTATTTTCTCTGGAGGCTTGCAGACTAGCCAGATCCACTACAGCTCCAACGAGGAGAAAGATGACCACTGCAGAGAAAGATGAGGACTGTGCAGGGGGCACACCTGCCAGCAAATCTCGACTCTGCTCCCACAGACAGGCCCTGGGGGACCATTCCCAGGCATTTCTGCAAGCCATTGCAGACAATAACATTCAGGATCACAATGTGAAGGTGAGCTAGGCCTCCCCCGACTGCCACCTCAGTGCTCTGTTTATCTGAGGACTTTGACACAGGAATACTTATGTGCTCTTTGGTTAACATAGCACAGGCGTTGTTTCATGTATTATTTGGAGGGTTTTGAGGTGAGAACCTGATTCTGTTAACATGCTAGTGAGGCTTCAGAAGCATTACTGATTGCAAGTGCGTCAGAAGCTGTGGCATGTTTAAGATTTGTGAAGACTCTCTGGGCGGCCCTGAGGTTACCTCCAGCTGTTTCTGTTGCAGGACTTTTTGTGTCAAATAGAAAGGTGTACTGTAGGCAGTGCCATTTGACCACACCGATCACGTTTCCGCCTGAGCATCCCGTGGAAGAGGTCGGTCGCTTGCTGTTATGTTGCCTCTTAAAACATGAAGATTTAGGTATGGAGCTCAATATCTGTGTGCTTTAGCTACACTGCAGATTCCTCGACTAACCTGCAGTATATATTCATTCCTTCCCTGCCCTTCTTTTAAATGTCTTTTTACAGGTCATGTGGCATTATCTTTAGTTCATGCAGGTGCACTTGGTATTGAGCAAGTAAAAGCACAGAACGTTGCCTAAGTCAGTGGTGGATGTTTGTAGAGTTGTCTACCAAGCAAAATGTTCGCTCATTAAGGTGACAGATTTTAATTCTTCTTATTCTGTGCCTCGCAGACAGTGGCTGAAATATTTGTAGTTAAAGTTGTCTTTTCCTGGTTAACTTTGCAGACTCATCAAGAACAGGGCCGTTCTTACAAGGAGGTCTGCGCCCCTGTCATCGAGCGTTTGAGATTCCTCTTTAATGAATTGAGACCTGCTGTTTGTAATGACCTCTCTATAATGTCTAAGTTTAAATTGTTAAGTTCTTTGCCCCGTTGGAGGAGGATAGCTCAGAAGATAATTCCAGAACGAAGGAAAAAGAGAGGTAAGAATGCAAAAGGACAGAAGATACTGTTAAAGCGTGTGCTTCACCCTGCCTCGTTGGATCTGTGATTTCAGAGTGAAGTTTCTCTACTGTTGATTCCATGTGACGTTTCTACCTGCTGCCATCATTTTTATGTATAGTTATGATTAAATGCAGAAATCTCGCTTATTTTTCCAAGAGATCAATGAGGCAATTTAGGAATTGAGTGTGGTATGATTTGGTTACTAGTAAATTGATGTTGAAAACCTAAATAATCTTTACTAGATTGATGGGGACAAGGAAGTATTTTTATTTTATTAGTTGTCCTGGTAATGAGATATAATGGGAACATTTAAACTTACTGCCATTCTTCTAAAGAAATGTTTTTTGTTGGGAAATATTGAGTATTCTGATACATGGAGAATTAGAAAGGGAAGCTAAAAGAGTTACATTTTCCTGGAAGTGGCTATGTAAGGGTACAGAAAGGTCTTGTTGCATTAAATCCAAATTTGAGTAAAAATGCTTAGAAATTATAAAATAGTTTAGAATTTAGTCACTTGTGATTATAAATAAATGACAGAAATTTCTGATTATATTCTTTTTTTTTTCTTTTGAGACGCAGTCTTGCTCTGTCGCCAGGCTGGAGTGCAGTGGCACGATCTCAGCTCACTGCAACCTCCGCCTCCCAGGTTCAAGCGATTCCCCTGCCTTAGCCTTCCAAGTAGCTGGGATTATAGGCAAGTGCCACCACGCCCAGCTAATTTTTGTGTTTTAGTAGAGACAGGGTTTCACCATGTTGGCCGAGACGGTCTTGATCTCCTGACCTCATGATGTGCCTTCTTCGGCCTCCCAAAGTGTTGGCATTACAGGCGTGAGCCATCGCGCCCGGCCTCTGATCATATTCTTATGACTTATACTGATTTACTCTCAAACCTGCTTATTGAACAGTATTAATTACTGAGTTTCTGATGGGCATTTTGAACAATAAGCTTATGAAAGACTGAAGTGTTTTAGAAGCCATCTAAGTTAATTGTTCCTGAACAAACCCTACACCATAACAGCCTGTCTGCATCCAGTGAGTGCTCCGGATCAGGCAGTCACAGCAGTCACGCTGCTGCGGTTCCTTTAACCCAGGCACGCAGGAACTCGGCGCAGGCCCAGAGACAGGCCTGTCTCAGCATGAGGGAGAGAGACTCCACCATTTGCCATCTCGTATCCGTGGGTTCTGAGCCCACACTGTCACTTTTAGAGTTTCTTGTGGGTTTATAGATTTATTATGTGTTGTTTCAAGCTGTTTTCTTTCTTTTTTTTTTTTTGGAAATTAAGTAGCTTATAAAGATTAAGTGATTAATATTCCTGTTGCTGTGTCAGGGATCCCCGAGCCCTGTCTCAGGCTTGATGATTCACTAAAAGGACTCAGAAGAGCTGTTATACTCACAGCTGTGGTTTTTTACTGCAAAAAGGATACAGATTGAGATTAGCAAAGGGAAGGGTACATGGAGGGAAGTCCAGAGAAAACTAGGCACAAGCTTCTGGTGTTTCTCCCCACTGGCGTCGTTTGGCTGTGCTTCGCTCTCCCAGCAACAGTGTGTCACATCATGTGTGAAGAGTTGTTAACCAGGCCAGCGCACCTGAGCCTTGAGTCTAGAGTTTTTATTGGGGGCCAGTCACAAGCGCAGGCAGTGCACATGTGACTGAACTCAATTACTTAGACTCTGGTGCCTCAGCACAAAAACAGGTGGTCCCTCCAGAGTCACATCATTAGCATAATCTACCTGCCTGACTACTGCCACAAGGTCCTGGGTGTCAGGTATACCAAAAAACTTACCAGGCAGGATGTTCCAAGCACTCAGAGCTCAGCTCCTAGAAGAAGGACCAATCCCGAAGGGACAGACCTTCCTTGGGAATTTGCAGGGCTTGAGCAACCCCAGCCTGCTATGTTAGCTCTTTACTGCCCAGGTGTATTATCATGTTGCTTATTTTTTATATTATATGCTGAGGAGATTTAGACCAAAAATTTTAAAAGAGATAAAATATAGGGAGGAAATTCCACATATCACAATGAATTCAATTGATTTAGTTACACACTAACAACCACTGAACTGGACCAGGGTGGACAAGCCAGGAACTGTGGGCCAAATTCCACCTCTTGTTTGCTTTGTGTTGGCCAGGTACTAAGACCTTTTTTTTTTTTTTTTTTTTTTCAGTTTGAAATTGTTTTTTAAAAATTAGAAGAAGTATATTATTTTTGACACATGAAAATTACATGAAGTTAAAATTGTACCACCATAAATAAAGTGTTACGGGAGCACAGCCACACCTATGTTTTATTTGTGGTTACTTTTTGTGCTACAGCAGTAGAGTTGAGTATTTGCAATAGACTGCATGGCCTGAAAGACTCAAATGTTCACTCTCTGGCACTTGAGGAAGAGCTCACTGGCCGCTGGGCTTCCCCGGCTTCGGGGCTTCTCCCCTTGTCGCACTCTCAGTTTGTCTTTTTGTTCTGCCGTGGTGATCATTTCACTTTTGTGGTTTGAGCATTGCAATTTATAGTGTTGTTCACATGTTTATTTGAATGAAATATTTGTCCTTCATGCAAATCTAAATATTTCTTAATTTAAAATTATATTTAAGTGTATGATTTTTATAGAAAATGATGTTTTAAAATACAGTTCCTAAGAAGCCAGAATCTACGGATGATGAAAAAAATATTGGAAACGAAGAGAGTGATTTAGAAGAAGCTTGCATTTTGCCTCATAGTCCAATAAATGTGGACAAGAGACCCATTGCAATTAAATCACCCAAGGTGCAGTATTTTCTGTGATTCTGAGGTTAGCTGAATAGAGTCATAGCACGTAGCAAAGGAATCCCCAAGTCTTGTACCTCTGTACCTGAGCATCTGGAGGGAGGGACGGGTGGTTGTTAGAAATACAGCCCCAGGGATGCTTCATGAACTTGACTTATGATGTCCTGGTCAGAGCTGTAGCTGGAGAAGGGTTTCCTTTTATTTTTGGTACTAGATTGTGTCATTAATTATTCACCATTCATTCCTTAGCTATATTCTTTGTTCCAGAAACAGTGCTGGGCACTATGGTTATTAATATGAACCGTAACTTAATTTTGTATGCCAAGCTAGCCTGTTCCAACATATATTAGTATAGAGATTATAAATTCACTTATAAGTATATTTATGGCATAGTTTTAAAACCATGTATTAGTTACTAAATTTAACATATTTTAACCAATTTAAACCTGTGAGCATTATTTATTTATATTTTACTTGAATAACTTTTAGAGCACAGTTTAATATTAAATAGGATAGACTAATGATGAAAACTGTTTTCCTTTGTTAGGACAAATGGCAGCCGCTGTTGAATACTGTTACAGGTGTTCACAAATACAAGTGGTTGAAGCAGAATGTTCAGGGTCTTTATCCGCAGTCTCCCCTCCTCAGTACAATTGCTGAATTTGCCCTTAAAGAAGAGCCAGTGGATGTGGAAAAAATGAGAAAGTGCCTACTAAAACAGGTAAAATTTGAAGAGAAATGCTCCTGTGCATTGGGTAGTGTATATAACACTTAACTGTATGCATTGATATTTTGCAGTTGGAGAGAGCAGAGGTTCGCCTGGAAGGGATAGATACAATTTTAAAGCAAGAATTTCTTACTTCCATCTGTGCAGTACGTCATGTTTTGTGGATGGCAAAGACTTATTCCTGAGGGAATCGATATAGGGTAAAACGTTATCCTATTTTTTTCATAATTAAGGAAGCTGTGGCAACAAAATGTTGTTCTGTAGTAGTTAGAAGTCTGGCAGTGTCCCGAGTCAAATTCTTTATCTTTATTTGAAAGGGAACCTCTTACTGATTGTTTAAAGGATGTTGATTTGATCCCCCCTTTTAATCGGATGCTGCTGGAAGTCACCTTTGGCAAGCTGTATGCTTGGGCTGTTCAGAACATTCGAAATGTTTTGATGGATGCCAATGCCAAATTTAAAGAGCTTGGTGAGTCAACAATTGCATCAATGTTATTTTATATTTTGGCTTTACTTATGTGTTGTGGAAACTTGCAAATGCCAATTTTTGCTTTTGAGAAGACTTTAATAACTTTGTACTTTGTACTTATATTTCAGCTTTCTCAGATTTTAAACAAAACTTTAAAATTTAGCAGGAGACACAATGTTGAAGTACTCTAGTATAACATTTTTACATTTTGACATTTTTATGTGTATCACCACATACCCTAAAGTGTCTGTGTCCTATATTAATATTATTTCCTAGATAGTTTGAGCATCTACAGAGAGTTGATTGGATTGGTTTTGTGGATGAAAAGCGAGACATAACTTTCATATTTGAAATGGAAGGAATGGAATAGGGCACTGGGGTATTCGGAGAGCAACATGCCAAGTCCTGTAGACAGATGGAACGACCTGTGCTTGGAGTGCAGGGGATAGGCTCATCGTGCAGCATGACAGAGCTGCCCACTCTGTGGAAATCCACTGAAAAATAGTCAGATGTTTAAAGTAATCGCCAACGTTTTCTGCATTACGTTTATTCTTGTATCTCGTATCCATGCACAAGAAATGTAAGTAGGTGCCAATGCTTATTAGGTATCCAGCCGGTTCCCCTGCAAACCATTACCAATGAGAACCCGTCAGGACCGAGCCTGGGGACCATCCCACAAGCCTGCTTCCTCCTGGTGATGCTCAGCATGCTCACCCTGCAGCACGGCGCAAACAACCTCGACCTCCTGCTCAATTCCAGCACACTGGCCCTCACGCAGACGGCACTGCGCCTGATTGGTAGGTCTGCACCGGCTTGAGAGCCTTTGGGAAAACATCAAGATTTTGCTTTGATTCCTTTTTTTTTTTTTTTTTTAACTTTTTGTAAATTATGGTAAGATACAAATAGCAGAAAGTGTACCATTTTAACGTCGCAATTCAGCGGTATTAAATACATTCACACTTTTCTAGAGTCATCACCACCGTCTAGTTGTAGAATTTTTTCAGCACTATAAATGCACCCCATTTAGCAATCAGTCCTGATTCCCCTGCCCTCCAGCCTCTGGGAGTCACAAATCTGCTTTCTCTGTCTATGGATTTGCATATCCTGGATATTTTATATAAATGGAATCATACCAGTTGTGGCCTTTGTGTCTGGGTTATTTCATATCAGTACTTTATTTTTATTGCTGAAAAAGATTTCCTTGTATGAATATATAACATTTTGTTTATTCATTTATCTGTTGATGGACATTTGGGTTGGTTTTGCCTTTTGACTTTTGTGAATAGTGCTGCTAAGAACATTTATATACAAATACTTGTTTGAACACTTGTTTCTAGTTCTTTTGATTATACGCCTAGGACTGGAATTACAGGGTCATATGGTACAACTATGTATAACTTACTAAGAAACTACCAAACTTTTCCACAGTGTGATATCATTTTACATTCCCACCACCAGTGGACAGGATTCCGGGGTTCCAGGGTTCCAGTTTCTCTACTTCCCTGCCAACACCAACACTATTTTTTTGGGATTTCTTTTTTTTTTTTTTTTTTTTTTTTTGGATTAAGACCATCCTAGTGGGTGTGAAGTGGCATCTCATTGTGATTTTGATCTGCATTTCACTGATGATGAATGATATTGAGCTTCTTTACATGTTTGCGCTTGTTGGCCTTTGTATATCTTCTTTGGAGAAGTGTCTATTCAAGTCCCTTTCTCCTTATTTTTTATTTTATTTTTTTGAGACAGAGTCTCACTGTGTCGCCCAGGCTGGAGTGTAGTGGCACAATCTTGGCTCACTGCAACCTCTACCTCCCGGGTTCAAGTGATTCTCATGCCTCAGCCTCCCAAGTAGCTGGGATTATAGTCACACACCACCACACCTGGCTAATTTTTGTATTTTTAGTAGAGATGGGGTTTCGCCATGTTGGCCAGGCTGGTCTCGAACTCATGACCTCAGGTGATCTGCCCGCCTCGGCCTCCCAAAGTGCTGGGATTACAGGCCTGAGCCACTGCACCCAGCCCCTTTGTCCTTTTTAAATAGGGTTGTTTGTCATCTTTTGTTGTACCAATAAATGCACTATATAAGTGTACCAAACATTTAAAGAAGAATTAACACCGGTCCTCAGACTCTTTAAAAATTTTGTGTATCCTAGACCTTCACAGATCTGTAGACCTTTATCAGATATATAATTTGAGGATATTTTCTCCTGTTCTCTGGATTGTATTTCCTTTGATACAGAAGTTTTTTATTTTGATGAAGTTCAGTTTATCTGTTTTTCTTTTGTCATCTGTGCTTTTGATATCATATCCAAAAAGCCATTTCCAAATGCAAGATTGATGAAGATTATCCTCATGTTTTCTTCTGTAAGTTTTATAGTTTTAGCTCTTATATTTAGATCGTTGGTCCATTTTTAGGTAATTTTTTTTACACCGTGTGAGGTAAGAGTCTAACCTTTTTCTTTTGATTATCTGATTGTTTCCATACCACTTGTTGAGGACTGTTCTTCCCTGAAGTTCTCGGTACCCTTGGCAAAAATCAGTTGGCTGTAGGTATTTAGATTTACTTCTGGACTCTCAATTACATGATCACATTCTATATGTCGATAATTATGTGGGTACCACACTGTTTTGAACATCGTAGTTTTGTACTGTTTTAGCATTGAGAAGTGTGTTTTCTTTCTCAAGATTATTTTGGCTTCTTTGGGTCCCTTGCATTTTCATATGAACATCAAGGCTGGCTTTTCCATATCTGCAAAAAAGACCATTGGGATTTTTGCTAGGGACTGAATCTGTAGATTGTTTTGGGGAATAGTGCCATCTTAGCAATGTTAACATCCATTCTCTGAACGTGGAATGTCTTTCCATTTATTTCTGTCCTCTTTAATTTCTTTCAGCAATATTTTATTGTTTTACAGTTATCAGGGTAGTAATGGCCTCATAGAATGAACTAGGTAGTGTTCCCATGTATTCTGTTTTTAGAAGAGTTTGAGGTGTCAATTTTGCTTTAAATGTTTGGTAGAGTTGACCAGCTAAGCTTTTCTTTGTTGAAAGATATTTGATTACCGATTCAATATCTTCACTGGTTATGGGTCTTCTCAGGTTTTCTATTTCTTCTGGAGTCATTTCGGGTAATTTATGTTTCTAGGAATTTGTTCATTTTATCTAGGCTATTTTATTTGTTGGCATACAGTTGTTCACAGTGTTCTTTTACAATCTTTTTTATTTTTATGTTGGTAGTGCTGTCTCCACTTACATTTCTGATGTTAGTTATTTGAGGACAGAAATAAATGGAAAGTTAGAAAATTGGCTTTGGATTCTGTCCTGTTTTATTTCAGAAACTTTGTGTAGAAGTTGAAAAGAAAATAGTATCTATAACATTACCTTATCTAGAATATGTGTTATACTATATGCTATAGTTCAAACTGATTGCGTCTATAGATACTAATAGGGACAGTACCAGTTCACTTAAATAAGGAAGTCAGTGGGATTTTTAATAAAAGGATTATAGATTAGCATTTTCTTACTCAGTAGCTACTAAAATGAATTGGGCAAAATTTTTTGTATTTTTAGTAGAGACGGTTTCACCGTATTAGCCAGGATGGTCTTGATCTCCTGACCTTGTGATGCACCCACCTTGGCCTCCCAAAGTGCTGGGATTCCAGGCGTGAGCCACCGCACCTGGCCGTAAAATTATTAGTACATATATTGTATATGTGCAATAACCAAAAATGTTTTGAGCGTTACTTATTCATCAAATTTTTATGTAATTGAATATATTGTCAAAAGAAAAGCTAGGTATTTGATTGTAATGGTTTTTTTTTTTCTGGTAAGATCGTATTAATTAGCCAATAACTTCAGAATGAGTCAGTGGCCCAGGCAGTCTCCTACAGGCTGGCACCCAACTGGGATGTTCCCACATTGACCATGTACAGCTGGCCTCCACCCTGGCTGATTGATACTTACATGGTGCCAGACATTAAGTATCTTGAATATCAGTTCTGGTTTCCCATACATACATACATGTGTGTATGGGAAATATATATCTATTTTGAGATAGGATCTCACTCTGTCACCAGGCTGGAGTGCAGTGATATGATCTCAGTTCACTGCAATCTCTGCCTCCCAGGTTCAAGTGATTCTCCCACCTCAGTCTCCCAAGTAGCTGGGATTACAGGTGTGTGCTACCACACCTGGCTAATTTTTTGCTTTTTTTTTTTTTGTAGAGATGGGGTTTTACCATGTTGCCCAGGCTGGTCTCCCAATTCCTGGGCTCAAGGGATCTGTCCACCTCGGCCTCCCAAAATGCTAGGATTACAGGTGTGAGCTACCATGCCTGGCCCTCATACATATTTTTAAGTAAAAATGTGTCACAAGACATTTCAATATTTTGTGCATATGCTTGCTCACCTGTGCCTGGTATTAGATGAAAGAGTTTTTCACTTTTATTCCAAAATGTGAAATTTGGAACCCTGAAAGTAAATATTTATTAGTATATAATGTGTGAAAAAAGTGATACCTGTCTAGAAGCCAGTCTCTGGTGCCTTTGGGCATCTATCCTAGCTTATAGAAATAGAGCAAAAGCAAACAAAAAGGTGAAAACCCCAAATGCAGAAGAAGCAATTTCTCGGCACCAGGCATCAGACTATCAGCCAAGAAAATCTAACACTGGCCTGTATACTTTTTTGAAGTTGCAAGAATTGGAGCGTTTTGGATGCTGTAGATTAAACTTCTAACCTGCTGGGTGTGGTGGCTCCTACCTATAATCCCAGCACTTTAGGAGGCTGAGCAGGGAGGATCACTGGAGCCCAGGAGTTCAAGAGGAGCCTTGACGATATAGTCTCTACAAAAAATGCAAAAATTAGTTGGGCATGGTGGTGCATACCTATAGTCCCAGCTATTCGGGAGGCTGAGGTGGAAGGATTGCTTGAGCCTGGGAGGTTGAAGCTACAGTGAACTGGGATTATGCCACTGCATTCCAGCCTGAGTGACAGAGCATGACCCTGTCTCAAAAAAAACAAAAAATAAATAAACTCCTAACCTGTCGAGGGCAAGTCATTAAATAGATGAGCAAGGTGGAAGGAGCAAGTCCTCTAGGAAGGAAAGGAGACGAGAACTTTCAGCCCAGCTGGCCGATGATCGGGTGCTTCTGGCTGGTGTCCTGGGCAGAGGGTATAAAGGAAGAGAGAAGCATTAGGACATGTGTTTGTATTAAAGTACCTCCATGGTCATGTGGCCACATACTGTTTTATTTTCTGTGGGAAAATAATTGGCCAAACAGATGTCTAGATTTAGGGACACTGCTGCAAGGCCAGGCCCAGCGTTGCTCCTGGGGAGGTTTCTTGTGTCTCTGCAGTGCCATTTGTGGTAGCTGCGCATCTGTTTCCATGGCTTGGAATGATTCCCACATGTTCAAGTTGGTATTTAAGATGAAAGAGAATGTAGTGTATCATCGTTTTCCATCAAAAATAAGAGCTGAAATTAAGTGCTGGTATTAACAGGTAGCATGGTGGTATCTAGAAAATTTGACCCTCCAGAGCACTTACTCCTGTACATGCTTGAGGTTGTATTCTATTAAAGCAAAATTTTAAGAGTTTCTGAAAGTAACCATAAAATTTTGAATGCTTGAGGTTGCTTTTCTTTTTATTTTTTAAATGTTTTATGCTGAATAACCTCTATTTTCTTTCTTTTCTTTTCTTTTTTTTTTTTTTTTTTTTTTTTTTTTTTTTTTTTGTTTGGTTAGCCTCATTAGAAAGAAGTCTGCTGGGCTGGAATCGGCAGCTGCGATAAGAACCAAAGTGTTTGTGTGGGGTCTGAATGACAAGGACCAGCTGGGCGGGCTGAAAGGCTCCAAGGTACAGCCTGCTCCCTGGGACCCAGCAGGGCGGAGCACTGGGCAGCAGCCACACCTCGTGAAGTTTTTATAATAACTTTACGCTCTATATGTTGTACTGTTTCTTTACACGAACTAAAAGACATTACCAAATTACCCCTCAGAAGCGTCTCTCCTTGGAAAATTTCACTTTAGATATAATTGTCTTATTGCAGTCTTGTAAACTAGAAAATAAACTTTTGAAAAGATTTCACAAGTGCATAGACGAAAATTACAGACTATCAATAGATGTATCTTGCCTTCCCTACAATAAACATTTTTGACTATCATGAACAAAATAATGTGTAAAAAAGCCGTAGTGGCACACAGATGAGCAAGCTGTGGTCTCTGTCCTCCAGGTGCTTCGTGCCTGAGATTCTTCAGGGTAAAGTAGCTTGCACAGAGAGAGAAGGCTTTGTGAGCACAGAGAAACAAGCAGAATGCACATGTGTGTGCATACACACTTGCCTTATTCTTTGCAGGGTTTGTTGTGGGTGGAGAGCACCATGATTTCATTTACCTTGTCAGTAAACCATGAAGCATGTACGGGAAGCCGTGCTACAGCCTCTGTGTTCGCAACATCCTTCATCCCCTAGGTACTGGGATGAAAGGTTAATTTGTATTTTGAATTGCTTAGAAGAAAAAGACCATATTTTGAAAAAGAATAGGCGTAAGAAATGATGCATTTAAACTGGAGTTGAATTCGGCGTTCCTTATATTACTTAGTGTCTCCTGGCTGAGGAGCCACAAAGCAAATTCCTCTAAATTTTATTGCCCAGAGGCACTCTCTGTGTTCACATGAACTTAGGCTTCCTGTTACTTTCTGTGAGACATCGCATCATACATTTTCCTTATTGCCTGCCCTGTTGAGAAGCTGAGAAATAAAGTTAGAACTCATTCATTTGAACTCTTTCCTTTCAAGGTGCAATAATTTTTATCTGTATTGGAGCAGCCTTGAATTGGATTTGTGTTTCAATGCCCCTGAGCTTGGTTTGGGAAGCGGACAGTGGACAGTGAGCTGTGGGTGTCTCAGCTGTGGGAGTGCAGGGCTGTCCAGGGCTCCCTGAGGTGCAGGCCATTGGTGGGAGCCTATGACCTTGCTCACTGCCCTACATGGAGTTTTCACTTCAAGGACGGAGTCATCTTTCCACGGTTGTGATGAAAATCCTTTCTTCCACTGCAGTAGTGACTGTTTCACCCATGGAATCATAAAGGGTTTTTTAGACAAAGGGCCTTAGGAATTTTAAATTAAATTACATCCATCTTGGGCTGAGACGATGGGGTTTTCTAAGTCTCAGGATACAAAATTAATGTGCAAAAAAATCACAAGCATTCTTATATACCAGTAACAGACAAGCAGAGAGCCAAGTCAGGAATGAACTTCCATTCACAATTGCTTCAAAGAGAATAAAATACCTAGGAATCCAACTTACAAGGGATGTAAAGGACCTCTTCAAGGAGAACTACAAACCACTGCTCAGTGAAATAAAAGAGGACACAAACAAATGGAAGAACATACCATGCTCATGGATAGGAAGAATCAATATCGTGAAAATGGCCATACTGCCCAAGGTTATTTATAGATTCAATGCCATCCCCATCAAGCTACCAATGAGTTTCTTCACAGAATTGGAAAAAACTGCTTTAAAGTTCATATGGAACCAAAAAAGAGCCCGCATTGCCGAGACAATCCTAAGTCAAAAGGACAAAGCTGGAGGCGTCACGCTACCTGACTTCAAACTATACTACAAGGCTACAGTAACCAAAACAGCATGGTACTGGTACCAAAACAGAGCTATAGACCAATGGAACAGAACAGAGTCCTCAGAAATAATACCACACATCTACAGCCATCTGATCTTTGACAAACCTGAGAGAAACAAGAAATGGGGAAAGGATTCCCTATTTAATAAATGGTGCTGGGAAAATTGGCTAGCCATAAGTAGAAAGCTGAAACTGGATCCTTTCCTTACTCCTTATATGAAGATTAATTCAAGATGGATTAGAGACTTAAATGTTAGACCTAATACCATAAAAACCCTAGAAGAAAATCTAGGTAGTACCATTCAGGACATAGGCATGGGCAAGGACTTCATGTCTAAAACACCAAAAGCAACGGCAGCAAAAGCCAAAATTGACAAATGAGATCTAATTAAACTAAAGAGCTTCTGCACAGCAAAAGAAACTACCATCAGAGTGAACAGGCAACCTACAGAATGGGAGAAAATTTTTGCAATCTACTCATCTGACAAAGGGCTAATATCCAGAATCTACAAAGAACTCAAACAAATATACAAGAAAAAAACAACCCCATCCAAAAGTGGGGAAAGGATATGAACAGACATTTCTCAAAAGAAGACATTCATACAGCCAACAGACACATGAAAAAATGCTCATCATCACTCGCCATCAGAGGAATGCAAATCAAAACCACAATGAGATACCATCTCACACCAGCTAGAATGGCAATCATTAAAAAATCAGGAAACAACAGTTGTTGGAGAGGATGTGGAGAAATAGGAACACTTTTACACTGTTGGTGGGATTGTAAACTAGTTCAACCATTATGGAAAACAGTATGGCAATTCCTCAAGGATCTAGAACTAGATGTACCATATGACCCAGCCATCCCACTACTGGGTATATACCCAAAGGATTATAAATCATTCTACTACAAAGACACATGCACACGTGTGTTTATTGCGGCACTATTCACAATAGCAAAGACTTGGAATCAACCCAAATGTCCATCTGTGACAGACTGGATTAAGAAAATGTGGCACATATACACCATGGAATACTATGCAGCCATAAAAAAGGATGAGTTTGCGTCCTTTGTAGGGACATGGATGCAGCTGGAAACCATCATTCTTAGCAAACTATCACAAGAAGAGAAAACCAAACACCGCATGTTCTCACTCATAGGTGGGAACTGAACAATGAAATCACTTGGACTCGGGAAGGGGAACATCACACACCGGGGCCTATCATGGGCAGGGGGGAGGGGGGAGGGATTGCATTGGGGAGTTATACATGATATAAATGATGAATTGATGGGTGCTGACGAGTTGATGGGTGCAGCACACCAACATGGCACAAATATACATATGTAACAAGCCTGCACGTTATGCACATGTACCCTAGAACTTAAAAGTATAATAAAAAAAATATATCCATGTAAAAAAAAAATTACATCCATCTACAATGGGAAATTTAAGTATATAATTTCTTAGAGATGTCAGAGTCAGAATCAGAGAATGAGCAGGACATGACTTGAAATAAGGTATAGTCTACAGGTGTGTGTTTTTATCTTTATATTATATGCATAGTCATCCCTCAGTATCCATGGGGGATTTGTTCCGGGACTTCCTGTGGATACCAAGATCTGTGGATGCTCAAGTCCCTGATAGAAAACAGTGTAGTGTTTGCATATAACCTATGCACACCCTCCCAAATACTGTATATCATCTTCAGGTTACCCAGAATACCTAATACAATGTAAATGGTATGTCAATAGTTGTTATATTACATTGTTAAGGGAATAATGGCAACAAAAATATCTGTACATATTCAGTATAGGTACAATAAAAAATCTTTTCAGTCCATGGGTGGTTGAATTCATGGATATGGAACCTATGGATACAGAGGACCAACCGTATTTTATTTTTTACCTTCTATTATGGAAATGTTCAGATGTACCCAAATAGAGTGAATAACACGAACCCTTATGTCCCTGGTACCAGCTTCCGTAGTTACCAGCAGCTGCCTACGTTTTTCTGTCTCTGTCCTCTCATTCCCCCAACTGTGGTTTAAAGTAAATCACAGTGTATCATTTCATTTTTAAAACACTCTAGTGTGAATCTCCAAGGGATAAGCAACGCCTTTGGTTAATGTAACCATACATAGTAGTAGTACAGTCATGCGTTACTTAATGATGAGGATACATTCTGAGAAAGTTTTGGTAGGGTGATTTTGTCATTGTTGGAAAATGATAGAGTGTACTTAACACAAACGTAGATGGTGTAGCTTACTATGCACTCAAGCTATATGGTATAGCCTGTTGCTCCTCCTAGTACAGTTACAACATGTAACTGTACTGAATATGGTAGGCAGTTGTAACTCAATGGCATTTGTGTATTTAAACATAGAAAAGGTACAGTAAAAATACAGTGTAAAAGATTAAACATGGAACACCTGCATAGGGTACTTAACCATGAATAATGGAGTTTGCAGGACTGGAAGTTGCTCTGGGTGAGTCAGTGCACATTACTATAGACTTTAGAAGCACTATATGCTTTAGGCTACTCTATAAAAAATATTTTTCCTTCTTTAATAATAAATTATTTGTAACTTGTGAACTTTTCACTTTTTAAAAAACTTTTTGACTCTTATGATAATACTTAGCTTAAAACACAAACACAGCTCTGTGCAAAATGTTTTCTTTACATTCTTCTTTTTAAACTTTTTCGTTAAAAACTGAGACTTAAACACATACATTAGCTTACCTAGGATCATAGTGTTACTTCTCTTTCACCGCCACAAAGGAGCTAGCTGTCCTTTCCTGTGACGGCAGTGCTTTCTGGAATCCCTCCTGAAGTACCAGCTATAGGCTGTTTTACAGTTAGCTTAAAAAAAAAAAAAGTAGAAGGAATACACTCTAAAAGAATGATAGAAAGTATTGCATAGTGAATATATAGGCCAGTAGCAGTTGTCTGTTATCATTATGAGGTATTAGGAATTGTTGATATGTAGCTGGCAGCACAGAGGCTTGTTGACACAGCATCACCACAGACACATGAGGAACTGGTTGGACTGTGATGTTGTTATGGCCAGGACGCCACTAGGCAGTAAGGATTTTTCAGCTCTATTATGATCTACTGGGACTGTCATCGTATATGTAGCCTGTGGTTGAGTGAAATGTTATGCAGTGCATGACTGTAATTCCTTGTATCATATAATAAGGTAACATAATTTTAAACATGCAAGTAAAATTTTTTTTTCCTTAAAAATATTCTGTTCTAGATAAAGGTTCCTTCGTTCTCTGAGACACTGTCTGCTTTGAATGTGGTACAGGTGGCTGGTGGTTCTAAAAGTTTGTTTGCAGGTATGATTATTCTAATATTAAAAAATTTTTAAATTATGCTTGGCACCAAAAAACAGAAAAGTTTTTAATGTTGTGAAAAGTGAGTCCTCTCCTGGCTGTCGTTCCTTGCAGTGACTGTGGAAGGGAAGGTGTACGCCTGTGGAGAAGCCACGAATGGCCTGCTGGGGCTGGGCATTTCCAGCGGGACGGTGCCCATCCCACGGCAGACCACAGCTCTCAGCAGCTACGTGGTGAAGAAGGTGGCTGTTCACTCAGGTACAAACCAAGCACCAGCAGGCCTCTGTGGATCACCCTGTTGCTCCTGCTCCATTGTTAACCAAAGCCCTAATTGGTGTCCTTACATTCTTTCTTAAGTTTTTACTTAGTAGGAATAAAAATTGGATAATGTAAATCTCTAGGTGGTCTAGAATTTAGTTATTGCTGCCAAATCAAGTTCTTTGCCTAAAAGCAGGCTGTTTTTCTGAAAAAGAGTCTATAACTTACTTCAGATTCCCAAAAGTATCTATGAACCCAAGTAATGAGAAAGATCCTTTAAAAAAAAAACAGACCACTCTTTCAGTGTAGGGAGTGTTTATTTTGGAAACACTGTGCTAGGCCTCTGAGGAACGGAACTGAATTAGACACTAAGTTCTAATTCAGTTCATACCTTTGCTGAACAGGGCTCAGTGTCACCCGCGTAACAGGAAATCCAAATGATAGTGGCTTAAGCAATGCAGAGTTTTACTTTTCTCGTTTGTAAAAGTCCAGAGGTGGGGTCAGAGTCCATCCAGCAGGGCTGTGTCTATGAGGAGTGCTGGTCCTTTGTGTCCCCCTTTGTGGGAAGATAGTCTTAGACTAGCTCTGGCCTGCAGAGTCCAGGGCCAGGCCTGGCAGAAGAGGCAAGCGCCACACAGTGTGCCCTCCTACCCATGCAGCCGTCTCTCCAGAGCCCCTCCGAAGCCCCACTCATTTCACTCACCATCTCCTGGGGGTAGAGGAGGCTGGGAAGTGGTGCTTAGCTGAGCACATTAACATGGGGGTTCTGGGCCGGGCGCGGTGGCTCAAGCCTGTAATCCCAGCACTTTGGGAGGCCGAGACGGGTGGATCACGAGGTCAGGAGTTCGAGACCATCCTGGCTAACATGGTGAAACCCCGTCTCTACTAAAAATACAAAAAACTAGCCGGGCGAGGTGGCGGGCGCCTGTAGTCCCAGCTCCTCCGGAGGCTGAGGCAGGAGAATGGCGTAAACTCAGGAGGCGGAGCTTGCAGTGAGCTGAGATCCGGCCACTGCACTCCAGCCTGGGCGACAGAGCGAGACTCCGTCTCAAAAAAAAAAAAAAAAAAAAAAAAAAAAAAAAAAAAAAACATGGGGGTTCTGTTGGTAAGGAAGGGAGAATGAGCGCTGGGGGATTACAAACACGGTCTGCTGTGATGTTCTCAAAGCCCAGGAGGTGGCAGGAACTCACTGTGTAGGAGTGGTCATGCCTTTAATCCTGAGGCAGGTTGTATGGACTTTGAGAACATTCCATGCTGGGGAAAAAGCATCAGTTGGCGTGTTTTGGGAAGAGTGAGTATAATGCTAATGCAAATGATTGAATAATTTCACTGTTGAGGTACAGTTCTCAAAAGCTTAAATTGACACTATTTTTACGTTTTGTCTAATCACAAATTATTTTTACTTTTTTCATCTAAATTTTGATTTTTCATATATTTAACATAATAGGAACCCTATTAATAATCAGTATTATTTTGCCTCTTTGCAAATTCTTTCTAGAGTTAAATTTGTAGTTTAGTAAAAATTCACTTATTTGACACATATGTCCCAGAAAGCTTTCCTGCTAACTCCGCTGTTGATCCTGTTGAGTTACTCATTTATTCAGCTCACACTCATTGAGTGTGTGCTACATGCCAGGCAAAATAGGGAGCTATGCTGTGGGCTCTCAGTACCTCGCCCTTCGGCAATCCGCACATCTGTGCATGTTGCAGGTGACCGGCACGCCACGGCTTTAACTGTCGATGGAGAAGTGTTTTCGTGGGGCGAAGGTGACGACGGAAAACTTGGACACTTCAGCAGAATGTAAGGGTACTTTCTTTAGTCTCATTTGCTAATAAGAAACTGTTATGGATACTCTTGAAAGGTATTTTGCAGAAAATTAGACTAGATTATGGAAATGGATCTTAAACAATTTTTTTTTTTAACACGGTTGTTTGTGTTTTGGTCTCATCGGTTCTGCTTTAAGGTTTGATAGTTGATCTGTGTATCTTGTGTTGACTACATATGGATCAGTATAGATGTCTTTTTTCCTTCGTCTCTAAGAAGGGACGGATTGACTGTAGGGAGCTGATTTCTTCTTGTTGTAGGAACTGTGACAAGCCAAGGCTGATCGAGGCCCTGAAAACCAAGCCAATCCAGGATATCGCCTGTGGGAGCTCCCACAGCGTGGCCCTCACATCCAGTGGAGAACTGTACACCTGGGGCCTCGGCGAGTATGGCCGGCTGGGACATGGGGATAATACGACCCAGCTAAAGCCCAAAATGGTGATTATACGCATTTTTGTTGCTTACAGAAAGCTTACCATCTGAAGATTTCAAGAGAAACTAAGCTTCGAATCTAGGAAAGTTCATAAAGATGTGTGCATGGTTGGCTTTGTCTTTGGGAAATTCACTTGCTTTCTCCGTGCCTGTGCTTGATTCTGTTTTTAAATTTGTAATTGAGTAGGTGAAAGTCGTTCTCGGTCACAGAGTAATCCAGGTTGCATGTGGGAGTAGAGACGCACAGACCCTGGCTCTGACCGATGAAGGTGAGTGCCTGGCATGATTCTGTGCTCCTGGGTGGGTAAGAATGATATGAAACGTTGGCCTGAAGTATATGTATATTCTTAAACCTAGGTTTGGTATTTTCCTGGGGTGATGGTGACTTTGGAAAATTGGGCCGAGGCGGAAGTGAAGGCTGTAACATTCCCCAGAACATTGAGAGACAATGGACAGGGGGTGTGCCAGATTGAGTGTGGAGCTCAGTTCTCCCTGGCGCTCACCAAGTCTGGAGTGGTGTGGACATGGTACGTAAACATCCTCCCTGTCATAGTGTGCGCGCTTGTGCAGGTGCATGCAGGGAACCTGGGCCTCACCCCAGGCCAACCCCGGCGTGATTGTGACCTGTCAGATTGTTGTTACTTATGCATGCATCTTTGTCCTTTAAAGGATATTGAGTTGGGATTAGTGACAATAGTACAAGAAGAAATTTCCCATTGTAACTGGGTCATTTTGAAAATACTAGAAAAATTTTAGGCCACTTACCTTTCCTGTTTGGGTGAGATTTATAGGAAAGATTTCTTCTGCTGAAGCCTAAGGATAAAATGAGAGCAAAATAACCTTCTGAATCCTTTGATCCTGAAAAAGTTAACATGTATTTCTTGTAAAAGCTTATTTTATTAATGTGCAAAAGAGCAGGTGCCCAGACTGGCCTTGAATGGTGTGTCAGGCCTTAGTGCCAGTGTCATGACCAGAGGCAGCTTGAGAAAGGTGTATACCAGATAGGACTTTGGATAGGTGTTTGCAGTAGTGTGTCTTATTTTCAGTCTCTTTATATGAAAACTTACAACAGTAACTTAAATATCGTAAAACATGTGTTAAAGTATTAAGGTTTTTCCCAGCTGACTTAATAAGTTAATTTGAATTAATGGTGTATGATTTTGAATGTAAGTTCAGAGACCCTGAGTACCGTGTGTGCTGTCATTGAGCTGGCTGCGAAAGATGTGAGACTGAGTGTTTTCTTGTGTAGCATTGTCAGACCATAACGTATTGTAACACTCCACCATTGGCCTTCTCCCCGGGGAAAGGGGGATTACTTCAGGTTGGGCCATGGCTCTGACGTGCACGTGCGGAAACCGCAAGTGGTGGAAGGGCTGAGAGGGAAGAAGATCGTGCATGTGGCTGTCGGGGCCCTGCACTGCCTGGCGGTCACGGACTCGGGGCAGGTAAGGCTGCAGGTGGCCTGGGGGTGGCGTGCCATCCTGACTTGGGGGACTTGGGGGTCACGACATGGTGCTCGTCCTGTTGAAGTCGCAGCTGTTGATGAAATCAGCCGAGTCTTAACTGCTTGAAGAACCATGAGGGCAGGACGCGTCCCTTTTGCCCACTGGTGTATCTGCCTGCTCGGGGTTGGGGGGCGGGGTCCTCAGAAAAGGCACGTTCCCATTCTGAAGTCTGTGTGAAAAGTGTGTGGAAAGATTGTTATTCTTGAAGATGCTCCTACAGCAAGGTATTAGCAAGACTTTCCTTTAGAGAATTGCTAACTGGCGAGGAGGGATCCATGCCTCATTTTAGAGACAGAGCTACTGCCTGACAAGTGTTACTGTATCTTCTGCTTGTAGGAGCATATGCTATGACTGGCTTGTGGATATTCACTTTTAAATTTTATTTATGAAAGCAAAATTACCATTACTGTTTTTGAGTCAAAATGAATTATACTTTATAGTTCTACAAGGCCAAGAAGAACTTACTTGAAAAATGAGCATATTGTTTTTGGTCATTTTTCTTTGCAAAATACAAGGGAAAAAAATTATTGCACTTAGTTGAAGAGAGGAGCTTCTGTGTGTCTTGCAACAAAACAGAATTGGATTAATATTAAGAAAATACTCCTTTTATAGGTATTATCCAGCGTTTTCATGGTTAGATTTTCTTCAGAGTTGTCGTACACTGATGCCATTTTGTAAGATCGTGAAATGGTTTGTTTTCACCTTTAAGAACTCAATTCTTTCAATTACCGTGGCATACACGTTAAGCATTTTGAAGTAAAAATTACATTAAAGAAAATGTCCTGAAATGTTGAAAAATTATAAGTATTTTCCCCCCTCGTAAACAGGTGTATGCTTGGGGTGACAATGACCATGGCCAGCAGGGCAATGGCACGACCACGGTTAACAGGAAGCCCACACTCGTGCAAGGCTTAGAAGGCCAGAAGATCACACGCGTGGCTTGTGGGTCGTCCCACAGTGTGGCGTGGACAACCGTGGATGTGGCCACGCCCTCTGTCCACGAGCCCGTCCTCTTCCAGACTGCAAGAGACGCTTTAGGTGCTTCCTATTTAGGTAACACAGATTTGTGTCTTCTCTGAGATTTTTCTGTAGATTACAGCAACCTTACAGATTTATTTAATTGTGCCAACGCATTAGAGGTTGTAGTGCTGTGTTAACTGCATTATGAATCTAAAGACACAGAAGAATTGTGGTGTGCTCTCATGCGATTTATCCATGCTGGAATGAAAATTGTAGAAGAAAGTATGTTGCTGATTCTTGTATTTATGATCAGGTAAACTCACAGTGCTGTACTTGTGTGTAAACAGGACTCCAAATAACTGCCTGAGAGATACAGGCACTGTAGTGGGCTCTTTCGTATTTTTTAACAGCTTTATTCAGTTATTATTGACATATAATAAACTGCATCTATTTTAAGTATACATTTTGATCAACTTTGAAATATGTGTGATCCATGAAAGCATCACCACAATCAAAGATAATGAACTCATACACTACTCTAGCGTTTCTCTCTGGCCCTTTGTACCCATCTCCCTTTTGCTTTTAACTCCCCTTCTCCTTCCTGCCATATGCAGCAACTTAATTTCTGTCACTATAGATCAGTTTGCATGTTTTCTTTTTGTTGTTGTTGTTTGGTTGGGTTTTTGTTTGTTTGTAGACGGGGTCTCACTCTGTCGCCTAGGCTGGAGTGCAGTGGCATGATCTTGGCTCACTGCAGCTCCCACCTCAGCCTCCTGAATAGCTGGGACTACAGGCACATGTCACCATGCCAGGCTAATTTTTGTTTGTTTGTTTGGTGGAGACAGGGTTTTGCCATGTTGCTCAGGTTGGTCTTGAACCCCTGAGCTCAAGTGATCCTCCCACCTCGGCCTCCCAAAGTGCTGGGATTATAGGCAGGAGCCACCGTGGCAGGCCAGTTTGCATGTTTTACAGCTTACTATAAATGGAATCATACAGCATATAATCTTTTTAAAATTCTTGCTTTTTCCACTCAGCATAATAATTTTGAGATTCACTTATGTTGCATGTATCAGTAGTTTATTCTTTTTAAATTGTTGAATAGCATCTTAAGATAAATAAATGCAATTTGCTGTTGATGAATGTTTGGGCTATTTCCAGTTTTTGACTATATAAGTGAAATTGCTAATGGACATTTCCATACAAGTTTGTGTGTGGACATCCACTTGAAATTCTCTTGGGTAAACTGCTAGGAGAAGAGTGGTTGGATCATATAGTAGGTGTATGTCTAGCTTCTTAAGATCGCTACATACTGTTTTGCAAAGTGGATGTTCCAGAGGTCCACATCCTCCACATTTTTGTCAACCCTTGATATGTTCAGTCTTTTAGTTATACTGATAGATGTATGGTGGTATCTCATTGTGGTTTTAATTTGTATTTCCCTAGTAACTAATGATCTCAAGCATCTTGCTTATTTACGAACCAGATACCTTTTTTGGTCAGTGTCGGTTCAAGTCTTTTCCCATATTTCAATAGGTCGATCGTTTTCTTACTGAGTTTGAGAGTTCCTTATATATTCTGGGTTACAAGTCCTTTGCCTAATACATAATTTGCTAATATTTTCTGTCAATGTGACTTGTCATTTTATTCTCTTCATAGGTGAATCTTAAAGGTTAGAAGTTTTTAATTTTGATGAAGCCTAGTTTATTCATTTTATTCTTTTGTAGAGCGTACTTTTGATGTTGTGTCTACAAAACCTTTGCCTCGCTCAAGATTATAAAGATTCTCTTTCTGTGTTCTGTTATAGAAGTTTTACAGTTTTAGATATGTGTATCTATGACCAGTTGATTAAATTTTATATATGGTGGGAGGTTCAGATTGAAAGGCTTTTTTTGGCTTGATTGTCCAGTAGTTTCAGTTGTATTTATTTAAAAACTTTGCTTTTCCTACTGAATTGCCTTTTGCCTTTGTCAGAAATCAGTTGTCTATGGATGTATGGATCTATTTCTGAACTCTCAGTACTGTTTTTATTTGTGGATTTTGGTGGCAATGCCACATTGTCTTGATTACTACAGCTTTATAAAAGACCTGAACTCAATTTGCAACAGTTCTTTAGCTTTGTTCTTTTTCAAATATATTTTGGCTGTTGTAGTCCCTTTGCATTTCCATATAACTTAAAATGAGCTTGTCTTTTTTTTTTTTTTTTTTTTTTTTGAGACAGAGTCTCACTCTGTCGCCCAGGCTAGAGTGCAGTGGCGCAATCTCGGCTCACTGCAGGCTCCGCCTCCCAGGTTCACGCCATTCTCCTGCCTCAGCCTCCAGAGTAGCTGGGACTACAGGCGCCCGCCACCACGCCCGGCTAATTTTTTGTATTTTTAGTAGAGATGGGGTTTCACAGTGTTAGCCAGGATGGTCTCGATCTCCTGACCTTGTGAGCCACCGCGCCCAGCCGAGCTTGTCAGTTTTTATAAAACTGCTTGCTTGGGGTTTTGCTGTGAATCGCATTCATTCTGTAAGTCAATGTGGAAAGGATGGATTCACAGTATTCAGTCTTCTAACCCATGAACACAGTGTTTCTCTTTGTTAGGTGTTTAGTTTCCCTCAGCAATGTTTTCTAGTCCCAATGTTGTATAGGTCTTGCATATCTTTTGTTAGATTATCTCTAAGAATTTCAGATTATTAAATGGTCTTTTAAAAATATCATTTTTTTCTGCTGTATGGGAATATTCACATTGCTCCTTGCTAGCATGTAGAAATAAATACAATTGCTTTTTTTTTTTTTTAAGTGAACCTCATCTTGTCATACAAATATTTTGTTTTTTTTCCCTTATCTCTCAGGAGGGGACATTTAGGCTCTAGCAGCATCTGCTTTTATGAATAACTGGAATGTGATCTTCTGGCTGTGTTAGTTACTGACTCTGGCTGTGTTAGTTACTGACTGTATGAACTGGGGCAAGTGACTTCGCCTTCCTGTGCTGTCTTGTTTTCTGGGGCAGATGAAGATAAGGCTTGACTCTTGTCTTCTCCTTTCTGGTTCATATTAGTATTTTCTTAATGTATAGCTCTTTTCATGTCACATTATTTGTATAACTTTTGAGTTTGGCTTTTTCCACTCAGCCTAATCCTCTGGAGATTGATCCAAGTTGTTACATATTACATAGTTTGTTCAGTATTCCATCAAATACTCAACCATTGAAGGACGTTTGGATTATTTCTAGGTTTTGGCTAATACAAATAAAACTGCCATGTCATTAATATACAGGTGAATGTGAAAATTCACTTTATGTGAAAATAAGTTCTTATTTCTTTGACATAAATGCCCAAGAGTGTGATTGCTGGTCATATGGTAATTGTTTAGTTTGATAAGAAACTGCCAAGCTGTTTTCTGGAATGGCTGTACCATTTTATAATCTCATAAGCAGTGGAGGATGATCCAGTTTTCCCCATATCCTCACTATCTTTTTAAAATGTAGCCATACTGGTAGATAGGTCATTGTATCTCATTGTGATTTGAATTTATATTTTCCTCATGGCTAATTATGTTAACCATGTTTTCATGTGCTTGTTTCCTGTCCGTATCTCCTCTGTGGTAAAATACGTCTTCATGCCCTTTTCTAATTGGCTGTTTTTTCTGTTGAGTGTAGAGAGTTCATTATGTATTCTAGATATTTCTAGTCCTTTGGCAGATGTGTGTTATGCAAATGTTTTCTCCTGGTCTCTAGCTTGTTTTTTCAGTTCCTTTCATAAAACAAAAGTGTTTAATTTTGATGAAGTCTAATTCATCAGTTTTTTCTTTTGTAGGTCATACTTTTGGTGTCGTCTATTTTGGCCTAGTGCTAGATCCTAAAGACCGTCTCCTATTTTTTTCTAAAAGATTTATAGTTTTATATTTTCTACTTAAGTCATGATCCATTTGGATTTAATTTTGCATAAGGTGTAGACTTAGGCTGAAGTTTGGGTTTTTTGCCCACAGACGTCCAGTTGCTCCACCACCACGTGCTGAAAGGCTGTCCTGCCTCTGCTGAGTTGCTTTTGCACATTTGTCAACAGTCAGTGAGGCATATTTGTGTGGTTCTGTTTCTGGGTTCGCTGTTTATTGCCTAGATTCTTATGCCAGTACCACACAGTTTTAGTTATGGTATTAAAACAACTTTTGAGGTTGGGTAGACTCGTTCCTCCTCCTTATTTTTCTATTTCTATTCTTGTTCCTTTGCCTTTCCATATACATTTTAGAATAATCTTGACAAAAACTCTTGCGGGAATTCTGGTAGGAATTGCATTAAATCTGTGTATCAATTTGGATGAGTTGACATAGACGCATGTCCCAGCTCCACCTGGCTCCCTCCCCTTGCGGAGACCTGGGAGTTTGCAGGGAAGTGAACCTGATGAGACTTTATTGGTGAACATCTTCTCTCTTTGTTGTTTTGTATTCTTTTTTGTCTTGCCTTACCAGGCTAAGAAAACACAGGTAGTTATTGTAGCATTTTCATAGCTTATATGTATATAACATAAACGTTTGTAAGTGCATTTTATACAAGCATCTACATCTTTTTGCAGTTACAGTGAAATTTTGCTGAAAATAGCTTCTTTATCAAAGTATGGATAAGTGGTGTTCTTATTCTGAAGGCCTGTGAATGAGCCTAATAGGTGCTCTGTGAAATAGCAAAATGTAGATTGCAGTGTGTTTTGGAACTAACCTGTAAGATCAGATTTTATAGAAATAGAGGAAACTGTGATCTTAAAAACAAAATGCACATTTTATTTTTCCCTTATAGGCGTGCCTTCAGATGCCGATTCTTCTGCTGCCAGTAATAAAATAAGTGGTGCAAGTAATTCTAAGCCGAATCGCCCTTCTCTTGCCAAGATTCTCTTGTCACTGGATGGAAATCTGGCCAAACAGCAGGCCTTATCGCATATTCTTACAGCATTGCAAATCATGTATGCCAGGTAGGCTTCTGTGCTAATTTTTGAAATTCTGCAATTATGTGAGCTTTGGGTTTTTGTGATATTTTTTCTTTTCGTTGATCAGATGTCTCCAAGAATGTCGTATTATTGTCTTTAAATGCTGTGTGTTGTAAGTCACATGTTCTTTGATGGTGATTGATCATATCTTTGTGTGTGTTTTAATGGGCATTGAAATATGAATTAGAAAACTAACTTGAACATTTTCACTATTCTTTTTGACCAGTAGACTCTAACAATTAATATTTGGGGGAAGAAAAGAAGAATTAGGTGATACTAATTTATAGTGATGTCTGAGACAACTTAGCATCCCCTTGGCTCACTTAAGAAGGCTGAGTTTTGCCAATGCAGCATTTTGCAGTATTTTTCTGCTGCTTTCCCACAGCCTAGATAAGTTGCCCATCTACTAATGTATCACACCTATGGACCTGATGGGTGTATTGACATAGGAAAATTAGTTTCAGAACAAAAACAGTCATTCAGTAGAGGCCATTGAGTCCTAGCTGCCCAGTATGTGGCTTTCAGTAAACACAAAATTGCCTGCTGGTCAATTATCCAGCCCTCTCAGCCTCTCACAGCATCCCAAGAGGATTTCTCAGGGAGAGCCAGAATCTCATTCTGGTCTGGTTTTTATGTTTGGCATTTTTTCACCTGCCATTACTCTGGTTTTTCAAATAAATAAAATCCAAAGTAAACATTTTAGCTATTAGCCCAAGGATACAGGTAATAATGTTTGGTTTCCAAAACTCTTTTACATGTATTCAATAAAAATGAGGAAATGCCTCAGTGTGCGTGCTAGTCCTGCCTCGCCACTTCCTGTGGTGCTGTGAAGAAGGGGCAGCTCACCACAGGCCGGGCTTTGTGTCCTGACAGAGATGCCGTTGTCGGAGCCCTGATGCCGGCTGCCATGATTGTCCCGGAGGAATGCCCCTCGTTCTCCTCCGCGGCCCCTTCCGACACGTCTGCCATGGCTAGTCCCATGAATGGAGAAGAATGCATGCTGGCTGTTGATATGGAAGACAGACTGAGTCCAAATCCATGGCAAGAAAAGAGAGAGGTAAAAGCAACCTTAGATCAGAAGGTAAAAGCGAATCGTAAAGCAACGTTAGATCAGAAGGTAAAAGGTGGCTACTTTGTGTCTAGGAAAGTCTCATTCTGTCATTTAGTTTAGGCTGTTTCTGTGCCTCCCGCTTTGATTTTTGGCGTTCCTTAGAAGAATATTCTCTGTAAAGGAGCTTTTAAAGTGCTTAAGTGGAATTAGATTTCTTTTTTAAAAAAATCTAATTCAAAAAATCTTTAAAAATTTTTTTTTTTTTAAATCTAATTCAAAAAATCATTGAGTACAAGTTCACAGTCCTTTATCTGCAATTCTGAAACCTTAAAGTTCTGATAGTCAAGAATTTTAGTGACTTATTTTGGGGGAAAAAACCAACTTGAAGATAACGTGAACTCATTTTAGTCTGGTTCATGGATCTGCTGTGAATATTAATAGTTTTCTTGAAACTATGAGTGTACTTGACTTTGCACAACTGTCCTAGGCCCAACTGGGGGTGGTAGTGGCTATGTCAGGTAGGCAGCATGTTACCTCTGTAAACTCTGGAACATTCTAAACAGCCCAAGTAGTTTTAGGTAAAGCATTTGGGACTTGCGTAGGAAATACGTTATGTTGTTGAGTTTTTCCCCTTAAACATCCCCTACTGTGCACTCTTCGACTAGATTGCTTCCTCTGAGGACGCGGTGACCCCCTCTGCAGTGACTCCATCGGCCCCCTCAGCCTCCGCTCGGCCATTTATCCCAGTGACGGATGACCTGGGAGCCGCAAGCATCATTGCAGAAACCATGACCAAAACCAAAGAGGTGAAGAGGCATTCTTCTTTAACTTTGTATTGTGAAATAATCTTAAATGTACACAGAAGTAGAAATAGTACTTAGGAGCGGAACACAGTTGATTCCTATCCCATTCACCTGGGCTTTCCACTTGTTAGCATCTTTGAAGCATTTGTGGGAATGTTGCAGGACACAGTCCCTGTCACTGCTTACTGCTTCCACGTATATTCCTTGAGTATCAGGACTACAGCTTGATCCAGGATTACTTTCAAACCCACAGACATATTTGGATTTTGCTCATCATCCCAATAGTATCCTTATAGGTCTAGCACCCAACCTAGGAGTGCACACTGCCTCTTTAGTCTTCAGTGTGGAACAGTCCTTCGTTTTGACAGACACCACAGGACTGGTGCAGAATTCTTCTCAGTGCCTCCGCTGGGACTCAGGTGTTGTTGATTTGCTGCATCATTGGTTAGATAGCGCAGGAGTGGTGCAGAATTCTTCTCAGTGCCGCCACTGGGACTCAGGTGTTGATTTGCTGCATCATTGGTGAGATAGCGCAGGAGTGGTGCAAAATTCTTCTCAGTGCCTCCACTGGGACTCGGGCATTTCTGATTTTGCTGCATTATTGGTGAGATCGCTTATCACTTGGTTAAGGGTCTCTGCCAAGTTTCTCCACTGGAAATCAGTAAGTGTGTTTAGTACTCATGGGGAGACACTTTTGAGATTATGCCAATGTCTTGTTCCTCATTATACTTTTACCTCCCAGTTTTTAGCATCTTAAAGATTCTAGCTGAATCCATTAGTACCGTGGTGGTTGTCACATTTTCATGTTTCACATTTATTTTTACTTCTGGTTGTAATTGTTGCCATTTTTTTGCAAGAGAAGGCTTTCCCTTCTCATCCGTCTGTCTTCTACGTACCTACCTACCTGCCTACCTTTCTATCTGTCTGTTTATATTGTGTAGATTCAGGAGTTCCTGTTTTAGTTAAATAGTGACATTCATTACTGTCATTATTTGACACCCAAATTGTCCCAGACTTGGTCATTGGGACTCAGTCAATGGGACTCCTGTGGACTGGTCATTGGGACTCCTGTGGACTGGTCATTGGGACCTGGTTATTGGGACTCACGTGGACTGGTCATTGGAACCGGATTGGTCATTGGGACTCCCTTGGACTGATCACTGGGACTCGGTCACTGGGACTCCCATGGACTGGTCATTGGGACTCAGTCACTGGGACTCCTGTGGACTGGTCATTGGGACCTGGTTATTGGGACTCGCGTGGACTGGTCATTGGGAACCCTGTGGACTGGTTCCATTGTCTGATGTGTCCCCGTAATTCTTAGGGGTCTTGCTTCATTTCTGGCACAACAGTGTGCTCGAGACTCATCTTTCACCTACCCTGCCCCTGCCTGGAATCAGCCATTTCTCCAGGAAGCCATGGTTCCTGCTAGTGGCTTGTAGGAGTTGGAAACCAAGATCTGGGTGCTTGCTAAGCCGACTGTTACTGAGTGTCTTTGGTTAGGCCCTCTCAGCAAATAAATCTATACACACGAGCATTGATTTATCCTTCTGCATTTATCTATATAATAAAAACTATTAACAGCCCACATCAATACTTTTAATTCCAGTCCAGTACCGCAGGGCTTATTCCTACTCTCCCTCTTTCCATATTTTTTTGGTGTATAATGCTTTTATATGTTGCTAGATTTGGTTTGCTGCTATTTTGTTGAAGATTTTTACATCTGTATTCATAAGGGATACGGCTCTGTAGTTTTCTTGTGATGTCTTTGCTTTGGGTATTATGGCAATATTGGCTTCATAGATTGGAGGGTGTTCCTTTCTCTTCTGTTTTTTGGAAGAGTTGGTGAAGGACTGGGGTTAATTCTTGAAATGGTAGAATTGTATCTGCTCTTCTGGCATATTCCCATCATTCTTTGAGTATTTCCTTTTTGGCACAACACAAAATTCCAGGTTCAACAAGATGTTTTAGGCTCCAACATAGGAATCAGTTGTTTCTCTGACAAGTCCTAATTCTTTCTGGTGGAGAAGGGCATTTAGAGGTCAAGATCTGGGCCTTTCGTGTGCTTGTTGCTGTTTGGGTGACAGAGCTAGAGAATGAATATGTGTGCGTGTAACATAATAGATACATACATCAGTTTTTTGTTTTGTTTTGTTTTAGACAGGGTCTTGTTCTGTTGGCCAGGCTGGAGTACAGTGGCGCAATCTTGGCTCACTGCAGCCTCAACCTTCTGGTCTTAAGCCATCCTCAGCCTCCCAGGTAGCTGGAACTATAAGCATGCACCACCACACCTGGCTAATTTTTGTATTTTTTTCTTTTTTTTTTTTTTAGAGATAGGGTTTCGCCATGTTGCCCAGGGTGGTCTTGGGCTGGGCTCGAGTGATCTGCTTGCCTCATCCTCTCAAAGTGCTGGGATTATAGGCATGAGCTACCGTGTTTGGCCCACATCAGTATTTATGTTGTTATAAATTTACGTATATGGAAAACCACCGGTTCACACCAATATGATTGATTCTAATCCAACTGGGATTCATTCTAGTTTTCACCCTTTCTGTATTTATAACTTTCTTCTCTGACAGTGGGAAACCTGGCTTCTGTCATCAGCAGGCTGTTTACTTACAGTTCAGTCCCCTTAGATAATCAACCTCCGATCTTGGCTGTCCCCCACTCCGTGGTGGGCACCCTTTTTCCTCTGTACAGCCTCTGGCACTCCACGGTCACCCTACGTGACCTCTGACCCCCCCCACCTCCATGTTGACCCAGAGTGTGGCACCTTCCTCACTTGGCCTGGCCCTCCCTCTCCAACCCCCCATGTGTGGATGCCCTCCCCAGCCTGCCAGCCCCTGCTCATGTGTGCTCCCTTGCCAGCCTTCTCACCTTGGGAATAAACACTTTATTTTTAATTACATTTGGAACCCTTGATTTATTATGCTGTTACTGCTGGCAGAAAATATGTCCTACGGAAATTATTGATAACCATCCATGGTAAAAAGAAAGACTCTATTTATGAATTAGGTGCTTGGAATCAACTTCTCATTTTTGGCAGTCTCCTGGTTTGAGGGTTTAATGCAGCACTTATTCGAGGAAGGCAACATTTTTGTTTTTAGGTAAAAGGATAATATGATTTCTTTCCCCCCAATTTGTTTATGAGACATAGGCATTATCCACGTTGTAACCCTGTATTTCTATTATTTCAGTTTTGGCTTGACTCATGAATTTAAGGCAAAGCAATTTTAATATTAGTATTAAGCTATAATTCAGATTTTAGGATATGCCGCTCGTGATTTTCTTCCTTGGCAATTCTTCTAGACATATTTTCTTTGTGTGTGTGCGTGTTTTTAAGACACCCTCATTAAAAAAAATGGTAGGTACATTTCAATCTCAAGACTAAAGATATTCTTGTTGATATGTTTCACTGAACGCTTTGGCTGTCCTTCAGTGAGTTATGTTCTGGAATGTCATCATTTATAATGAATTTCACTTACTCCTTGGGTCTCCATGCAGAGGCAGGAGCAAGGTCTTGTTTCCCTAAAGGGAGAAGAACCTTGTTCCTAAATCAGAGTGGTGTGATTTCCAGGGACCCTGGTTGGGTCATGTTCCCCTAAGGGGAACATGTGGGGCTGTCCTTCCCCCAGCTTGTTTATGTTTGTGGAAAGAGTCACACTGGATTTGCTGAGGTCCAGAAAGCAGGAGAGAAAAGAGGCACGTCCCTGGCTCTTGTTCTTCCTCTGGGGAGCCAGACTGTGCCTGGGGGATGAGAAGGGGTTGACATACTCCTGCTCGGCACAGCGGTTCCCATGCTGGGTCAGAAGCGGTGGGAGTCCCTGGCTCTGACAAGGGCCTTTCCACTTTCCACAAGTTCTGTCCCGATGCTGCCCTCCAGGAGGCTCCTGTGTGCCGACAAGCCGGGGTGGGGGTGGGGGGGCGCGGCCATCCTGGGCAAGGCACCTCCGTGGGGTGGGAGCTGGGGGTGCAGTGATGCTGCGAATTGGCTCATAGCAAACAAGGAGAGGAGGTGAAGGATCAAGATGCAGTATGTTTAGGGTAACAGGGCAGGAATGGGAAGTACACGAGTGTTAATGAGAAGACTTTTATGTGTGATGTTTTCAGTGAACCCAAGGAGAGAGAGACTATGGAGAGCATGTTACATTTACATGCCAGTGAGTCATTTGAAATAAGATTCCAGGAAAGAATTATGGAGAGGATCTAGACAAAATATATACAATTATAGAATACAAATGTAGTTTATAAACAATTCCAAGCATACCTTATGGGTAGATTATACAGGATGCAGCTTCATTCCAAAACTCCCCCTGTAGTATCTGCCTGTGCTCCAAACTTGGACCCCGTAATAAATTGTCATTTCTTTGTAGCTTAAGTCATCCCTTTTTGATAAATGCTATTGGTAATACAACAGTTCATTGGTCTTGAAAACATAGTACATGGCTTGGTGGAGATTTTAGGGGCCGTCATTTCTTAATCTGTTTTCTTAAGGTTGTAAACACCTTCAAGTTTCTTACTCGTTGGTATTCATGTGTTCTCTGAGTTTGTGGGTAAACTGGTGACTCTTTATCTCTTAACATATCATTCCTCATGTTAATTGTTGGATGTCATTTGACTTAGGATGTTGAAGGCCAAAATAAAGCAGCAGGTCTGGAGCCTCAGGCCTTGGATGAGTTCACCAGTCTGCTGATTGCGGATGACACCCGTGTGGTGGTGGACCTGCTCAAGCTGTCGGTGTGCAGCCGGGCCGGGGACAGGGGCAGGGACGTGCTGTCTGCGGTGCTTTCCAGTATGGGGACTGCCTACCTGCAGGTGAGTCTCAGGGAGGGCGGGGCCGTCTGACCCTACCTCCTCCACATGGGGCCAACCTCCTCTCCAAGGGAGAGCAGCTGTAGATCGCCTGTGATCTTGTGCTGGATTTCATCCTAGTAGACAGCAGGTTAGGAGCACTCCTTTAGAACAAAACGTTTTAGCATTTACCCCAGTGACATCCTTTACCTGTTTTTTGTTGTTTATTTTTTTGAGACGGAGTCTTGCTCTGTTGCCCAGGCTGGAGTGCAGTGGCGCCATCTCGGCTCACTGCAAGCTCCACCTCCCAGGTTCACGCCATTCTCCTGCCTCAGCCTCCCGAGTAGCTGAGACTACAGGCGCCCGCCACCACGCCCCGCTAATTTTTTTTGTATTTTTAGTAGAGACGGGGTTTCACCGTGTTAGCCAGGATGGTCTGGATCTCCTGACCTCTTGATCCACCTGCCTCGGCCTCCCAAAGTGCTGGGATTACAGGCATGAGCAATCGCGCCTGCCCCTTTACTTGTTTTACAACTGATTTGTGCATCTTTTTTTTTTTTTTTTTTTTTGAGACGGGGTCTTACTCTGTCACCCAGGCTGGAGTGCAGTGGCGCGATCTCAGCTCACTGCAACCTCCGCCTCCCAGGTTCACGCCATTCTCCTGCCTCAGCCTCCTGAGTAGCTGGGACTACAGGCGCCCACCACCACACATGGCTAGCTTTTTTGTATTTTTTGTATTTTTAGTAGAGACAGGGTTTCACGGTGTTAGCCAGGATGGTCTCAATCTCCTGACCTTGTGTTCTGCCTGCCTCGGCCTCCCAAAGTGCTGGGATTACGGGTGTGAGTCACCGCGCCCGGCCTGATTTGTGCATCTTTTTAAAAATGATTTGTCAGAGTTCTTTAAGTCCCTTTTCTATCGTATGTCTTACAGTTTCCACCCCAGTTTATCTTTTGTTATTGGTTTGATATTTTTTTGCCATGTAGAAATTTTTAATTATTACATGATCAGATCTGTCAGTTTTTTTCATTTATGCCTTCTGAGTTTTGTATTATGCTGAAAAAAAAAAATGCTTGCTTATGTGACATTGTTTTAAATAAATTCTTCCAAATTTTCTTCTAAGTTTTTTGAAACAGTCTCCTTCACCAGGGCTGGAGTGAGGTGGTGTGATCTTGGCCTCCCGGGATCACCTCTGCCTCCCGGGATCAAGTGATTCTTGTGCCTCAGTTCCCCGAGTAACTGGGATTACAGGCGTGCTTCGACGCCTGGCTAATTTTTGTATTTTTAGTTGAGACAGGGTTTCACCATGTTGGCCCAGCTGGTCTCCAACTGCTAACCTCAAGTGGTCCACCCACCTCAGCCTTCCAAAGTGTTGGGATTACAGGCATGAGCCACCACACCCGGCCTTCTTCTAAGTTTTTTATGATTTCATGTATTGAATGATGTAAGAATAAAATAGGGATCCAACTTTATTTTTTTCCTAGATGGTAATTCCGGTGGTCTTTGGTAGCGTCCAGGCAGTCTAAACACGGTGACCTTGGTTTTTTGTAGGTTGCCATTCTTCACTTGGGATCTGCCCTGGATTCTTTTGAGTTCATACTGATACTTAAAAATGTTTTTCTTTTATTTATTTTGTATATTTTATTTATGTATTTATTTGTTTAGAGACAGAATCTTGCTCTGTCACCCAGGCTGGAGTGCAGTAGTGCAGTTATAGCTCACTGTAGCCTCGAATTCCCAGGCTCAAGTGATCCTCCTGCCTTAGCCTCCTGAGTAGCTAGGAGTACAGTCGCATGCCACCTCGCCTGGCTAATTAATGTGCTGATTCCTTCTACTCAAATTCAAAAGTACAAGGTCTGTACTTCTTCTGTTGCATCTGCCTCTCTTTTCTTCCATATCAAATCCTGGTTCCAAGATAGTGTTTGATGAAATATCTCCTGATTTTTCATTTGCTTTACGTAACCACATTGCATATATGACAGACTTAGGATATAATTTCAATACTGCCAACATCAGTATAATTACTGAAATTCTTAAAAATCTTAGAATATGCCCTAATTTCCTCAAATTTATTAAAATAATTATACTGCATCTACAAGAGCATAATAGCTGTTACATACCATACTTTCTTTCAGTCTTCAAGTCTTAGTTTTACTGACTGGTCCTTGTGGGGTCTGAAGTGCACTCTACTGAATTCCTCATTAGCCCCTGAGATCAGACTTGTCCACGAGAGTTTTTGTCCTTTGAATTTGAAAGGTAGTTTTTCTGGGTATTAAAACCTTGGGTCACATCTTTTTCCTCTGTGAAAATGTGAAAATGATAACGTCTTTTCCCCTTAGAAGTCACGTGTGTTTTCAGTAATTTTACTAGAATGTACGTTCATGTGGCTATTCTCGGTGATGTTCCTGGTTAGAAGCCGCGTGTTTTTCTCGGTAATTCTACTAGAACATACGTTCGTGTGGCCGTTCTCGGCAGTGTTCTTGGTTGGAAGCTGCACGTGTTTTCTTGGTAATTCTACTAGAATGTATGTTCATGTGGCCATTCTTGGCAATGTTCTCAGTTAGAAGCCACATGTGTTTTCTCGGTAATTCTACTAGAACGTACATTCATGTGACTGTTCTTGGCGATGTTCCTGGTTAGAAGCCACGTGTGTTTTCTCGGTAATTCTACTAGAATGTGCGTTCATGTGGCCGTTCTTGGCGATGTTCTCAGAAGTTGCGTGTGTTTTCTCAGTAATTTTACTAGAATGTGCGTTCGTGTGGCCGTTTTGGTGAAAAGCCGCTTGTGTTTTCTTGTTAATTTTACTAGAATGTGCATTCGTGTGGCCATTGTCAGCGATGTTCTTGGTTAGCAGCCGCATGTGCTTTCTTGGTAATTTTACTAGAGTGTGTGTTTGTGTGGCCATTCTCAGCGATGTTCTCGGTTAGAAGCCGCGTGTGTTTTCTTGGTAATTTTACTAGAATGTGCATTCTTGTGGCCGTTCTGTACTAGAATGGGTGTTGGTGTGACCATTCTTGGTGATGTTCTTGGTTAGAAGTCGCAGTGGCTGTTCTCAGCGATGTTCTTGAGAAATCGCGTGTGCTTTTTCGGTAATTTTACTAGAATGCGTTCATGTGGCCGTTCTCGGCAATGTTCCCGGTTAGAAGTTGCATGTGCTTTTTCGGTAATTTTACTAGAATGCGTTCATGTGGCCGTTCTCGGCAACGTTCCCGGTTAGAAGTTGCATGTGGTTTTTTGGTAATTTTACTAGAATGTGTGTTCATGTGGCCGTTCTCAGCAACGTTCCCGGTTAGAAGTTGCATGTGCTTTTTCGGTAATTTTACTAGAATGCGTTCATGTGGCCGTTCTCAGCAACGTTCCCGGTTAGAAGTTGCATGTGGTTTTTTGGTAATTTTACTAGAATGTGCGTTCATGTGGCCGTTCTCGGCAACGTTCCCGGTTAGAAGTTGCATGTGGTTTTTTGGTAATTTTACTAGAATGTGCGTTCATGTGGCCGTTCTCGGCAACGTTCCCGGTTAGAAGTTGCATGTGGTTTTTTGGTAATTTTACTAGAATGTGCGTTCATGTGGCCGTTCTCGGCAACGTTCCCGGTTAGAAGTTGCATGTGCTTTTTCGGTAATTTTACTAGAATGCGTTCATGTGGCCGTTCTCGGCAACGTTCCCGGTTAGAAGTTGCATGTGGTTTTTTGGTAATTTTACTAGAATGTGTGTTCATGTGGCCGTTCTCGGCAACGTTCCCGGTTAGAAGTTGCATGTGGTTTTTTGGTAATTTTACTAGAATGTGTGTTCATGTGGCCGTTCTCGGCAACGTTCCCAGTTAGAAGTTGCATGTGGTTTTTTGGTAATTTTACTAGAATGTGTGTTCATGTGGCCGTTCTCGGCAACGTTCCCGGTTAGAAGTTGCCTGTGTTTTTTTGGTAATTTTACTAGAATGTGCATTTGTGTGACCATTCTCGGCAATGTTCCCAGTTAGAAGTTGTGTGTGTTTTTTCAGTAATTTTAGGAGAATGTGCATTCGTGTGGCTGTTCTCGGTGACGTTCCCAGTTGGCCGTTCTCGGTGATGTTCCCGGTTAGAAGTTGCGTGTGTTTTTTTGGTAATTTTACTAGAATGTGTGTTCGTGTGGCTGTGTGTTTTTTCAGTAATTTTACTAGAATATGCATTTGTGTGGCCATTCTCGGTGATGTTCCCAGTTAGAAGTCACGTGAGTTTTTTCGATAATTTTACTAGAATGTGCGTTTGTCGCATGTTCTCGGTGATGTTCCGGGTGAGAAGCCGCATGTGTTTTCTCGGTGACCTTCCCGGAGTGTGCGCCCGCGGGGCCGTTCTTGGTGATGTTCCCGGTGAGAAGCCGCGTGTGTTTTCTTGGTGATTTTTCCAGAGTGCGCACCTGCAGGGCCGTTCTCAGTGATGTTCTCCGTGAGAAGCCCGGTGATGTTCTCGGTGAGAAGCTGAGTGTGTTTTCTCAGTGTTTTTACTAGAATGTGTGTCCGCGCGGCTGTTCTCAGGGATGTTCTCGGTGAGAAGCCGCGTGTGTTTTCTTGGTGATTTTACTAGAATGTGCATCCGTGCAGCCGTTCTCGGTGATGTTCTCGGTAAGAAGCCGCGTGTTTTCTCGGTGATTTTACTAGAATGTGCATCCGTGCAGCCGTTCTCGGTGATGTTCTCGGTGAGAAGCCGCTTGTGTTTTCTAGGTGATTTTTCTAGAATGTGTGTCCATGCAGCCGTTCTTGGTGTTCTCTGTGAGAAGCCGCGTGCGTTTTTTCAGTGATTTTACTAGAACGTGCCTTTGCGAGGCCGTTCTCAGTGATGTTCTCGGGTGAGTGGTGCTCCTTTAGTCTGTCATCCCAAGTCTGTTTTGTAGGACATTCTCTTGAATTGCAATCTGCAGTGTTTGTTCTGTAACACTGCAGATTGTTCTGTTTGTTCTGCAGTGTTTGTTCTTGGTCCCTAGAAAACTATCCATGCATTGGATGGTTCATGCCTTTTAGAGTTAATGTTGGTTACTTTCTCTTTCAAGTACCTTTTACCTCTGTTTCTTTTTAAACAATTTTCTCCTTTTTTCCTATTTGTCTTAAGGTAACATCTGCTGTATTTATTTGATTTTACACTCTGTTTTAGTCTCCATTGGAATGTAGTTTTGTATTCATTGTAATTCTGTCTTCAGCTTTATTTAATTTTTTGGTTTTCCTGTCTGATTTATGTGGTTCTTTCATGTCTTGTATCATTTTTCTAATTTCACTCCATTTGTTTTGAAATGATCAGGATTGATGTGTTTAGTGGGCATATCTTTCTGGCCTGCTTTTATTGCCTATAGGGATGTTATTTTGTTCCTTATTCTCACTTTTTTTTTTTCTGGAGACAGAGTCTTGCTCTGACACCCAGGCTGCAGTGCAGTGGCATGATTCTGACTCATTGCAGCCTTGACCTCCCAGGCCCAAGCCATCCTTCCCCATCAGCCTTCTGAAAAGCTGGGACTACAGGCTTGTGCCACCACGCATGGTTAACTTATTGTTATTTTTTGTGGAGACGAGTCTCTCTGTGTTGCCCAGTCTTGTCTCAAACTCCTGGGCTCAAACGATTCTCCCAGCTGGGCCTCCCAAAGTGTTGAGAATTACAGATGTGAGCCATCGTGCCCAGACTATTCCCTTTTTCTTACAATAACTTTTTATTGTATTTGGTCTTATACTTTTATCTTGCTCATTTTTATGTGAAATCATTTTTCTTGAACTTTTAGAATGAGGTGAGATTCAGAAAAGCTTTGTCACTTTGTCTCCCAGGTTGGGGTACAGTGGTACGATCTTGGCTCACTATAGCCCCAACCTCTGGACTCAGGTGATCCCCCTTCCTTAGCCTCCTGAGTAACTGGGACTATAGGCCGTGTCCAGCTAATTTTAAAAATTTTATGTAGAGAAAGGATTTCACCATGTTGTCTAGGCCTGTCTTGAACTCCTGAGCTCAAGCAAGCTGGCTGCCTTGGTCTCCCAAAGTGCTGGGATTACAGGCATGTACCACTACATCTGGCCCAGAAAAGCGTTTTTAAACTTTCAGTATTAGTTCATGATAGAAACTTAAAGAACAAAGGATATTCCTGGTCAACATTTGTCTAGACGAAAAGACGAAAATCTTGTGACCCTTTTTCTCTTCTGTTTCTCTCTCGCTTTATATCCAGTCCACCAACAAATCCTGTTTTCTCTGCTTTTTAAAATATATTCCAAATTCAACCATTTCTCCCTAACTGTAGACATTCTGGGCTAGAGCACCGTGAGGTCTCACCCGGTTTATCATCCCAGCAATCACATCCTAGCTGCCTCCCCGTATTCCTGCTTCCACTCCCCACCTCCTGTGGTCTCCCCAGAATCAGCCCCCAACAGAGCATCCAGAGATAGTATCTTAAAACCAGTCCGAGCCTCTCAACCCTGTAACCGTGGGAGAGGACCTGAGCCCCTGCCCCACATCCTTCCTTCTTCCTTCCTTCCCCGCCTACCTCTTGCCTGGCCCCTCACTGCCATCCTCTGCTAGACCTTAAAGATCTTCCAGCCTGAAGGAAAACTCTTGTGCCTCTGCTCACACACCTCTCACACCAGACGTGCAGGTTCTCCACACCAAGCGATTCTCCAGATCTCTGGACACGCCAGGAGTTGAGGTGCTCCTCACTCGCCAGGTGACCCACAACTGCCGTCTGACTGGGCTGCACTTTGGGCATTCCCGCAGCCCCTGGTCAGTGTGAGCTTCGCTGTAAAGCGAAGTGGGGAGTGGTCGGGGAGTGAAAAGTCTGCCCAGGAGTGACAGCACAAAACAGATTGGCCAAGTGGAAGTGTTTTCTGGCCCTCCAGCCCAAGGACATGATCTTCAGTGGGGATGAGCTGGGGAAAGGGGCGGGTAGTCTGAGATGCTTGTCTTTGAGGCCAGTTCTTTCTGACTTTCTGCTATTCATTCACTGTTAAACGTGGTTTTAGTTTCACTGTTTCTCCTTGGTGCACTGTTTCTACTTTGGGTGCTGATCTGAAGTGGTTGCTATGTTTTGTGTTCTCCTGTCCTCCAGGTGCAGAAGGACTCAGGGTGGAATTTGACCAGCAGTGCTCCACGGAGAGGCGCCATGACCCTCTCACAATCATGGACGGCGTCAACAGGATCGTCTCCGTGCGGTCAGGTAAGGACAGGAGGTTGAGCCAGGATTGTCTCCGTGCGGTCAGGTAAGGACAGGAGGTTGAGCCAGGATTGTCTCCGTGCGGTCAGGTAAGGACAGGAGGTTGAGCCAGGATTGTCTCCGTGCGGTCAGGTAAGGACAGGAGGTTGAGCCAGGATTGTCTCCGTGCGGTCAGGTAAGGACAGGAGGTTGAGCCAGGATTGTCTCTGTGCGGTCAGGTAAGGACAGGAGGTTGAGCCAGGATTGTCTCTGTGCGGTCAGGTAAGGACAGGAGGTTGAGCCAGGATTGTCTCTGTGCAGTCAGGTAAGGATAGGAGGTTGAGCAGGGCATCATCTGCCCACCTGTGTCTCCGTAGACACAAACCTTCACATTTGTAGGACAGAATGCTGCTACTGTATCCTCATGGAAGTCTTGAGGGAGGGACAAAACGCTATTCAGCTGTGAAACACAGTAGGTTTGCTTGCCTCTTCCCCATACTTTTAAATACAGTAATTATCTGTGATATGTGCACCATATCCCTGTCGGATGGGCTCTACCTCACCAGACAGTTGCAGAAGGTGCTGGAGATGTATGGGGTGCCAGGGCTTGTGCGAGGTCGTGGTTGGCATACTACGGAGCTTCTTCAAGGGGTTTGTTTCTTACTAGCTACAGTGAGGGCATGGCCATGTGTGGAGTGACTTCTGTATGTAGATGGAGGCAGCCACGTGTCTGGCTTGTCTCTGCTACTAGGCTCCATGAGGCCAGCGGGCACAGATGAGGACATCTGGGGGGGTTTGTGAAATGTTCTTTTACCGAGTATTTTAGAATTGGCAGTGCAGGGGTGTGTTTGCACCTTTTAAGACCTCTTTATCCTTCATCTCAAGTGTTTCCTGTAAAGGGCCAGGTAATGCAGCCTCTGTCATAACAACATGCAGACTGGATGCCAGTGAATGGGCATGGCTGTGTCCCAGGAAAGCTTTATTCACACGGCATTACTTACTTAGGTAAAGCTTTGCATGAAGTGGTCTGGTCCCGGTGGGCGTGGGTTTTTCTGGTGCTTTGACAGATGTCTGCCAGTGTAGTTCTCAGTAGTGTTGTTGGATATGACAGTTTTTCTGCGTCCAGCAGAAAGTCCTTATGGGCCATCCCTGAGCTGCTGCCAGATGGTCCTTCTGAAGCAGAAATCTAGCGGGGTTCTCTTGGCCTTCTGAGATGCTGTAATGCACCACCGCTCCTGTCCACAGCAGCCAGACCCTATGCTCCCTCGAGGGCGGCCTCCTCTGGGCCATGCTGAACCACACACGTGGGCCCTTTGTTGGGACAGCTAGGGTTCTTCCTTCTGCTGCCTGGCCACCTGGTTGTATCAGAGCTTTCCCGGGGAACATCCCCATGGCCCCTGGCCTGGTGTGTGCTGGAGACCCGGAGGCCACTCACTGTATCCTGGCTGTGTGGGGTCATTTCCCCACTGGGTGGTGGCTTCTGCCAGGGCAGTGCCTTCCGCCTGCCCTCAGTTTGCTGGGTACCTGGTACAGGGGCTGAATGAGTGTTTGCTGAAGAATGGTATGTATTAAAATGTGAATCCCAAGAGTAATGTGTCCCTGTGCACTTCAGCTTGGGAGAGCGTGGACTGGAGGAACTAGCTCTTCGCACGTGGCGGAAATCCTTCTGCTTTGTGTCTAAGGTTTGTGTTGATTGGATGGTGGGGTGAAGCTAACTCCGGGGTGCGCTTTCCTCCTCCAGGCCGAGAGTGGTCTGACTGGTCCAGCGAGCTGCGCATCCCGGGGGATGAGTTAAAGTGGAAGTTCATCAGCGATGGTCTGTGAAATGGCTGGGGCTGGCGCTTCACCGTCTATCCCATCATGCCAGCTGCTGGTAAGGGAGGGGCTTCTGGCGATCAAGGTTAGATGACTGGCTGTGGATTGTTTATGGAGCAACACGGACACGTGCACATTTCCACGTAGTGCCTGACGGCCTGCCTTCTGCTGTGTTGGAGTGAGTGCTCCCACAGGCCCCACTGAGGCGTGGAACAGAACACAGAGAACTATCCCAGCTGTCCAGCTGTTAGGCTCACACTCCTCCTCACCTGGTGTGGAAGGAGTTGTTGCTGGTGCAGTTCTCAAGGCTTTTGGTTTATAGTGGAAGAGTGAGTGTGAAGAGCGAGGCTCACCGACTCGCGGCGGCATGCGTGGGCACACCAGCTGTTGCCTTCTGGTGGGTGGGGCTGAGTGGAGCCGCCCTTGTTCGTTGGCTTCTTATGGGGTGGCCCCTAGCTTGTGAAACACGGGGATGTTCACAGTGCTCATTCACAGGCCCTAAGGAACTCCTCTCGGACCACTGCGTCCTCTCCTGCCCATCCATGGACTTGGTGACGTGTCTGTTAGACTTCCGACTCAACCTTGCCTCCAACAGAAGCATCGTCCCTCGCCTTGCGGCCTCGCTGGCGGCGTGTGCACAGCTGAGTGCCCTAGGTAAATGGCACTGTTACAGTTACACCTGTCTTCCTACTTGGAAGAAACCGTCAGACTTCTGATACTTTCTCTCTGCTCATTTCAGCTGCCAGTCACAGAATGTGGGCCCTTCAGAGGTTGGGGAAGCTGCTTACAACTGAATTTGGGCAGTCAATTAACATAAATAGGCTGCTTGGAGAAAATGATGGGGAAACAAGAGCTTTGGTATGGAGCATTCTAGTACAATTTCTAGATTTGTGACCCTTGGGGAATAAAATGTTGCTTTCGTAGTCTAAACCTCTAAATCATTGAGAAGAGTTGGGGAATTTCACATAAGGAAAAGGAGGCCTTGGGCCGGGCGCAGTGGCTCACGCCTGTAATCCCAGCACTTTGGGAGGCCGAGGCGGGCGGATCACGAGGTCAGGAGATTGAGACCATCCTGGCTAACACGGTGAAAACCTGTCTCTACTAAAAATACAAAAAATTAGCCGGGCGTAGTGGCGGGCGCCTGTAATCCCAGCTACTCGGGAGGCTGAGGCAAGAGAATGGCGTGAACCCAGGAGGTGGAGGTTGGAGTGAGCCGTGATGGTGCCACTGCACTCCAGCCTGGGTGACACAGCAAGATTCCATCTCAAAAAAAAAAAAAAAGAAAAAGAATAAGGAGGCCTTGGTCTCATCCAGACTTTGCGCAGTTGCAGTGTATGCTGAGTTCAGATTGGACTTTGATTTTGTGAAAATCTGTGGACAGCTGTGAACACAGGATTATGTTGATTGGACTTTACAATGAGGCTAACTGACGGCCTCCCCTGTATTTTGCTGACTAAAGTAGTCCCTTTTGATCCTACCCAGGGGAGGAGACAGGCAGCATTTGTGGGCCAGAGAGGGACTGTTTCTCTGGAAGCGGATGTACTGAAATCAATGTAAACAAACATTCTGAGATGTGTCTTCAAACTCCTCTTTTTTATTTTAGTGTTTATGTTCTTTTAGCTTTTTTCCTACTTGAGAATTTCGATAAGCTTTTTTTGTTATTTAGAAGAAATAGTACCAATATAATAAAACTTTTGATCATAGAAACAAATGGTCACCCTCCCCTGCAGCCTGGATTCCTGTGATGGAATACTGTTCTGTTGTTTCTTAGAGTTTTACAGGTAGTGCTCTTGCTGCTTTGGTGAAAGGTCTTCCAGAAGCTTTGCAGAGGCAGTTTGAATATGAAGATCCAATTGTGAGGGGTGGCAAATAGCTGCTCCACAGCACGTTCTTTAAGGTAATGTTTGACTTATTTTTTAAAGTGACAATAGAGCTATTTGACTGAAAGAGCCACTGAGAGCTGTCATGTGCAGTGTGTGTGTTTTAGGCCTCTGAGGGCAGCTGTAGGTATTGCTGAAGTCAAATGTGAAAAAATCTCAAGAAATGATCGTGTAATCTAAACCCTTAAACCATAAGCCTGTCACCATTAGCATGCCTTGAGATGCACAGGTGTTCTTGTCACTTAATGACAGGCAACAAGAGTTGTTCTATGGCAGGTGGCTAGGAACGGTCAGAGATCTGTCTCCACATCACTGATGGTGGCCGTATCCTCGCTGTGCCCATGGCAGTCATCCTGGAATAGGAGGTCCTGCAGAAGGAGTCACAGAAACCTTGGCCTGTTCACTGCATTTCTGAGTGTCCCTGTGTTTGTCATTTTCGATGCTTGCAGGTACTGGTAGCTCTTGCTTGTGACCTGGAGCTGGACACTCTCCCTTGCTGTGCCGAGACACACAAGTGGGCGTGGTTCCAGAGGTACTGCATGGCCTCCCGCGTTGCTGTGGCCCTTGACAAAAGAACACCGTTGCCCCGTCTGTTTCTTGAAGAGGTATTGCATGATGTTTTGGAGTCACTTTTGGGATGCAAAAACATTCTTTGGCTATAGTGTAAAAAGATGCCAATATTATGAGACAGAAAAATTTCGCTTGCCAAGGAATGTCAAAGAAAATAACACATAGGTGAAAGTGAGTGAACTGTCACTGTGAATTTCAGTTAAAGTTTATTTTTAGTAAAATACAGATAGATTGATACTGTCTAGACATTATTAATATGTTAGACTTGATGCAGTCATTATTGGCTTTGCCCACGAGCCGTAACATTGCAGTGTTGCTCTTCCCTCAGATTTTGAGGCAGGGATTCTTTCTGTCTTTCCTTAGTATTTATCTATTTTGTTGAGATGAGTGTTTGATTTGTAACATCATAATAATTTTGTTTAGGTGGCTAAGAAAATTCGTGAATTAATGGCAGAGAGCGAAAACATGGATGTTCTGCATGAGAGCCACGACATTTTTAAAAGAGAACAAGATGAGCAGCTCGTGCAGTGGATGAACAGGTTATTCTCTTAGAAACAAGCAGTGATGTCGATCGAGAGCGCGAGAGGCCGTGTGCGTTTTTCTTTCCCATGGCAAATGCTCACTTGATATTTGTTGTAGGTGACCAGATGACTGGACTGTCTCTGCTGGTGGCAGTGGAACAATTTATGGATGGGGACATAATCATAGGGGCCAACTTGGGGGCATTGAAGGTGCAAAAGTCAAAGTTGCCACTCCCTATGAAGCCCTCGCAACTCTCAGACCCGTGCAGTTAATCGGAGGGGAGCAGACCCTCTTTGCTGTGACGGCTGATGGGAAGGTAAGGGCGCTTTTTCTGTGTCACAGGGTCATTGAGCCTGAGACAGTTGTGGCTAAAGGTGTGTGTGGTTCTTAGCACATGCAAGGATCCGTACTCAGGATTGATGGTACTGTGGTATGCAGGAAGCAGCTAGAGTTCTAAGATATTTTTGTATAATCTTTAAATTAAAAAAAAATTTTTTTTGAGACAGAGTTTTGCTCTTGTTGCCTAGGCTGGAGTGCAATGATACGGTCTTGTCTCACTGCAACCTCTGCCTCCCGGGTTCAAGCAATTCTCCTGCCTCAGCCTCCCGAGTAGCTGGGATGACAGGCGCCCGCCACCACTCCTGGCTAACTTTTGTATTTTTAGTAGAGACAGGATTTCACCATGTTGATCAGGCTGGTCTCGAACTCCTGACCTCAGATGATCCGCCCGCCTTGGCCTCCCAAAGTGCTGGGATTACAGGCGTGAGAGCCACCACACCTGGCCAATTTTTTTTTTAGTTTTGAAAATACGTCATGTATACAAAAGTATTACAATTTTTGTTTGTGTATCACTCATTAGAAGTATTTCTTGTTTGCTATTGTAAATACTATCTTTTAAAAAATTTATTGCTGCTGGCCTGGTGCAGTGGCTCACGCCTGTAATCCCAAGGCAGGTGGATCACCTGATGTCAGGTGTTCGAGACCAGCCTGGCCAACATGGGGAAACCCCGTCTCTACTAAAAATACAAAAATAAGCCCGGCTCGGTGACACGTGCCTATAATCCCAGCTACTTGGGAGGCTGAGGCAGGAGAATCACTCGAACATGGGTGGCAGAGGTTGCAGTAAGCTGAGATCATGCCACTGTACTCCAGCCTTGGCGACAGAGCAAGACTCCGTCCGCCGCCCCCCCACCCCCCCCCCCAAAAAAGATTGCCACTGATACATAGAAATATTGGGTGTTTATATATTGACTTTATGTTTGGTGACCTACTTGACTCTCCATTCTAGTGTATCTGAAGATTTCTCGTATCTTCTTTATAGAGTGCCACAGTCTCTAAGTGAATTCTGTCCCTTTCTTTCTAGCGTACCTCTCGTTTGTTTTTCCCATTTGTGTGGGAGAAATGGAGCTCATGGTGCGGGCTGGGGTTGCGGTGTGATGCTGGGTAGGAGTGGGCGGAGGCTCCTGCCTTGATCCAGACTGGAGCGGGCGCAGATGGAGTGTTCCCAGGCTTCCAGTGGGGTTTGAGTAGAAGCCCTTCATCAGAATAGGCATGTTTCCTTCTGTTTCTATTCATCAGTGGACACTGATTTCTGTTCAACACTCTTTCTGTATGTTTTGAAATGTTCTTTCATAGATGTTTTCTTTTCTTTTTTTTTTGGAGACAGAATCTCACTCTGTCGCCCAGGCTGGAGTGTAGTGGCACAGTCTCAACTCACTGCAACCTCCGCCTCCTGGGTTCAAGCGATTCTCCTACCTCAGCCTCCCAAGTAGCTGGGACAACAGGCGCCTACCACCACGCCTGGCTAACTTTTTTTTTTTTGTATTTTTAGTAGAGATGGGGTTTCACCATGTTGGCCAGGTTGGTCTTGAACTCCTGACCTTGTGATCTGCCCACCTCAGCCTCCCAAAGTGCTGGGATTACAGGCATGAACCACCGCTCCTGGCCTATGTTTTTTCTAATGGATTAGTATAGTCAGTTGGATTAATTGGTTTTCTCATATTAAAGAAACTTGCATTCTTTGGATAAATCCAGTTTGGTCAGGATCTGTATCTGGCTTGTGTTTGTGATTGTTTTGTTTAGATTTTTGGGAGATCCTATTCATGAGTGAGATACTCTCATGTAATGTTCTGTCTCACACACATTTATCATTGCATAGTTTCTCTGGGTCAGGACTCTGGAGGCAGCATAGCTTCATCCTCCAGCTCGGAATCTCAGTAGGCTGCAGTCGTCTTGAGGCTGTCCGAGTCCGAGCAAGGATTCAGTCCCTCTTAGACCTTTGGGCTGAGGCCTTAGGCCCTCATGAGCTATTGGCAGAGCCTCCCCTCACTCAGTCCGTTGCCACGTGTCCATAGAGGGTCTCACAGAGTGGCAGCTGACTCTGTCAGCAAGGGCAAGGGAGGCGCAGGAGGGAGCACCAGCAAGAGAGAGTGGAGCGAGACAGAGCCACAGTCCTGTGTAACTGAATCACAGAGGTGACACTCCATCATTCTTGCCCTGTTCTGTACATCAGAAGCAGGTCATTAAGTCCAGCTCACACTCAGGGAGAGGGAGCTGTAGGCATACTTGGAGGTATGCAGGCTTGTTTCTAAACCAACACAATAAAGCAAGTGTCTTCACAAAGCAAGTCACAAATTTCTTGGTTTCCCAGTGGATATAAAAGTATGTGTATACTATAGTCTATTAAGTCACATCTTCAGACTCCACTTCTAATTCTAGTTCTCTTGCTGTTTCCACCACATCTGAGGTCACTTATTCCACTTGTCTTGAACCCCTCAAGATCATTCATGAGGGTTGGAATCCACTTCTTCCAAATCCCTGTTAATGCTGATATTTTCACCTCCTCCGGTGAATCACAAATGTTCGTACTGGCATTTATAATGGTGATGGCTTTCCAGAAGGTTTTCAATTTAGTTTGTCCACATCCATTAGAGGAATCACTGTCTATAGCAGCTATAGCCTTATGAAATGTATTTCTTAAATAACAAGATTTGAAAGTTGAAATTACTCCTTGATCCATGTGGCTGCAGAAAAGATGATGTGTTAGCAGGCATGAAAACAACTTTAATCTCTTTGTACATGTTCATCAGAGCTCTTGGGTGACCAGGTACATTGTCAATCTTTTTTTCTGAGCAGTAGGCCTCAATAGTGGGCCTAAAATATTCAGTGAACCATGCTGTAAACAAATGTGCTGACTCCAGATTTTGTTCTGTTTCTGGAGCACAGTCAGAGCGGAGTTAGCATAATTCTTAAGGGCCCTAAGATTTTCAGAATGGTCAATGAGCATTGACTTCAACAAATTCAGCTAATACAGTCACCAGCTGCATTAGCCCCTAACAAAAGATTGGAAGCTTTGAAGGCAAACATTGACTTCTCTGTAGCTATGAACGTCCTAGATGGCGTCTTCTTCCGATAGACAGTTCCATCTACGCTGAAAGCCTGTTATTTAGTGTAGCCACCTTCATCTCCGATCTTGGCTAGATCTTCTGGGTAACTTGCTGCAGCTTCTACATCAGCACTTGCTACTTTACCTTGCACTTTTATGTTATGGAGATGGCGTCTTTCATTAAATTTAGGAACCAATCTCTGCTACCTTCAGACTTTCTTTCTGCAGCCGTCTCACCTCTCTTAGCCTTCGTGGAATTGAAGAGAGTTAGGCTGGATTAGGCTTTGGCCTAAGGGAACGTCGTGTCTGTTTTGATCGTCTGTCTATGCCAGTCAAACGTTCTCTATATCTGCAATAAGACTGTTTGGCATTCTAATCATTTGTGTGTTAATTGTGCTTCGAGAACAACTTCTTGGGTAACTGGCGTGAGAGGCCCAGCTTACAGCCCGTCTTGGCTTTCAACGTGCCTTCCTCACTAATCTTAATCATTTCTGGCTTTTGACTTAAATGAGAAATATGCAACTCTTCCTTTCACTTGAACTCTTAGAGGCCACTGTAGGGTTATTAAGTGGCCTAATTTCTATATAAGTTGGGTCTCAGGGACACAATAGGGAGGTCTGAGGAGAGGGGAGGTCTGAGGAGAGGGAGAGGGGAGGTCTGAGGAGATGGGAGGTCTGAGGAGAGGGAGAGGTCTGAGGAGAGGGGAGGTCTGAGGAGAGGGGAGGTGGGAGAACAGCTGTTGGCGGAGCAGTCAGAACATACACAACATTCACCGTTTAAGTTCACTGTCTTCTATGGGTATGGTTTGTGGTGCCTCAAAACAAGTACAACAGTAACATCAAACATTAGTGATCACAGATCATCATAACAGATAAAATAATAATGAAAAAGTTTAAAATATTGCAAGAATTTTCAAAACGTGACATAGACAGTAAGTCAGCACGTGCTGGTGGAAGAATGGCACCGAGAGACTTGATCAGTGTAGGGTTGCCACAGACCTTCAATTTGTAAACAACAGTATCTGGAGGTACAGTAAAGCGAGGCACAGTCAAATGGGGTGTGCCTGTACACAGGAGCGCGCATATTTGGAAGCAGGGATCACTGTGAACCGTGTCAGAGGCAGACTGCTAGCACAGGTGTCGACGTGGTCTAGCCTCACAAAAAGGTTTGAAATATAGTTCCTCTTTGTTAATTCTCAGGAGAATTCTGTTTCTTTTTGTTGCTTCTCTGGTTATTTTAACATGTAGTTAAAAACCTCAAGTTAATTAGTATTTCTCCCCTCCTCCCAGTCAGTGACTCCTTGTTACCCAGTGTTTGGGTTCTAACCTATTCCCTCTGCCATAGACATTATTGTTGTTTTGGTTGTTTTACATGGACCGTAGTTTTTTTAGAGTTAGCCAAATGTTGCACATCTTTGCTTACTGTTATTTCTTACCATCATTTGTTACGTCTCAGATCTTACAAAATCATTTCCTTCTCCTTTATTGTATCTTTTTCAGTTTACTTAAGTGAAATTATTTTGTTGGTTAATTCTGATTGTTTGTTTCAAAATATCTTTATTTTGTCTTTTTTCTAGGGTAGGGGTTGGTAAGCACTTTCTGTAAAGGGTACAATAGTATTTTCAGCTTTGGGTCATGTGGTCTCTCTTGCAACTTCAAAAGCAGCCCTGGACATATTATAAATGAGTGGTTGTGGCTGTGTTCCAGTAAAACTTCATTTACAGAAAGAAATGATGGGCCTCGGCCCGGCGCGGTGGCTCAAGCCTGTAATCCCAGCACTTTGGGAGGCCGAGACGGGCGGATCACGAGGTCAGGAGATCGAGACCATCCTGGCTAACATGGTGAAAACCCGTCTCTACTAAAAAAAATACAAAAACTAGCCGGGCGAGGTGACGGGCGCCTGTAGTCCCAGCTACTCGGGAGGCTGAGGCAGGAGAATGGCGTAAACCCGGGAGGCGGAGCTTGCAGTGAGCTGAGATCCGGCCACTGCACTCCAGTCCGGGCGACAGAGCAAGACTCCGCCTCAAAAAAAAAAAAAAAAGAAATGATGGGCCTCATTTGGCCCATGGGCCATAATTTGCCAGTAGTTATGAATTCTCAGGGGCAAGCCTCTGTCTCCCTGTCAGAGCTGAGGCTGAGAAGGTCAGCTTTCTCTGTTGTTATTTCTTTCTTTTTTTTTTTTTTTTGAGACGGAGTCTCGCTCTGTCGCCCAGGCTGGAGTGCAGTGGCTGGATCTCAGCTCACTGCAAGCTCTGCCCCCCGGGTTTACGCCATTCTCCTGCCTTAGCCTCCCAAGTAGCTGGGACTAAAGGCGTCCGCCACCTCGCCCGGCTAGCTTTTTGTGTTTTTTTTAGTAGAGACGGGGTTTCACCGTATTAGCCAGGATGGTCTCGATCTCCTGACCTCGTGATCCGCCCGTCTCGGCCTCCCAAAGTGCTGGGATTACAGGCTTGAGCCACCGCACCCGGCCTGTTGTTCTTATTTCTTATTCACAGTCACTGAGGGGCAACCCTTTGGAGCCCCGCTTTCTGCAGGAAGTCCTTGGAGGCGCGCCGCATTTCCATGCACCCGAGAGCCTTACACCCTCCCCACCGAAGCTGGCTTTGGGGGCGGAGGTTGTTTATCCACCTGAGTTTGGGTTTCACTTCCTGCGTTGGCCCTTGTGGCTTCCTTGCTATTATGTCAGTGCAGCAGCATGTTCGAAAGATGTCTGAAACAGCATGGAACAGCATTTAAATTTTTATCAGGAGGGATGTTTGCCTTCATTTGGAAAACGGCAGTCTGATTGCATGTGTGTGTGTTTTTACATTAATCCTGTTTTTTAAAATTAATCATAGATGTTTTGTGTCCTAAAACATTCCCACTTAGATTTAAAAAAGAAGAAAAGGTGTTTTTTTCCCGTGTGGTTTATATGCTGCCCTGCTGAAATATTAAAATGTGTTTGTGTTCTTTTATGGATATGTTTTTGTGGCTGTTATTGTCAGAGATTTGCATATAGTAGATAATTAAATTGTTTTTTGCTTTTCTTGGTGTTAATTGTAGTTGGTATTCTGCACAAAAATGGAAGAGCTTCCAGGAAGAAGACCTTATTTTCACAATACGTTTTCTGAATTTGGAATTTCTAATAGTCATGTTTTTATTTCATTTCTAGAACTTTGGTAGAGCATGTATAAACTCATAAACTTACATTCCTGAGATTTTTAACTTTAAATTTTATTTCTATGTGATAAAAATGTCTAAAGCATGGATTTATGAATTACTAAATTTGGGGGATATTGAGATTGGAAACTGATGTTGCTTTTTCTTCTCTTAGCTGTATGCCACTGGGTATGGTGCAGGTGGCAGACTAGTCATTGGAGGGACAGAGTCGGTGTCTACCCCAACATTGCTTGAATCCATTCAGCATGTGTTTATTAAGAAAGTAGCTGTGAACTCAGGAGGAAAGCACTGCCTTGCCCTGTCTTCAGAAGGAGAAGTTTACTCTTGGGGTGAGGCAGAAGATGGGAAGCTGGGGCATAGCAACAGAAGGTATGATGTGAAGACGTTATTTCAACCTTCTATTTGTCTTTGTTTGTTTGTCTTGATGCTGCTGCAATTTATTGGCTCTTTGTTTTCCAAGGTAACATTTACAGCAATCTGCTCAAACTAAATAATGTGAATGACTCATTTGGCAGAAATAGTGTTACGTTCCAGTATGAAGGCTTACCCATATGACTCCTCTGTGGAGAGGAAAAGTCAATTCTGAGTTTTTGACAAGTCCTAAGTCAGCATTTTTTTTTGTCCTTCTCCCTTAAATCATCCACTGAATCACGTTTGGCATTTTGTGTAACATGCGTGGTACTAGAACTGCACATACAGAGAAAATGGCAGGGGTGAGGAAGAAAGAACACAGCATTGACACCATTTTTTAAACAAACAAACCAAACTCACAAGTTTTAAAAAAATTAATGAGAACTACCAAACAGATTGCAGTAACAGGGGCCTTCCTATCCTAGGAATAACTGAAACACCACATAAAATATATTAAACTGGTCCGGTGTGGTGGCTCATGCCTGTTATCCCAGCACTTTGGGAAGCTGAGGTGGGCAGGTTGCTTGAACTCAGGAGTTCAAGACCAGCCTAGGCAACATGACAAAACCCCATTTCTACGAAAAATAGAAAAAACATTAGCCAAATGTGTGGCGCACACCTATAGTCCCAGCTACTCGGGAAGTGGAGGTTACAGTGAGCTGAGATTGTGCCACTGCATTGCAGCCTGGGTGACAGAGTGAGATCCTGTCTTAAAAAATAAAATAAACAACAGTCCCAAAGACATTGAATATCAGGCAACAAAATACAGTGTTCCCTGAATCATGGGAAACAAGGAGAGTTCTCAGGGATGATGGTTAATGGTACAAAAATATAGTTAGATAGAATGAATAAGATCAAGTATGATACCACAACAGGTGACTATAGGCAACAATAACTTCTTGTATGTTTTAAAGTAACTAAATTATAATTGGATTGTTTGTGACACAGGAAAAGATAAATGCTTGAGGTGATGGATAACCCATTTACCCTGATATGTTACACACTGTATGCCTGAATCAAAATATTTCATATACCCTGTAAATATATACATCTATGTACCCATAAAAATTAAAAATTAAAATGTTTTTTAAATGAAAAATTAAAAACAAGGCAAGTTCTAAAAATTGTCCAATGCACTTCCTGTAGAAAGTTTCCAGGCTGTGACACAGGAAAGAGAACACCAGGCAGATTTTGGCAGACTCCCTTAGTATAGAGGAGATAGAACTGGAAGTCCAGGGAGGTCAAGACATACAGAGTCTACAGAGTACCAGAGTGGAGAGAGCTGCACAGAGAGGACTGTGGAGACCTGCAGAGCCTAATACGGCACTCACAGCTGTGAGGTTGAGGAACAGACCGCCCAAAGGGATGAGAAAGAATAGTCCCCCAGAGCTCACATGGCAGGGAGACGGAGCTAGATCCCCAAACCTCACAGCTTACAGGGCAACGATTAAAGTACTAAGAATGATGTTACCCAGTATTGGTGAAAAATTAGCCACAAACAAATTGTTGCTATCATCCCACCAACAAAGCTTAAAAGCAAGACCTGAAAGGATTAAACTACTTATAAGTAACTTATCACAGAGATCAAAGCTCAAGAATATTTTTATAAATACAAACATGAACCACCCAATAAGGTAAATTTCACAGTTTCCTGCATCCAATAAAAAATTACCAACATGCAGGGGAGCAGGAAAATACAGCTTACGTGAGAAGAAAAGTCATCAGTTGAAACTGACTCAGAAATGGTATCAGTGGTAGAATTACTAGATAAGAACTTTATTAAAATAGTTATTTTAACCATATGCCATATCTTCAGGAAGCTAGAAGAGAACTTGAATGTGTTAGATAAAGCCTGGAAGATATTTAAATGCCCAAATCAAAGTTCTAAAGATGAAAAATACATTGGATGGGATTAATGGCAGATTAGACACTGCAGGAAAAAAAGATCAGTGAACTTGAAGACATAATGAAAGAAACTATCCAGAGTGAAGCAGAAAGAAGACTGTACGAATGAACAGAACATCAGAGAGGTGAGCTGTAGGACAACCTCAGATGTCCTAATATATGCATAATGAGAGCCACCAAAGGAGGGGAACATGCGGGGTTTTGAAGAAATAATGGCTAAAAAATTTCCAAATTTGTTGAAAACGATAAATCCACTGATTCAAGATGTTTAAAGAACCCTAAGCAAAAGAAACATGAAGAAAACTACACGAAGGTGAATGGCTCAAGACCGGAGATAAAGAGAAAAATGTTTTAAAAGCAGCTGGGGTGAGGATGGGCCGGGGTGGGGGGGGCGGGGGGGCGGGGTTGACCAAACAAGTTACAAGAAGAAAGATAAGCCTAGCTGCAGATGTCTCTTAGGAATCATGCAAGCTAGAAGACAGTGGGTTTTCTATAAGTAAAAATTATTGCCAACGTTTTTTTTTTTTTTAACTCAGCAGAAATATTTTTTCAAGAATGAAGTTCAAATAGAGTTGTTTACATAAACAAAAACTGAAAGAACCACAGACCTGCACAACCAAAACCTTAAAAGAATTTCTTTAAATAGGAAGGTTATACCAGATGGAATCATGAATCTATCAAAGGAATGAAGAAATGTTAATGTCATGACGTTTTTCCTTACCATACAGATCTTTGAAAGAGATAATTGAGTATGTCAGGCACATAATACAAATAAATTAAGGTGTTTAAAACCTACACAGAAGTTAATTGTAACACAAAGCCTGGGGGAAGAAGTGGAAGTAGACTTGGGGAGTTCTTACACAGCTGCAGTATAGGACTTCAGAGTAGACTGTGATAAGTTAGAAATGTAGTCTACACACCCCCAAAGCAATCACTGAAATAACACAGGAGTTTTTATCTGATGAACCAACAAAGAAGTTGAAGTGAAGTCATAAAACATAATCAGTTCATCCAAAAGAAAGCAAGAAGAAAATGGGAACAAAGAACAGATAAATAAGCAAGATACAGATTTAAACCTAACACGCAGACACATTTTTTTTAGAGCTGGAATCTTCTTTTGTCACCCAGGCTGGAGTGCAGTGGCATGATCATGACTCACTGCAGCCTTGAATTCCTGGGCTCAAGCAATCCTCCTGTCTCAGCCTCCTGAGTAGCTAGGACTCCAGGTTCGTGCTGCCACGCCCAGCTAATTTATTTTTATTTTTTGTAGAGGTGAGGTCTTGCTGTGTTGCCCAGGCTGGTCTCAAACTCCTAGCCTCAAGCAGTCCTCCTGTCTTGGTCTCCCAAAGCACTGGAATTATAGGTGTGAGCCACCGCACCCCAGCTGCCAAATATGTTAATAATCACATCAAATGTAAATGATTCAAACAGCCCAGTTAAAAGTTGGAAGTTGTTAGAATGGATATAAGAGCAAGATCAAACCATACGCTGCCTTCAGGGGTCCCACTTTAAACACAGACACGTAAATAGGCTAAAAGCGAAAGGACAGGGAGATACGTAGGATGCTAATGTGCATCAAAAGAAAGCTGGAATGCCTGTGTTAATGTCATACAAAGTAGAATTCATAGCAAACAATATTGACAGAGAAAGAATAGTATCCAGATGATGCAGTGGATAGTTCATCAAGAGGACATAATATCTTAAACCTTTGCACCCTTCAGAATAGATCTTCCGGATACATGAAATTAAAATAAAACTGCATGGAGAAATAGACAAATCCACAGTTGTAACTAGAGATTCAAATACCCCTTCTTCAATAATTGATAGAAACAAGTACATAAAAACAATTGATAGAAGATTTGAACAGCTGTCTCAACTAACTTGACCTAACTGACATTTTTTAGAACACTCTGCTGGACAAACTACATTCTTTTCAAGTGCATGAGGAATACCTACCAATATAGATCATGATTTGGGCCATAAAACAAATCTTACACCTCAGAAAGATTCAAGTTATGTACAATCTGTTCTCTGTCCGCAGGGAAATTAAATTAGAAATTAATAACAGATCCCTGGAAAACCTCCAGTGTTTTGAAAGTAAAACATTTCTAAATAACTGATGGATCAAAGAATGAATCAGAAAGTAAATTACGAATAATTTTGGAGAGTGAAAAATGAAAACAGTGTACCAAAATGTGGGGGATCCAGCAAAAGCAGAACTTAGAAGGAAATTTATTGCATGAAATGCCTATTTTAAAAAAGAAAAGTGGTCTCAGAACTATGACCTTAGTATCCATCTTAGAAAACAACAATAAGGATGGATACAATCCAAAGTAAACACAGGAAAGAGAAGGAGTAAGAAAGAGCAGAGCAGAATCCATAACATAGAAAACGGAAACACAATAGAGATAAAGGAAACAAAAACCAGTTCTTTGAGAAGATCAATATAATTGTTAAAATCTCTATCTAGACTCATCAAGAAAAAAGGAGATTACAGATTTTAGAAATATTAGGAATAGAGAAGTTTTCCTGACCCCAGGGTATACAGATACTAAAAAATAATTAAGCATAATGTACAACTTAATGCTAACAAATTTGACTTTTTAGATGAAATGGACAAGTTCCTTAAAGGACACATACTCTTCACAGCTCACTCAAGAAAAAATAGATGACTTGAGTAGAATAGTGATGTGTCTAAGAAATTGAATTTCCTGCAAACAAATGTCTGGGACCAGATGACTGGTGATTTCTAACAGACATGCAGCTAACAGATAACAATTCTTCATAAACTTTTTCAGAACATTGGCAGAGGGAATTCTCAACTCGTTTTTTTGAGGATAGCTTTACTCTGATTATCAAAGTCAGACTCAGCCATTCCTAGGAAAATACAGACCAATATCCTTCATGAACGTAGATGTAAAAGTTTTTAATGTTTTAGAATATTGAATTAAGTAATATATAGTGTGGCCAAGTGAGATATTTTTGCCAGAAATCACAAGTTTGGTTTAACATTAGAAAAATCAATCAATGTAAAAAAGAAAACTATATGATCATCTTTATAAAGAGGAGGAAAAAAGTAATTTGGCAAACTCCAACATCCATTTCTGTAAAAACTCTGAGTAGTCTAGGAGTAAAAGATCTCTTCCTTTACCTGATAAAGGGCATCTCTGTTAACCTAGAGCTTAGATTGTAGTTAACGGCAACAGATGGAAGGCTTTCCCCGAGCTCAGGATCAAGGCAAGGATGTCTGCTATCACCACTTCTCTTCAACAGTGTACAGCAGGTTAAGTAAGTGCAGTACAGCAGTGCAAAGAAATAAAAGGCATCTAGATTGAAAAGAGAATTAAAACTGTCTTTTTTGCAGAAAACATTGTTTATGCGGAGAACTTGATGGTGTTTACAAAAAGTTACTAGAACTGATAAGTGAGGCTAGCAGTGTTGAGGGGTAGAAGATCAATAAATAAAAGTTTCTTATATGTCTATACATATACATATATGTAACCAGAAAGTGAAATTTTAAAATACCATTTACCCTCTTCCCAGAATTGAAAAACTAAGGGATAAATCTGACCCAAAAATGTGAATGACCTGTAGACAGAAGACTACAAAGTATTGCTCAGATAATTTTTAACAGACCTGAAGTCATGAGGGGGCATGCTGTGTTCATGGAGCAGAAGAGTCCGTATTGTTAATTTGCTGGTTATCCTCAAATCTGTAGATTCAACACCTTCTCAATCAAGCTTTCTTTAGAAATTGATAAGCCAAACATAAAACGTATGGAGATGCAAATGGCTTAGAATAGTCCAATCAACTCTGAAAACGAGGAAAAGGTCGGAAAACTTGCACTACCTGACTTAAGCCTCATTTTATAGCTGCAGTAAACAATGTGGTTTGGTGCTGGCGTAAAGAGAGAGGCAGATACATCAGTGGAGCAGAATAGAGAATCCAGAAACTGGCAGGCAGTACTGACGAGTGTGGAAAAATGAAACTGGACTTCTCACAATTTCTAGTGCACAGTTTATAAGAGTGCACAGCCAATTGATGGGAGAAAATACACTCTTTTCAACAAGTGATTTTGAATAATTGGTTAGCCTATGGCAAGAAATGAACTTAAATTCGTACTTTACACCATATCCCAATATTAATTCAAAATGAACCAAAGTCATGAATGTAAAACATAAAACTAAAAAATTCTAGAAGAAAACATGAGAAAATTTTTGTGATTTTAGGTCAGAAAAGATTTTTAGATTGAACTCCAAAAGCATGATTCATGAAAGGAAGATATAACTTGGACTTTATAAAAATTACAAACTGTTCTTTGAAAGACACTATGAAGAGACTGAAGCCATGAGCTGGCAAAGGGTATTCACAATCATATAATCTGACTAAGGTCTGATAGCCAAAATAGATAAAGAGGTTCTTTCAAAACTTAATAAGAAAACAAAAAGTTTGTTATCAGTAGTCACTGTGTTATAGACTAGTGACATGCATATGTTAAAACTCCTTAATGAATTGTTAATTCATAGTAGGGGTGAGGTGCAAACTTTCTTTATAGGGCCAGAAGGTAACTATTTTAGGAGTTGCGTATGATTCTTTTTTTTTTTTTTTAAACCCTTTAAAATGTAAAACCTGTTCTCAGCTCATAGACCTTTGAAAAATGGGCTGTGCTTCGAACTTGGCCCAGAATGCGTGGTCACTTTCCAGCCTCTGAGTCAGAACTGGGGAAGCCCTGCCCTCTGGCCTTGTACTGGAGGGAGGTAGGACGTGGTGACCTTTTGAGTTCAGGTCTGAATGATTCTTCTTGATTGATTTAGCAATTAACTGATTAGGAAGGTGTAGATTGAGAGGTATTTAATACGCTGAAAAATATTTAAGAAGAAAAATGTATTTCCGTTATATTTGGTGACTTTTTTGCAGTCCGTGTGACCGGCCTTGTGTCATTGAGTCTCTGAGAGAAATTGAAGTGGTCGATGTTGCTGCTGGTGGAGCCCACAGTGCCTGTGTCACAGCAGCCGGGGACCTCTACACGTGGGGCAAAGGCTGCTATGGCCGGCTGGGGCACAGCGACAGCGAGGACCAGCTGAAGCCGAAGCTGGTGAGGAGGCGCCATGTGCAGAGGCCGGGGGCTGCACGCTCCTCACTGCTGCTGTCAGATGGGGGCGGTTTGCCACCGTCGCTATGATTTTAAAATTCCAAAGTATTTGCTGTTCTAGATATTTTTGGTTTTAGGGTTGTTGATCATAGCCCCATTTACAAGTAGAAGTTCTTTCTGGTGGAAATAAAAACCATCTTGGTACGTATTTCTTCCATGAGTCATTTAAACATCCTTTTCTTTGTAGTGGTAAATATTGCTTGGCGTCTAGAAAAATGCTTTGGCTTCGAGAAGGCCCACTGTATTTTGGGTGCCAGAAGTGAATAAACAGCCTTCATGGTGATGTAGGGTTGGCTCATCAAAGGCACTAATACCTCCTCCTATCGTTTAGATGCGTGTAGTTCAAATAGATGAAGGTGCTTTCTCTTTTGTCTTATAGGATTTTAGAAATCATCTCTTTGTAAAGTCTTAAAACAGGTACCCCCATAAAAAAAGAATGGCAATGTTGTGAAGCCATTCCTGTGGCAAGCCTTCTTGTGTTATGCTCGGCCAACCCAAGTCCCTTTTCTCTGAAGGTGGAGGCGCTGCAGGGCCACCATGTGGTAGACATCGCCTGTGGCAGCAGAGACGCCCAGACCCTCTGCCTCACAGACGACGACACTGTCTGGTCCTGGGGGGACCGGGACTACGGGAAGCTTGGCCGAGGAGGCAGCGATGGCTGTAAAGTGCCAATGAAGGTACTTCCCATTCTTGCCCTGCCCAGTGCTCTCCCAGCTCACCCCAGTCAGGGGTCCCCAGGGGCCCTCTGGGAAAACACGGCCTCAGAGCCCCCATTACTGACCCTCTGTGTGCACTTTAACCTCCTCTTTACCTTCTTTCTAGTAAATATAGTGGGTAATTGGCTAGAAAGTGTGTGGAGGGCCTAGAGGAAACAAGGTGTTTTATGTGCTGTGTGCGATCTTTTGAGAAGTGGATGGGATCATCCGGGCACTGCGGAGCCCCCCGGTTTATTTAGCACGTAGGCTCACACTCTCTCAGTTCACAGTGGTGTGGAGTTGCCACGGCTCGTGCCTGGGGGGTGCCAGTGCTTGCTAAAGGGACTGCATCTGGGTTAGCCAGGGCCACCTCAGGTGGGTGTCCTGTGAGGAGCGAGAGCAGGGCCTGCACAGCGCCCAAGTCCTGCAGCCCTGGTGGGGTCGGCGGCTCTGCTCCACACAAGCCTGGTGACTCCAGGTAATTTTTTAGCTTTGCCAGAATGTCCTTTGTTCTTATGAATGGGTGGCTGGTACGTGGTTCAGGTCCTGCACATGCTGCTCAGTGACATCAGTGTGTGCACCACACTGCCGTGTAGCCCAGGCGCTCTGCTGGGTACTTGGGAGCCTGGTGCTATGAACCTGTCTCTGCCCAGCCTCCTCTCTCGTGGGGCTGTGGAGTTGCAGGTGTGGCACAGGTGCCTCTGGGGCAGACCCTCACCAGTGGCATGCGTCAGAGGCCCCTTCTTCCGGGAAAGAGCCTGGGCTTTGCACTTTCAAGGGTGAGGATGCTAGGCATCAGAGGGGCTGGAGCAGGATGTCCCGAGGCCATTGTGGTAGGGCCAGACACCAGGGGAGAGCTCATTAAGAGAATGAAGTCAGTTTTAATTTGAGTTTAGAATTGAATATGAGAACTTACGTATGAGAGCAATCACAGAGGCCATGAGGAGCAGCTTGCAGGATAAGGAAAAGTATTGACTGGCAAGTGTGCAGTGTGGAGGGTGGGTGGGGCCCAGTGCTCTTGGCCATCCCTCCGCTTGCCTGCTGCTCCTTCCCCGTGGGCCTCTGGTCTGAGAGGGCTGGGACAGGTGAGGAGAGACACAGGGACTGCTGGATTATGGTGCTGCTGCATGGAGAAGCACGGTTGGGGGAGGCCATGCTGGGGAGAGTCTTGAAGGCCTCACCTGCAAAGCTTCCCCTTCCGATGCCATGTGCTGGGTCCCGCCGGGCCACAGTGTGCCAGTGGGCATGTTGTCAGTCACGGTCCCCCTTGCTTTCTGGGAGTGCTGAGATTAAGTGGAATATGATTTTCAGTTGCACTAATTATTCATCATAGGTACAAGTTTTCAGAATTCCTATTAGATTTAGTTAAATCTCAGTGTGGTTATAGCAGTCAGCAGGGACCTTGATGCTGTCTGATTGAACTTTTTCCCCTTCTAGATTGATTCTCTTACCGGTCTTGGAGTAAAGTGGAATGTGGATCCCAGTTTTCTATTGCCCTTACCAAATCTGGAGCTGTTTATACCTGGTATGCAAAATTCTGTTTAAACCCACTAAAACCAGATTTTAATTGGGGTGTGTGCACCACCTTTTCATGGATGGGAATGTGTACCTTCTGCAGCAGGCTATGGTTGTGTCCTGAAGAGCAGAGGCTGCCCAGGAGGCTGGGCAGGGTGGTCAATGAGATGACCTTGCTCCATAATTTCTATGCTTCCTTCATGTGCAGGGGCAAAGGCGATTATCACAGGTTGGGCCATGGATCAGATGACCATGTTCAAAGGCCTCAGCAGGTCCAAGGGTTGTAGGGAAAGAAAGTCATCGCCATTGCCACTGGCTTCCTGCACTGTGTGTGCTGCACAGAGGACGGTAGGTGGGGGCTGGGCGCCGCAGGACTGAAGCCTGTGAATCTAAGAGGACTGCTTGAGCATAAATGACATGCACAGCCTTAAAAGGGGGCACAGACCTGTCATCGCAGCACTTTGGGAGGCTGAGGCGGGCAGATCACGAGGTCAAGAGATCGAGACCAGCCTGGCCTACATAGTGAAACTCCATCTCTACTAAAAATACAAAAATTAGCTGGGCATAGTGGTGCGTGCCTGTAATCTCAGCTACTCAAGAGGCTGAGGCAGGAGAACTGCTTGAACCCGGGAGGTGGAGGTTGCAGTGAGCCAAGGTCGTGCCATTGCACTCCAGCCTGGCAACAGAGCAAGACTCTGTCTCAAAAAAAAAAAAAAAAAAAAGGAGGCAAAGGCTGGGGCTTATACCATGTCCTGAGAGTCTTATCTGCAGTCAGCAAGGCTTTGGCCCTGTCCTCTTCAGCCCCTGCTGTTAAACCTGTGAAAGAGTTCTACTTATTACTGGGCTGTGCAGAACAGAGCTAGCAGCCAGCCTGAGACGTGTCCTTAGACAGACCTGCTGCAGGCTTGGCCCTATGCTGGTGTCTGGGAACCTGGGTTTTGGGAAGACTACCGTGTTCCCTGGGTGGTAAGTATGGTTCACTGTGCCTGAACTGTCTGTACAAGTGATGTGGTTTGTGCTGAAACCTGCTTTCCTTGGTCTGGAACTTGTTACACGCCAGGAAGGGGGTGCCTGTGTGATCAGCCCCGATGGAAACCCTGGGCCTGGAGTCTGTACCCAGCTTCCCGGCAGACGGCACTTGACACGGCTCAGTGCTGGGGCAGTTAAGCTTGTCCTGTGTGGCTCCTATGGGAGAGGACTCTGGAAGCTTGCTCCTGGTTCCCCCTCTGCTTTGCCGCAGGTCCCCATCCCGGTGCTGGTCTTGCTGTGTGTCCTCTTGCCGTGATACGCTGTAACTCTGAGCAGCAGTGTATGCTGAGTCTTGTAAGTTGTGCTGGAGAATCACAAGTGTGGGGTTGGTCCGGGGAACTCCGACACAATGGCGAAAGGGACTTCTCAGGTCGAATGAAGTTTGTGAATCCGCTGACCTGATATGGAGATTATTCTGGATTATTTAGTGAACCCAGTGGAATTACACAGACCTTTTGATCAGAAAAGAAGGCACAAGAGTCAGTCAGAGATGTGACTGAAGAGGTAGTAGAAAGATTTTCAAAGTCTGAGAGCTCTCTACCCTCTGTTGCTGGCTTTCGTGGAGGAACAGGGTGGGGGAATGGGGTGGCCCCTGGAAGCTGAGAATAGCTCAGCCAGCAAGGAACTTGGACCTCAGTCCCACAGAGAACCGAGCTGTGTCTGAATGAGCAAGGAAACTCTCTCCCCGGGGCCTCTGGGAAGGGAGACCCACGCGGGACTTCTGACCTGCAGAGCAAAAGGATCCTAAGTGTGTGTTGTTTAAGCCAGCCGGGCGGTGGGGATGTGTTATGGCAGTGGTGGAAAATGTGGGTGCCATCTTTCACTAACATGGCTGTCCCGCCAACTATGCTCCTTGTTAAAGCCTTTGGTGAGTTATGTAAGCACGCACCCTTTAATCATTTCACTGTCCTGTGACACTCCCTCAGTGCCTGGCATCATCCTTTCACTTCCTCAGTCTTCCTGGGCCTCTGGCAACTTGACACCAGTTATTTTGTAGCACGTTCTTCAGTCTGGGTTTTTTCCGGTGTTTCTGCCGTAGATTCGGGTTGTGTGTCTTTGATCGTCACAGTTCATCCTTGCAGGTGACCTGCAGTTTGTCTCCTTTCTGATGGTGCTCACTACAGTCGCTTGGTTCATTGCTGTCTGCCGTGCTTTTCACCGTGGACATTGTTTATAATTAACAAGGATTTGGTAGGGACACCTGAATCTACTGAAATATTCCTTTCTTATGCAGCTTTGAATTAATTCATGTATTTGTTTTATCTGAGTGGGAATCATGGATCCTAATGTATTCATTGGAGTGTAGAGTCTTTTCCTGTTTATTTTGATGCTCTAGTTGTGCTCTGTTTGTCTGGCTCTGCCCCCTTGTTGTGTGTCTCCGTTGTCTGGGAGAACTCCCTGCTCTGGCAGAAGAACATCAGCCGCCTCTTGTTCCCGCCATGCCCCACGCCTCGACCTGGCCATTTCTCCAAGGAGCCTGGCGTCTGTGGAGGAGAATGGCCTTGAGCAGACAAGGTCTGGATGATGGGTGAGCTCATTGCTATTGAGGCGTCACCGCTCCCCAGGCCTCCTCCGTGGGCAAGGCCAGGGACTGGTAGTGTAAACAATACCCCGTCACCGCTCCCCAGGCCTCCTCCGTGGGCCAGGCCAGGGACTGGTAGTGTGAACAATACCCCGGTTTATGTTTGATGTTTCCTCCTGGATCTGCATGTGTGTTGAAAGCTATGAGTTCCCACCAGTATCCCCAGGTCCAGTTCGGATCCACAGGGTTCATTCCAGTTTTCTCTTGGCAGCCGTGCAGCTCCTTGCTCTTCTGGCAGTTTGGCCCCCCGGCCCCATGCATAACCAGCGTCTCATCCTCCGGTGCGTGGCTCCTCCCCTCACATTGGGGGTCTTGGCTAACTTCGGACCTAGCACCTGGGTGGAAGCCCTCGTCACTCTTGCGGACTCATTCCCTATGCCCGGCTGCGTCTGCAGAGACGCCCTCCTCACCTGGTGTGTGCGACACCCGCCTCGTGGCTTTAGGAGCAACCTGCGGGGAGCAGGCAGAGGCAGGAGACAAGCACAGGGGAGCAGGCAGGGGCAGGAGACAAGCACAGGGGAGCAGGCAGGGGCAGGAGACAAGCACAGGGGAGCAGGCAGGGGCAGGAGACAAGCACAGGGGATCAGGCAGGACAGGAGACAAGCACAGGGGAGCAGGCAGGAGCAGGAGACAAGCACAGGGGAGCAGGCAGGGGCAGGAGACAAGCACAGGGGAGCAGGCAGGACAGGAGACAAGCACAGGGGAGCAGGCAGAGGCAGGAGACAAGCACAGGGGAGCAGGCAGGACAGGAGACAAGCACAGGGGAGCAGGCAGGAACAGGAGACAAGCACACTGCCCTTGATCACGCAGGCATCACACTTTCCAGACACCCGAGGAGCTAGATTTGACAAGGCTAATGGTGTCTCCAGAGAACGTGAGCCTTGTTTCCATCCTGGTCACCAGGACCTTGCCTGAGAATATTTTCCGGTGGTATTTCTTGGCTGAGGTCTAACACGGTGCACTGAAAAGTGTGATGATTCTCGTGAATGGTGAATCTTACGTTTAGGGTATGAACAGAAACTGCATGTTCTTTTTGTATGTTATTTTTTAAGTTTATTTTTATTTCAACAAGTTTTTGGGGAACAGGTGGTGTTTGGTTACATGAGTAAGTTCTTTAGAGGTGATTTCTGAGATGTGGTGCACCCATCGCCCAGGCAGTGTACACAGTACCCAATGTGTAGTCTTTTATGCCTCACTCCTCTCCTGCCTTTCCCACGAGTCCCCAAAGTCCGTCCATTATGTCATTCTTAAGCCACTGCATCCTCATAGCATGAGAACATATGGCTTGGTTTTCCGTTCCTGAGTTACTTTACTTAGAACAATGGTCTCCAGTCCCATGCAGGTTGCTGTGAATGCCATCGTTTCGTTCCTTTTTATGGCTAGCAGTGTTCCGTGGTGTATATACACCACGTTTTCTTATCCACTCATTGATTGATGGGCTTTGGAGCTGGTTCCTTGTTTACGTAACTGCAAATTGTGCTGCTATAAACATGCGTGTGCAAGTACTTTTTCAAATAGTGACTTATTTTATTTTATTTTATTTTATTTTATTTATTTATTTATTTTTGAGACGGAGTCTCACTCTGTCGCCGGGGCTGGAGTGCAGTGGCCGGATCTCAGCTCACTGCAAGCTCCGCCTCCCGGGTTCACGCCATTCTCCTGCCTCAGCCTCCCGAGTAGCTGGGACTACAGGCGCCCGCCACCTCGCCCGGCTAGTTTTTTGTATTTTTTAGTAGAGACGGGGTTTCACAGTGTTAGCCAGGATGGTCTCGATCTCCTGACCTTGTGATCCGCCCGTCTCGGCCTCCCAAAGTGCTGGGATTACAGGCTTGAGCCACCGCGCCCGGCCTGACTTCTTTTATTCTGGGTAGATACCTAGTGGTGGGATTGCTGGATCAAATGGTAGATCTACTTTTAGTTCTTGGAGGAATCTCCACACTTTTCCACAGTGGAGCATGGAAGATGCTTTCCATCACAGCGCATGTTCACAGAGAGCTTGCTTCTGGTTTTTATCCCCTCCAGAGGGAAAATCTCAATGGGTTGTACTGGTTTCTGTTCCCACCAGCAGTGTAAGTGTTCCCTTTTCACCACATCCGTGCCAACATCTATTATTTGTTTGTTTATTTATTTTATTACGGCCATTCTTGCAGGAGTGAGGTGGTATCACATTGTGGTTTTGATTTTAAAAACATGGATTTTAAGCTGGATCACGAGGTCAGGAGTTCGAGACCAGCCTGACTAACATGGTGAAACCCCATCTCTACTAAAAACACAAAAATTGACTGGGGCATGGTGGCGCGCACCTGTAATCCCAGCACTTTGAGAGACCGAGGCAGGCGGATCATGAGGTCACAAGTTCAAGACCAGCCTGAGCAACATGGTGAAACCCCATCTCTACTAAAAATACAAAAATTTAGCTGGGCATGTTGGCATGCACCTGTAAGCCTAGCTACTGAGGAGGCTGAGGCAAGAGAATCACTCAAACCCGGGAGGCGGAGATTGCAGTGAGCCAAGATCACACCACTGCATTCCAGCCTGGGCGACAGAGTGAGACTTCGTCACAGTGGTTCATGCCTGTAATCTCAGCACTTTGGGAGATGAGGTGGGAGGATCACTTGAGCTGGGGAGGTTGAGGCTGCAGTGAACCGTGATCATGCCAGTTTGCTCCAGCCTGGGCAACAGAGTGAGACCCTGTCTCAAAAGAAAGTATGAAATAAATCAAACAGACTTTTCCTCTTCTGTTTCACATGCAAGAGCAATTTGGGATGTTAGGGATATTGCTATCTGTTCTGATATTATTCCGATGGAGAACTGCTGCCGTTCATGCCTAGTCCTGAGAACTAACACTGTTGGAGGCTTTAGACCAGAGTCCTGTGCCTCTTACTAGAAGAGGCCTGGTGGCCAGCACGAGCTGTGGAGAGTCCTGGGAAGTATGCTCGCCTCTTAGGATGTGTAATTAGTGTGCATTCACATTTAGGTCATACGTAAAGCAGACATTCATGTCTAGGTCAGATGTAAAGTTGACAACTAGGTCAACACCCGGCTGAAGGGCAGGGAGCATTGGTTCTGTATGTGATGGGAAGACATTGTCAGCCATGCATTTGTTGGCCCTAGTATGCACTTCATTCAGGTGAGGTTTATACATGGGGCGACGATGAGGGACAACTGGGAGATGGAACCACCAATGCCATCCAGAGCCCTCGGTTGGTAGCTGCCCTTCAGGGTAAGAAGGTCAACCGTGTGGCCTGTGGCTCAGCACATACCCTCGCCTGGTCGACCAGCAAGCCCGCCAGCCCTAGCAAACTCCCAGCACAGGTGAGTCCGGACAGGCTGGGTGGGTCGGGGGCGAGCAAAGTGTGCTCCTGTCGCATGCTGCATCCTGTCATTGTGTGTTTACAGAGGCTTCTCGGTGAAAATAATTTAGGCTCAGTAAATGTTAACCGAGCAGTGTATTTACGAGCCTCGATATTTGGCTGGTTGTGGTGGCTCATGCCTGTAATCTCAACACTTTGGGAGGCCGAGTTGGACGGATTGCCTGAACTCAGGAGTTTGGGACGAGCCTGGACAACATAGCAAAACCCTGTCTCTACAAAATTAGCTGTTTTCAGAATCCTTAATGGATGTCACACTGTGGCCCCCCCCGTGCCTTTGGTGCCTGAGGGGCTGAAGGCCGTTTCTGTGTTCCAGGTCCCCATGGAGTACAATCACCTGCAGGAGATCCCCATCATCGCACTGAGGAACTGCCTGCTGCTGCTGCACCACCTCTCCGAGCTCTTCTGTCCCTGCATCCCCATGTTCGACCTGGAAGGCTCGCTCGACGAAACTGGACTTGGGCCTTCTGTTGGGTTCGACACCCTGCGAGGAATTCTGATATCCCAGGGAAAGGTGTTCAAGTGGCAGTCTTTGCTCTAGGGGAAACTAGTGTCTTCAGTACATTGTAACCCAACAGAATTCCTGTCCTGGGAATAGAACACATAGAATACGGCTCATTCAGCAAATGTTCATGGAGTGCCTCCTGCATGCCAGGCTCTGTTCTGGGTACTTTATATCAATAAGAAAGCAGACAAAAATTTCCTCCCTTTTGGAGTTTATATTAAAAACAAACAGTATGGTGCTTCCTCTCTGCTTCGTAATCTCTGCCTCTCACCGCTCCAGAAGGATGAGGTGGGCCTTCATAAACTAAGCCTTTGTTCCTGCGGTCCTCCTCTGCCTGCCTGGCCTTGTGGCATTATGGCAAGTTCCACTGACACAGGAAGGCAGGCGATTGGACTGTTTCTCTCGGGATGTCCAGCAGAGGGGGCCAGGAGTCACAGATTGCTTAGCTTGAAGGTCCATGCCTTCTACAGCAATGTGTAGAGATTGCCGGCCAAGTGAGAATTAACAGGGGGTGGTAAGTAATACAGTCATGAGTGAGGGCATCTGAAAGTCACCAGGCAGCTTTTGACCTATAGATGTTGCTAATAATTGGAGCTTTCTAGAGGTTGGGTTAGTTTCTGGCAAGCAGCTTGACAAGATGATCTCGAAGGGGCTAATGATCCTACATTAGTAGGGGCATCTCTGCGTAGGGAAAAGCTTCAGAATTGGATTGAGGAACACTAATCCTGATTGTGATTCTGTGATGTGTTTTGTCAAATATCATGGCCCATTCTTAGTGATTTATTAATAACATTGAGATGTTTTGGAGTCCTGTCCCAGCAGGTTACTTTTTAAAGACTGGTTTTGTTTCCACTTGCCTAGAACGATTTCTGCTGAACAGGACTGGGGCATTCATTTTACTTTCATGTGTGCCTGAGGGTAGAGGTGGTGAGGCTTGTGTTTAATGGAAAGATCTTCTCTCTGATGAGAGAGGCAGAAGAAATCGTGGGCAGGTAAAATGGATAGGAAGTGTAATTTCAATTACTATTCAATCATAAAAAGTAGCAAACTATTAATTTTACCTTCTTTTTTTTAATCCTTCAAAGTTGTGATGATAATAGGCAGTGCAGAGGTAAAAAACCTTTCTTTGCAGGGAGAAAAATGGTGAGAGGCAGGGCACGTCCCACCTGGCCCTGTGCGAGCGTTGTGCGGCTGTGAGCAGGGCATGGGTGGGAGCTGGTGTGTGGTAGGGGAGTGGTGGGCAGCAGCGTCTGGCACCTGCTGAGGTTGCAGAAGGTCAGGGGAGTGTGAGGGCATCTGAAAGGGACCTCTGGTCAGGGACTGTGCAGGCAGCCACGGTTCTGGTCCTGGGTGTGGTGAGGATCGGCCTCAGAGAGTGGGTGTTACTACTCCCGGTCCAGAGCACCAAAAGGGACTCTCCAGGAAGGTGGGCGGGCCGGCGACTGGGAGGAGAGGGGAGTGCTCCTGTGGAGGGGAAGCTGCCCTGGGGTCCAGGCAGGGCCCGTGGGAGCAGGATGAGTCTGGGCTGTGCAAGAGGCGTGGGGCTGAGGTGCCTCCAGGATGCCCGTTCCAGGTCTCCTCTGGCGCTTGGGGCCCTCACCTCCTGCCTTGGAGCAGCTTGGAGTTCTTAGCCTTTGAACTGGGCAAGGGCTCAGCCTCCACTGAGGGACCCTTGCGCTCCCACAGCCCACCCCTAACTGAAAGAACGCACAATTGGCCACTTGGCCAAGAGAGCTGAGACCCCTGCTGACCTGTCTCCTCCCTTTCCATTGTCACGGCTGCTTGCTACATCCTGCACCCTTTCCCCATGGGCATGGCCGACCTGCTCCCTCCTGGGGAAAGGCTGGGTCCTCACTGTGGCGCTCATGTTTGGCCACGCCCTGCTATCTTCACCCCGGGCACTCCCAATTTCTTTCAGTGTGATCACAGCCAGGACCTCTGGTTGGCTCCACGGCGCTCCCTGGCCCTGTGGCTGCTGTGTGGCAGTCAATGGTTTAACATCAGTCCCTGCCGCTGGTGGACTTGTTTGGCAGGGAAATCTTGACTTTGAGACCTGAGTCAGAGCAGGTGCTCGCCAGGCCCAGCCCTCCCTGTTCTGCGCCCTGCATGTGCTGAGCTCTTCCAGCCGCTGGCACACTGGTGGGTGGAGGTAGTTTCCTGAGGGACCTGCCTCTTGCCTGGCCATTGGCACTGCCTGCCCTGACTTCTGTCCCTGTGCGCTTCAATGCCAACCTGGTCCCCTGCACCCTCGCAGCTTGAGAAAAGGGAGCTGGCAGTTTTCTGTTCTTTAAGGTCTTCTTCAAATCAGATCTTAAACAAAACTATGTCATGATTTCTCCAGGAGTGATGCTTTCTGTATCAGATTCTAAATTTTGTCTGTTTGATGTGTTTTAGGAGTCAGCTTTCCGAAAAGTAGTGCAAGCAACCATGGTGTGCGATCGTCAGCATGGTCCCGTCGTGGAGCTGAACCGCATCCAGGTAGCGCATGGAGAGACATGTCCTGTGCTTTTCTTGTAGCCTGACAGCCTTAGAAGTGATGCTTTCGTGGGTGCCTGGGCCGGGACGAGAGCGCTGGTAGCCTGCCATCCCGTGCACCCCAACTTTAAAGAGCAGGCGCCACCTTCCTTTTTGTGGGCTTCTTATATGTGATGTGCTGGGCCTTCCAGGAATGTCAGTGTGTTTCTTTATATAGAAGTAATGATTTATCTCAGATAGTCCAAAAGCACAAACACAGGTCAGCAAGAATGGGGAAAATAAAATCAGCCCTCTTCCCACTGCATGATGATAACCGCTGCTGTTACATTGGGAGGTGTGTGTCTGTTTGTTACAGCCCAAACAGGATCACTGCCTTTTAAAATTTGCTGCGCTCCTCCCTGCCATGGAATAGGGCTGTGGGGCTGCTTGTGTTTGGCAGCTGCCTGCAGCCTGCTCCTCTCTTGCAGGGGTGTGTCCTGGTTTACTCTGTTAGATTTCTCTGATGGTGCTAGGGGGCCATGCCCACTTTTCTGTGGTACAGGCAGGGCTATCTGGGTGTGTCTTCGGTCGCCCCTTTTGTTAAGTTCTGAGAAGTGGAGTGGGTCACAGGCCCAGTGATAGTTTGATGATACATCCGATTATAGGTTATAACAGTTCATGCTCCCACTGTCCTCACACCCTCCCCCCACTGGTAGTTTCCTTTGCCAGTGTCATAGGCCAGAGTTACTAATATGTCTCATGGGTAGTAGTCAAAGAAACGACTAGTAGACCGTTTGTAAGTTTATACTGCTTCAAGTCTATATAAACTCGCAGTTACAAAGAGGAGCCTCAGCCCCTGATGATGATAGCGTGCAGAACTTGACATTTAATGCTCAGATGAAACTGGCCTCGCCTCTTGGATCAGACACAGAGAGCCACGAAGAACAAATTCTTTGTTCCTGTACCTTTGTATTAGCACATGATTTTTACCCTGATGTTGATTACATGACTAGGAATTGTTTCAGAGTTATATTTGGGGGCATGTTGAATTAAAACACCAGACTCTTGTCCTTTGTTGGACAGCTCATGTGACCACATTGATGGAACTGGTCTCTTCACTGACGTCAGAGTGTTTAATGCTAAACTGTATGTCAGTCATGTCCTCAAATAAATAGTTTGTTTAACTAGGTTCATAAAAAAGCTTTTATTTCCCTACGTTGGATGATCGCTTCAGTTTGCTGTGCATCATAAACATTACAGCTTGTAAGAAAGGCCAGCCGATGGCTTCTGCATCGTCTAACCCCAGCGATTGAATACATCTCAGCTTGCATCTCAAAACCGCACGCAGGCGTTTTGGGCCAGGGGCTCTCAGGGTGGGTGTTCAAGCCCCCTCTTCAAGCCTGGGGGTGCTCTGAGCATCAGCGAAGCTTTGGTAAACTAGGATGCAGGTTAGGCACCCTTATTTCTGTCTTTGTATTATCTGAAATTTTTGAGAAGTCATTACATGCTGAATGCCTCTTTCCTACGCATCTTGCTATCCCCAGCTTGTGTTACAAAAATGCTCAGTATGCAATTGAAAAAACAAACTGGGTAAATGGCAAACAAATTTATATTAGTCCTTCTGGCCGGGCGTGGTGGCTCATGCCTGTAATCCCAGCACTTTGGGAGGCTGATGTGGATGGATTGCTTGAGCCTAGGAGTTTGAGACCAGCCTGGGCAACACGGTGAAACCCCGTCTCTACAAAAAGTACAAAAATTAGCCTGGTGTGGTGGTGGGTGCCTGTAGTCCCAGCTATTCAGGAGGCTGAGGCAGGGGGATCGCTTGAGCCTGGGAGGCAGAGGTTGTAGTGAGCCGAGATCATACCGGTGTATTCCATTCTGGGTGACAGAGCTAGACACTGTCTCAAAGCAAACAAAAAACAACTTAACATCAGGCCTTTTTTTTTTGAGACAGAGTCTCGCTCTGTCGCCCAGGCTAGAGTGCAGTGCAGTGGCACGATCTTGGTTCACTGCAACCTCCACCTCCCGGGCTCAAGCGATTCTCCTGCCTCAGCCTCCCAAAAAGCTTAGATTACAGGTGTGCGCCACCATGCCCGGCTAATTTTTTTTTGTATTTTTAGTAGAGACAGGGTTTCATCGTGTTGGCCAGGCTGGTCCCGAACTCCTGACCTCAGGTGATCCACTCGCCTTAGCCTCCCAAAGTGCTGGTATTATAGGTGTGAGCCGCCACGCCCAGCATCAGGCCTTCCTAAGAATCAGATAAACACCCTTCAGCCTAGTGTGCAATGTGGATTGACGTCTGGGGGCTGCTGTGGCTCAGCCACGGCCCCGGGTGCCATAGGTGGCTCCTTCCCGTTCAGGGTAGCATGCCCTTCCCGAAGAGAGGAAATTTTCTACAAATGTGGAAATAGAAGTGATTTTCTGCCCAAAAATGAACAAGGAGAAAAACATTCTATAAATTCAAGGTGTGCACAGGACACCAGCACAGAGCCAGGAAGGCTGCACAGGCGCCTCCATCCCGCCACCCCACGGCTGTGACGACGCGCTCAGGGGCACCCCTCCCAAGGGGATGCCGTGGGAGGGGCTCTCACAGCTGTCTGTGGAAAGTTTCGGAGACGCCAGAACACAGATCATCTTACTGGAGGGTTTTGTTTGTTGGGAGTTTTATTTAGTTTTATAGCAGGATCTGAACGTCAGTACATAAAAACTTTTTTACACTTAAAAATTTATTACAGAATTATTACATGCACATTTCTGAAAATTTAAGGACTTCAGATTAAAGACAGTTAAAATCATCTGTGTTTCTATTGAGCAGAGAAAGTGCTGTCCCACAGGAGCCTGTCTCCTTCCAGGATCATGGCTGCTGTTTTCTGCAGCCTCTGAGCATAGACAGCCTCTACTAGTGGGTGCTGTCACGGAGAAGAGGCAGCCCCGTGGGCTTTGGGGAGCTGGGTGCACCTGTCCTCTCACACGGCCGCCGTGACACAGGACACGTCCTGTTCTTTTCTTGTAGCCCAGTCTCCTCTGGGCATGATGGAGCCTTAAAAAGCTGCTGTGAGTTTCCAGGAACTCACATCTGTGAACACCTAGCCAAGTGTGTGGCATGCAGACAAGTTCATTCTATAGGCAGCTGTGGCTTCTGTCTTTCTTCTTGTATTTTTAGTCTTGGTTATGGCAGCCTGTGCTGTAAGTTGTTTAAACTCAACTTTATGTGAGCTAAAGATAAAGAGAGCTTCACTGGAGGAGTCATCAAAATACATTCTCAGGACCATTTTTTCTTCAATTTTTCTTTTTGACATGCTTCCAGACTGGGCTTCTCAGATGATTCTGACCCACAGCCTCGGCCACCCGCCCTCCGATGCCCCGAGGTCCTGCTGTGGCAGGGGCCCTAGGGCTCCTGCCTTGATGTCTTTGGGAATTGGAGTCCCCTGAGCTTTTGGAAATCGTAGCTTAGGATGAGAAGGATGGGTAGCAAGAGTGACTGCCTGTGTTGGGGAGGCTGAGTGGCCCCAAGGCTTGGAAGTGGGATGGGTGGAAGTGGATGGGTGGAAGTAGATATGGGAAAGGGCTGGCCCTGGCCGAGGTACTCACTGTATCTGCTTCAGTCTCAGGGGCATTGGGTTGAATCTTTGAGTGCTGGGAGTCTGTTCTGGCCTACTGGGAGAGCTGCTTTTGGAGTTCCTGGTGTCTTATTTCCCGAGGTCATGGCAAGATGGTGAAGTGGCGGCAGCGCATAGGGTGTGAGAATGGTCCGTGCCAAGGTGATGCTGCTAGGCCGCAGCTGTAGACGTGGTGGTAGTGTGTGTCATGTTGGAAGGTGTGTTCGTTCAGACACACTAGTCCTAGGGGCTGCTGGGCATATCACTGGCGACATGCCCAATGGGGTGAGGGCAGCAGTCTCGGGTGTTCAGAGTCGAGCGCCCTGGATGGCGGGGTCTGCAAGCAGGTGCGTGACCAGGGAGGGGCCCATGCACAGTGCCTCCTCCTCATGCACTCGCCAGCTCCGCGTGTCCCCGGCTGTGTGTTTCCTGCTGCGGCAGCAGCCTCACGCTTGCTTGCTTCCTCCTCTCCAGGTCAAACGATCAAGGAGCAAAGGTGGGCTGGCCGGCCCCGACGGCACCAAGTCTGTCTTTGGGCAGATGTGTGCTAAGATGAGCTCCTTTGGTCCCGACAGCCTCCTCCTTCCTCACCGTGTCTGGAAAGTCAAGTTTGTGGGTGAGAACTTGCTGGGCGCCCTGGAGCACCTGTGTCCCCGGCAGTGGTCGCCTGAGCCCACGGGGAGCACAGAGGCCACATGGTGCGGGAGCATTGGTGGCTGCTTCTCCCCTGCAGGTGAATCTGTGGATGACTGTGGGGGTGGCTACAGTGAGTCCATAGCTGAGATCTGTGAGGAGCTGCAGAACGGACTCACACCCCTGCTGATCGTGACCCCCAACGGGAGGGATGAATCTGGGGCCAACCGAGACTGCTACCTGCTCAGCCCGGCCGCCAGAGCACCTGTGCACACAGCAGCATGTTCCGCTTCCTGGGTGAGCTTCTCAGCCGCTTGAACTGTGTTGCTGTGCCCTGTGCCTGCTCTTGAGTTAAAGTGTACTGTCTCTTTGAGGAGTGACAGTAGATATCTTGAATATCTGCTTTTAGTTTTTGAGACTAAAAACTAATAAAATGTTACCAATAAAAATGACTTTTAGAGCCAGGCACAGGTGGCTCACGCCTATAAGCCTAGCCCTTTGGGAGGCTGAGGCTGGTGGATTGCCTGAGGTCAGGAGTTCGAGACCAGCCTGACGAGTATGGTGAAACCTCGTGTCTACTAAAAATAAAAAAAAAAAAATTAGCTGGCTGTGGTGGCATGCACCTGTAGTCCCAGCTACTCAGGAGGGTGAGGCAGGAGAATTGCTTAAACCCAGGAGGCAGAGGTTGCAGTGAGCTGAGATCGCACCACTGCACTCCAGCCTGGGCGACACTCTGTATCCAAAAAAAGAAAAGACTTCATGTTGATCGTGCATTTCACCAACATTATGGAAGCGAACAAGGTGTGCTGTTGACTTCTGTGCCTAGCATTGAGGGCCTGATGGTGGTGGACCATTGGAAGCTCTGTGCACAGTTACAGGCACTGGCAGAGCCAGCGGGCCCTGGCCACGTGCTGAGGACTGGAGACTGCCTTGAGCACTCAAAAAATGTGAGATTCTGTTTCTGCATCTTCAATGTTTATCTGAGACTTGGGATCAGAGGGGGTTGAGGTCTTCACCATTGGCCAGTCCCTCCCTCCTGTCCCACTGAGGGTGTGCAGAGTGTCCTCGGCTCTGCGTCCCACCACAGCCAGCACCTCCTGGGCAGGGCTGTAGCTCCCTGGAGGACACTCCCGTGGGGAAGTTCCAGCTCTTTGCTGTCAGAAGAAGAATTGGCCTCTGTGTGGCTTAAACTAGTGTGTGTGCAGAAGGGGTGTGAAGAGTTAGAGGCTTACAGGCACAAAAGGAAATGATAGATGTAGAGGAGGACAGATGGTCTTGAGGAAGGGCCTAGACCTATGATTTGGGTGTTACGACTTCAGAAGGTTCTGAGGCCTCAGTGTGGAGCTGCTGCCAGTGGCGTGTGTGAGTGAGTGGGAAGTTTTGTCATCCTTTTCAAGTGTCCTCTGTCACTTGTGTCCTGAATGATCAGGTGTGCTGCTGGGCATTGCCATCCGAACCGGGAGTCCCCTAAGCCTCAACATCGCTGAACCTGTCTGGAAGCAGCTGGCTGGGATGAGCAGCTGGCTGGGATCGCGGACCTCAGTGAGGTAACTCCTTGGGGCGGCAGGCGGGGCCTCTGGGGTCTTGTTAACAGGCACAGTCTGTTCTGCAGATCTGGTCAGGCTGTGAACTCTGGCCTAACTCGGTGCCCAGGTGATGCAGAGGCTCCTGGCTGTGGGCCATCTTTGAGTAGCAAAAAAAAATAGACCATCTACTTTCTGGTGTTTTGTAACATACACTGTCTTGTCAGATAAGGAAGCTCACTGCCTCCCCTGTGAAGAAGCTGAGCTTTTGGGAAGCCGGGGGGCCGCGAGTCAGGCTTGCACAGGAGGCTCTGTCCTGGGGCGACCACAGCCAGCTCATCCCTCATGGCTGTGTCGTGCCTTGGCTGCAGGGCGGGAATCCTTGCTAGCCAGTTGCTGTAACTTTCTCAGTGGTTAGTTTGAAGCACTTGACTGAACTGTGAATTCTTTGTTCAGCTCCTTGGGTGAAGTACTCTTTCGTTGCTCCTCTTCTGTCTTGGTGTGTGCTGTGTACTTGCAGCCTCAAGATGCACTTGAGGCTGACCCCAGCTCCTGCTTGACAGAGTGTGCTGGGTGGACTGGGATCTGGGGTGGAGACGAGCCCTGAGTCGACACATGGGCTTTCTTTTTCTCCTTAAAAGGTTGATAAAGATTTTATTCCTGGACTCATGTACATCCGAGACAAAGAAGCCACCTCAGAGGAGTTTGAGGCCATGAGCCTGCCCTTCACGGTGCCGAGCGCCAGCAGCCAGGACGTCCAGCTGAGCTCCAAGCACACGCACATCACCCTGGACAACCGCGCGGAGTATGTGCGGCTGGCGATAAACTACAGGTTGGTGGTCATCTGTCTCTGTCGCATTGACACAGATAGCAAAAGTAGCAGAAAATGGTTGCGTGGACATGTGTGTTTTTCAGGAGTGTCATCCACAGTACAGTAATGGATTTGGCTGCAACTATTGCTGATCTGTGGGTATGAAGCTTATTTTGTGATCAGGGTCGGTGTTTATTACTCCTAGCTCTAACCAGAATACCAAGATCAACAAAATCCACCCATTTGGGTCACTGCACCTGAAGAGGCCCTAGTTTTTGCCCCTGTGTGCTTTCTTTGTTGGCTTCCCTGGGACAGGGCTGTGTCTGGGGCTGTCTCAACCCCCTCCAGGCTGTTAGAGTGACACAGAGCAGCCTTTGCCAGGTGTCCAGGTGTGACTATGCACAGGCCTTTGGGCGCCGTGATTCAGGCTTGGCCGGTCATTACCACCACCCACAGTTTCCACTGCTTGTCCCATGTCCCCTGGAAGCACCTGAGAGTGTCTGGATGAGGCCCCATGTGGTGGGTGTGCCCTGTAGGCTCTGGTGGGGGTGGTCCTGGCAGGTGTCCTGGGTGGTGCTGTCCCCATATCGTGTCTGCCGTGGGTCAGCATGGCGTCTCGGGCCTGTGGTGGGTGCACGTGTCTTTCCCCTCTTGGTGCTGGCTTCTCCTGGGGTATCCAGTGGATACTGAGAGTGGTGGCTTGGGGTGTGTGTAGCGGTGGGTGGTCATTAGGCTGGCTGTACCCCATCTCCCGGACGAGATGAGCCGAGTGTCGAGAGAAGTTCGGCAGTGCTGAGCTGCTAAGCATGCTCATGCCATCTGGAGCTGGTGCTGTCCTCCCAGCTGGGAAGTGTGCGGCCGCAGTGCTGCGTGCCAAGGATTGGTGTGAGCAGAACAAAGTCAGTGTCACCGAAGACAGAAGTGTAAAGTGAGCTTTTTCTTCCAGACTCCATGAATTTGATGAGCAGGTGGCTGCTGTTCGGGAAGGGATGGCCCGCGTTGTGCCTGTCCCCCTCCTCTCACTGTTCACCGGCTACGAGCTGGAGACGACGGTATGCTGACCCCCAGGTGGGGCTGCCCTGTAGCTGCCTTTTGCCTGCTGACTCACAAATCAGTGACCGTAGTTCAGAGTCAGAGCCTTGCCCTGTGTGTTGACTGAAGGGAGTGCACTCTGAGCGCGTCCCTCCACCCGCCCGCAGGAGGCTGTATGCGGGCCCACCCGGAGCCCCCAGACCTTTCCCTGCCCCAAACAGGCCTTGGTGTAGAGAGGGAGCGTGATGGAGTCTTGTGGAAATGCCAGGGTGGGAAGCATCACATGGCCCTGACAGACATCCTCCTGCAGGTGTGTGGCAGCCCTGACATCCCCCTGCATCTTCTCAAGTCGGTAGCCACCTACAAAGGCATCGAGCCTTCCGCGTCGCTGATCCAGTGGTTCTGGGAGGTGATGGAGTCCTTCTCCAACACAGAGCACTCTCTCTTCCTTCGCTTCGTCTGGGGCCGGACAAGGCTGCCCAGGACCATTGCCGACTTCCGGGACCGAGACTTCGTCATCCAGGTAGGCTCCTGGCTGGGCTTGGTAGCCCTGGGCTGATGTCGGCCAGTGGTGGCCAGGTCCTCACCCACAGTCCTGCAGCACATGGAAAAATGGGCCTCTTGTGTCTTCACAGAAATGAAAATGGAAAACATCCAACTTCTCTGATGTGAAGGCTCAGAATGTTATGATTATGTGTTTTGGGTACAATTACCTGTTTTTTTTTTTGTTTTTTTTTTTTTTTTTTTTTGAGACGGAGTCTCGCTCTGTCACCCAGGCTGGAGTGCAGTGATGGGATCTCAGCTGACTGCAAGCTCCGCCTCCCGGGTTTATGCCATTCTCCTGCCTCAGCCTCCCGAGTAGCTGGGACTACAGGCGCCCGCCACCTCGCCCGGCTAGTTTTTTGTATTTTTTAGTAGAGACGGGGTTTCACCATGTAGGCGAGGATGGTCTCGATCTGACCTCATGATCCGCCTGCCTCGGCCTCCCAACGTGCTGGGATTACAGGCTTGAGCCACCGCGCCTGGCCTTATTACCTGTTTTTTAAAAATGTATCTGGCCATCCCCAGAATACACCACTGCTGTGTCAGCCCACTCTAGATTTCAAACACACGCAAAGCACGCACTCAGTTGTCTGGTCGAATTAGGTGAGTCACTAAGTAACATGCTACATGCTGAGAAAAATGAGGCTGCTCGTAGGAGTGAGAACAAGGGTTTTGCTTTGGGTTCCAACTCTGTGGGCCAGTGGTCAGAAACAAGCTCGACGGACCTGCTGGGTCACTGAGAGCCTAATGCCCCCGCTCTCTGTTGGGACCGTAACAGCAGTGCCTGGGTGGATGGATCGATAGGGTCCACTTTTCCCAGCATGTGCCCAGCAGAGCCTGACCTGCGTCTCTACCAGGGTTAGAAAAGTGGCCGTCTTTCAGGGTCATCTTGGAGAGTATGCATAGTTTTTTATCTTAGAAGGTCAGTAATTCTTAGTTTTTGTCCATAATTCTTGCTGTTTCTTAGTATCTTAATCTGTAGTGGTCAAAGTTGGGCTGGTAGACTCGTGAGGAGCTCTCCCATGGTCACGTGCCTGGCCCTCCGCCTGCCAGGCCTCCCTGGGCCCACAGGGGTGCTGTGGTCCTGGGGCCCTGTTCCCGGGATGACCATAGAGAGCCGTCGTCTCCATAGTGAGGTGCTGTTTCTTACTCCAGGTTCTAGGAATTAGTTGCACCTTGTTACTCCTAAAGTTGGTTGGATTATGTTTTCTGCTGTTTTGTTCTTAGCAAAATACATGGTTTTGTGAGCACGAAGAGCCTAATGAGTACAGTAAAGTAGACTGCAGCCATGTTCAGTTTCTGATCACGTCATATTTCTGCTCAACAGGTGTTGGATAAATACAACCCTCCAGACCACTTCCTCCCTGAGTCCTACACCTGTTTCTTCTTGCTGAAGCTGCCCAGGTATTCCTGCAAGCAGGTGCTGGAGGAGAAGCTCAAGTACCCCATCCACTTCTGCAAGTCCATAGACACGGAAGACTAGTCTCGCATCGCGCTTACAGGAGAGCCGGCCACGGAGGACAGCAGCGATGATTCAGATAACGAGGATGTCGACTCCTTTGCTTCAGACTCTACGCAAGATTAACAGGACACTAAGATGACCCAGTAAAGGAACCGACACCCCCAACCCGTTCCACACAGGCAGTTCATTCCCCTTCCCCGCCTGGGTTCACGACAACGCCTGAACCGCCATGCCCTGCCCTGCCCTGTCGGGGTCCCTGGAGCAGGCCGGCTGACCGAGGGCGACCGCGGTCCCGAGAGGGCTCCGGCCGCAGCAGGCTCCCACCTCGGGGCGCCGCGACGGTGCCTGGATCTGGAGAGACGCGCTCTCCGCCTCCTCCCACCCAAGCCTCGCACAGTAACAGGCCGGGCCGGGCCAGTTGCGGGAGAAAGGGGCGGGGAACCGGGACCTCTGGGGACAGGTGCCTCTTTGTCCCGGACTCCGGGTGCCCCCGTCAGGCCCGGGAGGCCGCTGCTGGGCGCCTCACCTTGATGTTGCGGTGGAGCGTGAGCGGCAGCGGCTCCTGGTTCTCCTGGAAGACAGACGCTCAGTTTGGCCTTGAACCCTGACAGGGACATCTTCTCCTCATCTCCGGCGGGAGGGGCCTCTCCAGAGCCACTGGTATGGTCGCGACCACCAGGCAGGGCAGCCCGGCGGAGCTCTCACGGCTCTGCGACCCTCCTGTGAGCACGGCTGGAAAATGGCAGGGGGCACCGCGGACTTGGCGGGAGCCCTGTGGGGGCGCTGCTCCCTCGGTTCCCTCTGCTCCTTTCGGATTCCACCCACGGAGGGCGGGCGCCTGTCAAGCCACAGCGTAAAGGGCAACAGCACCGCCGCCCCCGCTACCGCCCGGGAAAGGGCTGCCCCTGCCCCGCCCCCGCTTCTGTCCCCCTCCCCCCTCAACCTGGCGCCCCGCGCGCCCTCCCGGTGTGCTCGCTCCCGGTGCTCCTCCCCCCCCACTCCCTTGACCCCGCACCTTCCTGCCAACCCAGTTGGGCCCTTCCTCACACTCGCCGACTGGGCGGCACAACCACCAACGCGGGCGCGCGTGTGTGTGTGTGTGCGCGCGTGTCTCCCAAACGGGGTGGCTCACGCATGTAATCCCAGCACTTCGGGAAGCCAAGGCGGGCGAATCACGAGGTCACCAGATGCGACCATCCTGGCTAACCCGACGACTGGGCGGCACAACCACCAACTCTGTGTGTGTGTGTGTGTGTGTGTCTGGCACAGCCACCAACTGTGTGTGTGTATCCGGCACAACCACCAACTCTATATGTGTGTGTCTGGCACAGCTACCAACTGTGTGTGTGTCCAGCACAACCACCAACTCTGAATATGTGTATCCAGCACAACCACCAACTGTGTGTGTGTGTTTGTGTATCCAAGGGTGGGGGTGGGTCACGCCTGTAATCCAAGCACTTTGGGAGGCCAAGGTGGGCGGATCACGGAGGTCAGGAGATAAGACCATCCTGGCTAACATGGTGAAGCCCTGTCTGGACTGAAAATAACAAAAAATCGGCCGGGCATGGTGGTGGCGCCGGTAGTCCCTGAGCTACTCCTGAGGCTGAGGCAGGAGAATGGCCTGAACCCAGGAGGCGGAGCTTGCAGTGAGTGGAGGTTGCCTCCAGACTGAGCGACAGAGCAAGACTGGGTCTCAAAAAAACAAAATTAAAATAAAAACTCAAAGGATCACTAGTGGCTATTATCAGCAACTATGTATAAAGAAATAGGAAAACCTACTAAAAATGGACAGATTTCCAGACACATCCAGCCTACCAAGATTGAACCATGATGAAATCCAAAACCTGAACAGACCAGTAACAAAAAATGGGATCTAAGCGGTGATAAAAAATCTCCCAGTAAAGAAAAGCCTAGGACCTAATGATTCACTGCTGAATTCCAGCAAACATTTAAAGAAGAACTAATACCAACCTTACCCAAATGATTCCAAAAATAGAAGAGGGAATACTTCCAGATTCCACAAGGCTAGCATTACCCTGATACCAAAACCAAAGATACATCCAAAAAAGAAAACTACAGGCCAATATCACTGATAAATATTGATGCAAAAAATCCTCAACAAAATATTAGCTAATTGAATTCAACAACACGTTAAAGTCGGGGTGCAGTGTCCCAGGTTCACTCAACCCTTCCCGTTTTCCTCTCTGTGTGTGTCTACTTTGCCGTGTACCCTGGTGGCAGTGGTGGTGGCAATGTTGGTGCGTGGGCCTCCCAGGACAAGGGGAAAGTGAGTATGCCCTCTTTTTGCCTCCTGCCAGGCATCTGCAGCCTGGCACAAGCTCTGGCCGGGTCTTCAGGCAAGGGACCTGGAGATGTTATTTTCCGATTTCTGGATTGGCAACTTGAGGCAAATTCTGGGTACTAGAGTCAGAACGAAGACGAGACTGAATCGGGGGAATCTGGGGTCCTGAGAGGCAGAGACTTGAAACCGTGTAGATCGTGTGGGGAGCTGGGTGTGTGTTCAGGCCAGTTGCTTCTCTCTGCCTCAATGTTCCAGGTACCCTTGGAGGCTCTGAGTGCCTAGGGATTCCTGGAGCCTGGCTGCATGACCTGGCCACCCTGATGCCCTTGTGTTCTCCATGACAGGACAGCAAAGCTGAGGAGAATGGCTCCGACAGCTTCATGCACTCCATGGACCCACAGTTGGAGCGGCAAATGGAAACCACCCAGAACCTGGTGGACTCCTACATGGCCATTGTCAACAAGACCGTGTGGGACCTCATGGTTGGTGTCATGCCCAAGACCATCATGCACGTCATGGTCAATAATGTGCATGCACCGCCTCTTAGGGGCAGGGGGCTCCTGTGGCACTGGGGATGCAGGTGGCCATGTTGGTCTGGGGGAGATGCCGACCAGCCCTATGGGACCAGGTCCGGGGAAGCAGGCACGGTCCAGACCAGAGCTGTCTCAGAAATATAGTGTGGGACTGAGGACAGTGGCCCGTGTTTGTAATCCCAGCACTTTGGGAGGCCAAGGCAGGAGGATAGCTTGAGCCCAGGAGTTCGAGACCAGCCTGGGCAACATAGTGAGACTTGGTCTCTACACAAAAATTTTTAAAAATAGCTGGGCTTGGTGGTGGCACGTGCCTATAGTCCTAGCTACTCGACAGGCTGACATTGGAGGATCACTTTGAGCCCAAGAGGTTGAGGCTACAGTGAGCGGTGATCTCACCCACTGCACTCCAGCCTAGTGACAGAGTGAGATCCTATCTCCAAAAAACATTTTTTAAAAACAGTGCATAGGATTCCTGGTGGCATGATAGGTCCTGGGTCCCCTGCCAGATCTGTGACCTTGGACAGGTGACTTTTCCTCTGGACCACAGTTTCGCCATCTGAGTGAGAAAAGGGCGGTGGGAAGGCAGATCTTTGAGTCTAAGTGGTGTAGAAGCCACATCTGAAAAGCCATACTCGGGGCTCCAAGTCCAGCACACAGTCCCAGCAGGACCCGGCAGGAGGCCAGGGTAGCACAGGCATCAGGTCCCAACCTCCTTCCCTCTTTGCCCACTCTCAGACCAAGGAGTTCATCTTCTCAGAGATGCTCTCCAACCTGTGGGAAGCAGAACACTCTGATGGAGGAGTTAGCAGAGCAGGCACAGTTGCGTGACAAGAGGTTGCGTATGCACCACGTACTGAAGGATGCGCTCAGCATCGTCGGCGACATCAACACGACCACCGTCAGCACGCCCACGGGAGCCCGTGGACAACTCCTGGCTGCAGGTGCAGAGAGTCCTTGCCACACACAGGTACCAGGTCTGGCCCTCATGGCCCCAAAGCCCCCCAGTCCCCATGGCTGAGCCTGGGGGCTCTTGGAACAGGCTCCGTGCCCAAGCTGGCAGACGTGGGTGCTCTCTGGAGCCGTCAGGCAGTTCATGGTTTATGGTGTAAGGGCTGAGAGCTGGGAGGGGGTTGTGTGTGGGGCTGTACTCTGAGGCGGCCAGAGACCTAGAAATGTCATTCTGGGCACGCTGTACCTGTTGTGCAGTCTGAGTCATGCTGCCAGGGCAGGGCATCCAGCTCCCAGCCTGGGAGTGCTGAGAGTCAAATCCACTGCAGAGGAGGGGTGAGTCAGGGTCCCACCTCCCCTATCTGTCGGCAATCCAGTGGTGATCCAGGATAAAACCTTGAGAGTCCCATACACACGGTCAACCCACAACACACCTCACAGGCCAGGTGGGGACACACGGCCCTTTCCCTCCCTCCCAGCTATCATCATAGCTGCCAGTGTGTGACTGAAGGCAGGGTCCCTGGTTCCTGCTGAAGCACTATCGCCAGCCAGCAGGCTCACACACCTTGGCCTGTTGCTCCTAGAGGTCGCCTCTGCTATTCAGCCAAGGGGACCACAGTGCCTGGTGTCCCGGCTGAGCTCTGCTCAGCAAGCCCACCTACCTCCCCTGCCATGGACTCTCCTTCTGCTTTTCCCAGCAGGAAGGGCCCAGCCTCACCTATGCAACCTGCAACCCCCAACAAGCTGAGGCTCCCCTCTTAAGACTTATAAGTCTGTAGCCAGTGGCATCCAGCTGCCTGCCCTCCCTGCCTCCCCCAGGGTCCCTTCAGAGGGTCCTGGGCTTTCTGACCACCCAGAGGGTTCTCTGGTGATCACTCCAGCCACCCATCCCTTTTAGCTTCATCATCCTGGTTCAAGCAGTGTTCTTTCTCTATCAGACCTAGTGACTGTTGCATTGGGATCCCCAAGGCGAGAGGTGGCCCCGGACCAGTGGGTTGGAAAACAGGGTGACCAGAGAAGAGGGAAGCCCGAGGGGGGCGAGCGTTGGTCTTAACAGAGGGTACAGTGCCTGGGTGCCGTGGACGAGGCCAGCGTGTATGGGGTGGGGAGGGCCGCCGCAACCCCAGGCACTACCTGTGAAGCTCTGGCTCCTTCCTCCATCTTCGTCCCCTTTCCCTTCCAGCCCCTCTTTTCCAGGAACCTTGCCACACCCACACCTGTGCCCTCCCCTCCCTGACCCTCCCACAGCTGCTGTGGCACAGCTGTGCTCTGCACTTGCCTCACCAGCTCTCTGCTCGCTTTTCTCTCTCCTGTTTTCTCTCTGCTTTCTCTCCAACTGCCAGCCGATCGGGTCCGGCAAGCCCATCCCGTCCTGAGAGCCCCAGGCCCTCCTTCAACCTCTAAACAGATCCCTCCTCTTCTCGGAGACCTTCCTTTCCAAGCCTGCCTGGGAGGCTGTTCTGTGACTTGACAGTGGCTCCCTCAGCCCCAAAGCCAGCCCCCTTCATCTGTGACTTGGTCTGTTGTAGTGGTGAGCTGACACCTCCAGATGTGACCATTGCTGAAAACTTGTGCCCCTCTCTGTGGTATGCCCCTGCCCTGTTCTATAAATATCTATAAATACATACACACACACACACACACACACACACACACACTCCTACACGTGGCCAACTGCCTCGCCTCTAGCGCTGGGAATCAGTCACCGTGCTGTCCTTCTGGAGTCCTGTGTCCCAACAAGAGAAAGCTGTCCCCTGACATTGCCCCTCCAAAGTGCAGCCCCTCCAGTGAGCCTCCCTGTCATGCCCGGCCTACGGACAGACAGCCCCCGCCATACCTCCCTCCTCCCACCGAGCATGGGAGTGCTGTGCAGGCAGCTGTGTGGCCTGTCTCTACCAGTCCTGCTGTCCCTCGGCTGAGAATCAAACCCATTTCTGGATGGCGGGGAAATGTGTCCTCTGCTGGCTGTGTTGTCTGTGGAGCTCAGGGGATGGGAAAGGCCAAGCCATTTCTAGGGTGCTGTTGGGAGCGGAGAAAAGGCCATACCCTTTCCAAGGGGCACTTTATCTGGAAAGCCCCTGGAGCTTCGCTGGCTCTTATCCTGTGAAGCTGGCTCTGGCCACCAGGGGGCAGGGCCATGAACTCAGCCTGGAGGGAGCCTGCTGGGCAGCTGGCACTCTGGAGGAACAGACAGAAGAGGCTACCAGGTGCAGACAGGAGAGGGAGGCAAGGGGACGGAACGGAAGACGCCTGGGCTGGGTGGAAGTCAGTGCCCTTAGGTGCTGGTACCTGTCTTCCCAGCCACCGCTAGATCAGGCTTCTGAGCCTGCTGGCTGTTGGGGCTGGACTGCGCCCCATAGGCGCCATGGCAGTCCCCGTGGAATCCCCCAGGCGCCACCAGGCAGCATACAGGTAACAAGCCTGGAAGGTCCCCAACAGCCTCGCTGGACATGCTGAAGAGGCTCTGAGGCTCCTCGTTCAGTGGCACAAATTCCAGGACCCAGTGAGGGAAAGGGGAACACACCAGGCCAAGGAGTATGGCTAAATCCGTTTATTCCAAAATAAAAAGCAAAATAAACAGGAGTCGCGTCACCAGAGAGCCACGACCCCATCCCCGCCTCCTTCTTCTGTCCTATGCTAGCAATAAATAAGTTTCCTAGCCACAAATAATTATTAGAACCTCCTCCCCATGTGCCAGCTCCAACTACCGCTAGATACGATACAGAGGCGGCCCTACCCTCTGGAATATACAAAACGCTACACAGACACAATACCCTGGGGAAGAAGGGCCACCCCAGCAGCCCTTGTCCTCCCTGGTCCACAGTTAGCCCCACTGTCCTGCCTCAGCTGCCTCTGTGAATAAGAAGATGGGAGCCCCCCTGAGGGAAGAGTTGCTATGGTGAGAGAAAGGAGGCTGTCAGGCCTCCTCCAGACAAACCAACTCCAGCAGCCTCTGGCTCTTAAATAACAATCATCAGCATCCAGAAATGTAAGGACTCAGCCCTGGTCAAGGTGGCAAAGGGTCTGTTTGTCTTTACCCATTAGAGGTCTTGTCTTGCTACCCTAATTGTAAAGGGGTGACTGGGAAGAGGTGTTAGGGACATGGTGGCGGTGGAGACTCCAGCCCCGCTTCTCCAGGCTTTGCTGACAGGGGCTTGCCTTTAATTTTTATTTTTATCCCATGACTTTTTTAAATCCCATAACTTCTTTTTCATCATTTTTTTGCAACTTTTCATGAGACTTTTTTCTACTTCTTTGCCACAGGTTTTTTGCCACAATTTTTTACATTTTTTTATCCCATAACTTTTTCACCCCATAACTTTTTTAATCCCATAACTTTATTTTGTGTTCTTTTAATAAACACGTGCATAGTTTTATTACAAGTTTGTAAAAATGAAACAGATTATCTCATGCCAAGCATGCCCAGCATTTGCACAGTATCAATACCTTTAATACCACAGTTTTCAAGACTTGCAAAATAAAATTTTAAGGCAAAAACAGCACTTCACAACAATTTAAGAATTTATTACATTACAGTAGCATGACACCAGCAGACAATAATGCCACGTTAGGCAAAAGTCTTTCAGTATTTCCTTATACATTCTGTTTACAAGAATTCATAAATTGGTAAAATTCATTCTAAGAAAACTTGGCAAATAAAGCTTTGGACTGGAATTGGCATTTCTTTCTCTACTTTTCCTTCCCACCGTTTCTTTCTTTTAAACTACAGTATTCATATTTTAAAATGTTTTAACTTATTTCAGAACATTGATAGCAGTTACATTTTTTAATAGTTGTATTATTTTAAAATGACTAAGATTAAGTTTTAGAGAAACTATATTATGGATAGGGCTGATTGATTTACATTTTCAAATTTTCTAAAAATCAGCTTTGGTATTAGAGCTGATTTTTGTTTTCATATCTGGAAAACCTATCAGGTTTAATCAAATACTTTCAAAATGATTACTATATATTGCAATCTTTAAATAGGTGTTTTGATTCTTCCTAAGGAAATTGAAATTTAGTCAGTTGAACTCACATTTTAACATTCTATGTTTCTGATGAACTCTAACCTTCCAATGTTGCCTTCTAAGCAAATCGAAAGGTGCCTTACACTGAATGAGGAAGAGCACAAATACTTGGCTGAATGAGGTATCGCAAAAGACTGCGTGCACTTTGAAGAAAGACTTAATAACATTGCCATTCTTTTTAGCTTTTTCTTAAATATATGACAAATACCTACACAAAGAGTGGAATTTCAGTTAATACAGTAAATTTATTTTCCAGACGGACATTCAGCTGAAATACGCCGGCGTGTGATTTAACCCATCGGCACCTGATGAACACAGTATGGTCAGATTGGTCACAGATGCTAAACACTGAAGGTCATGCCCAGTCACTGATGTTTATCAAGGTAAAAGTGAAGTGATTTCAACGACAAAAGTACCTTCGAAATAATTTATCCATGTATTAGGTAAACCCAGTTTCAGAATGATAAAGAAAAAAAATTACACAAAATAATGTGGCCAATTCACAGTGGTCCAATTTCTAGCCTGAGGGTTTAAAATGGACTTAAAGTAACTGTCTTTAAACTGAACTCAAAGAATGCAAAAGCGGGAAGTTCAGAAAATAAAAGGCAAGAACAGGACTTTAAGTGCATTTTAAACCCATGGGCTAGAAATTGTACCACTGTTAATTAATCGTGTTATTTGGTCTAACATTTTTTCTTTATTATTCTGAAACTGGGCTTATCTAATACATTGATAAAATCATACAATTTGGAAGAGTCAGTTGAAGTCACAAGGACCCGATATTTGCTCTTTCAGTGAATGCGGCAAATCTGTTATTCCATCGGTAAAATCGTATTTTGGTCTCCTGTTAATGTCATATTTATAAAAGTGTCATGACGATGCCAAATGCTGAAAATGGAGATGGTCTCGTAACTAGAAATCCCCACCCCAGGAAGCACACGTACACATCTCCCTACATGCTAGTACTGTGATGTGTTTTGGAACACAGACATTAGAACCTCATGAAGTTTTAACTGTTGAGTCTTTCCCAAGCATCATCAAGTTATGATTTAGGCAATGTGTGACTGAAATTCATTCATTCATCGTGCATAGCCACAATCACATAAATATTGCACAAAATACGTCCCTAACTGAAACCAAGAGGTACAAAAGCATATTTCACTCTTCGTAAAGAGGTTTGTGAGGAAATACCACTCTGTGATCGTGCAGACACGTTTCCTGATAATACAATGACATTCACAAACAGTAGATTGCACTGCGGTTTCTAAACATTTTAAGTTTCATAAACTTCTCCTTGATTTTCAAAGATAGTATAATACTGTCTACTAAAACTCCTTTTGTTTCAACTAAGTACTTCTGCATATATTAGTTTATGATAATGTTTGTTATTATTTTTGAAAGTGTTTTCCATTCAAGGAAAAGAAGTAAATTCCTATGTCAGAGTAACCAAGGTGGTTGAAGAATAGGTACTAGCCAGAGAGGTCTAGATGGTAAAATCAGTCTTTAAGCCTCAAAGAATCTCGGTGAACAGAAAGGAAAGCCAGGCGTCACACAGCTTTCCTTCACTCTAAATCATTCTTGACTAGAGCCTCTATGCCTGTTCCAGAGACATTAAACTCTTAAAGGATTTCTTATGATGCGTACTAAATACATTAAGAAGAATGCCAGCCAGCGCCCTTTTGTGTACTGGGTGCTATAGTCATGTGATTAAAACAGGTAACATGAACTCTAACTTCAAAATGTATTCCAGATACCAATGCTCTAAGCTAGGAAAGGTTTTCCACATCCACAGTCAATGATGGGAGCCTTTCATTCCTCAGAAATAATCCCTTTTTAGGTCATGGAAAAAGAGTACAACTGCTGCAGCTCGTGATGCAATATCTTCATGAGCCCAGCGCGCACACAAATCCTAAGGGAACTACCATAGTACAGCGCTCATTCCTGGCACCGGAACCAATGAAACACACTCTGTCCCGCACACACCTGCCGGAGCAGGCCACTGTCCTCTTCTGCGAGATTTAAAAAGCTCCCCCAAAACGTTATTACTCCCATCACCAGTACACAGAAAATGGGGGAAAGGCTGTTTCCAGTTCTCGGCCTTTAAACAACTCTAAATATCAGTACTCACGGTGGCATATATTACAAAGTAATCAACAGTGCACACTTAGGAGCAAACCACATATTGAGCTAATGAAGAGCTCACTGTGATTAAGATTGGATCAAATAATAGTAAAACATAAGCAAATTTTATCTGAATTCTGTCATGAATATGCATGCTACGATAACATTAAAAAAGCATGACAGCCTATTCCAAACGGTAAGAACAGTTTTGTGCAAACAGTGGGTCTTTGGGTGTTTGAACTCCCACCACGTAAGGGCAAACTCGATATGCATGCTAATGACCTACAATTATGAAAATAAAGAAAAATGCTAAAGGATGCCAGAGTGAACCTCAGTGAAGGCCACAGAGACCCACGCTCTTTTAAATTTTTACAAATAAACTATAAATTAGAAGCACAAATAATCATGAGTGGCTCTAACATTCAAATGAAGTAAATGGATTGTGTAGGAGATTAACTCCATAACTTTGTTTCTTTTTCAAAAATTTCTTGACCAGCTCTTTGATGATGGTGATGTTTATCTCCTCCTTCTCCGCAGCCAAGCCCTGCAAAAGAATGGCACAGAGCGGTTGCTGCTCAAGCCTGGGTGCTCCTGCACGATGGGCTGTGCAGTAGGGTTGTCGTTGGGAGAACCCTCCTTGGACTCTCCTTGCGCAGGCTCGGCGCTGTCGGTGAGGCTCACCTCACAAAGATCTTTGGAGAGAGGGAGGTGGGGATCTGAGCACAGTGGGAGCGCCCCCTGCTCCTGCCTGCCCGCCCTGCATGAGGGCTCTACTCACCACTATGCTGGTCGACAGCCCCAAGCTCCTGGGGGGGGTGGGGCTCCTGGACTGGGTTCATGAGCAGGGTTCTGGGCAGCGGCCAGGAATTTGCTGTGCTTGTTGTTGCGGTCAGCACAAGCCACAACCGCATCTCCTGCAGCGCCAGCAGCTTCACCTGGAGGGAGGGATGCTCAGGTGTCACGCTGCTGCCGGCACCCACCCTCACGCCCACCCCCACCCCCGCAGAGATGTCGCACACCCTACCTTCATCTCCTCCCTGTGCTGGACCAGCCTGATGATGTCCTCCTCCCATTGCTGCATCTTCGGCACTGTCCCCTGCCTCTGTTATGAGGTGACGAACATTCCTGCGGGAGGACAGCGCTCAGACGCTGGAGCCCCTCCGAAGGCCCTGCAGCTCCCCCTGACATGTCCTGGCCTCCCACTCACTGATGGCATCTCTCCCTCCAGTAATGGATGAATCGCAGTTCCTGTTTCTTCACCAGCTCACTCAGGACCGCCGTCTTCTCCCGATGGTCCATAATGCCACTCCGGAGCCAAAATAATGGGGTCACATCTCGGCAGCAACCTGCCCTCAGGTAGCATTTTCAAGTCATGGCGAAGCTGGAGGTGAGTCCTGGCATGGGCCAGCTTCCCTATGACTTCCTCAGGGCCCGGTGGGTCTCCCCACTCACAGACTCGCCCCCAGTCCCTGGGGCTGGGACCGCTGCCTCTGGCTCCTTCTGGGCCGAGGCCACCCAGTGAGCCAGGCGCTGGCAGCACACCCTCTGCTCTTTCACCTGCTCTCATAACCGTGCCTGCTCCTCCTGGGCACTGGCTCCAGTGGAGCTGAAAAATGCCACCTGAGGGCAAGACGTGCACATTCGTATAGGGGCATACACAGAACAAATGGGGCAGAAAGGTGGAGCGCAGCCCCTTCCCTTGGGGCCTCAGAGAGTGCACCTGTTGCTCACAGGGGAAATGGTGTCTGACCACTGGCTCTCGGAAGGGGTGAGGGTGCAGAGAAATCAGAAGGCAGGGAAAGTAAGAGCATAAAGGGGTTTTCGAGGGACCAGAGAGGAAGATGGCAAAATAGGTGCAGGGGGAGTCAGGCTCACCATGGCCTCCTAGCTGTCCAGGTCCTCCTCCTCACTGTCCAGATGTCCTCTTCCATCTCCTGTGGGGGGTGGCCAGAGGGCTCCTCAGACAACCCAACAAGGCAGGTACTGTGGGCCCAACTCTGCCCCCACCCTCACTATGTAACCCTGAGCCAGCCCTTCCCAGAGAGGAATGAGCTGCTCTTCTTTATTTTTCCTTTTAAGAACCAAGATCTTGCTATACCGCCCAGGCACAGTCCTACTACCGGTCGGTGCAGGAGTTCTGACCTGCTCCGTTTCTGACCTGGGCCAGTTCAGCCATCCTTAGGCAACTTGGTGGCCCCCCGCTCCCAGGAGGTCACCATATTGATGCCGAACTTAGTGCAGGCACCCAGTCAGCATAATGACCAGCTGTTCTAAAGGTCTCTTCCAACTCCTCAATCCTGTGCTGCTCACAGTCCCCCCTTCCTCCTGGGGCTCTCTCCTCTTCCTCTGAGTGGTCTCCCGTACCTTCCCCAGGGAGAGCCATGAGGCACAGCTGGGCCGTTAGCTGCTGATTCTGCTGGCTGGCAGCCTCCAGGTGTTCCTAAGGGGCCAGGAAGGAGTGAAAAGGCACGGAGTTTGCCAGGCCGTCCCCCTCATGGCCCTGTCCTCAGCAGCTCCCTCCCCTGGATCTCCTGCAACTTTTGGCGGGCCATCTCGGCCACCACTTTGCCCCAAGTTTCCTGCTGCTGCTGCAGCTGGTTCATTAGCTGGGTCTGCTGCGGCAACTCTCTGTGCAGCACCTCCTTCTCAGAGGTCAGCTGCTGATAGGCAGCCACCTGCTGCTGATAGGTGGCCATGTACTGCTGCAGGTGACCCAGGTAACAGTCTGGCTGCTGCTGCAGACTGAGCCTCTTGGCTCTTCAGCTCCACCTGTAGGAAGACCCTGGGTATGAGGGCACATGGCGGCTGGCTTCCAGATTCTGGGCCCATTAATAGGGTAGCGAGGGCACTGTGGGCTCTGTTGCCTGCCCAGGCCCCTAGCCCCTTACTCCAGGCCTAAGTGACTGTCTCCCTTTCCTAGAACCCCATGCCTCCTTCCCCAGCCTCAAATCTCATACCCTTTTCTCACCATTTAAACTGTAGGCCACAGACTGGTGGAAAAGCAGTGGGAGCCAACCACTATGTGCTAAGTGTGCTACATGCCTAATGGTTTCCATGTATTATCTCATTTAATCCTCAGCACCTCTGTAAGGAAAATGCTAACTTCCTTTTGAAGTTAAAGAAACAGAGATGGCCGGGCGCGGTGGCTCATGCCTGTAATCCCAGGACTTTGGGAAGCCGAGGCGGGCAGATCATGAGGTCAGGAGATCAAGACCATCCTGGCTAACACAGTGAAACCCAGTCTCTACTAAAAAATACAAAAACGTAGCCAGGCATGGTGGCAGGTGCCTGTAGTCCCAGTTACTCGGGAGGCTGAGGCAGGAGAATGATGTGAACCCAGGAGGTGGATCTTGCAGTGAGCTGAGATTGCACCACTGTACTCCAGCCTGGGCAACAGAGTGAGACTCCATCTCAAAAAGAGAAACAGAGACTTAGAGATGCAAAGTACTGGAATGGTGACCAGTGGAACCAAGGCTGGAATCCAGTTTTAATCTAAGGAGCCTTTTTGTTTTGTTTTGAGACAGAGTGTCACTCTGTGGCCCAGGCTGGAGTGCAGTGGTGCAATCTCAGCTCATTGCAACCTCCACCTCCTGGGCTCAGGCGATTCCCATGCCTCAGCCTCCTGAGTAGGTGGGATTATAGGCATGCTCCACCATGTCCAGCTAATTTTTTTTTTTTTTTGTAATTTTAGTAGAGATGAGGTTTTACCATGTTGGCCAGGCTGATCTCAAACTCCCGACCTCAAGAGATTCTCCTGCCTCAGCCTCCCAAAGTGGAGGGATTATAGGCCTGAGCCACCGTGCCTGGCATTAAGGAGCCTCTTATACCACTGTGTCTTCCCCTATGATTGGGGGGCTCCATGCCTCTAGCTGGGATGATGATTTCCAGACCTGGGAGGAGCCCAGGGCTACCCACCTCTAAAAGTCAGAAGGCAGGAAGGAAGAAACAGTCACAAGACTGCCCTGGAGGGTGCTGGGGTCACCTGCCCCCTGGCTGCAGCTGCCTCTGGCCTGGCACCTCCCCTCCCCAGAGGCTGGTGACCGCTTCCCAGCCCTTCTTGCTGGGGGGTTACAATCTACTTCACCTTGCCCAGCTTCTCCAGTAGCTCCTCTGCTTGCTGCTCCACCTGCAGTGCACTCTTGTTCTCGTTGTTCTGGACAGAGAGAAGCAATCAGCAGCCACCCACTGCAGCTGGAGACCCCAGAACTTGGTGTCTGCCTCCCATGGCACCGGGAAGGGTGGAGGCAGGTTAGAAAAATCATCCCCTCTCTCCCACAGCCACCAGAGCAGGGCTCTGGCTCACAGGTGCCTTTAGAAGTAACATGTCACGTGAGGGCTACACTGCCCCATTTTACAAGTTGGGAAACAAAGGCCTGGAGGACTAGGGAGGAGGGCAGGCTCCCCAGGTGGGGCAACGCACCAGCTCCTCGACGCCGCTCTGTGGCTCGGCCAGCTGCTGAAGCCTCTCCTCCTGCTCCCGAAGCCTCTCCTCCTGCTCCCGAAGCCTCTCCTTTTGTGCCTGGTTCAGGAGACTTACGTGCTGATGGTTTTCCACCTGGGCCTGGAGCTCTGCTGACACTCTCTCTAGTTCCTTCCTCAGGTGCTGCAGCTCCTCCTCAGGGGGCACTGCTGGGGGCTCCGGGGGCAGGGGTTCAGCTGAGAAAGGAAGCAGACAATAAGGGCCTCTGGATTCTCAAAAACAAAAACAAAACAAAACAAACCACAACAACAAAAAAACCCCTCCTCTTGGTGCACAGCTCCTCTCAGGCTCCCCAAACTTGGCCTCACTGCTAATGATTCCTCGCACCCGGATGGTAGCCAATCTTCCAAACCACTTTCAGATGGAGAGCACTGTGGGTGACTGACAATGGGCCCCCTTTGCTGATGGGGACACTCAGGCTCACAGAGATGACAAGATTTGCCATCTCCCGGCACAGACCTCTTTCCCTCTACCTCAAAGCCCTTCCATCCACCCACCTCCCTGGGGCATTCTAAGCCCCCCCACAGCCCTCTGATGCCAGGCCTGCTCCCAGGTCACGCCAGCCCCATCTTACCCATCTGGTTTTTGAGTTTGGACAAGCGCCTCTCCAGCTTCTCTACCAGACGCATATTATGCTGCTTTTCCTTCTTCAAGGTGCAAACCTGCCCAAAGCGTAGGGATAAAGGGCCCTGGAGAGAGGGGCTGTTGCCTGGACAGGCTGCCGTCTCCCTCTCTGCCCCCACCTCCACAAAGCCCAGACCCATGACCACCTCTGGCTGTACTATTCCCATGTTAACAGATGCTTAGAAAGATCCAGTGACCGATCTAAGGTGGGGGGGGCTGAAGGGTCAGATCTCACCTCCTGCCACATTTTTCTCATCCTCTGCTGCCACCGGGCCCTCTCTCCTTTTAGACGTTGAGCATATTCATCTCTCTCTAGCTGGACTTGTTTAAGTGAATCCTCCATCTGCAAGAATGGGCACAGAAGTTAGGAAGGGCTGTCACTGGTCCTCACCTGCTCCTGGCCACCTGGGGTCATCTTCCTTCCCTCCCTCCCTCTGTAAAACCTCACCTGTGTCAGCTGTGCTTTCAGCAGTGCCTGCTCCCGTATGGACCGCTCTAACTTCCACTCCATACGTGCTTTCCTGTGGCTCGAGGACTGGATGGTGAAGAGTGAGAAGTTTCTATATAGGGAACCTGGGCCATTCCATACAGTGCCCCTTAAACAAGCTAGGGCTAGGCTCAATATACAACTCGGTCAGTAAAGATCGAGGCATTTCCAAGTCTGTGGTCTGGTTTTTAAAAGAACTCAGTCAAGTTGGAAGGGACAGGGAAAGAGATCGAATTTACAGCTGGCTAACAGAGGCCCAGAGAGATCAGATAATATTGCTATTGTTACTACTGTTATTATTACCACTGTCTGAACCTTTATGGAGTGCGTCACCAGGTACCATGCTAGCAATCCCCTTTAATTCTCGCAACCACCACAGGAGACAGTTACTATGATTCCCTCTATTGTGTACATGAAAAATCATGGAGTATTTGAGGTGAAGCGCTTGCCTAACATCACTTAGGCAGAGCTGGGATTTGAACACCCAGGTCTATCCAATTCTCTAAGCCTATTTTTCTTGCTGGGGATGGGGGCACAGATAGGAAGGGGAAAATTAATCTTTTGTTTACTTTCTGAAAGGATGATACATTCGCATAGTTCAAAACTCAGAAGGTACAGAAGGGAAGTATCTCCCAGCCACCCTGTTGCTCTCTCCTGAGTTTTCTATGAACCTTGCAGACATGTTTTCTGTATATTATCATAGTATGTAAACACACACACACACACAGAGGTTTCCTCTCTCTACAGAAATGGTAACATACTAAAGGTACTCTTCTGTACCTTCACGAGTAAAGTACCCAATATCCCACCTAGGGCTTGGCTAAGACCCCAGTCAGGTAAGGGCAGGGGAGGCACTTGGCCTCCAAGTTCTGTGTCCAGTGCTCTCTCCCCACCGCAACCCCCAACCCAACCACAGCAGCTGACTCAGCCCCAGGCTGCCTCTAACAACCAGACACAAAAGCAGTGAGAAATGGCCATGCTGCCTTCTGGGCAGGACACTCCATCCTGTAGAAGGGACCTGTAGGCTCACTCCTCCATCTGCGAAGCTGGACTCCCAGGGGATGGGGCAGGTGGTCAGACTCACTCTGTCCTCCTTCTTCTGTGTGGCGGTGATAGCAGAGAGAGCCCACTCTAACTCTCCTTTACGCTGCAATGAATGTTGCAGGCGGCCAGCCAGATCCTTGGACTCCTCTGTAATGAGAGAGTTGAAATTGGGGCCCAAAGGACTCCCCCTAAAGACCTGTCAAAGTGCCAGGCTGAAGGATGACAGGGTGCCCAGATTCCCACCTTCTAAGTATCTGAGAGAGCGTTTCATGTGATACAGGTCCGTACTTAGTTTCCCCTTCTGTATATTCAATCTCTGGACTCGAACCTTTGGGAGAAAAGCCAAGCAAGTGCTGAAAGAGAAGGAAAGAAACATTCTCCGGAGGACAGGAGAAAACTTCACACCCTCCACTCACCTCTAGCTCCCTTTCAGCTTTCTGTTTCTCATTGTTTGCCTTCTTTTCCTATAGGAAGAGGAAGACAGAGCTCTTACCAGAGGGAGGCAGAGATGGCACAGCAAGAGACATGCCCCAGAATGTCATCAGTGCCCCAGGACAGGCCCACCCATGGCGTCAGGTTATCAGGGACCCTGTGGGAGTGGGGTGGAATCTGAGGGGTGAGCCTTCTTCCCCAGGCTGGGAGTGGGCGAGACGAGACTGGGGCCTCTACATCTGAGTGCCCCCCAAACCCAGCGGTCATGTCGCGAGGAAAGAAGGAAATCATGTTACTTCTTCCAGCTGATGTTCCACTTGTTTCTTCTCTTGTTTCTGTGGGGAGAGTCAAAGGAAGGTGACGGAGGGCGGCCCCCTCAACTCTATTCCCCAGGCCAGGAAGCAGTAGGCAGGGCCCAGGAATGGATTTTAAAGGCAAAGTTCTCAGACATAATGGCAACACGAACTGGTCAACTCTCCTCAAGCTCCCAAGGACAGAGGATTTGGGTCTTTGTTGGTTTTCACTCACAGCCACAGAACTCGAAGTCTGAATGTGGAATCTCTTGAGAGGACAGTAACATAAACGTCTAGAGATGGAGTTTGAGAAAGGCCCCCCCTTCTGCCCGCTTGTGATTTAGAAAAGTGCGTTCATTCAGTAAACATTTACTGAGCACGAATGGGCCAGGAACGGTTCTTCACAGCAGATATAGGACAGAAAATGACAGACAGGAGCCCTTGGCCCTGAGGTTTCCATTCTAGGGGCCCTTTAAGTCTCGGACTCTCAGAGCTAACAGACACCTTTGATACTCACTACCTCCTCTGGAAACGTGAGCCCAAAAAGCAGAGGCGGCTTGTCTAGAATCAAAGAGCAAATTAGGGACTGAGTCACGGCAGAAATACGGGCCCCCTGACAACCAGTCAGGCTTGCACTCCCCCGAGAGGCAACAACCCCAGGGTGTGTGTAGCAAGGACTAGAGCAGGGGTGTGTGGAGAGGAGAGAGTCGGCAAAGAGGGCAGCAAAAGAACAGCCACGCTGCGTGCTCTGGGGTCCCTCCAGGTGAGGTCTGGGTGCCCCTGCTCCCTATTTGCCCTTGGCACCAGGGGCCCCCAGTCCCTTTCTTCAGGGCCCCAAGGGGAAACTGGAGCCCAGGATTGTCAGCGTGGAATCAGGGGACCCCACTGGACTCTTACCAAAGATTTGATGGTGTTCTTCAATAGACTGATTTTGACCGGCCTTGAGTCCAGGGCTGCTGCTAGTTCTTGGGACGGGCTCTGAGGCGCATGTAGAGAAGAGGTGGTGGAGGAGGAGTTGGGGGAGTGGTAGGGAGAACAATCATTAGGGCTGGGGTGTGTGTGGGCTATCTCAGCTGGCAGGGGGCACCCAGTCCCCGCTGTAGGAGGAGGGTGGAGGGCTGGCCTGCAGGGTCACTGCACCTCCGCTCAGAGCCTTTTACCTCCAGATCCTTGAGGGGTGCGGATGACGTAGGGCCCTCTCCGTCGATACCTGTTGCTGACTACAAGAGATGAGAGTGCACATGGAGATGTTCTGTCCCTCAGTGTCTAAGCCCTCTGACTTCCTTTCTTCCCCATCAACTGGCAACATTTTCTTTTCTGCCTATCTTAGAACCTTTGTCCCATAACTCCTTTGTGCCAACTTCTCTCATGGTTCTTATCTCCCCACCATCCCACCCTGGGGCCCTTTCAGTGACTCCTGATGGCAAGTGGCTGTTCTCATTGTCCTGGCTTCCCCTTGAGACTGGGGATGAGGAAAATCAAACAGCAATGACCACATCCTGGTGTCCTGGGTGTTTACAGCAGGCCATGTACTAGGAATTAACATAAAACAATAACAAATCTCATTTAAACCTCACAAATGGAAGTCAAACAATAATACCACCTCTATTATACAGATGTGCAAAGAGAGGCCCAAAGAGCTCAAGCAACTCACCCTAAATTATATCCCTGGCAGATGGAGAGGCAGGATTCAAACCCAGAATTCTTAACCAGTACCCAACAGTCTATTCACAATCTTAACAATTACCCTCTACTGCCCCTTGGGCCCCCTGTCCCCAGGAGCCTGGTCAGCCAAGACTCACATCCCCAGGTGAGTGGCAACCACCAGAAGTGGCTGTCTCAGGGACACTGCCATTTGTTTTCCTGTTCTTCTTCACTCCTGCTGGACCACCAGGGCTGTTTCTCTGCCAATATTCTTTTAACTGTGGGAAAGAAGAGCAGTAATCCTCATGAGAACCATCAGCCCCTACAGCCACATCCTCCTTTACAGTTTTTACAAAATACTCTTATACACCGTCTGATTTAATGACACCAACAACTGTACAAGGTGTTGTCACCATCATTTAGTGACTGAGAGGGATTGATATCATGGCTAGAAAAAAAAAGAAAAAGAAAAAGAAAAAGGTGATACTGGAACTTCGAAACTCAGTCTTCTGACTCCAAGCTCTGGGGTTTTGCCAAAAATCAGCAGCTGCCAGGGACCAAAACCAGAGGCAGAAGTAGAAAAGTAAACATTAGGTAGGCAGGAACTGCATGGTTTAGAGTCATACATCCTCACACATCTGTTAGTGTCAAGAAGTGCACCAGTACCTCTCAAACTTCTATATCGATGTGTCCTCCTGTCAGAAGGCAGCCTTTCTGTTAAATCTGGGAATTCATCAGAAAGAGGACAACCCAAGCCTCATTTCAGAGAGAAGTCCGGTATACTCTCAGAAGCCTATGTGACTGTCATCCTTAAGTACATTAATGGTTTTTCTCCTTATCTCAAGAGAATCAAGGGAAACCGATGCTTCAGAAAGATGTCCCACATTTATCCCGTGGCACTCAACGTTCCCCAGGTCGAGATAATATGAGGAAGAGTCAAGCTGTCAAGTTCAGTTTCCCAAGATCTATTCCACAGAAGATGAGCAAATCTCACTTCAGAGACCACTGACTGAAGGGTAGTCTGGTCCCAGAACCATGGAGAAATAGAATATGAGGTGGAGAACTCAGAAAAAAAAAAATGTTAAAATCTCTCTGGAAAGTAGAAGCCTTGGAGAAAACCAAACGAAACCCATTCTCTCATTGTCACCCAGAGATACTGTCAATGTTTTGAGCTCACAGGGGAAGTGTAGGCTTTTCCCCCATCAATGTCTATGTTAAAGGAGTGAGGCAGCCTGGAACCCCTTGCTCCTAGGTCCCATGGTCTCCATTCCCCTTCCAGCTGCAAATTTGCGCTATGACCAGAGGAAGAAGAAATGGGGTGACAACACTTAGGGCACTGGGTCATAAGATCAAAGGCCGGTCTTCCAGTAGTGACAGTTCTAGGCAGATTGTGACATCACTACATTCCACTCCTCCTGATTGGGCGGTGGGGGGGGCACATCAGCAAAATGTCCGAGTCCCACTCCACTATGGGGGAGGGAAACACAGGGTTGGGACCCAGGTCCTTGGAGACACCAGCACAAAGAGCCCAGGGAGTTTGACCTTGAGGCAGCAGGAGGGGAGGACAGAGTCTGCAGTAGGGAGCCCCAGGAATCACCAGCCCAAAGTCACCCAGGGACAACAGGCAAGGGTGGGGCCTAGGGCTGGGGGACCCAGGTGCTTGGAAACGTGAGCCCAAAGAACCCAGGGAGGTCAAGTTTGGGTAGGCAGGAGGTGAGGGCCCAGTAATGGAGCGGGAAGTCCCAGGGGTCACACACCCAAAGTCACCCTGGGGTGATTGGTGAGGGTAGGGACTGGGCTGCTTGCTGAAGGGGCAGGGCTGATTGACAAGACTTCGGTGGGGGCAGCCCAGAGGTGCCAGGGTTGGGGGGCCCAGTTTGGTGTGCCTCAGGAGTGATATCGACTCTGGCAGTCGTCTTGTTGTTGAAAGGGATCTGTGGCTAGGTTGGGGAGCCATGACCTGGTGCATATTTACCTTTTTCTTGGTTAAGGCCAATTTAGTCTGTCGAGTTTCTTCTGCCATCGCAAGGTGGGGAGGGAAGCGGGATTGGGGCCACATCAGCAAAATCCCAGCGAGCACTGATCAACACCTCCAGTCACCTACCAGGCAGCTGAGCAACTGAACCAGAGGAGGCGTAACCAGGGCTCCAGTAGAATGCAGAAAAGGGGCGTGGCCTTAATGCTCCAAGCCCATTGGTCAGTGAGAAAGATGAAAGGGAATTGGGGCGTGGCCAGGCAGCAGTGTGTCCAGAGGGACCTGTGGCTCACAAGGAAAGCTGCCCATGCAACCACTGTCCCCACTCACTCAGGGAAGGGGCCGGCTTTTGTTTTAAAAGCTTTAAAACTTTTTTTTTAAAAAGTGTGTATACTTTATATGTGTGTGTGTCTGTGTGTGTGTATGTGTTCCTCCAGAGCTGTCTTCATTATCCAGCTTCTATGCAAGGTCTTTGATTTTGATCTGTATTTTTCATCTTCAAATACAGTACAAAAATTACCAGTGTTGCCTTAACTGAGATACAAAGCCTATAAAAATGGAAAATCTATAGCATGCTTGATGGTTAATGAAGCAGACTATATTATCCAACGTTCCAATAAGATAAGATAATCACAATGATTTCTCTTTTTTGGAAAAACATTTCTTTTATTGTCTTACGTTATTGTTACGATTTTTTTTTTTTTCTTAAACAAGAAACAAGTCTAATATCTGTAAAAACACAAAGCTTTTGTGCTGGGTGCGGTGGTTCACGCCTGTAATCCCAGCACTTTGGGAGGCTGATGCGGGTGGATCACGATGTCAGGAAATCGAGACCATTCTGGCTAACATGGTGAAACTCTGTCTCTATTAAAAATACAAAAAATTAGCCAGGCGTGGTGGCAGGCACCTGTAGTCCCAACTACTTGGGAGGCAGAGGCAGGAGAATGGCATGAACCCGGGAGGCAGAGCTTGCAGTGAGCCAAGATCACACCACTGCACAGCAGCCTGGGCTACAGAGAGAGACTCTATCTCAAAAAAACAAAAGAAGAACTTCTTTTTCTCTCACTTTCTAATATAATTTTAATATCTCCTCCTGGGATTCCACTAAGATTTATTTTAGACCTTATTCTGATCTCCCTCTCCCCCTCAACCCCACCAACTTCTGCTCTATCATCTATCCTCAGGTTTCTCTGTGTAACATACTGACTTACTTTTTGGAGAGAATTGTCTAACCAATTAATTCTTCCAGTGTCAAATCCATCCACTGAATTTCTTATTTCAACAATTACATTTTTTATTTCCTTATTTCATTTTATTCTGGGACAGAGTCTCACTCTGTCACCCAGGCTGGACTGCAGTGGTACAAACCTGCAGCCACGGACTCCTGAACTCAAGTGATCCTCCCACCTCAGCCTCCTGAGTAGCTGGGACTACAGGCAGGTGCCCCACACCCAGCTAATTGTTTTGTTTTTTGGTGGTGGTGAGGTATTTTTTTGTAGAAACAAGTTCTCACCGTGTTGCCCAGGCTTGTCTCCAACTCCTGGGCTCATGCCATGCTCCCACCTCAGCCTCCCAAAAAGTGCTGGGATTACAGGTGTGAGCCACCCTACCCAGCTATATATTTTATTTCTGTAAGTTCTATTTCTTCCATTTTCCTTTCAGGTCTTCCTCGTCATTCCTGGTGGTCTTACTGCTTCCTCAATTTTATGAGTGAACTTTTTTACATATATTAGACTTCACATGTAACTGTTTTCTCATAATTCTAATATTTGAAATCTGTATTCTGTATCTGGTAATTCCGAAACCTATAGTCTTTGGGAAACATATTATTCATTGTTTCTGATAATTCTCAAGTATGTTGGGTTGACTACTTGAATGCTATGATTTCACTGAATTCATAGTTGCCTGCTTTTAATCTTTGGGAATCCTACAGGCTTAAGTTAGAGATAATTTCCTACAAAAAGTATCTGTGTCTGCTTTTGATGAGAGCTGTGGAGACAACTAACATAAGCCCACTTTACCACCAAGCGTAATCCTGACATTCTCTTGAATGCTCTTGGAGAATCTCAGGATTACACAAGGTTCACAAATTTGGCTCCCCAACCTTGCTCATTGATACACAGAAGACTAGACTGCTTAGTATTGTTGGTGACTCCCTTCCTCCTACCCTGGAAAAAACAAAACAGATCTCTCATCTGAATGTGATCACAGACTAGGAAATTCTGAAGGTGAATAACTGGAGGCTGTGGGCAGCAGGGAAAGACAGGTGTCTTTCCTGACCACAGAAATAAGTCAGAACCTGCCCTAAAGGCTGCGTGCTCCAGGATTTCACTATTTAGTTCTACTACCAGTCCCTCCATAAGCGTGAACAGAAGCTTGTTAGAGCACCATGTGGCCTTTAAACCACAAACTCTTGCTAAAAGTCATGCTCATGGTAAAAAAACCTATGGCTTTGGAAGGCTTTCTCAGTAATGTCCTGGAATTAAGGTTACAGCCCATGTTTCATGTTAGCTGAACAGAAAACCAGCCTGAACAACATCCTTCTGCCCCGTGGCTTGCTCTCAGCTCCTCTTGGTTGGGCCTTGGGCAGCCAGACTGTCTGGTTTTAATCCTTGCTCTGCCACCTGTGACCTTGGATAAGTTATCGACCTTGAGTTACTTCATCCACAAGATGCAGATATTAGTAATAACCTCTTTTTAAGTTCTTAAGAGGATTGAAAGAGTAAATAAAAAGTAAAAATTAAGAAGACTTGGTAAGCATAGGCACGGGGGGGAAAAATGTAAAAATAAATAAATAAACAAATAAGTAAATAAAAAGACTAGTGCCTAGCATGTAAAAGTTCATCAGGAATTAATTCTATAATATGAACTCAACTTTGCAAAACTTCAAAGTACATATAACTTTTAACTTACTAGGGTATACATACCAATAATAAATTTACAACTGGAGATATGTTTGTCTACAGTAAATATAACAAAGACTAAACAAGCAGATACTAAATCATTAAGCGATTATCAGTTAGTATCTTTAATTTTTTTATACTTCTATATTTTCTATAGATCATCTTTGTCACAAGAACACAAGAAGAAAACCAAATGAAAATGAAATGAATTCTCTCAAAAAGAATTAAGAAGAAGGTGCACAAAGTAATATAAAATATATCTTATGGTTTATATAAAATTCTTAATAAAAGTACCTTCTTTGCTCCAAGCTGCACTCTGGCTTTGCCTTTGAGTCAGGTGGCATTTCTTTGCATGCTGACCGGTTCTATTGAGTAGGCACTGCTTCAGCCCTACAGGAAGAACAAAACATCTCTGGAACACAGCGGCATTCCTGATTCCCACTTGAGAAGGCCTAACAAGATGGCATATACCTCAACAGCAGCAGATCAGTGTTAAAACGTCTGGAGACAAGGGGAAAAAGTAAAATTGGACCGCAATTGTAATTTGAGAAAACCCGGCCCCCCGTTACTGCCCAGGCCCAACCTCTTCCTCTGCCAGCCTATATAAGGCATTGCACTGCCACCATTAAACGAGACTTGATCAGACTATTTGTCTTGTCTCCATTTCTCGTGTTTTCTTGTCTCCTCCATTCCCACTCCCCCTTCCAGGGCCCGTTCGACTGTCCTGCAGGTTGGGACACCTGGCGCCTGAACAGGGACCTGGACACGGGGGAAAAAGTGAGGAAGAAGGCAATAAAGTCGGCCAAAAGTAAAAGTGGAAGAAATTCCTCCGGACGTTGCAGGAACCTGCCGCGTTGGAACCAGAGGTAAGTAACAGTGTCTGATTATGGGACAAGAATTAAGCCAGCATCAAATTTATGTAGGTCAATTAAAAGAGGCTGTAAAAACACGAGGAGTAAAGGTTAAAAGTAATGATTTATTTAAATTTTTTGATTTTGTAACAGATACCTGCCCTTGGTTTCCACAAGAGGGAACCATTGACATAAAAAGGTGGCGTAGGGTGGGAGATTGTTTTCAGGATTACTATAGTACTTTTGGACCAGAAAAGGTTCCGATAACAGCATTTTCTTATTGGAATCTGATCAAAGATATAATAGATAAAAAGGAAAAAGAAAAAGATCCTGAGGTAATGGCGGTGGTTACTCAGACTGAGGAAATATTAAGAGGCAGCTCCCAAACCGACCTCAAAAAATCCATACCTAATAAAGAAATAGACCTTATATTGCTACAAAGCAACAAGGAAGAGGCTGGGGTCCCCTCAATAACAAATATAGAAACATCAGGCCGGGCGCGGTGGCTCAAGCCTGTAATCCCAGCACTTTGGGAGGCCGAGACAGGCGGATCACAAGGTCAGGAGATCGAGACCATCCTGGCTAACACTGTGAAACCCCGTCTCTACTAAAAAATACAAAAAATTAGCCAGGTGAGGTGGCGGGCGCTTGTAGTCCCAGCTACTTGGGAGGCTGAGGCAGGAGAATGGCGTAAACCCGGGAGGCAGAGCTTGCAGTGAGCTGAGATCCGGCCACTGCACTCCAGACCGGGCGACAGAGTGAGACTCCGTCTCAAAAAAAAAAAAAAAAAAAAAGAAACATCAAATAAGGAAAAGGCAAAAAAATACCCAGTTTTACCTACAACTAATGAAAAAAGTAAAAATAACCTTAACCCTTCAGAAGTAAACTGGGATAATTTAGAGGAAGAGGCAGCAAAATATCATAATTCTGACTGGCCACAAACTCTTACTTAACCCCCTCCCTAAAATAAGGCTTCTGCCCCCGCAGTTATGGCAGTAATAGACCCAAAAGAGGAGCTTAGAGAAAAAATTGCACAGCTTGAAGAGCAAATAAAGCTCGAAGAACTACATCAGTCTTTAATCACTAGATTGCAGAAATTAAGGACAGGAAGTGAGAGCGTTCAATACCCTAAAGGAATAGAGAAACCCTCTCACCCTCAGAGACCCGGACAGCATGTCCCAAAAGAAAGGTCGCTTGGTAGTAGGGATAGGGAGGATTCCTCTCCTCGAGACGTTTTTCCAGTAACGGAAACTACAGATGTGCAGGGCCGAGCCTGGAGACACCACAATGGGTTTGAATTTACTGTAATAAAAGAACTAAAAACTGCTGTCTCGCAATACGGAGCTACTGCCCCGTACACCCTGGCCATAGTCGAATCTGTGGCTGAAAATTGGCTCACTCCCATAGATTGGAATACCTTAAAGTAGTTCTTTCCGGAGGCGACCATCTGATTTGGAAGTCAGAATTTTATGAAAATTGTAGAGATACGGCCAAGAGAAACCAACAAGCCGGAAATGGTTGGGATTTTGATATGCTAACTGGCTCAGGTAATTACACAGAAACCAATGCTCAGATGCAGTACGATCCTGGACTGTTTTCTCAAATCCAAGCAGCGGCTACCAAAGCCTGGAGAAAACTCCCTGTTAAGGGGGATCCAGGAGCCTCGCTCACGGGGTCAAACAAGGACCTGATGAGCTCTTTGCAGACTTTGTACACAGACTTTTAACCATGGCCAGCAGAATATTTGGAAATGCCGAGGCAGGGGTGGATTATGTAAAACAGCTAGCTTACGAAAACGCTAACCCGGCTTGTCAGGCAGCAATCAGACCTTATAGAAAGAAAACAGACTTAACAGGCTACATCCGCTTCTGTTCAGACATAGGGCCCTCATATCAACGGGGTTTGGCTGTGGCTGCTGCCTTTAGTGGACAAACCGTAAAAGACTTCCTCGCCAGTAAAAATAAGAATAGCAAGGGGTGCTTCAAGTGTGGAAAAATGGGACACTTCGCTAGGGATTGTAAGGGAGAACTAGCTAAGACCTTAGAGGCAAAAGCTCCAGGCCTCTGCCCTAGGTGTAAAAGAGGAAAACATTGGTCCAACGAATGTAAATCTAAAACTGACAAGGAAATCCCCTAACACCTCAACAGGGAAACGGATTGAGGGGCCAGCCCCAGGCCCCGAAACAAGCTTATGGGGCGGTCAGTTTTGTACCAACCAACAACAATCCGTTTCACAGCTTAGTAGAGCAACCCCAGGAAGCGCAGGATTGGACCTCTGTTCCACCTCCCACACAGTATTAACCCCTGAAATGGGACCCCAAGCCCTAAGTACGGGTATATATGGACCCCTACCCTTAAACATGTTTGGATTAATCCTAGGGAGAAGCAGCGTCACCATGAGAGGCCTACAGGTCTTTCCGGGAATAGTTGATAGTGATTATATAGGAGAAATCAAAATCATGGCCAAGGCTATTGACAACATCATCATTCCTCAAGGGGATAGAATAGCACAGTTACTCCTGTTACCATTGCTAAAAACAGCTAATAAAGTCCAACCGCCCCTAAGGGGAAAGGGAGGATTCGGATCCTCAGACATCTACTGGGTACAGCCCATTACTAATCAAAAACCCTCTCTCACCTTATGGCTAGACGGAAAGTTGTTTACAGGACTGATAGACACAGGGGCCGATGTAACAATTATTAAACAGCAAGATTGGCCCTCCAGTTGGCCCACTTCAGAGACCTTAACAAATTTACGAGGGATCGGGCAAAGTAATAACCCTAGATAAAGTTCCAAATATCTCACCTGGAGAGATCAAGAAAGTAATTCCGGTCTCATTAAGCCATTTGTTATCCCTGATTTGCCTGTTAACCTTTGGGGTAGAGATCTTCTCTCCCAAATGAGGGTCATGATGTGTAGTCCAAATGATATAGTCACTGCACAAATGTTGGCTCAGGGCTACCACCCTGGGAAAGGGTTAGGAAAAAGAGAAGATGGCATTTTACAGCCAATCCCAGTCCTAGGAAAATTGGATAAAAGGGGGCTTGGAAATTTTTGACTATGGCCATTGACATGCCTGCACCCCAAAAATTTGCTGATCCAATCACTTGGAAGTCAGATGAACCCGTTTGGGTTCATCAATGGCCACTAACCAATGAGAAGCTTGCCGCTGCCCAACAGTTAGTGCAGGAACAATTAGAGGCAGGACACATTACAGAAAGCAACTCTCCTTGGAACACCCCCATATTTGTCATAAATAAGAAATCCGGAAAGTGGAGACTCTTACAAGATTTAAGAGCAGTAAATGCTACTATGGTCCTTATGGGCACCTTACAGCCAGGGCTACCTTCTCCAGTTGCAATCCCTCAAAGATATTTTAAAATTATCATAGACCTTAAAGATTGCTTTTTTACAATTCCCCTTCATCCTACTGACCAAAAACGATTCGCCTTTAGCTTACCATCTATAAATTTTAAAGAACCAATGAAGCGATACCAATGGAAAGTGTTACCTCAAAGTATGGCCAGCAGTCCCACCTTGTGTCAAAAATATGTGGCTACAGCCATACACTCAGTTAGAGAGACATGGAAACAAATATACATTATACATTACATGGATGATATCCTCATAGCAGGAAAAATGGGAGAACAAGTTTTACAGTGTTTTGCTCAACTCAAACAAAAACTAACCACAGCAGGGTTACAAATAGCTCCAGAAAAAATACAACTACAAGACCCTTACACATATTTAGGTTTTCAAATAAATGGACCTAAAATTACTAATCAAAAGGCAGTTATCCGTAAAGATAAGTTACAAACCCTCAATGATTTCCAAAAGCTCCTTGGAGACATAAATTGGCTTCGACCCTACTTAAAACTCACCACGGGAGACTTAAAACCTTTATTCGACACCCTGAGAGGTGATCCCAACCCTAAGTCCCTTAGGTCGTTATCAAAAGAAGCTCTTTTATCACTTAATAAAGTAGAGGCGGCCATTGCTGAGCAATTTGTTACTAACATAGACTATTCACAGCCATTAACCTTTTTAATATTTAACACAACACTGACACTTACTGGTTTATTCTGGCAAAATAACCCTATTATGTGGGTCCATTTGCCTTCATCTCCCAAAAAGGTATTACTCCCCTATTATGATGCCATAGCAGATTTAATCATCTTAGGTAGAGACAATAGCAAAAAATATTTTGGAATTGAACCCGCTACGATCATACAACCTATTCTAAGCCGCAAATCCATTGGCTAATGCAAAACACTGAAACGTGGCCGATTGCTTGCGCCTCTTATGCTGGTAACTTAGATAACCATTACCCGCCAAATAAGCTTATCCAATTTTGTAAACTACATGCTTTTGTCTTCCCTCATGTCATCAGTAAAACACTTTTAGACAATGCCTTATTAGTATTCACTGATGGGTCATCCACAAGAACTGCTACATATACCTTTGCTGACACCACTGTTAAATTCAAAACCAGTCATACCTCGGCTCAGCTAGTAGAATTGCAGGCCCTAATCGCGGTGCTGTCAGCCTTCCCTGATCAGGCTCTTAATATTTATACTGACAGTGCATACTTAGCTCACTCAATACCTTTACTTGAGACCGTAGCACAAATCAAACATGTGTCAGACACAGCCAAGTTATTTTTACAATGCCAACAATTAATACATGACAGATCAACTCCTTTCTTTCTTGGACACATTAGAGCTCATTTAGGATTACCAGGACATCTATCCCAGGGCAACCAACTGGCTGATACGGCAACCAAGACGGTAGCCATAGCTACAAATACAAACCTAGCCCAAGCACAGGCTACTCATGCCTTACACCATCTTAATGCTCAAACTTTGAGACTGATGTTTAAAATAACTAGAGAACAAGCAAGACAAATAGTTAAACAATGTCAGACCTGTATAACATACCTGCCAGTCCCTCATTTAGGAATTAACCCAAGAGGACTAGTTCCCAACATGATCTGGCAAATGGATGTCACCCATTATTCAGAATTCAGTAACTTAAAATACGTCCATGTATGTATAGATACATTTAGTGGATTTATACTAGCCACCTTACAAACAGAAGCTACCAAACATGTCATAGCTTATTTACTACACTGTTTTTCCATAGTTGGAAAGCCTAAGCAACTAAAAACAGACAGTGGTCCTGGCTATACATCCAAAGCCTTCCAAGACTTCTGTCTTAAATTACAAATAAAACACATTACTGGAATTCCATATAACCCTCAAGGACAAGGAATAGTTGAAAGAGCTCACCTATCCTTAAAAACCACCATTGACAAAATAAAAAAGGGAGAATGGTACCCTACTAAGGGCACCCCTAGAAATATCCTTAATCACACACTTTTTATTTTAAATTTTTTAAATTTGGATAACCTGAACAGATCAGCAGCCGATCGATTTTGGCATTCCGAGTCCAAAAAACAATTTGCCATAGTTAAGTGGAAAGATCCCTTAGACAACACATGGCATGGTCCAGACCCAGTGTTAATCTGGGGAAGAGGCTCCGTTTGCGTTTTTTCTCAAACTCATGATGCAGCCAGATGGCTACCAGAGTGACTGGTAAGACAGGTAGCTAACAATAGCCAATCCAGGGAGTAATTTTCTCCCTGAGAGTACTCTTTTCCTCTATTGCAGAGATGAACTCCAACTACAAGCCCCTCTGGACCATGGTGCTGATTTGCCAAACATTCCAGGTTTATGCCGGCTTCGGTAATCCCCATGAGGCCCGTACATATATACAACAACGATACGGTAAGCCCTGTGATTGCTATGGGGGATATGTGACCTCCCCTCCAAATAAGTACCTCTCAATTGTGTCCTGCTCCGCTCACACAGCATACCTGCCTAGTGACTCCTTTAAGTGGAGGTGTGTGTCAACCCCAAGAATATTTAGCGGAGGGGGTACCACAACCTGCCCTTGTGACACATTTAAGACTGCTATGCATAGTTCCTGCTACACTACTTATTTAGAATGTACCTCTGGCAGTAAAACATACTATACTGCTATCTTAACAAGATCTAGAACCCCTACTATAGGGGCCAGTAGTGTCCCTACAGTTTTAGGAAATACCAATAACCTTATATCAGCTGGCTGTACTGGAATGGTAGGACAGCCTGTCTGCTGGAATATTCACCCCCCTCTTCATATCTCTGACGGAGGAGGACCACAAGACAATGTCCGAGAAATTAGGGTATACAAAAAACTTGAAGAGTTGCAAAGGTCCCTGTACCCAGAAATTCACTACCACCCCTTGGCCTTGCCCAGAGCCCGAGGGAAAGAGAAAATTGATGCCCAGACCTTTGACCTCCTTACGGCTACTCATAACCTGCTTAACAATTCCAACTCTAGTCTAGCTAATGACTGCTGGCTGTGTCTACAATCAGGAGATCCTGTTCCTCTTGCCATACCCAGTAATGACTTAAATTATACATCCAATACCCCTTGCACCATAATTCCTCCCCTTAAAGTACAGCCTTTAGAATTTCCTAGTTCCTCTTGCATCTACTCCCCTCCCCTTAATAACACTTACGACCTCGATGTAGGATTCAATCAATTCAATAATTGTTCCACCATAGTAAATATTTCCCAATCGTTGTGTGCCCCAAACAGCTCAGTTTTTATATGTGGCAATAATAGGGCTTATACCTATTTACCTACTAACTGGACAGGACGCTGTGTCTTAGCCACACTTTTGCCAGACATAGACATTATCCCTGGAGATGAACCTGTGCCTATCCCAGCCATAGATCACTTTTTAGGAAGAAACAAAAGGGCAATACAATTTGTCCCCTTACTCGCAGGATTAGGCATAACTACCGCCGTAGCAACTGGGGCCACAGGCCTAGGGGTTTATCCCCTTACTTGTAGGATTAGGCATAACTACCGCCGTAGCAACTGGGGCCACAGGCCTAGGGGTTTATCCCCTTACTTGCAGGATTAGGCATCACTACTGCCGTAGCAACTGGGGCTACAGGCCTAGGGGTTTATCCCCTTACTTGCAGGATTAGGCATCACTACTGCCGTAGCAACTGGGGCTACAGGCCTAGGGGTTTATCCCCTTACTTGCAGGATTAGGCATCACTACTGCCGTAGCAACTGGGGCTGCAGGCCTAGGGGTTTATCCCCTTACTTGCAGGATTAGGCATCACTACTGCCGTAGCAACTGGGGCTACAGGCCTAGGGGTTTATCCCCTTACTTGCAGGATTAGGCATCACTACTGCCGTAGCAACTGGGGCTACAGGCCTAGGGGTTTATCCCCTTACTTGCAGGATTAGGCATCACTACTGCCGTAGCAACTGGGGCTACAGGCCTAGGGGTTTATCCCCTTACTTGCAGGATTAGGCATAACTACTGCCGTAGCAACTGGGGCTACGGGCCTAGGGGTTTACCCCCTTACTTGCAGGATTAGGCATCACTACCGCCGTAGCAACTGGGGCTACGGGCCTAGGGGTTTATCCCCTTACTTGTAGGATTAGGCATAACTACCGCCGGAGCAACTGGGGCTACAGGCCTAGGGGTTTATCCCCTTACTTGCAGGATTAGGCATAACTACTGCCGTAGCAACTGGGGCTACAGGCCTAGGGGTTTATCCCCTTACTTGCAGGATTAGGCATCACTACTGCCGGAGCAACTGGGGCTACAGGCCTCGGGGTTTATCCCCTTACTTGTAGGATTAGACATCACTACTGCCGGAGCAACTGGGGCTACAGGCCTAGGGGTTTCTGTTACTCAATACACCAAATTATCTCGCCAACTGATCTCAGATATACAGGCCATTTCAAGTACTATACAAGATTTACAAGATCAGGTAGATTCTCTGGCAGAAGTAGTGCTCCAAAATAGAAGAGGCCTAGATTTACTAACTGCAGAACAGGGAGGCATCTGCTTGGCTTTACAGGAGAAGTGCTGTTTCTATGCCAACAAATCCGGGATCGTCAGAGACAAAATCAGGCGTCTACAAGAAGACCTAGAAAAACGACGAAAAGAAATAACCAATAACCCGTTTTGGACTGGGTTCCATGGACCCCTTCTCTATCTTATGCCATTCCTGGGCCCCCTGCTTTGCCTATTGCTCTTACTCTCTGTAGGACCTTTGGTCTTCAATAAGCTCATGACATTCATTAAGCAACAACTCAAGGCTATCCAAGCGAAACCTATACAGGTCCATTATCATCGCCTAGAACAAGAAGATCGCGGTGGTTCATACACCGATTATGACCACCTTCCCTATGCGCTGAACTGGACAGCCAATGACGGGTAAGAGAGTATCATCTCTCACTAACCTAAGACAGGAGGGCCGTCATAAGCTACTGCCTAATCCCATGACGTGTACCAGTGATGAGATGTATTACTCCAACCTAAGACAGGCGCAGTTCCCGAGGGATAATCTTCTAGCCACTGTTTTTTATAAAAAAGGGGGACCTGTCCGGAGCCATGAGGCCCGGAATTAGCCGACCTCTATTGCTTGATCTCCACAAAGCGGAGACAAGATGGCACATTTCCGTGTTCTTTATTATAAATTGTTCCCGCGCACGCCTAAAGCTTTTCCCGCGCACGCCTAAACTTTTCCCGTGTGCCAACCTTTCCCGCGCGCATGCAAACTTTTTCACGCCCAGGAAGATGTGCAGCCTATGGCGCAGGCGCGATCCCGCGCCCGGGAAAATTACAAACCCACGGCGCATGCGCAATTGTAATTTGAGAAAACCTGGCCCCCCATTACCGCCCAGGCCCAACCTCTTCCTCTGCCAGCCTATATAAGGCATTGCACCACCACCATTAAACAAGACTTGATCAGACTATTTGTCTTGTCTCCATTTCTCATGTTTTCTTGTCTCCTCCATTCCCACTCCCCCTTCCAGGGCCCATTCGACTGTCCTGCAGGTCGGGACAGCTTTACCTTTGAGTCAGGTGGCATTTCTTTGCATGATGACCGGTTCTATTGAGTAGGCACTGCTTCAGCCCTACAGGAAGAACAAAACATCTCTGGAACACAGCGGCATTCCTGATTCCCACTTGAGAAGGCCTAACAAGATGGCATATCTCAACAGCAGCAGATCAGTGTTAAAACGTCTGGAGACAAGGGGAAAAAGTAAAATTGGACCGTTTCCAGAATCCCACAAAAACCAACAAACTGACGTTCTAAGTGCCCAACCATGAGCAAATTAGAACCTTAAATAAAGGTCACTCTTAATGCCGATCCTAGCATAGATTCAGCACCAAGTACAATCTCCTTTTACTGGTTGACCTCTTTCATTCTTGAAAGTAGGGGCTATGAAAAAAAAAAAAAAAAGCACTGAAATTTCTTTAAGAGAATCTAGCTTAAATCTAGCTTACATAATCAAAACACTCTATTGAGGGTGAAAATTGAGTATCATAAGAAAATCACCTGTTTCATGAGAAGTTCCATACATAATGCTCTTCTACCCAATACATAACTTAAAGAGAAAAAAGGAAACATGCAAAATTATCTCGAGAATTATTCCTGCTTAAACAATTTCTACATGCCATTACTAAGAAGGCAAGCACACAGTAAAGATGAGAAGAGAACATGCAAGCATGAACATACTTGTTAGGGACATAGGGCTATGAGTAATTTTAAAATTCTAATGGTATTACTCTCATGTAATTGCTCTGAAATTCTAGTCAATTGTTTGAAATGGCTCTTAGAACAGGATACTTTGACATTTTTATGATGTCAAAAACTAAGAACTTAACCCTAAATATTTCAAAGAATAGGGGCAGAAGAACCCGTTTCCTTAAATGGCATTTGAGTATTCTTTACAACTGAAACTTTCTCTCCCATGCTGTGATGGCCGAGAGTTTTTCCTCTGACAACAGCACTGACCTTACCCTCCTGAAGTCCTTTCTAGATCTGAAGACTATTCTCTGAACCAAAGTCAGCTTCTGGGGGTGTACCAAATCTCCCATTAGAAAATTATTTATATCAAGACGTTTTAACCTTTTAACTCTTTCTCAAACAAAATAATTTCATTTCTCCTTTACTGTTACTTTAAATTTAAAAATACACAGATAGCATGCCTACAATAAAATCAAGGGAATGACAGTTTTAGAACACAAACTGGTAATTTTGAAAACACAAAAGCTAAGACCACTAATTAGGTCTATGTGGACACCAAGTCCCCCACAACCCGTTCTGTCCCCTGGGGCTCTGCCCAGGCATTTCCCTTGCCTGAGATTCCTTCTGCTTCCCACCCTTCCAAATGCTGTATTTCCCCCCAGAAGACTTGCCAAGACCACTCTCGCCTGCACATCTTCCATTCCAGCTAACCAAAGGCATCCTTGTGTTGACTAAACCAAATTATTTTGCTGAGAAGGCATCTAAAAACTTCTACTGTAGACTATTCACCTTAATAATTGTTCTCATCACATTATTCAGTAATAAAATGAGGGCAAGAAGTCCTCTTCACTCCCTTATCCTGGAGAATCCAAGCCAGTGTCTTTCCCACTTGCTTTCCCCAAACCCTAGGACCTTTCAAAGTAACAGTTTAATGGAAGGGAAAGAAAATCTAAAAGAAAAACTCTCCAAAAAATGAAAATCAGGCAAAGAACCATGGGATTAAAAATTTTTATTCTTTATATATTTCATTTCTGAAACGTAGAAATCTATCTCCCACTCCTTAAATCTGCCACTGGGCTAAGAGACTATTGTATATACAATGTGCACTCACTGATGTAACAGAATTAGAACATCCAGGCACTCACTGAGATTTTGCTTCCACAACCGCTCAAAGTCTAGTGATTAGTTAATGAGTTAACACCACACTTGGTCTTCACATTTTGGAAATGCTGACGGCAGACAGGGGCTTGTTTGGGAAAGGAAGTATACGGTAGACATTTGTGCCCATTACCCGCCACCACCACCTTTCCTTCAGAGCGCCCCACTCTTCCTTTAAGGTTGCAGAGTCTCAGGAAGTGGGAAGAAAGGAAGTTTTTGCATTTTCAGGTCAAAAGAAAGTACATTTGTACAACCACATAATACCTATGCAAAGGTTTGTTGAAATCTAAACACAAGACAGAAGTAGTTCTAGCACCTCCACCAAAAGTGAGGTAAGTAAACTTTTCCTTAATACACACTTTCAGCAGCAATGACACCTAAAAGTGTCCGACTTTACTACTGTACTAAATTAAATTACATTCATTTTGTCAATATGTGTTCCAAATTCATACTGCTCTTTGTCTCCAAGGGTTTCCTGCTGAATATTGAGACAGTTGAAGATTACTAGGGGAAACAATTCTTAATAATTGAAGTAAGGGTCATCTAAAGATAATATGCCATATATACAGACACAGTCATATTTTCTTTTTTTGTTTGTTTGTTTTTTTTTTTTTTTTGAGACAGAGTCTCGCTGTGTCACCCAGGCTGCAGTGCAGTGGCGCCATCTCGGCTCAGTGCAAGCTCCGCCTCCCGGGTTCACACCATTCTCCTGCCTCAGCCTGCTGATTAGCTGGGACTACAGGCGCCCACCGCCACGCCTGGCTAATTTTTTGTATTTTTTTTTTTTTAGTAGAGACGGGGTTTCACCGGGTTAGCCAGGATGGTCTCGATCTCCTGACCTTGTGATCCACAACTTTAAAAAATTCAGTTGTGAAAGTTGTACAGCAAACACTATCCTAAGCTTAGCCTCTTCAGGCATTTGATGTATAATCACTGTAAAGAAAAGCTGGTCACAAAATGCCACATTTTGTATGATTCTATTTATATGAAATGCCCAGGATAGGCAACTCTACAGACAGAAATTAGACCAGAGGTTGCCAGGATCAACGGTGAGGGAGACGGGTACAGAAAGTGACTGCTAATGGGCACGGGGTTTCCTTTTGGGGAGAGGAAAATGTTCTGAAATTAGGGAGTGGTAATGGTTGTGTAACTCTGAATACACTAAAAACCGCTGAACTGTACGCTTGAAGGATGAGGCTTATCATACAAAAACTGTATCACAATAAAGCTGTTAGTTTAAAAAACATTTGGCTATGTCAAGAAACAGAGAAATAGGGTCATAGCTAGAAGAGGTGGGATATAAAATACATGGAACAAAACTGCTCAATAATCTATCTAGAATCACACAGCGCTTAAGCTTCACCCTGACTAAAATCATGAGCTTTGTGTTTTACTGATATTTCACATTTTTCACTTCTTCTGTCAGCCAATAATTCCTCCTCCTCACTTAATAGTTGACTACAAAGACCAAGACATTTTGATTCTGCCGCCAATGAGCTTTCACATTTCATTCCTCCGGCCATTCCCGTGACTACCAAACCAGTGTAGGTTCTCCTCACTTCACTCTAAGACAACAGCGTGGCCCTCAACTACCGTCACACTCTTCAAGGCTCTGTGAGGACAATGTGTCTCATATTCTCTTCTGCTGCCACCATATATTCTGAGATAGTTTCTTTACTGTTACTTCCCCGTTTCTCAACCAGTTACACAGAAAGAAGATGAATATCCAGGCATGCTGTCATGTGACTGTAGTCCCAGCTACTCAGGAGGCTGAGGCGGCAGGATCGCTTGAGAATGGGAGGTTCAGACTGCAGTGAGCCATGATCGTGCCACTGCACTCCAGCCTGGGCAATGGAGTGAGATTGTCTCAATAATTAATCACCTAACTAAATAAATAAATGTGGTCTATCCATGCAATGGAATATTATAATATTATGAGCCTTAAAAAAGAAAGCAGCCCTGTCACATGCTGCAACAGAGATGAACCTTGAACACATTATACTAATTGAAATGAGCCAGTCACACAAAGACATATAGTGTACGATTTCTCTTACATTAGGTTCGAAATTAGTCAAACTTATAGAAACAGAAAATAGAACGGTCGTTTCTGGAAGCCAGGGGAGAGAGATGGAGTTGTTGTATAGTGGGTATAGTTTCAGATCTCCAAGAGGAGCAAGTTCTAGAAACTCATTACTCAACAGCATGCATACACTTAACACTACTGTACTGTATACCTACAAATGGTTAATACAGTAAATTTTATGTTGTGTGTTATCACCATTATATTTTGAAAAGAAGGGGCTTGTGTTTCCCTTCGTTGTGATCTCCCATTTTTCACTTCAGCATTTTGAACTTTAGGTTTCCTGTAGCTGTTTTACTGAGCCCTGGAGTTACCGGCTGAGAATGTCTCCACCACCTTGTCACCTTGCAGGCAGACACTTCTCAGCATCTTATTGGGCTCCTTGTGCTTGAAGCTTAAAGTGACATGGAGACATGCCACTTGCTGAGAGGCAAAGACAGACAAAAGGTGACTGCTTTCTTGGCATCGATGAAGGCAGAGAGGAGGGATCTTAGAAGCACAGATGTTAAGGCATAAACAACAACAAGGGTTGCCAACAAAAGAACTAATCCCTCTCCTGGTAACATTTGCGGATGTTTTTCACAGGGCCAGTGGATTTCATAATGTGAGCGCTGTCCAGCACCAAAGGGAATGACCAACAAGCATGGAGCAGCCTTCAGCGTCCAGCACCCAGGAGGATGGCCAGCAGGTAGGGAGCAGCCTGCCTGTCCCAGGAAAGCAGGAGTCACAGGACACAGCTGGACCCAGGTAGGCAGGTATATTAGTTTTCTGTGGCTCTTAGAGCAAATTACCAAAACTTGGGTGACTCAAAACAACAGAAATTTATTTTCTCACAGTTATGGATACCAGAAGTCCAAAATCAGTATCACTGGGCTGAAATCTAGGTATCGGCAGAGCCAGTGCTCTCAGAGGCTAAGGGGAAAAATCCATCCTTTGACTTTCCCAGGTTCTGGTGGCTGCTGGCATTCATTGGCTTGCAGCTCCACCACTCTGGGCTCTGCCTCCGTGGTCACAGGGCCTCCTTCTCTTCTGTCTGAAGTTAACTCTCCTTTATCTCCCTCTTATAAGGATACACGTGTCAGGATTTAATGCCCATGGAGACAATCCAGGATCTCTCTCCTCAAGATCCTTAACTTAATCATACCCAAAAAGATGCTTTTTCCAAATGAGGTAACATTTACAGGTTCTAGGAATTAGGACTTAATTATTAGTTTCCACTTATAAGTGAGAACATGCAGTATTTGGTTTTCTGTCTCTGGTTTAGTTTGCTTAGGATCATGGCCTCCAACTGCATCCATGTTGCTGAAAAGGACATGATTTTGTTCCTTTTTATAGCTTCATAGTCTTCCTTGATGTGTATGTGCCACATTTTCTTAAAAAGAGATTGATTATGGGGTCATGGCTTACATTATTATGAAGGCAAAGAATGTGCCATCTGGAAGTGGGAACACTCAGGAAAACTGGTGATTTAATTCTGTCCAAGTCAGAAGGCCTGAGAACCAGGAGAGCTGATGGTGTACATCCCCATCCCCAGGCAGGAGAAGATAAGATGAGATGTCCCAGCACAGGGAAACAGGCAGAAAGAAAGGGGGCAAATTTCTATTTCCTCCTTTTGTTCTACTCAAGCCCTCACCAGGTTGGATGATGTCCATCTCCATGGGGCCATCTACTACTGAACTCACTTACTCAAAAGCTAATGTCATCTGGAAACACAAACACATCCAGAAACAATGTTTAATCTGAGCACCCTGTAGCCCAGTCAAGTTGGCACATAAAATTAACCCTCACTGTGTAATCCCAGGAGCAAGGCCCAGGCTGGAGTGCAATGATGGCTCACCGCATCCTCCGCCTCCCAGGTTTAAGTGATCCTCCTGCCTCTGCCTCCTGAGTGGCTGGGATTGCAGGCGTGAGCCACCATGCCTTGCGAAATTTTTTTTTTTTTTTTTTTTTTTGGTTGAGACGGGGTTTCTCCATGTTGGTCAGGCTGGTCTCAAACTCCCGACCTCAGGTTATCCACCCACCTCAGCCTCCCGGGGTGCTGGGATTGCAGGCGTGAGCCACCAAGCCCGACCCAATTTATTAATCAGAAAGGAATGAATCTGCCTGGTGTGGTGGCTCACCCTTGTGATCCCAGGACTGTGGATGGCTGAGCACGGGAGATTGCTTGAGCCTAGGAGTTCCAGACCCGCCTGGGCAACGTGGTGAAACTCCGCCTTTTTTTTTTTTTTTGAGATGGAGTTTCGCTCTTGTTTTCCAGGCTGGAGTGTAGTGGTGCGGTCTCGGCTCGCCCTGGCCTCCGCCTCCCTGGTTTAGGTGATTCTCCTGCCTCAGCCTCCCGAGTGGCTGGGATTGCAGGCATGGGCCACCATGCCCGCTAATTTTGGTTTTATTTTTTTGGTACAGATGGGGTTTCTGCGTGTTGGTCGGGCCGATCTTGAACTCCTGACCTCAGGTGATCACCCTGCCTCCGCCTCTTGCGGTGCTGGGATTGCAGGCGTGAGCCAGCTGCGCAAGGCCTAATTTATTAATCAGAAAGGAATGAATCGGCCTGGCGTAGTGGCTCACGTTTGGAGTCCCAGGACTTTGGACTGCTGAGCAAAGCGGATCGCTTGAGCCTCGGTGTTCCAGACCCACCTGGGCAACGTGGTGAAACCCGGTCTCATTTTTGGTGTTTTTTTTGAGATGGAGTTTCGCTCTTGTTGCCCAGGATGGAGTGCAATGGCACGATCTCAGCTCACCACAACCTCTGCCTCCTGGGTTTAGGTGATTCTCCTGTCTCGACCTCCCCAGTAGCTGGGATAACAGGCAAGAGTCACCATGCCCGGCTAATTTTGTATTTTTTTTTTAGTAGAGATGGGGTTTCTCCATGTTGGTCGGGCTGGTCTCCAGCTCCCGACCTCGGGTGATCCGCCCGCCTGGGCCTCCCAAAGTGCCGGGATTGCAGGCGTGAGCCACCGTGCCCAGCCGAAACCCAGAACGGAGAAACAAAGCAAAAACCACAAAGATTAGCCCAGCGTGGTGGGCCGCAGGCAGGTAGCCCCAGCTACTCTGAAGGCTGATGTAGGAGGATTGCTTCAGCCCAGGGGTCTAGCTGGCAGTGAGCTATGCTGGTGCTGCTGCACTCCGGACTGGGCGACAGAGCGGTGCTCTGTCACAGGAAAAGGGAAAGGAAAAAATTTTTTTAAAAATTTAAAAAAGAAAATAATGTAAATAACATCGCTAACTCAAGGAACAGCTTGACAGTGTATTACTGAGACAAACAGAGGCAAAGGTTAGCTGACACCAGTGTTCACTTAGTGGGAACTGCAGGTGTTCTCCGAACAGGAGGCTGCTACTTTTCCATAAGAAATCCATTACTGACCACCAGTAAAAACACATTGTAGGTTTGTTACAATATACAAATAGTAAAACTTTATATAGCCACGATCATATTCTAGCACAGCTCTAAGCCATTTCCTACTCTGAAATAGCTACTATTGTACCTCCATTGTAGAGAAAACAGTTGCCCAGAGGTGGTTGTGGAAGGACCAGGGAAACTATGAAATTGACTTGTTGTCAGTTTCTGACTTAAAGGTTCTTCCTGCTCTGCTCCTTAAGTTGCCACATTTTAGTTAACATACCTCTTACAATACTGGTCCTTTCTATATTTGGAGGGACTTCTCTTGTAAATTCAAGTTTTTTCTTGCGCTAAGCATTTGGCCCTAAGATTATCTGCCTCGTTTTATGTCAGTTTAAGTACCTCTTTAGATATTGTTCAGTTAGGAATGTAAATAGGAGCTAACATTGTGGAAAAGGAAAGAACATCTGCTTACAACCATTTTTGTTTCATAATACAAATGTAAATCAATATGTTAATGCAAATGCAGGCTGGGAGGGGAGGGAAAATATGCAGAGAGAAAAGCCCCATCTCTGCTTGGAGTTCAGCACCAGGTCTCTTCCCTTCCATCTTCCTTGTCAAGGCTGCCACGGTGACAGAAGCACATATGGCTGCCTTTTAGTGACACCTGCTGGGACAGACCTGGCAGAAGGGATTGCAGATTTGCATGTTTCCTGGCTGCCTCTGCTAGCCCCAGTCAGCAGCCCACTCCAATTCATGCTGAGCTTGGACAGCTTAGGTTTGAAAAATTCCCCCTTCCCTTGGAGCAAGCGCTTTCCAGCCTCATCATTCCTAAAGGAGAATGACCTACATGCCAGCACGACAGAGATTTAGAAATGTACAGAAGCTTCATTGTGAGCCTAAATCCTTAACAGGGGCTCAAACTGCCGACACCGAATGAAGAGAGAGGTTTTGCAGTGAGGCAGGAAGTCATTACAATAACGAATCACCCGGCTGGGTTTTGAGCTCCTTTCCCACTAATTTAATGGAAAGTTTTATTGTCTTCACAATGTCCACTTTCATAAATTTTGCATACATTTATTACGCACATCTTAAGTAACTCCTCTGTGTTTTATCACTGAGTAAATTATATGTAGCAAACCAATGCTGTATTTTGGCAAACTCATAGCTTAGAAAATACTAAAGACTCATTGTAAACTGAGGGCAGCATTAAGCAAATTATATTTACCTTTGTGACCGCAAAACTTAATGATTCAATGCTTTTCCTATGAAATTTATCTTTCAATACTGACAGTTTTTTTTAAAATAAAAAATATGAATTAAATATCGATTAAAACTTTGCCATTGTTTTTAGAAACTGTGACTTCAGTAGTTATGAACAGACTTGAAATGTCTGGTTTTTAAGTTTGGAAATTCTTTGTACTTTCATTTACCTTTCCAGGAAGAGAGTGAGATATTTTTTGCCGCTTTTTCCTGGTTTTTGTTTGTTTTTTGATCATAAACAAAACTTAATGGAGCCCCAAATCTACTAACTCAGTCCTCCTGTGGCAATATGCCTTTTTCTGATTTCTAGACATTACTTGATATTTTTAACACCCTAATTTTATTATTTAAAAATGTATAAAAGTAATAAAAAGTAAGAAGTAAATTAAATTTGAAACCTTAATAGTAATACCATCATCCAAAATTATCCATATTTTGGCATATTTTATTTTAAAATGCATTTTAGCACAGTTTAGTTATATTTGTTATATGATATCTATATCAATAAACTTTTCCTATGTCATTACTTTTCTGAATACAATTTTTAATGTGTGAATAATACTAAATCTTATATACTTGCTATAGTTGACCCTGTAAGACATTTAGATTTTCAACTGTTTAGTACTTTAATAATCAGTTTTTACTCTAATATCTTACTATTAGAGTATTACTATAGCCTTATTATTATTATTGTAGCAATAAATTGTTTTGAGAATAAATATCTCATTGCTCATTTGACTTGATTGGATCTGTGCATGGACAATTATGTGGGGAACACAGAATGTAATTGGCCCTATTTCAACCCTCAGAAGTGGCCCTCAGTTCAGGGAAGGGAGGGGTTCTCTACTGGCTGATAAAGCAGAACTCAGAAACATTGTTTTCTTTTTTACCTGGGGTTTTACAAAGCCGGAAGTAAGATGTGGGTGTGACTTGTAAAGGCAAGAGCATGTATATTAAATGCAAAAGCAGCCTGAAACATTTTATTCACAGTCGGATAGGCAATGCTTGACTCCCTGCTAATCTGAAATACTTTGTGGGCAGGGGCCAGGGAAACCAAAGCAAAATTTCAGAAGTAGAATGAGCTATTTGGTGTATGTCTCCAAGGCCAATAAATAACAAGAAGGAAAAATAAATTTCTTTGCTAACAATAAGAAGGAAAAATAAATTTTTTTGCTCGAAAACATTTTCTTATTATCTCCATGACACTGGAGGGAAGGGACTAACAACAACAACAACAACGAAGGCCGGGCGCGGTGGCTCAGGCCTGTAATCCCAGCGCTTCGGGAGGCCGAGGCGGGCGGATCACCAGGTCAGGAGATCGAGACCATCCTGGCCAACATGGTGAAACCCCGTCTCTACTAAAAATACAAAAAACTAGCCGGGCGCGGTGGCTCAGGCCTGTAATCCCAGCGCTTCGGGAGGCCGAGGCGGGCGGATCACCAGGTCAGGAGATCGAGACCATCCTGGCCAACATGGTGAAACCCCGTCTCTACTAAAAAATACAAAAAACTAGCCGGGCGCGGTGGCTCAGGCCTGTAATCCCAGCGCTTCGGGAGGCCGAGGCGGGCGGATCACCAGGTCAGGAGATCGAGACCATCCTGGCCAACATGGTGAAACCCCGTCTCTACTAAAAATACAAAAAACTAGCCGGGCGCGGTGGCTCAGGCCTGTAATCCCAGCGCTTCGGGAGGCCGAGGCGGGCGGATCACCAGGTCAGGAGATCGAGACCATCCTGGCCAACATGGTGAAACCCCGTCTCTACTAAAAATACAAAAAACTAGCCGGGCGCGGTGGCTCAGGCCTGTAATCCCAGCGCTTCGGGAGGCCGAGGCGGGCGGATCACCAGGTCAGGAGATCGAGACCATCCTGGCCAACATGGTGAAACCCCGTCTCTACTAAAAATACAAAAAACTAGCCGGGCGCGGTGGCTCAGGCCTGTAATCCCAGCGCTTTGGGAGGCCGAGGCGGGCGGATCACCAGGTCAGGAGATCGAGACCATCCTGGCCAACATGGTGAAACCCCGTCTCTACTAAAAAATACAAAAAACTAGCCGGGCGCGGTGGCTCAGGCCTGTAATCCCAGCGCTTCGGGAGGCCGAGGCGGGCGGATCACCAGGTCAGGAGATCGAGACCATCCTGGCCAACATGGTGAAACCCCGTCTCTACTAAAAATACAAAAAACTAGCCGGGCGCGGTGGCTCAGGCCTGTAATCCCAGCGCTTCGGGAGGCCGAGGCGGGCGGATCACCAGGTCAGGAGATCGAGACCATCCTGGCTAACACAGTCAAACCCCGTCTCTACTAAAAAATACAAAAAACTAGCCGGGCGCGGTGGCTCAGGCCTGTAATCCCAGCGCTTCGGGAGGCCGAGGCGGGCGGATCACCAGGTCAGGAGATCGAGACCATCCTGGCCAACATGGTGAAACCCCGTCTCTACTAAAAAATACAAAAAACTAGCCGGGCGCGGTGGCTCAGGCCTGTAATCCCAGCGCTTCGGGAGGCCGAGGCGGGCGGATCACCAGGTCAGGAGATCGAGACCATCCTGGCCAACATGGTGAAACCCCGTCTCTACTAAAAAATACAAAAAACTAGCCGGGCGCGGTGGCTCAGGCCTGTAATCCCAGCGCTTCGGGAGGCCGAGGCGGGCGGATCACCAGGTCAGGAGATCGAGACCATCCTGGCCAACATGGTGAAACCCCGTCTCTACTAAAAATACAAAAAACTAGCCGGGCGCGGTGGCTCAGGCCTGTAATCCCAGCGCTTCGGGAGGCCGAGGCGGGCGGATCACCAGGTCAGGAGATCGAGACCATCCTGGCCAACATGGTGAAACCCCGTCTCTACTAAAAATACAAAAAACTAGCCGGGCGCGGTGGCTCAGGCCTGTAATCCCAGCGCTTCGGGAGGCCGAGGCGGGCGGATCACCAGGTCAGGAGATCGAGACCATCCTGGCCAACATGGTGAAACCCCGTCTCTACTAAAAATACAAAAAACTAGCCGGGCGCGGTGGCTCAGGCCTGTAATCCCAGCGCTTTGGGAGGCCGAGGCGGGCGGATCACCAGGTCAGGAGATCGAGACCATCCTGGCCAACATGGTGAAACCCCGTCTCTACTAAAAATACAAAAAATTAGCCAGACATGGTGGCGGGGGCCTGTAGTCCCAGCTACTTGGGAGGCTAAGGCAGGAGAATGGCGTGAACCCGGGAGGTGGAGCTTGCAGTGAGCCGAGTTTGCGCCACTGTACTCCAGCCTGGGTGACAGAGTGAGACTGTCTCAAAAACAAAAAAAAAAATTAACAATCACAGAGGAGCAGAGAAAAAACTTCTCAAATACAGAAGACAGAAGTCATTGATTTATTTCCAACCCGGCACAAGTTCCTTAATTCTGTAACTGGTCCAGAATGGTTTCCTGTCACTGTAGCTTCTGCATCAGAACATCCTCATGCAAAGCTAAACAGCTCCAAATCACCTCTGTTAACTATGCAATGCTGCATGGTTTTGCACAGTCCAGAGCTGGTTGTGTTTATCAAAAATGAAGCTGAAAATTCTTCCTTCACACAACCACCACATTCCATTGCACATTTACCAAAAACATTGACCACGTTGGCATTATTTGTGCATCCATCAAGGAGTGCTGAAAAGCGTTCCCCTTGCACACTGCATGTGTCCTGTCAGTGGATCTTCCATTTCACTTGCTCGCTCTGGAAAACTTTGAATTTGTGTGTTGATGGAAAATTAAAGTTTAGTGGCATCTTTACCCCACATTCACCCAACATTTCTAAGAACCATTTCAAGGCTATTTTTCACTAGTGTCACTTTTCAGTCTTAGCCTCCTGGAGTACATGTTTATTAGAAGCCAGCAAAGCACTAGTGTTAAAATGAGAAATAGGGGCCGGGCGCGGTGGCTCAAGCCTGTAATCCCAGCACTTTGGGAGGCCGAGACGGGCGGATCATGAGGTCAGGAGATCGAGACCATCCTGGCTAACATAGTGAAACCCTGTCTCTACTAAAAAATACAAAAAACTAGCCGGGCAAAGTGGCGGGCGCCTGTAGTCCCAGCTACTCGGGAGGCTGAGGCAGGAGAATGGCATAAACCCAGGAGGCAGAGCTTGCAGTGAGCTGAGATCCGGCCACTGCACTCCAGCCTGGGCGACAGAGCAAGACTCTGTCTCAAAAAAAAAAAAAAAGAAATAGTAAACATCTGATTCTGTTGTCTTTTAACTCCATGCTTTTCTCTACTGTTTCATTGTTTTGAATTGAATTCTTTGTGCGTCCCACATGAATGCAACTTACATTTTGAATGTCTTCTTGCTTCACTAGCCAACGCACGTGTGCCAGTAACACACTGTGATTCTATCCTTCCACCTTCAGTTATGCCTGTAAAACCAAATTCAAGACAGATGATCCTCAACTTACAAAGGGGTTATAGCCCATCATCAGTTGAAAATAGAAGCCAAAAATGCATTTAAGGCCGGGTGCAGTGGCTCAGCCTGTAATCCCAACTCTTTGGGAGGCTGAGGCGGGTGGATCACCTGAGGTCGGGAGTTCGAGACCAGCCTGGCTAACATGGTGAAACCTTCTCTCTCCTAAAAATACAAAAATTAGCTGGGCATGTTGGCGCACGGCTGTAATCCCAGCTACTGGGGAGGCTAAGACAAGAAAATCGCTTGAACCCGAGAGGCGGAGGTTGCAGTGAGCCATTGCACCATTGCACTCCAGCCTGGGTAACAAGAACGAAACACCATCTCAAAATAAAATGAAATAAAATAAAATAAAATGCATTTAACACACCTAAGCTAACATCATAGCTTAGCCTAGCTTAAACATTCTCAGAAAATTTATGTTCACCTTCCGTTGAGCGAAAATTATCTCTCATAAACCCATTTTAAAGTGTCGAATATCTCATGTAATTTATTGAATACTGAAGTGTGGTTTCTGCTGAATGCATATCACTTTCACACCATCATAAAGTCAAAAAATGGTAAGTCAAACCATGGTATGTCGGGGATCACCTGTCCATTAGAAATTAAATTAATTTTAATTTAATTTAAAATTAGACCTGTCCATTAGAGCATTAAATGAATAATTTATCAGATCAACAAAAATGGAAGGTTTACCAGTAAGAAACCTCACCAAGCTCTTCTATAGATTTTCCCTAGGCAGAAGGAAATAGAAGAGGTTATTAAACATATGGTAAAGCAAAATATTGACTATACAGATAATAATCATAATGATGACTAATATGGGGAATAACAAATGAAGGAGGGAAGTAGAACACCAAACAGTAACAAGTGAAATGGGAAGATATGATAGAGTGAAGATTTTAAAACAGCTGGCCTTGTTCTGGAATAGGGTAAAGAAGTTGGTTAACTTTACACTTTGTTAATTCAAGTAAACAGGTTAAAATTTAGACATACTTACGAAAAGAATAAAATTAGAACATGAAATGCCAAGATAATAAACAGGTTAAAATTTAGAGGTACTTACAAAAAGAATAAAATTAGAGCATGTAAATTCCAAGGTAATAAAGAAGGAGGGAAAAGAAAAGGAATCCAAAAGTTCTCAGGGGGAAAAAAAAACGCAGAAGAAAAGAGTGAATAGAAACCACAAAATAAGATAGCAGGCCGAGTGCGGTGGCTCACATCTGTGATCCCATCACTTTGGGAGCCCAAGGCAAGCGGATTACCTGAGGTCGGGAGTTCGAGACCAGTCTGCCCAAGGTGGTGAAACTCGGTCTCTACTAAAACTACAAAAATTAGCCAGGTGTGGTGGCAGGCGCCTGTAATCCCAGCTACTTAGCACTTAGCAGGCCGAGACAGGCAAATTGCTTGAACTCAGGAGGCGGAGGTTGCAGTGAGCTGAGATAGTGCCACTGGACTCTAGCCTAGGTGACAGAGGGAGACTCCATCTCCAAAAAAAAGATAGCAGTAAGAAATCCAAATATATCAATAATCATAATAAATGTTAATGGACTAAACTAATCCATTAAAAACTATAAATTTAATTTTCTATATGCTTGAATTTCTCCTAATAAAAAAATTTTAAAAGAGAGATTGTCAATCTAGTGTTTTCTTTAAACCCCACCTGTGGCTGTTTGCAAGAGCACACTGAAAATGTAAGAAAACACAAAAAAGTCGAAAATAAGAGATTGGATAAAGAGATTGGACACCAGCCAAACACTGATCGTGAGAAAACTGGTGTACATATAGATAAAAGAGACTCTAATGTAAACATCATTAAGAATAAGGAGGATTGCTATGGAAAGCTTAAAGGAATATTTCACCAGGAAGATAGTTTCCACTTGCATGTCTCTAGATAACATAGCCTTAAAATGTTCTAATTAAACCTTGACAAAATTAAAATGTTCTAAGCAAAACTTGACAAATCTACAATTCTACCTCTCTCATCAATGGATAAATAAAACATATAAAATATTATTGAGAATATAGAAGATTTGAACAACACAGCGAACAAGCTTCATCTACAGGACATATACAGACCCCTACAGTCACAACATTTAGGGAATACACCTTCTTCTCAAACACAATCGAACATTTTTTATAAACATTGATCAGGAACAGGGTTTTATGGTAAGTCTCAAAAATCTGAAAAAGGTACCATACAGATAACATTTCTTTTACCAACATGCAAATAAGGTAGAAATCAATCACAAAAATATGCCTTACAAAATCTATGATTCAAGAATTATGAAACACCTTTACCAAATGGAAACAGAATAAACTTACTTTTTTAAAAAAAAAAAAAAAAAGAGCTTTTCTTTAGAACAGAAAAATTGTGAAGATAGTACAGCATTCCCACAGACCCTGTGGCCAGTTTTCCTATTATTAACATCAAACATGAGTATATTTGCTACAATTAACCCATATTGATATGTTATTAACTAAATCTATCCTTTATTCGGATTTTCTTAGTTTTTACCTAATGTCTTCTTCTTTTCCAAGATTCCATCTAGGATATGACATTTAGTAGTCACGTCTTAGGCTCCTCTTGGCTGTGATGGTTTCTCAGATTTCCCTTGTTTTTGATGACCTTGACAGTCTTGAGAAGTACTGGTCAGGTGTTTTGTAAAATGTCCTTCAATTGAGATGTGTCTGATGTTTTCCTATTAGACTAGAACCATGGTTTTGAGGGAGGAAGACCACAGAGGTAAAGGGACATTTTCCTCACATCATGTCAAGGGTACATGCTATCAATGTGCCTTATCAATGTTACTGTTGACCTGATCACCTGGCTGAGGTAATATTTGCCAATTTTCTCTACTGTAAAGTTACTTCCTCCTTTCCATTCTGTACTCTTTGGAAGCAAGTCACTAAGTGGAGCTCATACTTAAGGGGTGGGGAATCATATTCTACCTCCTTTATTGAGGAGTATCTACATAAATTATTTGGAATTATTCTGCTTGAAAGATTTGTCTCTTCTTTCCCATTGATTTATTTATTTTATTAGTATTTATTTATATTAGTTTATATTAGTATGGACTCATGGATATTTATTTTATGTTTTGGGTTATAATCCAATACTACTTTATTTTTTAATTTTTTAAATTTTTTTAAATGTTTTATTTTATTTATTTAATTTTTTTAAATTTTGAATTATTATTACTTTTTTTTGAGACAGGACTCTTGCTCTGTCACCCAGGCTGGAGTACAGTGGCATGATCTCAGCTCACTGCAACCTTCGCCTCCCAGGTTCAAGTGATTCTCCCGCCTCAGCCTCCCAAATAGCTGGGATTACAGGTGTGTGCCACCACACCCAGCTAATTTTTTTTTTTGGATTTCTAGTAGAAATGGGGTTTTACCATGTTGGCCAGGCTGGTCTTGAGCTCCTGACCTCAAGTGATCCACCTGCCTCAACCTCCCAAAGTGCTGGGATTACAAGCGTAAACCATCATGCCCAGTCAACTTTATTTATTTTTGTTGCTCAAATTGTTCCAGCACTGGCCATTGGGGGGCATTTGTGGTTGCTTCCTGTGTCTCTTTTGACACATATCTATTGTTTTCCTTTTTGAGCACCTCCTTGCTTTTTGATCACTTCCTTACTTTCTGGCACTACAAGATGCTATAGGATCATCTTGCATCCTGACTGTTTCCACTCTAGAATGAACCATTTCTCCAAGAACCTGGTTCTTTCTTACTGAAGAATGGTATTAGAAGCCAAGATCTGGGCACCATGTGTGCTCATTGCTCCTGGGGTGTCACTGCTTCTAGGTTCTCTCAGCAGACAGGGCTAGGCTATTTTGTGTGTGTGTAACACATATTTAATATATTATATAGGTTTATTTAAATCTGTATGTATATGACATATACTGATCTATGTATACACACATATCTATAATTATTTTTATATCTATCCATCAATATCTAAATCAAACATGGTATCTCTGACTCTAATCCAGCACCACATTGTTCTTTCTAGTAATCCAAAAGTCTTTTGAAAAACTGAATTAGTGGCTAGGTGTGATGGCTCGCGCCTGTAATCCCAGCACTTTGGGAGGCCGAGGTGGGTGGATTGCCTGAGGTCAGAAGTTTGAGACCAGACTGACTAACATGGTGAAACCCTGTCTCTACTAAAAATACGAAAAAGAAAAAAAGATTAGACAGGCATGGTTACACACGCCTGTAGTCCCATCTACACAGGAGGCTGAGACAGGAGAATTGCTTGAACCTGGGAGGCAGAGGTTGCAGTGAGCTGAGATTGCGCCACTGCACTCCAGCCTGGGTGATAGAGCAAGACTCCATCTCAAAAAAAGAAAAAAAGAAAAACTGAATTATTAATCAAAAATCTAACAACAACAAAAAATAAACTCAAGACCCAGATTACTTTATAGGCAAGTGTTACCAGGTAAAGACTAGACAACATTTTTTTTTTTGAAATGGAGTCTCACTCTGTTGCCCAGGCTGGAGTGCAGTGGCATGATCTTGGCTCACTGCAAGCTCTGCCTCCTGGATTCACACCATTCTCCTGCCTCAGCCTCCTGAGTAGCTGGGACTACAGGCGCCCACCACCATGCCTGGCTAATTTTTTGTATTTTTAGTAGAGATGGGGTTTCACCGAGTTAGCCAGGATGGTCTCGATCTCCTCACCTTGTGATCTGCCTGCCTGGGCCTCCCAAAGTGCTGGGATTACAGGCGCGAGCCACCACGCCCGGCCAAGACTAGACAACATTTTAAATGTGCATTTGCAAAACATTAAGACCTCAAGAAAAATGGAAAAAATATGCCATGTTCCTTAGAATCTTTATCTAAAGATATCAGTTCTCTCCAAAAACAATCTCTATATTTAATGCAACTTCAAATAGAATCCCAAAAGGGTTCTTCATGAAACTTGATGAATCAAAAATTTATATGGAAGATCAGAAAAACAGTAATAGCCAAGACAATACTAAAAGAACAGAAAGGAGGTTTGCCTTATTATAAATTAATTACAGCAACTGAGTCTTGCAGCAAGAACAGACACACAGACAAATATAACAGAATATAGAACCCAGAAACATACCCATACACAGTTGGAAACTTGTTATATGATAAAAGTGGCAGTGCAGATCAAGGCAGAAAACATACTAGCTATTAAATGGTGCTAGGGAAAACATAAAATCAATTCAGGCCCTACATTTTATTTTATTTTTTTGAGACAGGGTCTGGCTCTGTCATAAGGCTGGAGTACAGTGGTGCAACCTTAGCTCACTGCAACCTCCACCTCCCAGGTTCAAATGATCCTCCCACCTCAGCCTCCTGAGTAGCTGGAACTACAGATGCAAGCCACCACGCCTGGCTAATTTTTACATGTTTTGTAGATATGAAGTTTTGCCACGTTTCCCAGGCTAGGCTTGAACTCCTGAGCTCAAGCAATCCTCCCGTCTCAGTCTCCCAAAGTGCTGGGATTACAGGCATGAGCCACTGCGCCTAGACAGGCCCTGTATTTTAAAAGTAAAGGTTAAAACTCTTAGAATAAAATATGTAATATTTAGAATATTAAGATAAGGAAGGATTTTTTAAACAAGAAACAAAACTCATGAATCATAAAGGAAAACTATTATTTACATTAAAATATAAAACTTTAAAATAAAAGACATCTTCCAATGTGGAAAAAATAATTCACAGACTGAGGGAAAATATTTGCAATATATTTAGCCAAAAATGTATTAGAATTTTAAAAAATTTATAATTTACAAATCAGAAAAAGACAAAGAACTAAATAGAAAAATGCGCAGAATATACAAACCAACATTATCACAGATGAGCAAACCAGCATAGACGAAAACACACGCAACATATGCTGCCTCTCACTAACATTTGGGGAAATGCAAATTAAATCCACAGTGGGCTACTATCTCGAACACATCAGATTTGTAAAACTCAAAAGTCTTACAAGGTCCCTGAACTCAGCATTTTGCCTTCTCTTAAGTCATTCAAAGGCAACAGAAGAAAATAATAACAGAAACACAAACTCTACCTTTGATGAAATTAAAAAAACATTTGAATCCCAATCCACAAATATATGTGGAACACCAAAAGCAACGAAAAGCAAACAGGAGTGTGGAGGGAAGGGGATCAAGGATGCCTGCAACTTCTGAGCTCACAGATAACTACTCGGTGCCTATGACAAAGGGAGGAACACACCTTAAATTGCAAAGCCAAAATAATGGATGGGGTGCATGGGCTTGTGGCAGGAACTTCTTGGGAGCTGATTTAGTTATGGGAAATATTGGGGGCGGGGCTGACTGACAAATCCCAGAAGCAAGATTCTTTAACGAGAAGCTGTGTATTCCAATAGCTTCCTATCTCGTTTGGCTGCCAAATGATAAAGCTAAAGGAACTCATATACACTACCCTGAAAGGACAGTTCCTGCTGCAGGACAAGCAGCCCATGCCCCTCCCTGAGACTCCCATTGTGAAATAGCTGGTGTCTGTAGTAGGATTCTTCAGAGAAACAAATAGGATGTATACATAGAGAGAAAGAGATTTATTATAAGGAACCAGCTCACAATTATGGAGGCTGGCAAATCCAGAATCTGCAGTGTGGGCCAGCAGGCTGAAGACCCAGGAGAGCTGATGGTGCAGATGAGGTCCAAAGGCAGTCTGCTGCAGAGCGGCCTCTTGCTTGGGGAGGTCAGTCTTTTTGCTCAATTCAGGCCTTTAACTGATTGGATGAGGCGTACCTACATTATGGAGAGCAGTCTGCTTTACTCAGAGTTCACCAATTTAAACGTTCATCTCATCCCAAAACACCCTCCAAATTGACACATAACATTACCCATTACAGTGTCTTAGGTTTGGTTCCTTAGAAGTAGAGCCTGAGGCAGGGACTGGGGGCCCTTGTGGTACAGGCAGAATACTCCCAGGAGACAGGGAGAGAGGGAAGCAGGGAGGAAAACCAGCTAAACAAACACGTGGTCTCAGCTGCAGCCTCGCTTCAGTCTGATCCCACGGGGACCTCTGCAGCACAAATTGCAACGGAATTGGTCCCACTTTGGAGCAGGGGGCCTGGCCTTCTGAGCCCCTCTGTCTGTTGGGGATTGACTCCTGACAGCCTCAGGGTTGCGGGTGTGAGTGAGGACTTAACCTCTCAGGTGTGATGGTTCATTGCATGGGCTTTCTTGGCTAGGCTATGATGCCCAGCAGTTTGGTCAAGCACTAGCGTAGATATTGCTATGAAGGTATTTTGTAGATGTGACTAATTTACAATAAGTTGACTTTAAGTATAGGGCATTACCCTCACTAATGTGGGTGGGCCTCATTTAATCAGTTGAAAAGCATTGGGAGCAAAAACTGAGGTTTCTCAGAGGAGGAGGAATTCTGCCTAAAGACTGCAGCTCTTGCCTGGGTTTCCCAGCCTGCCAGCCTGCCCTACAAATTGCAGACTTGTCAGAGCCCACAATTGCATGAGCCAGTTCTCTCCCTCTCTCATTGATATTGTTTTTCTGGAGAACCCTGAGTGATAAAGCAGATATGGGGCTCTCATTCAGCCAAGAACAAATCTTTGGAGAAGGGGTTAGCTGAGGGCCATTAGTAGCCAACCCTCTCAGCATAGGCTGGTCAAAAGAAGCTGTGCAGGCCACCAACAGCATGTACTATGGTCCACCTCCCGAACCACTGAGATCCAATTGCTTCCCATGTTAACTTCACTCAATCTAGGCACAGCTTTTCCAGGAATCTGGCTGGTCACAATTTGTGGGAACATTTACAGGAGAAGAGTTAGTGGAAGGAACTACAGCCCACACCACCACAGTTTGTCTCCATCTGTCATTGACACTTGTCATCTTCCTCCTCCACCACCCATCTAGGTTCTCCTTCCTCTCAGCGAGCACTCCTGCTGCTCTCTGTGGCTCTCAGGAGGGCTGTTCCAGACCCTTATCTCCGAGGGGTCTGAAGCTCCAGTTATTATGCTTTACTTAGACCATAATAAGAGAAAAGCAAACCCAGGATCACCTGAGTGCCAAACATATTCCTCCCTGCCCCCATCGTCCCACTGTATAGCAGCAACTCTGTCTCTTCCTGATGATCAGATCAATTACCCCTGCTGGACTTGTAACCCCTTCCTTTGGCTGCTGCAGAACAGGCCGAGTGACAGCCAGCCCTGGTACTGGTGACTAACAGCCTACTGGACCTCCCTGACCTAGTCCTAAGCTTGAGCTCTGCCGGCTGGCTCTGGGCCTGGCCCTGGAGGGGTCCACAGGTTGCAAGAAGTACCTTGTGCAATCCATGCTGGAAGCCTGTCCTCACCCAGATCAGAGTGGGGCTGAGGGGGCCCTCAGGGTTTCAGGGCCTGGGTGTAACAGCAGCCAGTCAGATCAGGGTAGACACACACACGTATTGTCCCTGAGGCTCAGCCTAGCCCACTCTGGAGGCTGAAGGCCCTCCCATCAGCCCTGCATCTGGCTTCATTGGAAGTTTCCCAAATGCAAAGACTTTTGTGGTTGTTGTTGAACTCAGGCCTCTTACTTTCTCCACACTCATGCCTAAAACACAAGATGCCAAAAAAAAAAAAAAAAAAGCCAAGTGCTCAGAGACATACGGTAGTATGGTGGCTAAGTCTTTGGGTGTTGGAATGAAAAAAAGCCCTGAGTCTGAGTTCAAGGTATGGCTTTGTCACTTTTGACTTTAATGTTCTTAGATAAATAACAATTCTCTGAGCCTCAGTCTCTACATCTATAAAACATGAATATTACCTCCCTCACAGAATTGTAAGGATAAAGGAAAACACATACGTAAAATGTTTGACACAAAACAAGTATTCAACAGAGGCTATATAACATTATTAAAAACAAGAGTTCGTGATAAAATAGGGAACACAGACAGAAAACCCAAAATAAATGCAGAAGACAGAAAGAAATGGGAAACATTGAAGATCCTGTGGCAAGCACGAAAATCAGACCTCCTTCAAGAGAACCTGCTGCAGGCTTATAGTGACCACCAGCCCCTGGCCACCCTCTGGAGCTATCACTACGTTCACGCCAAGGCCACGCTTTCTTGAGCTACTCCCAGCCAGACAGAATGTGGTGGGGCACCAGTGTCTGCCCATTCCTGTGGGATATGGAGCTCCTCTAATGGGCAACTTTGGCTCCAGGACTCCCATCAGCCAGGCTGGGATTTTCTTAGAACTGCACTGAGTCTGAGGCCCTTCCTTCCATCGCCCCTTCCTTCCCTGTTTCCTTTCATGGGTGTCCAAACGGTATTACAATCTGAAGGCTCTCCTGCTTCTGTCCTTCCTCATTCACAGGTGTTTCCCTCAACAAGTCTCTGGCACAAATAATCCCATCTTGGCCTCTTTAGAGCACCTGAGCTAACACAGGCCCCTTCCCTGAAGCTGGGCTTCCTTAGAGGGAGGGTCCTGAGAGGATCTGTCCCAAATCTGTGTTGTGCACCACCTGGGTGAGGGCAGCCGCAGTTCCAGGTTGACATGAAAATCTTTGATCATGGAGCTCGAATGGGAAATAGGAAGTGAGTGTCCTTGGGACATGCTATGATGCCTGATGGTTCATATTTTCATATTCCTCTCTGTGCCTGAAGTCACCCCTCAGGTTAAGCAATCCCTGCCTCTTCCTGCCCCCACTCCCTAGGCTGGCTCCTCTGGCCTGCACTTCAAATTCATCCTGCTTGTGCATAAACATAATTAGCGTGAATGCTTTGTTTGGTTGAACCAGTATTCTATACAGGTCTGGGTAAGAGTTTATTGTTGGCTTCTCTGAGACCATAAATGTAAGGGAGAGCTTTAGGTGGGATGTGGCTCCCTGGGCAGGAAGACAAGCTGCAGAGGTGGCCCAAGCCTAGGAGAGCTGGGAAACTCCAGCCCAGGGAGGGCTGTGGCTGTGCCCACTTGCAGATTGGGTTCAATCCCCAGCCCTTGCAGGGACAGTGTGGCCCTCAGGGTCCTGGGGGCTCTGGGGCAGATAAGGGTCTCTGGGGACTTCCCTCTACCCCTCACCCCAGGGCCCAGTGCATCAGGGAAGTCCTCAAGGTCTGCACATGGTGCTGTGGCCACACAGGTGCAACAAGTGGTTGTCAAAGTCTTTCACCTTGAACATCATGTCGTACAGAGAATAAGGTGAGGAAAAATCACACAGGTTTAATTGGCTTCCCTGCCTCCAAGGGGAGAGGAGATTAGGAGCAGGTCACAGAAGGCTCCCCCACATCTAGTAAGCTGAGGTCTCAAGGTAGGGGAAAAGCCAGCCTTCATGCTTGGAAACATGGAAATGTTGCACATTTTCTGGATTCAGACACATGTAACCACATGTAACCAGCACTACAGTGTCATATAAAGTAGTTTCACTACCCTCAAAAGCCTCTGTGCTCTGCCTCTTCATCCCTCCCTCCCACCTAACCCTTGGCAATCACTGATTTTTTTTTTTTTTTTTTTTTTTTTTTTTTTTTTTTTTTTTTTTTTTTTTTTTTTTTTTTTTACTGTCATTTAGTTTTTCCTTTTTCAGAATGTCATACAATCAAAATCATTCTCTGTTCTCTTTTCAGACTGGCTTCTTTACACATTAAGTTTCCTCCATGTCTTTTCAAGGCTTGACTGCTTATTTCTTTTTAGCACTGAATCGTATTCCATTGTGTGGATGTACCCCAGCTTGCTCATCAGTTCACTCACTGAAGGACAGCTTGGTTTCTTCTAAGGTTTAGCAATTATAGCTAGAGCTGCTATCAACATTCATGTGCGGTCTTTGTAAAGAGATAAATTTTCAACTCTTTTGGATAAATATTCCAAAATGAAACTGAGACTATGTTTAGTTTTGTCAGAAACCTCCAGATTTGTATCCAAAGTGACTATCATTTTGCATTCCCACCATTCATGAATGGAAGTTCCTGTTGCTCCACTTCGTCGCCAGCGTTTGACGTCGTCCGTGTTCTGGACCTCGTCATTCTCATAGGTGTGGAGTACTATTTCATTGTTCCTTTCATTTGCATTTCCCTGATGATGTGTGAAATGGAGCATCGTTTCATATGCTTACCTGTCATCTGTATTTCTTCTTTGGTGAGGTGTCTGTTAAGGTCTTTGGCCCATTTTTTAATAGGGTTGTTTTCTTTTTATCAAGTGTTAAGAGTGCTTTGTATTTTGGATAACAGTCCTTTATTAGATATGTCTTTTGCAAATACTTTCTTCCAGTCTGTGGCTTCTCTTTTCAATCTCTTTGCAGTGTCATTTGAGGAGCAGAAATGGTTTTTTTGTTTTTGTTTTTTGAGACAGTCTTACTCTATTGCCCAAGCTGGAGTGCAGTGGCACGATCTCGGCTCACTGCAACTTCCACCTCCCAGGTTCAAGCAATTCTTCTGCCTCAGCCTCCCAAGTAGCTGGGATCATAGGCATGTGCCACCATGCCCAGCTAATTTTGTATTTTTAGTAGAGATGCGGTTTCACCATGTTAGCCAGGTTGGTCTCAAACTCCTGACCTCAGGTGATCCACCTGCCTCAGCCTCCCAAAATGCTAGGATTACAAGTGTGCACCATGATGCCTGGCCAAGAAATGTTTTATTTTAGTAAAATCCGGCTTATCAATTATTTCTTTCATGGATGTTGCCTTTGGTATTGTATCCAAAAAGTCATTGCCAAACCCTGTCATCTAGATTTTCTCCTCTTATCTTCTAAGAGTTCTACAGTTTTACATTTTACATTTAAGTCTCTTATCCATTTTGAGATAATTTTTGTGAAGGGTGTAAGGTCTGTGTCTAGCCATCATTTTTTTTTTTTTTTTGCATGTGGATGTCCAGCTGCCCCAGCATCATTTGTTGAAAAGACTCTGCTTTCTTGCATTGCCTTTGCTCCATTGTCAAAGATCCTATATTTATGTGAGTCTATTTCTGGGCTCTCATTCTGTTCCATTGATCTGTTTGTCTTCGTGCTGTGTCTTCATCCCTTCCTCCCCTTTAACCTCTGTCACCAACACCACATTGTCTTGATTATCGTAGCTTTATAGTCTTTAAGTTAGATAGTGTCAGTCTACCAACTTTGTTCTTCTTTAATGTAGTTTTGGCTACTCAGGGTCTCTTGCCTCCCCATACAAACTCTAGAATCAGTTTGTCAGTATCCACAAAATAGCTGGCCGGGATTTTGATTGGAAGTGCATTAAAACTATAGATCAAGTTGTGGAGAACTGACATCTTGACAATATTGCATCTTCCTAACCATGAATATGGAATATCTCTCCATTTACTTAGTTCTTCTTCAAATTTCTTTCCTTGGGGTTTTATAGTTTTCCTCATATAGATGTTGTGCATATTTTTTAGCTTTATACCTAAGTATTCATTTGGGAGGCTGCTAAATAGTATTGTGTTTTTTTTTTTTTTTTTTTTTTTTTGAGACAGAATCTCGCTCTGTCTCTCAGGCTGGAGTGCAGTGGCACGATCTCCGCTTACTGCAAGCTCCGTCGCCTCCCAGGTTCACGCCACTCTCCTGCCTCAGCCTCCTGAGAAGCTGGGACTACAGGTGCCCACCACCACACCCAGCTAGTTTTTTTGTATTTTTAGTAGAGACGGGATTTCACCGTGTTCGCCAGGATGGTCTCGATCTCCTGACCTCATGATCCGCCTGCCTCAGCCTCCCAAAGTGCTGGGATTACAGGCGTGAGCCACCGCACCCGGCCAGTATTGTGTTTTTTAATTTCAAATTCCACTCACTCATTGCTGGTATATAGGAAAGTGATAGACTTTTGGATATTAAACTTGTATCCTGCAACCTTGCCATAATTGCTTGTTCACTTGGAGTGTTTCTAGTACTTGGTATGGAATATGTGAATCCAATTTTATTTTATTTTACAAATAACTATCTGGTTATCACAATACCCTTATTTAAGTTATTTTTTTCTTCAGTGACTTGAGATATCATGTATAGTTTATACTAAATGTTCATATGTATTGCCATCTATTTTTATACTTTGTATTCTGTTCCATTCATTATGTGTCAGCAGCATATAATTTTAATTATAAGGCCTTTATCATGCTTTAATATTTGATAAAGCTCATCCCCTGCCCTCCATTCACACCACAATTATTGCTTTTTTAAGAGATGGGGTCTCACTGTATTGCCCAGGCCGATCTCAAACTCCTGGCCTCAAGCAATCCTCTCGCCTTAGCCTCCCAAAGTACTGGGATTGTAGGCATGAGCCACCGTGCCTGGCTCCTGCAAGTTTATCTGTTCATATAAACTTTACAATTAACTTGTCTAGCTTAAAAAATAGTTATTTTTAATTGAATTACATTGGGGGAAATTGATGACTTTATGACAGGCAGTGATTCTGCTTATTTATTTTTTTTGAGACAGAGTTCTGCTTTGTTGCCCAGGCTAAAGCGCAGTGGCACAATCTTGGCTCACTGAAACCTCCGCCTCCCCAGGTTTAAGCAATTCTTGTGCCTCAGCCTCCTGAGTAGCTGGCCATCAAGCGCCTGCCACCACACCCAGCTGCTTTTTCGTATTTTAGTAGAGACGGGGTTTCACCATGTTGGCCAAGCTGGTCTTGAACTCCTGATCTCAGGCTATCGGCCCACCTCAGCCTCCCAAAGTGCTGGGATTACAGGCGTGAGCCACTGCCCCCGGTCTCTGCTTACTTACTTATTTTTTAGGATAGAGTCTCGCTCTATCACCCAGGCTGGAGTGCAGTGGCACAATCTTGGCTCACTGCAACTTCTGCCTCCTGAGTTCAAGTTATTCTCCTGCCTCAGCCTCCTGAGTAATTGGGATTACAAGCGTGCACCACCATGCCCAGCTAATTTTTTGTATTTTTAGTAGAGAAGGGGTTTCACCACGTTGGCCAGGCTGGTCTTGAACTCCTAACCTCCGCCTGCTGAGTTCAAGCAATTCTTGTGTCTCCGCCTCCCTAAGTGCTGGGATTACAGACATGAGTCACTGCATCCAGCCCATTTATTTATTTCAGATTCAGGAGGTATGTGTGTAGGTTTGTTACATGGGTATATTGCATGCTGAGATTTGGGCTTCTAACCCAAGTAGTTTGCCCAAATGATATGGGATGGGACAGGGAAGTGCTGGTTAGAGAAAGGCGGGGTCCCTGGCAAGGACTCCATCCCTATTTTGTGCCCAAATGTTGCATTTCCCAAGACCACCCTGCCACACTCTCATCCTGTGCTATAAATACCCTGAGATCCTAGCAGGCCAAGCAGCTGGATATTAAGAGGAACACACTCGTGGAAGAAGACACGAGCCACCTACAGACAGCAAAACTGAAAGAGCACACCGCAACACACGCCCACTGTGGCTTCCGCTGTCAACGTTCATCCCAGGACACTGCCATGAGCTCAGAACCCCACAGCCTGTCTGTATGCTCCCCTAGAGATTTGAGCAGTGGGACACTAAGAAGCGAGCCACACCCCCATCGCACACCCTGCAGGGGGATAAGGGAACTTTTCCCATTTCACAAGTATTGAATAGGTAGTTTTTCAACCCTTGCCCCCCTTCCTCTCTCCCTGCTTTTGGAATTCCTGGTGCTTATTGTTCCTATCTTTGTGTTTATTCATATCTAATGTTTAGCTCCCACTTATGAGTAAGGACATGCAGTGTTTGGCTTTCTGTTCATGTTAATTTGCTAAGGATAATGGCCTCCAGCTTCATCCAAGTTGCTGCAAAGGACATGATTTCATTCTTTTTTATAGCTGTGTAGTATTCCATAGTGTGTATGTGCCACATTTTCTTTATCCAATCCACCATTGATGGGCACCTGGGTTGATTCCATGTCTTTGCTGTTGTGTGAATAGTGCTGTGATGAACATACAAGTGCAGGTGGCTTTTTGGCAGAACAATTTATTTTCCTTTGGGTATATATCTAGTAATAGGATTGCTGGGTTAAATGGTAATTCTATTTTTACTCCTTTGAGAAATCTCCAAACTGCTTTCCACAGGGGCTGAATTAATTTGCACTCCCACCCACAGTGTATAAGCATCCCCTTTTCTCCACAACCTCTCCATCATCTGTTATTTTTTATTTTTTTATTTTTTTTTTTGAGACGGAGTCTCGCTCTGTCACCCAGGCTGGAGTGCAGTGGCCGGATCTCAGCTCACTGCAAGCTCCACCTCCCGGGTTTGCGCCATTCTCCTGCCTCAGCCTCCCGAGTAGCTGGGGTTACAGGCGCCCACCACCTCGCCCGGCTAGTTTTTCGTATTTTTTAGTAGAGACGGGGTTTCACAGTGTTAGCCAGGATGGTCTCGATCTCCTGACCTCGTGATCCGCCCATCTCAGCCTCCCAAAGTGCTAGGATTACAGGCTTGAGCCACCGCGCCCGGCCCATCTGTTATTTTTTGAGGTTTTAACAATAGCCATTCTGACGGGTGTGAGATTAAACAATACTTAAAGGAAGTGTATAGCTTTAATTGCATATATTAGAAAACAACCTGGGCTGGGTGTGGTGGCTCACACCTGTAGTCCTAGCATTTTGGGAGGCCAAGGTGGTCAGATAGCTTGAGCCCAGGAGTCTGAGACCATCCAGGGCAACATGGCAAAACCCCATCTCTACAAAAAAAAAAAAAAAATACAAAAATTAGCCGGACATGGTGGTGCACACCTCTAGTCCCAGCTTTCCAGGAGGCTGAGGTGGGAGGATCACTTTAGCCCAGGAAGTCAAGGCTGCAGTGAGCCAAGATGGTGCCACTACACTCCAGCCTGAGCGACAGAACAAGACCCTGTCGAGGAGGGGAGAGGGAAGAGGGGAGAGGGGAGGGGCTGATAATTAATGATGTTGAACATACTTTCATATATCTGTTAGTCATTTTGTATGTCTTCTTTGCAGAAATTTCTGTTCAAATCCTTTACTCAGTTTAAAATCAGATTATTTGTGTTGTTTTTGTTTTTTGCTATTGAGTTGCAGGATTTCCTTACGTATTTTGGAAATTAACCCCTTATCAGATATATGATTCACAAATGCTTACTCCCATCCTATAGGCTACCTTTAACCTCTGTTACTTGCTTCCTTTGCTGTGCAGAAGCTTTGAGTTTGATGCTGTCCTTTCTATCTATTTTCAGGTTTGTTCCCTGTGCTTTTAGAGTCATATCCAATACATCATTACCAATGCCAGTGTCAAGAAGTTTTCCCCTATAGTTTCTTTTAGAAGTTTTACAGTCTCATATCTAACATTTAAGTCTTAAATTCATTTAATTTTTGTGTGTAAAGTAGGGTTCTAACTTCATTTTCATTTTCTGTTTTTGTTTTTTTTTTTTTTGGCACGTGGATATCCAATTTTCCCAGCACATTTCTTTGAAGAGACTGTATTTTCTCACTGTCTCATTGTCTATTCTTGGTACCTTTGTCAAAGATCAATTGACCATATATACATATGTTTACTTCTGGGCTATTTTGTTCAATTGGTCTATATGCCTGTCATTATGACAGTATTTCTTAGAGTCAGACTCATGGAATTTATTTTTTAAGAGTCAGACTCATGGAAGCGGAGAGTACCGTAGTAGTTGCCAGAGTTTAGGTCTGAGAGAAATGAGGAATTGTTGTTCAATGGGTATAAAGTTTCACTTTTGCCAGATCATTAAGTTCTGGAGATCTGCTCTACAACATAGCATCATAGTTAACAACCTGGTATTGCAGAATTCAGAATCTGTTAGAGGGCAGGTCCCACCTTAAGTGTTCTTACCACAAAAACAAAACAAAGCAGAAACAAAAACAAAAGGACACCAGGAACCTTTTTTAGGGCTTGACTGTGTTGACTTGATTGTGGTGATAATATCACAGGTGTGTGCCTATGTCCAAACTCATCAAATTTTACAAATTAAACATGTGCCGTTCTTTGTATGTCAATTATACATCAATAAAGCTGCTTTTTAAGAAAGGAAACCACTGAGTTGAAATGGTCAGCTTCTGTCTGCCTTAAGAAGCTAGACAAAGAGCAAATTAAACTCAAAGTAATAAGTAAAAAAGAACAAAATTCATTTAAATAGAAAATAGGAAAATAATGCATAAAGTCAACAAAGCAAAAGTTAGCTCTTCTTGAATATTTAATAAAATTGAGAAATCTCTTCGCTAGACTGACCAAGCAGAGAGAAAACACAAGTGAGCAACATCAGAAAAGAAAGGGGACATTACTCTTCATCCTAAAATGACAGACTTGACCTAGCTAGCCTCTGACATCCCTTCCAGCTCTAGTTCAACCTTCTCCCATGGCTCCCTGCAACTCTATTTCCACTCGTGCTGAACCCACCAGGAAGGAATCCCCCAGTAGCTTCACCAGCTCTGCAAGAGTCACTCACTAGGCTTGAGATGAAGGAGGCCGGGGAAGGAGCCTCCAGTATGACTGTGACTTGGGGTCCTCTGCAGGAAGAGCAGCCTCAGCAGATCGCTGACCCCTCCCTGGTTGGTAAATAGGACCCATTGGTAGTAAGAAGGTTTGGGATGGGGAGCATCGGAGAAGGGGCGTGGAACTACAGACAGAGCTGAGAGCCCTGCACCATAAGGAAATAGCTTCCTCCATGCCTCGGACCCCCTAGTGAGCAGGTTCCAGAACAGTCCTGGATGCCCAGGCTGCTCCCTAGCTGCTCTTTTGCCCACCTACCCCATTCCTGCAGCCTTGAGCTCCTCCAGCCCAAAGTAGGGCACTTCCATCTGCTAATGGATCAAGTCCTCTGGGACACCTAGCAGGAAACACTAGAAGCTCAGGCTGACACAGGCTGTGGTGGCAAATCCCTGGCTGTAACGGCACTCGATGAAAGGAGATCTCTATCCCTGGGGCCCCCAAATGCCTCTTATTACCAATTCCCCAGGGTCGGTTGGTCCCCACAGCAAGCCTCCTCTGAGAGGCCCAGTCGGGAACTGCTTGTCTAGACCCAGCTCAGGCCGAGGTGCCCAAGGTCAAGGCTTCAGTAGCCAGGCTCAGTCTGGGAAATAAGATGAGAAACCCAGGATAGTGACCCTGGTGACATGTAGGCCCCCTCTATAGCCAGGATATGGGACCCCAAGGGAGACTTGAGAAGGCAGCCTGCTTCTAACAGTTCTCGCTCAGAGAAAGACGTAGATCAGGAGCAGGGGCCATGAGGAGGCACCAAGGCCTGGATCAACAGGGGGCTTCTACTAAGTGTGAACCCTGTGGGTGCATCTGGGGAACCTCTTGTCAGTGTGCTGAGGGCAGGGAAGGGGGTTTGTACGAAGCATGTAGCCTTGTAGCTGTTGATCATAGCAAGTGATCCAAAAATGTATGGCTTGAGGATGGCCCGGTGGTCCCTTAGGCCTGTACTTCCCACCTGTTTCCACGTGAAGGCACTCCTGGAAAGTGGAGGCATTTACTCCTAGAAACTGAAGGCATCATTGCGGTACACTGGGTTAAACAGACAAGTCTGCAGGTGGTTGGAGGAGAATGGCAGCAAGACTCTTGTCTTCAGTTTGTGCTGCTCTAATAGAACACTGCAGCCTGGGTGATTTATACAGAACAGAAATGCATTTTTCAAGGTGTCAGCAGGTGAGGGCTGCTGTCTGCTTCCCATATGGCACCTGTGGCTTTATCCTCCAGAAGGAAGAACACTGTGTCCTCATGTGGCAGATGGGTCAGACGGGGCAAATTTGCCTCCTGAGTCCCTTCTGTAAGGTCACTAATCCCCATTCATGAGAGTGGCGCCCTCATGGCCTCATCACCTCCCAAAGTCCCCATCTCTTAATATTGTTGCATTGGGAGCTAAGTTTCAACATGAATTTTGGAGGGGACATCATCTTTCAAACCACAGCAGCGGCCGGGCGCGGTGGCTCAAGCCTGTAATCCCAGCACTTTGGGAGGCCGAGGCGGGCGGATCACGAGGTCAGGAGATCGAGACCATCCTGGCTAACATGGTGAAACCCCGTCTCTACTAAAAAAATACAAAAAACTAGCCGGGCGAGGTGGCGGGCGCCTGTAGTCCCAGCTACTCGGGAGGCTGAGGCAGGAGAATGGCGTGAACCCGGGAGGCGGAGCTTGCAGTGAGCTGAGATCCGGCCACTGCACTCCAGCCTGGGCGACAGAGCGAGACTCCGTCTCAAAAAAAAAAAAAAAAAAAAAAAAAAAAAAAAAAAAAAACAAAAAAACACAGCAGCTTCGAACAGCCCAGGCCCTTCCAGCCACCTTGGGGGCTGAGGAGCTTGGCATCCCCCATCCAGGAATATGAGAGTACAGCTCTGGACTGCAGGCCCCTCCTGCCCTGGCTCTGGCTCCACTCCAAGCCCAGCTCTTAACAAAGATACCTACTCCCTGGGTGGTGGCAGCAACAGTCACACAGAATGGGAGCTTGAATCTCCTGACCTCAGCAAGGCAGGTATCTATGAAGGCATCCAGGCTCTACCCTCTGGGGGGCTCCACACCGAGTGCTTTTCCCTCAGCTCTTTGAGGCCAGCCAGCACCACCAGGAACCTCTGGCACAGCTCACAAAAGAAAAAGGAAAGGCCAGGCATGCACACGGGGCACACAAAAGTAGACACCTCCCATCAGGCCAGCAGGTGAGGGAGGGAGATGAGGCAGATCCACGGGCAAAGACGAGGAGCCAGTCCTGTGAAACGTCCCATAAAGTCAGGTCCTCCCCCTGGCCTCGGTGAGGGTTGAGACCAGAGGACTGGTCACTCTGGCCAGCACCACCCCAACCCCCACCAGCGTGGCAGCAATAAGGCCAGGTCTGAACCAAGCTGCTCTGAATGCACCTGGCAGAAAGTGGGGAGTAATGAGGACTGAGTCACTTAGGACCAGCCAAAAGGCCACTTCTGGGCAGCTTAATCAGCACCCTGTGTGAAATAATAACCATTTATACTGAGGACTCCCAGGGTGCCGGCCACTGTGCTCACCACGCTGCACACCTTATTTCAATTCGCCTTCATGGCAACCTGTGAGCAAGTCCCTGAGAGACTTAGGGAGGCCTGGCAGCTCTCAGGTTAAAAAGCTCCTTATCCTTGCACGTCAGGTCCAATTAGTCCACTCTCTGATTCAGCTGGTGGAGAGGAAGAGTGGATGTCAGCTCAGATTGATGGTGCATTTGGGGATTGAAAAATACATGAGTAATTGGGCGCAGTGGCTCACGCCTGTAATCCCAGCACTTTGGGAGGCCGAGGTGGCCGGATCACCTGAGGACAGGAGTTCGAGACCAGCCTGGCCAACATGGTGAAACCCGTCGCTACTAAAAATACAAAACTTAGCAGGGTGTGGTGGCTGTGCCTGTAATCCCAGCTACTTGGGAGGCTGAGGCAGGAGAAATCACTTGAACCCAGGGGGGCGGAGCTTGCAATGAGCCAAGATCACACAACTGCTCCAACCTGGGCAACAGAGTGAGACTCCATCTCAAAAAAAGAAAACAAGCAAACAAACAAACAAACAAAAAACATGAGTAACCAAAAAACTCAAATATTAATAGAATAAAATATATAAAACAATTCATGCCTAAAATGTCTTCATTGTTTCAGATGTAGAATAGTTAATTTAACTTAAATCATTTCTTAGAAAGACAAATTCAGAAAATTTATTGTGTAATTGAAAATACTTTAAAAAATGTTGAGGGTGAACTTAGCCTGTTCTCTGTCTTTCATCTTGAAACCAGAACTTTTCCTTTATAACATTTTACTCATCCCCACCTTAGTTCATTTGCGTTGCTATGAAAGGATACCTGAAGCTGGGTAATTTATAAAGAAAACAGGTTAATCTGGCTCATGGCTTGGCAGGCTGTACAAAAACCATGGTGCCAGTGTCTGCGTCTGCTTCTGGTGAGGGCCTCAGACTGCTTCCACTCATGGCAGAGGGCAAGGGGAGACTTTGTGTGCAGAGATCACAGAGTGAGAGAGAAAGCAAGAGATGGGGGAGGTGCCAGGCTCTTTTTAACAACCCGCTCTTGGAGGAACTTATAGAGTGAGAACTCACCCAGCCCCCAACAAAGAGGGCAATAACCTATTCTTGAGGGATCCGGCCCCATAACCTAACACCTCCCATTAGGCCCCATCTTCAACACTGGGGATTAAATTTCAACATGACATTTGGAGGGAACAAACATCCAAGCTGAAGGACCCCCTATACCAAACCCATCCTATTAATCATAGAAAAGATATAAACATAGGTTAATATATTCATAATCCATGACTCAAAGCAAGAAAGAGAACTCTTCATGAGTCAGAAACTCAGAGGCAGCCCTGAATGAAAGAGGTAAACAGGCAGCACAGTGGAACACATGTGCACGCTACCCAGCCCTCCATGCCAAGGCTGCTACTGCTACTGCTACTGTTACCCAGAGGCTGCAGCGTCCCTTCAAGGCTGTGCGAGTCCCCCAACAGCATAGCTTCAGCCTCCCTGGCCCCAAGTCCCACACTGCCATCTGCAGGCCGGCCATCATTGCCATGGCATGGCCAAAGACACGCAGCCAGGAGCCATCACAGCCCAGGGCATGCAAGGAACTCGCTCAGAGATGAGGTTACAACCAACAATCACCAAATACATGCAGAAGGCAGAATCCATGAAAGAGAGGCAACAAAGAACCTACCCCCAAGGAATCCAGTCACAGAACAATCAGAAGAACGTGTTAAAGTACATACGCTAACATCATCACAGTGAAAGGAATGAAGCCTGTTCAGGAAATGAAAACACGTAGTTTTGGAAAAGATCCACTTAGAGAACTTAAAATGAAAAATGTGATAGTTGAGTTAAACAGAAACCCCAAAAGATGAATCCAGGAGCAGACTGGACACAGGAGAAGATTGTGTTCATGATCTGGAAAGCCATGCTAAGAGAATCCCCTGGAATACAGCACAATGAAAAGATAGAATGCATAAGAGGAAAGTTTAGGGATACACAGCATTGATTCAGATATTTCTACATCCATTTAATATGAATTCCAGAAAGGGAGGATGAACAGCACTTTTGATAAAATTGACAGGTAATTTCTTAGAGCTTCAAGAAACATACATCCAGAGGTCGAAAGAACTCACTGATAATTTTTTCCTTTACACTTTAGAAAAATCAAAATTAAACTTTTTGATTTTATTATTATTGGATTTTAGAGACATAGTTTTACTCTGTCACCCAGGCTGGAGTGCAGTGATGCAATCGTGGCTCACTGAGGCCTCGACCTCCTCCTGGGCTCAAGCAATTCTCTCGCCTCAGCCTCCCACATAGCTGGGACTACAGGTGTGCACCACCATGCTCAGCTAATTTTTTATAGAGATGAAGTCTTGCTTTGTTCACCAGGTTTGTCTCTAACCCCTGGCTTCAAGTGATCCTCCTGCCTGGCTTCCCAAAGTGTTGGGATTACAGATGTAAGCCATAGAGCCTGGCCAAAGTTAAACTTTAAAAATCAAAGACAGGCCGGGTATGGTGGCTCATACCTATAATCCTATCACTTTACAGGGCCGAGGTTGGAGGATTGTTTGAGCCCAGGAGTTCGACACCAGCCTAATGCAACATAGGGAGACCCTGTCTCTACAAAATTAAAAAAATAATAATAATAATAGCCAGGAATGGTGGCACATGCCTGTGGGCCCAGCTTCCTGGGAGGCTGAGGTGGGAGGATGCTTGAGCTTAGGAGGTTGAGGCTACAGTGAGCCATGATCTGCCACTGCACTCCAGCCTGGGTGACAGAGTGAGACCTCGTCTCAGAAAATAATAAATAAATAAAATAAAAAGACAAAGTCCTAAAAATTAGAGAAAGACAAATGACCTGCAATGGAGACTCCAACTGCCATCAGATTGCGTATCAGCAATATCAAATGCAGAAGGCATTAACATCTGAGCAAATGCAAGCGTGAACCAAGAATTCTATACTCATCCAGGCTATTATTCATAAGTCAGGGCAAGAAAAGACAATTCTAGACATATAAGGACTCAGAATATTTACCATCCACGCACCCTTCATTAAATATTCAATTTTGCACTTCACTAAAAAGAAAAGCAAACACAAAAGAAAGGAGTTACAAGAAGCAATGACAAGCAACTAAATCAAGAAAATATATTGTAAAGTGGAAATAAAATTTCTATTTTGAAGTTTTTAATACACTGGAAATAAGATTCCAGGTGATTAGTAGAACGTTTGGGTGGTGGGGGAGCAGAGTATAGGGCAGGAAACAGGAAGCCACAAGCAGGCCGGGATGCTTGTCTTGTTTGGGGAGAGACAATAGAGACTGGTGGACTTTTTAATGGGACTTTCAAAAAATAAAAGTTTAGGCTGGGTGCGGTGGCTCATGCCCGTAATCCCAGCACTTTGGGAGGCAGAATTGGGTGGATCACTTGAGGTCAGGAGTTCAAGACCAGCCTGGCCAACATGGTGAAACCCATCTCTATTAAAAATACAAAAATTAGCTGGGCATGGTGGTATACACCTGTAATCCCAGCTACTCAGGAGGCTGAGGCAGGAGAGTCACTTCAACCCGGGAGGCAGAGATTGCACCACTGCACTGCAGCCTGGGCGACAGAGTGAGACTCTGTCTAAATGAATGAATGAACGTTTAAGTAAGAAGACATTTTTTTCTTTTTTTTCTTTTTTTGAGACAGAGTCTCGCTCTGTCACCCAGGCTGGAGTGCAGTGGCACGATCTTGGCTCACTGTAAGCTACGCCTCCCAAGTTCACGCCAGTCTCCTGCCTCAGCCTCCCGAGTAGCTGGGACTACAGGTGCCCATCATCACGCCGGGCTAATTTCTTGTATTTTTAGTACAGACAGGGTTTCATCATGTTAACCAGGATAGTCTCAATCTCCTGACCTCATGATCCTCCCGCCTCAGCCTCCCAAAGTGCTGGAATTACAGGCGTGAGCCACCACGCCTGGCTGTAAGAAGACTTTTAATGAGAGCTCAATTTGGAAATAAAATTTCCATCAGCAGGGGAATGGATAAACATTGTGGGATATCCACATAAATCCTAGTGAGTTATACTAAACAAAGAACTACAGGCATAGCAACAGGGATGACTGGCAAACGCAAAACATGTTGAGTGAGAGAAGCCGGACACAATGAGTGAAAAAGTCAACAAATTGTAAGTCAAAAAAAATTTTAAGCGGTTCAATGTAACAATTTTTTGACTGTATCATTCCATTTGTATGAAACTCTGGAAAAGACAAATCCATTGTGGGAGAAAGCTGATCAGTAGTCACCTGGGGCCAGGAGTGGGGAAACTGACTGGGATGGAACACAAGATAACGTTTTGGGTAATGGACATGTTCCATATCATGATTGTGGTGGTAGTTACACATGTATATAAATCAGAATTCATTGAACTGTACACTTACTCTCTTGTACACTTACTGTGCACCTGGAGTGAATGTGTGCTATTGTAAATAAATGGTACGTCCATGAAATTGACAAGAGGAACCACCAGAACGGTAGAAATAGGATGCATAACATTCAAACCAGCAGACGGGAGAAGGAAAAAATCAAACCAGAAAGCAGGAAAGGGGAGGAGAAAGACAAAGCATGGCAAACAGAAAACAAGTGTGTCTCAAGACTCAGGACTTGCTTTGAAACCCAGTGATGGTAAAATAAACAGAGAGGTTGGGGTGGAGAGTGAAAGGAGACCTGGGGAGGAGACCTGGGGCATGGCACAGTGTTTTCTGGTACCCAAGATGGAACTGAAAATCTACAGGCCCTTAGAGGCCTTGAGGTGCCTCCAGGAAATGCTGGCAGTGTTCAGGGACCCGAAGAGAGGGCGGGAGGACAAGGATGGCAGAAGGGCTGAGGCCAGAGGGAGGAAGGAAAAGCAAGAAGGGGCTTCAATGGTACCAACCTGAACTAGACGAAGCACAAGCAAGGGCCACCTGGACCCTCCTGTGGAAGCCTCAGCTGCCATGGTCCAGAGGAGCTCAGCGGGGGTGGTGGGATGAGAAAGATGCCCTGCAGTAGACCAAGCAGAGCTGGGCCAGGCATCAGGCGTTTAAAGCTCCCCAGGTGAATTCAATGTGCAGCCCAGGTGAGATCCACCACTCTGGGGTCAAAGGATAAGGAGCCACGAGGACTTGTGGACGCCAGCAAATCAGTCAGAGCTTCTCTCAAGAGCACCTGCCTGCCTCTCCCCACCCAGGTGGCCCCACTCTGGGTAGCTCCCCATCCCTTCTCTTCCTTACTCATATTTTCCTCCCCTTTGTCTCTTTCTCTTTCCCCAGGCTCGCCTCCTTTTACCACTTACTTTGCCAAAGCTCCCCACCTAGTGTTGGTAGACTTTTCAAACAGTGGCCTTTATTACATGTTTATACAGATGGTCCCCAAATGAATGGTTTGACTTAGAATTTTTTGACTTTCCAATGGGTTTGTTGGATGTAACCCCATTGTAAGTCGAGAAGCAACTGTACATCTTTTTCAAAACCAAGACCTAAATCTTACTAAAGTAACTGGCTTTTTAACATAGTGACTCATTCACCGCTTAGTATTTCCTGTGCCTCAGCTTTCCTAATAGGAAAAAAAATCACGCCCCAGCCCCGACTTCTAGTGGTAAAGAGCCTCCCTAACTCTCCCAGGACAGCCCCCTACAGACCACTGTCCTGCATGGAGAAAATTCCAGGACTCCTTTGTTGGGTGTCCCTGTGGAGTTTTACAGGCAGAGGTGCTAGGGAAAAATAGATTCCTGCAGGGTGATGCAGAGTGCCCTGCTTTCTGCTGTGCAAGAATGGTTCCATCTGAAATGAAGGACATTTCATTCAAACCCTCAGCTGATTACCACCACCAACGGAGCAATATTAGCTGCATGGCCTGGGCTTGGAGAAGGCGGGGATTACCCATGCCCACCAGCCACCTGCCAGTATCTGAGGCCCCTCTCCCAGTGCTGCACCATCCAAGGAATGGAAAGGATACTTGCTTATTTTTTTTCTGCAGGAGATTCTTGTGAATGCCCAGAGATGCATCGAAGCAGCCAGGGGGCCTGATATTTGAACCAGCCTCTGTCCTCATATTCAGTTGAGGCTGTGGTCGCAGGGCTGCTAGGTTACACAACTCCAAGGGACAAATTTGCATCATCAGTTCATGTGAACAGCATCCGCTGAAGCTGTGCAGTGCACAACCTGTGCAGCCATGTGTGACAGGCTTGTGGCCCCTTTTTCTCTCACGAGGGGCTCTGACAAGTTGATGAATGATGTCCCTGCTCCTGTGTTTCTACCCACATTCAAGGGAAACCATGCTTGTTCTTCTGGACAAATCCCTCCAATTCCGTCACCTTCAGGACTTTGAAGCTTATTTCCAGCCATCTTAGACAAGGGTTGGGAATGAGGTAAAGACTCAGATCTCTCCTGAGGAGCAGGCATCAAACTGGCCAGGTTATCTTCGGCCCCTCCCCTGGCTTCTCACTCTGCATGGCTCCCAGAGTCTGGCCAATATCTGGGCCACAGCACTAGTCCAGCCTCCTGCTCCCTGCCCTCGATCTTGTCCCAGTGTCCTCCCAAACCCGATCTGAACACAAGTGGTATTGTCTATACTTCTGTGTGAGAAGGTCCCCGCCCACTCTGCACAAGCCTTGCTGGCCTTGGGGAACAGTCACTGGCCTCTACGACCCTGGGGCTGGTGATCACATAGCTGAAGCAGAGACCCTGATGTAAGCAACTTTTCATGTGTGTGTGCGCCTTTTTCTTGGGAGAGGGTCTGTGGTTTATATCAGCTCTTCAAAAAGTCCAAATGGGTTAAGAATCAATGAAAGCATTGCATGCTTTTTTTTGTGGTTGGTGGGTGATGATCCATCTCTTAGAATGTAGGTTCCCATTCATTTATCAAGTATTTATTGAGCACCTACCATGTATCAGCTGCTGCTCTAGGCACTGAGGATACAGCAGTGAACAAAACAGATGGTAGAATGACTTTCTAGGAGCCAGAGACAGCCTGAGGCTCTAACGGGCACTGAAGAAACAGTGCAGATGCTAAGTTGTGAACACTGTGCGGCTCGAAGCTGGGAACCTGTGAAGGTTTTACTAACAAGTTATTGATGACAGCAGGCACAGCAGTGTTGATGACGATGGCCACAGCAGGAGCCAGATAAACTCCCGATAAACCTCTCACTGCTGAACCAAGAGGAGGAGCCGTGGCCTGTGACAGGCAGCCATGGTGAGGAGGCAGAGGAGAACTGAGATGCCCCCACCCCATGCCAGCCCAAATAACTGGCTCCCCCAGCCCTCGCAACTCATGCCAGCTGGAGGGCTGCAGGTCCCAGCCAGGCCAAGACACGGGCTGGGCTCCAGTCACCCTTCCCCCATCTGGGAGCCAGAACTACAGTCTTCTTCCCAGACTCAGGACAGGTGAGGCTTCCCAGCACAGGTGTCCCTGACAGCGTGTCTGTGTGAGAGAGCAAGGAGCGGGGGCACAGCCAGCCAAGTGGGAGCCCCTGGCACAGGGGGCAGAAGGAACAAAGGCTCAAGCGCTGCTGCAGGGTCCTGGGCGGCTCAGCACCAGGGGCATATGCTGCAGAGGCCGCGGCCAGAATGGATCTCCTCTTCACCAATCTGAGGGCTGCCCGCACTAGAGAGGTTCTAGATATTTGGAGAGTCCCTGGTGGGTCACGGGAAATGGAGAAGAGGGAGAGTGAGAAACAAAACTTGCCAAGACCCATTGGATGCATCTGGGAAAGAGGCAAGAGCCCAGGCGAGGCTCCCTCTGCACTGCCCATGCCTTGCCACCAACCCACCCCAGGAACTTGCCCCACACCCCCGCCCCGCATAAAGGTGCACATCCTCTCCCCTTGATGAACAGATGCCCCTTCTAGACACACCCATTGAGCTACTAGGAATGGTGAGAGTATATTTGCATGACGTGGCCACTACACACATGACCAGAGACTGTGGCCCAGGCTCGAAGAGTAAAGCCTGGGTAATTGGCAGGGAGACATGCACACATCTCCCACCTGGAGCAGCCAGAATGGGCCATCACCCCACAGGCTTTAGGGCTCTGGAAAGAGAAGGGTAATCTGGGAGGAGGCACGAGGAGGCCAGAAGGCAGACGGAGGGTTAGGATGATGGAGTCAGCGACATAGGCTGGCCACCCCCACTTGGCCCCTCGTTGTTCTTGATAGCAGTGCATCCAGGAGCTCAAGGTGGGGTTGGGGGTTGGGGCTTGGGCCGCTCTGCAGGAAGTGTGGGTGGATGCATCTCTGCTTTCCGTCTCAGTGTAAGGAGGACAGCTGGCTTCTCGATGCCCTCAGCCCCTGGGCTGAGAACCTGGGCCCTCTGAGGTGCTTCTGTGTCTGGGGTGGGCCCTGTGGCTCACCTGATTCTCTCCACACCCCGCTGTGAGATGAGTGCTGCTCTCTTCTGCCCTACATCCCCAAGAGCCCCTGGAGAGATCTACTGCCCATCTTCTCCAAAAAACACGCAAGGAGAGCCCTGCCCCAAGTCCAAGCTGCAATTCTGCAAGAGCTTTCCGGGGCCTGGGGCACCTCGAGGCAGGTCCTGGAGAGAAGGGAAGTAGACCCCGCACAGCGTCCCCATCGCTCCTCCCTCAATGAGCCCTGGCCACGAGCAGGGTGTCTCCTCTCTATCACAGTCCTCCGCCTCCTGCCTTGGTCAGCCCCCAGTCCTCTCCCGAGCCTGGTGCCGGTCCAGAGCCAGCTGGAGGGCATGCTTCAGGGTCTCCACATTGTTCAGAACATTGTATCGACTCAGGGCCACCAGCCGATCAAAGTCCTGGGGCTCGTAGGTGAAGTTCATCATGCCATAGGGGGTGTCTGGCCTGTTGATGACAAAGTCACCAAAGGCCTTCTCCTCAGCTGTTTGTCGCTCCACACCTGTGGGTGGGGGAAGCAGAGAAGCCAGGCTGGAGCCCTCTGCAGAACTGGTTGGTACAGCCCAGAAGTCTTCCTTGTGCAGGACACCTGGATGGCTCCATTCAGGCCCTGCTTGGCCACATCTCAGCTCTCAAAGCCACCAGGAGGGGCTGGCCCCATGTGAACGCTGAGACCCAGGGAGCAGAGGGCCACAGGGGGCCAGCTCAGGCCTACCAGGAGGCGCACTTAGCAACATTCTCCAGGGAACCCACCCTCAGAACAGCATCCCGTCACCATCCCAGGGCTCTGTGGGTCAGTCCCAGGCCTGGAGCTTCCCTTACCTGGGGCCAGGTGTGTGCGGAAGGTGTGGTTGACAAGGGGGAAGTGCAGCACGATGGGGGAGCGGGGGTCCTCAGTCTTGGCAAACAGATAGCACTCACGAGCCTCCTCCATGTCTTCAGGGCCCACCTCGATGCTAGGGAAGGGGATTCCTCGGTCCAGGCAGTACTTCTCTGTCATCTTCAAGACCTTAGCAGGAGCAAACCTCTGACTCTGCCTCTCCTCCACCCTGGCCACTCCCCGCTGCCCCGGACTCACACACACCCAGACTTCAATGCCAGCTCTGTTTCTGACTAGCTGAGTGACTTCAGGCAGGTGACAGCTCCTTTCTGAGCTGGTTTCTCATGTGTAAAATAAAAAATTTTTAAACTCCAGGCTGGGCATGGTGGCTCATGTCTGTAATCCCAGCACTTTGGGAGGCCGAGGCTGGTGGATCATGGGGTCAAGAGATCAAGACCACCCTGGCCAACATGGTGAAATCCTGTCTCTGCTAAAAATACAAAAATTAGCTGGGCATGGTGGTGTGTGCCCATAGTCCCAGCTATTCGGGAGGCTGAGGCAGGAGAATCATTTGAACCTAGGAGGCAGAGGTTGCAGTGAGCCAAGATCACACCACTGCACTCCAGCCTGGTGACAGAGCAAGACTTCGTCTCAAAAAAAAAAAGCTCCCCTATCTAGTGGGGTTGTGAAGATTAACAATAATCAGTAATGATCAACAATCAATCATCCACTGCCTCAACAGCATTCCTCCCCAGAAGCACCATGGTCTTCCCTTCTCTCACCCCATCTGCTCCCTATCAGAGGCCGATGTCAGTTTCACAAGGTTGACACCCGACAATCACAGAAGGTTCATGTCAGAAGAGGCTTTGTCAATCCCCAATCAATCCCAGGCTCTCACTGGACCCAAGACAAGGAGGAGACCAAAGAAGGAAGGGCTGCTCGAGCAGCACCACCAGCACCCACATGGGAACGGGGGCCTCTGTCCACCACCCAGCAGAGTTGGAGGGACTTGCTGCAGGGCTTCAGCATCAGAGGGGACCCTTATGGCTCTGTTGTTACCGTGGTAACAAAGGGGCCACAGACTCGGGTCCAAGCTGGAGTGGGGAACTCTGTCATGAATGGGCAGAGTCTAGAACTGGGGAGTCTCCTATGGATGAGGTTAGAAGATTCCTGGGGACCCGCTTTGGCCTCCTTTTCCCATGCCCACCACCATCTCAGCAATTCTGCAACTGGGAGACCTGTGCTGCCAACAGCGTTCAAAAGGCAGCCCCTCACACACAGAGTAGAACCCGGGCCGTCCACAAAGGGCAACCCCCACACACCCAGCCAGTCTCCCTCACCAGAGCCTTCTCTCCCCTCCTCTCCTCCCTCACCCTCTCTGTCCACTCACTGAAGGTGCTCCCCACATCCCTGCCTCCAGCTCACCTCAAAAGGAGCTTCCAAGGAATAGTCAAAGGACAGAATGAGGTCCACGGCTCTCTGAGGCCGCAGAGCCAGTGGGAACGGAGAGTTGATGGCAAAGCCTCCGTCCACCAGGTACAGGCAGTCCCGCATCGGGGTGAGCTGGTTGGGGAAGGCGTCTGGATGTCTGTCTGCAAGGAACCCATGTGTATGCACGGGGACGAATGCAGTTGCTCTTGCTAGCAACCCCTTCTGTATTTGCATTCACACTTGCCTTCTCTCTGTAGAGTTCTGACAGCCAGGGAGTGTCCCACCCCAAGCCCTCGGCCCCGCCTTCCAACTTCCAGCAGTACTTAGAGTCGCTCCGCATCAGCCCATAGGCAGCAGGAGACCACACCTCAATCCCCAGCCCAAAGCCAGCACTGGCCCCAGTGAACCAGAGACGCAGGCAGGAAGGGAAGCCCCCCATCTCCCACCCAGGGCAGCACTCACCTTTCCAGGCCACGAACTCTCTGCCAGCCACATAGTCCTTGTGCAAGCAGAGACCCCGGGTGAAGTTAAAGCTTTGGGCAGAAGTGAGGCGGGAGGTGAATATGTCCAGCACAGCCTGGGAGAAGGACCCCTGTGGGGTAAGGAGCCTTGTTCGCAGCCTCGATGGGTTGTGCGGCTGAGGCTTCTGGCAGTTATCTAGACGGGGTGGGACAGCGCACTAGAGAGAGAAGTGGCATCCTCCTTTGCCCAGTGGTCCTTATAGTTCAGGGGTGCCCTTCCTCAACACTGAGCCCTCCCCACATCCCTCCTCCTCCCCGACCCCACTTCCCAGGCCTCTGACCGATGCTTCATCGAACCACTTTGAAACGACTTTTTCTTTTGTATCTTCTATGTTTTGTAAACTGCCTATAACATTGTATTTACTAAATAGTAATTTATCTTCCACCCTTTCAAAAATAAAGTTTGAGTCTACAGCTACCAATCAGAACTTCGTCCATGAAACTGACTGAGCAGTTACTATGCCCGGCACTGCGCTAGGCACGAGGGCTGTGAAGGTGAACGGGGCCTGCGCTGGCCCTCCCAAGTGCACGGCCTACTTGTGAGGAAAGTCACATAAAGAGAGAATAGATGATGACAAAGCCCCGGGGTAAGGATGACAAGGATGTGCACATGGTCCTAGAGGACCATGGTGGTAAGATTCTCAGGCAGGCCGGGCGCGGTGGCTCATGCCTGTAATCCCAGCACTTTGGGAGGCCGAGACGGGCGGATCACGAGGTCAGGAGATCGAGACCATCCCGGCTAACACAGTGAAACCCCGTCTCTACTAAAACACAAAAAACAAAATTAGCCGGGTGTGGTGGCAGGCGCCTGTAGTCCCGGCTACTCGGAGGCTGAGGCAGGAGAATGGCGTGAACCTGGGAGGCGGAGCTTGCAGTGAGCCGAGATCGCACCACCGCACTCCAGCCTGGGCGACAGAGCGAGACTCCGTCTCAAAAAAAAAAAAAAAAAAAAAAAAAAAAAAAAAAAAAATTCTCAGGCATTGTGGAGGGATGGAGTACAAAAGGGATGTCTGACAAAATGACATCTGAGCTGAACTGAAGAACGGGGGAAAAGTGATCCAGGGGAGAAAGGCAGGAAAGGTGCTCTGCACCATGGGGCTCCCATGAGCCATTTAAGGACCAGACTGAAGAGGAGCCACTCAAGAGGGGTGGACAGAGTATCAACCCGATACCCAGTAGTCCTGCACCGAGTGGACCTAATCGGATCCCAGAACAGAGAACTCAAAGGTGTGGCTTGATCACACCTCTGGACATCTAGAGACCCTAAGCTAGAGGTCATTTCCTCAGGACTTCCCCGAATCCAGTGGGACAGCCAAGTCCTTCTGTCCCGTCCCTCGTTCTTTGTGTCTCTACCAGGGCCCCGTTGCTGGAATGTGGTGTGGGAGGGGCTCGGGGTCACTACCCTCACCTGTGATATTCACACTGCCTCTGTACCGCTCCAGGAAGCTGAGGCCCGAGCCCGCAGTCTTTAGGAAGATCTCATCCAGGCTGGTGGCAAAGGCGCTGCCCCACACACCTAAGGGGACAGGCAGGGCCCCACCCCATGTCAGTCAGGGCCTGGCCCCGGCACCTGCCGGTCCCCAGCCCTCCAGCCTTGACTCACCTTGCAGGTAGCAGATCCGGGGCTCGGGCTGGAGCTGCAGCAATCGTCCCATGAAAAGCTCTGAGCCAAAGAGCTCGGTGGGAACATAAGCCCCGTACTTGGGGAAGCCGACCTCGTAGGGCGTGAACTCGCACCACTCTAGGGGCCCGAGTAAAGGGAAAGTCACCAGGGGCTTCCCACCACAGTGCTTGTGCCCAAGCAGGAATCTTAGCCTTGCCAACGACAGGAAGCAGCAGCCCCGCTGTGCTCCAAGGTGCCTGTGTGCAACCACCTCCTCTGGGCACCCTGATCACCCCGTTCTCTCACCCCCTCCTCCCCACCTCCTCTACCTCCTTCCTTCGTCACCACACCCAGGCACCTGCAAAATCTTCCCCACTCATGTTGGTGCGGACGTTGACGCTGGTGTAAATGGGGTAAGGGTTCTGACCCTGGTGGACCGCCTCCTGTTGGTCAGACAGCTTGGCAGGGTTCTCCTGGGCAGGAAAGAAGGGAGGCAGCTTGGCCCTTCGGGAGTTCCATTCCGATCCCTGTGGCCTGGGGCCGGCACCCTGCAGGGTGTGGCATGCCCACAAGAGAGGCTTTGGTTCGCCAAGGCCAGCGCTCTAAGGACAGCTCTCTGAGGGACAGGTTTCAGGCCGCAGCCAAGGGGAGCCCACTGTGGGTCTGTATAATTCCAGGGACTATGGGAACACCCTCCCTCCTTCTTTACTACTCAAAATAGTGTATCAGAACACCAGGAAGTCAGGGTGATGTTGCTAAAGGAATGCTTGAAAAGCCAGTCCAATTTCTTTAAAAAATAAATTACTAAGAAATGTAGATTATTTACTGAGAAATGAGAAATCACTTGTGATATCCATCCACACCTGATCGCCACACACGGGGTGGTGGGAAGCAGTTCCGCGTCTTACCGCCTGGAACTGCAGCTGGGTCTGAAGTGCCAGGAGCAGCCAGGTAGAGTGAGTTACGGCCGAATTGGCCGAGGAGTGGGTGTGGTGCTGGGCCTCACATCCAGGTGTGGACTGAAATCTCTTTCAAAAAATCCTGAGACCAACTAAAATCAGTATCTCTGGAAGGGGGGCCCAGCCATGGGTGTGTTTGCAAAGCTGTGCCGGTGATTCTAATATGCAGCCAGAGCTGAGCGCTGTGGACCAGCCTCCTGCTCCCCAAGGGTTAGGAGCTAGGGAGGCAAAGTGGTGCCAGCCCACCCTGAAGTCTTACTCCTGGCCCCAGGGGAGCTGAGACGTCAGAAACAGCTTTGTAAATCAGATCTGAGCCTGAAGGATGAGGCAGAAGCAAGGGCGGGTGGAAGGAGTGGAGAGGAGCCTGTGTATTTCCTTCTGGCTCTTCTCTCACCTCCTGGTACAGGAAATACTCCACAAGGAGGCCCCAGAGGTCGACGAGGGACATGCTGTGGCCACTGCGCTCCCGGACCCCCAGTTCCTGAATGTAGTACTGTAGCCGCTCCGTGGACAAAGCTCCCATCTTACTGCTGCAGACGTGAACCTGGGCACGCTCAATGGGGCCCTGCAAGGCCACCTGGGACCAGGCTGGGTCCCTGTAGAGTGTGGAGATGCACCTGCGGATGGGGGTTGTGCCTGAGTCAGAGGCAGGAGAGCACAGCCATGGGAGAGAGGGGTGCAGAGTCTGTGAGTGGCCCTCCACCCCCATTACTTGCCCATGCTGCCCTGCAAGGAACCCCACTCAAAGGGGTGCTTGGGACTCAAGCCTCTTCCTGCCCCTCCTAATCCCCTTGGAGGCAGGATCCCAGCCCCTCAGGGACTCCTGCAGATCACCAGGTCCCAACCCCACCCTCTGTGGGGTCTCCTTTACCCTGTGCCCTGCCCCCACCTCACTTACCAGGTGGACCCAGAGACCCCACTCAGGTAGGTCACAGTGTCTAGCAGGCCGAGCTCCTGCAACCCTGCCAGGCTGCCGTACAGAGAAGACATGGCTCGGGTTCCACCCCCGGAACCCAACACAGCCACTACAGGAACCTGGGTACAATAGTAACAAGGAAAACGGCTCCGACTACTACCGTCATTTACATATTACATGTAATGCCTATACATGTCGGACATTATTCTAAGAGCCTTACACGTATTATCTCATTGAATCCTCACAGCAACCCAGTGAGAACCCCATTTTCCAGATGAGGAAACTGAGGCACGGGATGGTTAAATAATGTGCCCACGATCATACAGTTATTAAGGGATGAGCTCTCACACCTAAGCTGTATGGCTCCAGAGATAGCCCTTCACCATTCGACCTGCAAGATATAGACCTGGAAGGTACATCTGATTCCCCAAATCAGCTACGGCAGGTTCCTCTCAACTGCGGCACTCTTGATATTCCTGACCAGGTAGCTCTTTGCTGGTGGGGACTGTCCTGTGTGTTGTAGGACGTTTAGCAGCATTTCTGGCCGCCTCTACCCGGTAGAAGCCAGCAGCCTCCCTCCACCTCCCCTTTCCCCAGCAGCAACAATGAAATCCATCTCTACACATGGACAAATGTCCCCAGGGGTGCGGTGGGGAGGAACTAAATTGTGCCCCGTTGAGCACCACTGAGCGAAAGTGACAAAGGCCAGCAAGCAGCCTAGACCTGCCCCCAGACACCAAAGGGGCCCCGAGGTTTTAAGGTTTCCTCAGGGTCGGAGGTGCCTGAGCGGTCAGAGTCGATGCTTTCGGCTGCTTAGCTTTCCCACTAAGACTTGGCTCATTCCACTCTGGATTTTTGGCTCTTTTCCCTGTTCTCTTTTCTTCTCTTGTCTTGAAAAAAATGTTCCCTGGCCACTGCTCATGGAAGGCGCTGTTGCTTCAGAGTGCTGGATGAGACAGAGCAGACACCTAGCAGAGCGGGCACCTAGCACAGAGCGGGCACACATATTGCCTGAATGAACGAGCGCTGGGCCACAGTGACAGCGTCTCCTGAGGACTCAGGCAGCCAGGAGGAAGCCGGCAGCCTGTTCCTGACCCCCCGTAAGTCCCTCTCTCAGCACTCCTTTCCTTCTGCCTCCCAGCCACAGGCTGGCTGTCTCTAAACCCAGAGGATCCCAGGGACCCCCAAGCTGCACATCCCTTTGATCATGTTACGGACTCAACTGTCCCCCTCCAAATTCCTGTGTTGGAGCCCTAACCCCCAACATGACAGTATTTGGGAATAGGGCCTACAAGGAGGTGATAAAGGTGAAGTGGGTAAGGGCCTTCAACTGACAGGACTGGGGTCCTTAGAAGAGGAGGAGGAGACCCCAAGGCGTACACTCTGCACACACGCACAGAGGAAGGACCACGTGAGGACACGGCGAGACATCTCCACTAGGAAGAGGAGAGGGGCCCGAGCAGAAACCAGCCCTGATGATGGCACCTTCGTCTTGGACTTCCAGCCTCCAGAACGGAGAGAAAAGTCATTTCTGTCATTTAAGCCACCTGGTCTGTGGGGTTTTGTTACGGCAGTCCATGCAGACCAAGACATCCAGCCTTGGCCAGGGCTGTTCGGCCCTCGTCCCATACGGGGTCCTGGCTCTGCTGATGGTGTCCATCAGCTCAGGTGAACAGGCCAACCTCCTCTGGCCCCTCTTAGCCATGCTGGTCCTCTCAAGGGAAGAGGCTTGATTTGGTCCTAGCAGCTCTGGGGTCCAGCTCCTCCTCCATTCCGTACCTGGCCACTGTCGGGAGCCTCACTCAATCCCAGCACCTGCTGCAGGGCCTTGGCCACGACCTGCTTCCTCCTGTCCAGAAACTCCTGCTCCCCGTCGCAGAGGTCAAAGCCAAGGCGTAGGTCTAGGTCCCCGGAGCTGCCTCATGTGGGGCGGGGGCGGGGGGGATTCTGGGTGACTGTCCGGTGGAGGAGAGCCCTGGGCCCAGCCCGGCTCTTTCACAGGAGCAGGTCCAAGGGATCCACCCACCAGCACCAGAACCGGGGAGGGAAAGGTGTCACCCCCACCCCACAGCCTGAGCTTCTTGGGCAAGAGAGTGGAGCACGTTGGGGTGTGTCCCCACACTTCTAGCCCAGCCCCAAGAGGCCTTCTGCCTGGAGTCCCACTCACCTCATTTCCACCTTCACACTCAGAGCCACCTCCTGGCCCTGAAAGACACAGCAGTCCCAACCCTGAGCTCTCTGAGCAGGATTCTCCCAGGGACGTGGCTCCCCCACCTGCAGCCCCCGTGGCCATCACTGGCCCGACGCGGATATCCTCACTGAGCTCTGGGCTGACCTGATCCAGCCACCCTCTTGGGTCCCTCCTCCAGACCTCTCTTGGTGGTCACAAAGAGCAGGCAGGGGTCCCTCGGGCACCCAGACAGAGCCTTACCTCCCCCAGGGCCACAGAACACTGTTCCTCCTGGCCTAGGGGCAGAGAGGAGAGCAGGACGCCCCCCTGGCCCAGCTTGCTGGTCTGAGCCTCCAGCTCCACGCTGGGGTCGCTCTGCGGAGAAGAAAACACCCAAGAAGCTCTCCAGTGGGGAAGAAAAGGCCCACCGTGGCCCTGGAACGCCAGTCTGGGCTGAGTTGGATCTACTGACCGTCCTGGCGGCACACTCACCTGCACAGCTGAGAGCTGCTCCATCAGCTCCACGTGTAGCCTGGAGCTCAGCACTGGGTTCACGTGGAAGATAAAGGTGGGTTGGAGGCCTGGCTCTGTGGGAGGCTGCAGGGGCAAGAGCTGTGGCTTCTCGTAGGCCCCAGGCACTGTCAGCAGGAGCTGCCGAGAGCCTGAGAGCAGAAGGCCCAGGTGGGTGTGCAGGTGAGGGGGTGGGTCTGTGTCTGTGCAGCTTATGCCAGCAGCACCCCAACAGCAACTCCTCCCTTCTCTTCCCCTAGGAAATGCCAACTCCTATCGCCCCGCTCTTTCTCGAACACTGCTCACAGAGAAAGCCTCCGGAAGGACTCAGGTCCTCTAGCCCGCCCTGGTCAGAACTGGAACTCGGGGAAGGGTGGGAAGCACACAAATGCCTGGAGGGGAAGGCAGGGAATGGGGAGGGAGAGGGGCCCTGCCCAGAGCCTGTGGGGCTGATGATTTGAGCTGCTTTTATGTTTATGATAAGAATGAGCAGGCCGGGCATGGTGGCTCACTCCTGTAATCCCAGGACTTTGGGAGGCCGAGGCAGGCGGATCACGAGGTCAAAAGATCGAGACCATCCTGGTGAATATGGTGAAATCCCGTCTCTACTAAAAATACAAAAAAGCCGGGCATGGTGGCAGGCACCTGTAGTCCCAGCTTCTCGGGAGGCTGAGGCAGGAGAATGGCGTGAACCCGGGAGGCGGAGCTTGCAGTGAGCTGAGATTGCGTCACTGCACTCCAGCCTGGGCGACAGAGCGAGATTCCGTCTCAAAAAAAAAGAACGAGCAGTTTTCAGGCGGTGGTTTCCCCCTTGCCCCACTTCAGGCTCTTTGCTCATTGTGTTGGAGGTTTGTGGCCCGAGAGAGTTGTTCTGGCCTTTGTTTCCAAGTGTAGAACGCTGGGAGAGGAAGGTTTGTAGAGGTGGGAGGAGGAAGAATGGGATGCGTGGATACAGAGAGATGCACGTCCTGGAGAAGCGGCAGAAGGCAAGCCCAGACTGGAAGGTGAGGCCCAGGCTGGAAGGTGAGGCCCAGGCTGGGAGGAGTGAGGGGGCAGGCTTGTAGGCTTCAGAGCTCCCTGCCCAGCTTCCCAGCAGCTTTCTGGGGAGGAGGCCAGACCCCAGAGAGAAATGACTGCACATGACATCCAGGCAGAGGGGGCCACAGACAGCCTCCCAGGAGTCCCAGCCCCTAACACAACATGGAAGAACTAGAGACATAAAGTATGTGAGGACAGCAGACACTGAGGGATCAGAGGAGTCCCTGCCCTGCAGCCCCTCCTTGCACTAGATGAGGCGCAGAGACTCAACATGACCAAGTGTGAGAAGGGAATTCAAGAATATAAGGAAAGTGATATTTTATTCATGCCAAGGCCTATGGACTGAGATGGAGACGTGCTATTCATAAGAAGCCGTATAATCCGTGGTTGAGAGAACCGGAGTGTCACTGACCTGGGTTTGACCCTGGCTCTACTACTTACTGGCTGTGTGCCCATGAGCAAATGTCTTCTTTGGGCCTCAGCCTCATGAATTAGAGGATATTCTAATTGTGCCTGCTTTACAAGGTTGTTAGGAGGATTATAAGACACATTAAAATGCTTAGCCCAGGGCCTGCCTCAGAGTGAGCGCTCAGAGTTCCCTGGGCAGGACTCACCCTGCAGGCTCAGGCTGTCAGCACTGGAAGGGGCCTTCACTGTCACACAGCCACCACTGCTGTCCCACATCTGGACTCCCCTGGCTGGGTGGCTGCCCTCTGTGGTACTGGGTTTGACAGCCCCCCTTCTTCATTTCCCCTGTATCTCACTGCCGTGTGATTTCAGCTCCTCCTACTAAAGAGGTCAACTATATTCCCTACCCTCCAGCTTTGAGTTCAACCCTATTTGGGCCAATAACATGTTAGGTAGCAGCCAGGATGTGACCAGGCTTAACAAGCCTTTGTTCAGTTGGGCTTGCTCTCTTGGGCCTCTGCTGATGCCTTGAGAACACGCCCAGGCTAATGGGCTTGTCACAGGAGGCAGAGGAGAGACACATGGCACAGGGCTGGGCCACCCCCCGCCAAGCCCAGCCCAGCCCGGCTGACCACCGGGTGTGTGAGCCGAATAAACGCTGCTTGTATGCCACTGAGATCATGTGGGTGTGTGCTGCAGAGCAATAGTTGGGCGGATACAACCTCTTTGCTCGAATACTTCCAGGGACAGGTCGTTCACTGCCTCCCCGGGGCTTCCATCCCATGTGAGTTAGTTGGCTTTGAGCAATGGAAACTGTAAGAGCTTCCTGACCCAGGCCCACCTCCTGACATCAGCAGTCCCAACCCCAGCAGAGAAGGCAGAAGAACCAAGGCCGCTGAGCAGACTCACCGTACTCTTCCCGTGGGGCTGTCCCATCTCCCCGGAGTGTGCCCTGGATTCTCAGACAGGGGTGAGCCTGAGGAAAGCAGAGGCCTGTGGGAGCCCGACAGCCCACGGCCCCAGCCAGGATGGAGGGAGGGAGGAGTTCCTGGAGCAGGGTCTAGGAAACAGTCCTCCCGGGACCTGGGCCTCATGAGTAGGAGTCTTTTGCAGCAGCCCCAGGTTATACCCAGCCCCTCTCCCCAGACTCAGAGGAAGTGGGCGCTGGTGGGAAAGCGGGGAGGAGTTGAGGGGCCATGAAAGTGGCTGCTCCAGTGATCTTAGCAGCCAGAGGCCCAAGTAAGTAACTTGCTGTGTGGGAGTAGGAGGCTGGGGTCCTGGGCTGTCCACCAAGTGCCTGGCAGCTTCTTGTCCTTCCCCTATGGAGGTGCCTCCCTAGCATGCCTCCCCTCTGAGGAGGGATTGGGTGTCCTTCAGAGACAAGTGGGCCTGATGGGCCCCATCACAGGCTCCTCACTGGCCCCCTCCCAGAACACCGCCAAGCTCGCCTTCCCCACTCACCACCAGAACCCCGTTGGTGATGATTTCAGATGCAGGCACCTGGCTGCAAAGGATGAGGAATACATGGGGAATGCATCTGGCCCCATCGTGATGCCTCTACAGTCATAATGTGAGTGAAGCAGCGGGCAGAGCCTGGGGAGCACAGCACGGTTTGGGGTGGGGCGAGCCTGCCGTCCAACATGCAGATGGGTGTCAAGACCAGGCCATCGCCTCCAGGCCAGGCCTGCAAGGCCAGTGCAAGACATGGTGACTGGCACCTAGGAGCTGCCGTGACTCAAATCTCTGAGTCTCCGAGGGCGCTGGCTCTGCCAGAACTCACCTCTTCTCCAGAGCAAATTCCACCTGCAGCTCTTGTGAATCCTACATGGAGGGGGAGGGAGCACCAGTTTTTTCAAGGCTCCAAAAGCCTCCAGAGCTGTTCCTGCCTGCCAGCCCTGCTCGGCTCCAGGAACTAGAAGGGGAGACTGGCATTGTGGCTTGTCATGGACATAGGAGGGGCAGTGGTATCTCCATGGAGAGCCTCATTTATTCCAAAATATGTGTCAGGGGCTGTTCTAGACATTGAGAATCCAGCTGTGACTGAGGCAACACACAGCCCTCACGGAGCTCATATTTTGGTTTCATGCAAGGAAGATGTATTAGAGGGAAACCTTTATAGGGTCAGGGCTATGGGATGGAGGACGGTCTGCCTTGGAGGCTTGGCCTGTGCTGACCAGAGCCCCCTCTTCGGTGGCCCTGTGCTGGGCCTCCCCTCCTCCAGTTGGGCTCTCCACCAGCACTGGTGGGCTCACCTGGTGGTTGAGTGCGAAGGTGTGTCTGTGAGGTTGGCCACACTTGAGGCTCGTCAGGTCAAACAGGAACCGGGAGAGCTGGTCGCTGTCCAGGATGTCCTTGTCATAGAGAGTGAGCTCCAGAACATTCTGGGGACAGGGCAGGCAGGAGGTCGGAGCCTGAGGTAGGACAAGAGGGCAGCTGCCTGAAGATTACCCTTCCTTCCGCAGCGTGGCCCCTGGCTGGCCCTCACCTTCACAGCACCATGGATCTGGTAGTGGAAAGTCTCATTCCAGTCGGGGTCACTGCAGTTGGCCACTGTCCTAGTCTGGGCAGGGCTGGGGGACGCCGTGGGCAGCCACAGTTGCACGTAGCAGTCGGCTTTGGACACTGCAGGTAGGACAGGGGAGGGGCCGGGGCCTCAAGCTCTCATTGCTGAAAAGGTTTGCTGGGGGAGGCTAGGGCGGAAGGGGAAGGAGCAGAGTGGCGAGGAGGGGAAGCCGCCCTTGTGGCGTGGTGGGGTGAGGAGGTGGAGGGAGGCCTTTGATGCCTTTCACTCCGTCTTGATTCCACACACCTCCCATTCACCTGAACAGAAATCCCGCAGCAGCCAGTTGGAAAGATCCCATGGCAGCACAGACCATTAACTCCAGCTACTGCATGATTCAGGCAGTAAATCCCCTCCCTGTGTGGGCGCTGGCATGGAAAGCTCCCTGAGAGCACGTGCTGACTTGTAGCCACAGCGGGCCTCACACCCTCACCCAGGGCGGCACTCCCAGGCACAGGGAGGAGGCCGAGTCTGCACAGCTGTCCCCTCCAGCCCTGCCTGCCCTCACCTCCATGGTCAGCACCAGTCCCTCCACCTACTCCACACACACACACTCTTGCACTCACGCACCCATGTGTGTACGTACTCTCACATTGGCACTCACATACACACGTACACACACATGCATTCAGTCACACGGGCACTCACTGTCATGTATGTGCACACATATACAACACACACACGTATACTCACACACGCACTCACTTTCACACTCACTTGCACTTACACACTCGCACACACTTGCACACATATATACACATACTTGTGCTCCCACACTCGCACTCACACGTTTACATTACACACATACGCTCACACACATGTATACACATGTACTCACACTTGCACTCACACTTGCACTCACACTTGCACACAGGCATACACACATATGTATACTCACGTATACACATACACACACGTATACACACACATATACACACACTTGCACACATGTATACACACATACACTCATTCGTACTCACCCGTGTATATACTCTCTTACACACACACACACAGTCTCTCTCTCTCTGTCTTTGCCGGCCTGAGCTGAGCTCTGAGGAGGCCGCAGGGAAAGGACAGGGAGAAGGGTGGAGATGGGGTCACTCACGCAGGTCTGTACCCCGGATGTTTGTGGCCCTCAGCACCTTCACCTGGAGGTCATAGTATGGGTGGGTTTCCGGCTGCAACAACAGAACTCCAGGAACTCAGCTAGTGTGAGCCTGGTCCCTCCCCCCATTGTTCCCCTCGTCCCATCACGGAGCAGCAACCTGGCATAGGGTCACTGATGTCTCTGTGCGCGGGAGCAGGGAGACCTTGGCGGGGCCCGGGCATTGGGAATTCAACACCTTCGTGATGCGTCTGGCTCCTGGAACCCAACCGGTCTGGGTTCAAATCTGAATCCAGCACGGACTCTCTGAACTATCGATGGCTGTTGTGCACCACACATCTGCGGCTCCCCTCAGACCCTCGCGCCCCCACCCTAGCTTGGGAGCGGCTGTGAGAGCTGCGCTAATGTTGTGCTTGAGGCGATTAAATATTAAAAGAGAAAAACGGCGACACCCCTCCCTCGCTTGCTCCCTGACAGAGGCTCAAAGACCGCCTAGGAGGCAGCCAGCAGGTGAGCGGAAGCCAAGAGTCACCGGCCAGTACCGGTCTGATGAGTCACCGAGCAGATTACAGCTGGGCTCAGGCGAGAGAGCATCAGCATGCCGCCTGCTGGGAGGGAAACCCTCCCCTCACAACCCTACCAGTGCCATAGACTCTACAGCCAGCCTCGCGCATCCTTCGCGAAAGCCAACCCACCCCAGACACGTGTCAGGTGAACTAACCCTCCATTTCCTAATCGGAGGGAGCTATTTTCAAGGTTTAATTTAAGCTCTGCCAGGTCATCTAGAATAAACAGGTCCCACCCCAACTCAAAACCCAGGGCTGGGGCTGCTCTCAGTCTTCACAGGGCACTGTAGCTCCCAGGACTCCCCCAGTCCAGGTTTCTCAGGTAATCTCAGGTACGTTACCTGCCAGTGCCTCCACAGAGGGCCCCTCTTCTCTCTCTTCTGAAGCAGCACCGCCCCCAGGAGGGGCAGCATCTTGCCTGCCAGCCACCTTGGCCAGAGTGCCCAGAGCATGGCTGGGCAGCGCGGGCCCCAGCAGGGAGCCCTGCCAGCGCTCCTCTGGCTGCACAAACTGCTGGCTCAGGTGTGACAGGTAGCACTGAGTTGGGAGGGTGGAGCTGCCTGTTCCGCAGAGGACTCAGGCTGGATGGCTGCTGGAGGTGGAGTTTGACATGTTCCAGGAAGTGACTGGAGCTTAATTTTCCCAGGCAGGAGGCAGCTCAAGCTCAGTCTGTCTCCATGAGACTCTTGGAGTCTCTGGTTAGCACTCTTGTTCCCAAACCCAGCCCCCTGGTTATCACTGGGCTGTTTGTGAAAAATAGACCCTGGAGCTATTTCCAACAAGCCCTCTAGGTGATGCTGGCACAGCTGGCCCAGAGACCGCTGGCAAGTGCAAATCAGTGACTAGTCTCCTCCAGTTGTGGAAAAGGCCTGAAACTAGCCATGCTTCAAGTCCCTCCTTCCCTGCGGCTCTTGAGCTGAAGCATTTCATCTGGGCTCAAAGATGTTTCTTTATATATATATACATATATATATGTGTGTGTGTGTGTATATAAGGTTTTTTAAAAATTGTGTAAGTTCTAGGGTACATGTGCACAATGTGCAGGTTTGTTACATAGGTATAGATGTGCCATGTTGGTTTGCTGCACCCATTAACTTGTCATTTACATTATGTATATCTCCTAATGCTATCCCTCCCCGCTGCCCCCACCCCACGACAGGCCCCGGTGTGTGATGTTCCCCTTCCTGTGTCCAAGTGTTCTCATTGTTCAGTTCCCACCTATGAGTGAGAACATGCGGTGTTTGGTTTTCTGTCCTTGCAATAGTTTGCTCAGAATGATGGTTTCCAGCTTCATCCATGTCCCTACAAAGGACATGAACTCACCAAAGATATTTCTAATCTCCCCTGACCACCCTCATTAATTCTCCAAACACCAAGAGCCTGGTGGGTGCCAGACCTGTGCTAGGCCTAGAAATGCAACGGTGACAAAAGGTGAGGTGGGCCCATCCACATCCTGGAGAAATTCAGTCCGTGACTCCCTGTGGCTTCAGCCCAGGCTCGCTTCCTGTGTCAGTGTATGGTGTCCAGGTACAGACAGGCATATGGGCAGGGGTTATAAATAAGGACAGGCCAAACAAGAAGTCTGCCTGTCCTTCAGCCACTAGAGATACAGGCTTTAGAGTTCTCTTTGGCCACTGTAGGCTGCAGATGGATGTGATGTCCGCTCTTCTGTGGACCACAACCATCAGAGTGGCTGAGACAGGCACAGTCTCCAGGAAGAGTGAGGATCTCTGGGGCTGTGAACTGTGGGAGGGACAGAATTTCTGTCCCTCAACTGAGATTCAGTCATCTCCTCTTCCCAAGGCCTAGAGTCGCCGGCTGAAAAATACATCCAAAAAAGACGTGATTCAACTCCAAAATGAACCAAATGGGCAAGTTCAGACCAAAAACTCCCCTCAAAAAGGAATGTGTGACTGCCAGTGACCAGGCCCCAAAGAAGGGCCTGTTTCTGCTTTATTTGGATTGTGAAGCAAAGACCTGGCCTGGGCTCTTAAGAAATGAGAGTCCAGCACCCTTGGTGATCACGTGAATGTGTGCAGGGGACCCGTGGATCCACACAAGAGGAGAGGGCACAGAGCTAGCTGGGGGTGGAACCAGGCTGGGGCCCCAGCTTCTGACTGATGTGAGTCTTGCTGGCTATACCACCCTCTTCTGGAAGTCATCAGCCCCACTACACAATAAAGTCATTGCCCCTAGTGCCAGATGTGACAAAGAGACAACAAGGGCTACATTTTCTCTGGAATTGGCCAAAGTGAACCAACACTTCTCCACTTACCAAACACCCCTGCATCCCTCCATCCCAATTCCTTCATCATGGGCTGCAGGAAGAGGCACCAGATGCTACCACATGAAGGGGGAAAACACTTGGATCTTCCAGAGCGCCAGTGTGTCCGGTAGAATTCTGTAATGATGGACAGGTTCCGGATCTGTGCTGACGACTTATCAGCCATGACCACACTGGCCGTACCACGTGGCATGGGGCAACATTTGTGATGCAAGTATTATATTCATTTTTTCTTGGTCACTAATTGGCTTACTCTTCTAAGTTCTTTGCTAAATTACTACCTTTTCATTGTTATTTTCATCAAACTCCATGGGAGGGGAAATAAAGAGACCCAGAAAGGCTTGGTTTCTTGCTTCATTAGGTTTATTATGAGAAGCAGTGATGAGATCTTTATCAGTCTTCACTACAAAGCTTTCATCTCCAGCCTTCTCCATAGCTCTGTGGAGGGCAGAGTTGAGGGAAGGAAGAATGGAGTTTGGCAGATGGGGTCACGTATGTATACCAGGAAAGAAAACACACGTTCTTTATTCTATTGCTTCAAACAGTTCGTGATAATAGAAGATAACAAGCACAGCTGGCCAGGAAGGCAGGGCACACGTGGCAGGGCAAGTTCCTGCTATCCAGGGAGGCAGCCCAGGCTTCCCTGCTGCTCCTGGAGGAAGCTGAGTCCAAGCTGGCCCGGACGAGGCCACAGGCAGCACTGCTTCTGTGTGGGTATGGCCAGCTGGGAGGTGGCACCACACACTGCTCCTCCGAACTCTGGTGAAGGCCTGTCCAGCCTCACAGGCCTGAGCAGAGTCTCCCATGTCTGTGAATGGGGCCAACGGCACACTCACTGTCTATTCAGGCCCCCACGGACGGCATGCCTGGGGGAGCCTAGTCTACTTACCATCAGCACGTTGATCTGTCACACAGCATGAAGCCATGGTTTCCAAAGGACCATGGCATGTCAAGGACAGGCCACTAAAACTGTCAGTGTTGGGCACCATCACCCACCCCACTACCATCGAAGACACTGGTGCAGTGAGACTTTGAGTCTGCAAAAACCCCAGGGAGGACAGGAGGCAGGGCCACTCTCCGTATGTGTCCTCAGCCTGCAGTGCCTGAAACTCCAGCCTGTGCACCTCTGGCAGGATCCCCCACACTGCTCCACAGGTGTGGCCGTGAGTTATTTTTAAACCGGTGTGCTGCTGTTCTTGCCCCGCCCCGTCCTCTCTGCTGTGCCTGAACACCTCTCAGGAACACTTGGCAGCATGCCATTGTCAGTTCCAGGTCCGCTCATCCCCTGCGTCTTGCCGGGACCCACCTTCCTGCGCTATCCCAGCACAACCCTCCAACCACACCACTGCCGAACAAAGCTGGGGAGCCAGGGCAGGCTGTAAGGCAAGTGAATGGAAACTGGCTGGAAAAAGAGAAAGGGCCCAGAGCACAACATCGCCACTCACAAAGACTAAGCCAGCTCGCCTGAGTGTCTGGTGAGCGAAAATGGAGCAGGGACCTCTGTGGGAACATGTGTCTAGGGATCACGCATACCCCAGACAGGGCAGGCTCATCCGCAGGAGCTGCAGTCACACTCGGCCCGGCCTGAGGCGAGGGATGCAGGGTCTGGCCTAGGCAGAGAATGGTGCTGTCTGAGGCATCTAGGCATGGAGTGTATGGCCAAAGAGGGTATCTTTACAACATACCCGACAATCAACTAGCACTGTAACCCTAGGAACCGAGACTTCCCCTTGCTTCTCATCTTACCTTGCACAAATATTAGTTATTCCCAGAGTTGGGGAAGTGAGTGGGAGAGAAAGCCTGGGTAGGGCAGTGAGGGAAGTGATAAATGGTGAGAAAGAAAAGGAGACTGAAAACTAACAGGGCGGCTACTGAGGGGTGCAGGGCATGGCTACCATGGGGAGGTAAAACACTACACAGAACGTGAGCCATCGGGTCCATGTGGCCAGAAGCGTGAGCACTGTTCTCTCATGGAACTCTCCAGTGAGCCACGCTGAGGGGTCCTTGTGAACCTGTACACTTATCTTAATAGAAAAGCCCTTGATGAACAACCCCATGGTTACAAACACTTGTGACAAGTTTCCTTGTTCAGGTGACTGATATGCAAAGGCAAGATGGGGCACCTCCTCCTGACCAAGCAGGTACTGAATTCTCTGGAATTGCCCACAGGATAATGGTATAACTAATCTCTTTTCCCATTAAAAAGCCGGCAATGCCAGACCATGAGTCTAATTAATTCAGAGTTGTTCCAGGGCACAAGATAGCCAGTAGTGTCCAAATAGGGAGCCTTGTGGTGGTGGCAGCCAGGATTCCTAAGGCCAGGTGCTCCTTCACCTCTCTGGGAGAGCCAAGCTGTCCATCTGCTGGATCCCCAAGATGCTGGGCTCAAGTGTCAGCTGGGTTTACCTCTTTGGAACAGAAGTAGTGCACGACCACTCCATTGGGGTATCTTGCAAATGCACTGCAGGGAAGAAAATGGCTTGGGAGTGAGGACTGCCTCTAAGTGACCACTTCTCTGGCAGCGGCACCTCCTACAGAAGAGGCACATTGCTGGGGGGCCATCCCAGAAGCAGCCCACCCAAACATCAAAGAACAGCCTGCCTTGAGGGGCTCTGGATTTCTGTAGCCATCATCTCTGTCAAATAACCAGAGGATGAGGTGCACACAGTTAAGAGTGCATGCGGTATTATTTTACTATGCAAAACACACGGCATAATAAAGATGGGCAGTGCAATAGCCCAAAACTCAGCACTGGCTTCCTCAGAGCCGACCATGTCCATCAGAACAGGTTTCAGGCTAATTCTAAAAAGGACAGCGAGTTTGTCTTTCTAAAGAAACATATTTTTCCGGCTACATACGAAAAGGGACAAGTCCCTCTCCTCTGAAGAAAGGGATTAACTGGAGGATGTGTCTCAACACAGTATGAGGCTGGCTCACCGTCCTACTCCAGTCACACTGCAGTAACTCGAAAGATCTTTTTCTTCCTTCACTAGATCTTCCTTAAAATATAACAACTTTCTGCTGACCTATATCTCTCCGGCACCCACTGTATCAGTTTCTAGCTTCGAGAGGGGAAGAGTTTTATGGTCAAGAATCCAACAGCTCCATACCATATATTGTGGGTCTTTAAATTCTCAAAGCCCACCCCCAACAGATAGAACAGGCTGCTCTTTGAAAGCTCAAGAACTAAAAGTTGTCAGGACAGCCAGCGGCCACGTTCTCCTGCTCTGTTAAAGGGTGGAAATCCATCCTGAGCGTTCTCCACCCCCGGGAACCTCCACAGAGCCCAGACGCTGCACAGGCATGAAGGAGGCGCACCTGTTTCCAATCTTCTTCTTACACACCATGCACACCTTCTCCTCTGTGATGATGCACTTCACCTGCTGGTGTAAAATCCGCTCTTCCTGGACCTGGAAGAACAGGGGGACTGAGGAAGAAGTTCCACAGTGTGGCACCCAGAAACAGGAGGCAGAGGCCGGCACTGCCTCCTCTTTCAGCTGTCACAGATTCTTCTGCTTAGAACACTGGCAATTCAATGTCAGGCTGGCTACTGGATCAGCTTGAGCTGCACTGTACAGGCTCTGCCTTGGTCGGAAGGGAACATGCGGACACTGTCTCGTACTGGAAGTTAAAAGCCCACCCTAGAGTTTGGAAGGCCCATACCTACCCTCAGGAACTCTGCATGGAGAAGGTTCTTGAGCACTTGATTGAACCGTTTCTTTTGTGCATTTTCTTCCAAGACCTTTTCCAGGAAGATGCGTATGTCATTGATCTGAGTGTTTGCTGGCAGAAGGTTGAGGGCCTAGGGACAGGAACAGAGATAGCGACTGGGTGAGGCGGAACAGGGGTAAGAATGAAGAAATGTCTGCAGCCATGGAGCTCTTGGACCCTAGTCCCTTTCTGCATTTCCTCTTCTCACTCGATGCTCCCTGCAAACACCCTCCATCTCCCTGGGAACAACTCCGGACCTTGGTGGTGTCCAGTTTGCTGTGGTGCAGCTCCAGGACCTGCAGGGCAGCCTGGAGGTTGGCTTTTGGCTCCAGCAGTTCCAGCTTGATTGGCCCCAGGCAGTGAATGCTGGGGGGTGACAGGTACATCCGAAGCAGGGACAGATACACCTGTCTCAGAGAGAAAACAGCCACGTCAGGCTGGCAGCAACCCGCCCAGAACCCCCAGCACGGAGCGCGCCTAAAGATTCGAGGGGCTCGTCTACAGTAACGCTATCACTGAGCATGTAAAACTCGCCATTTTCACCTTTTAAACTGGTAAGGTCAAACGGGCAATGGAAGATGTTAATGAAGGATTGCTTTTTCCCTGAGAGAAAAAACCAAATGCCTTGTATTTGTTTACCATTATACCATTTACAAAATGCTACCACGGTAAAATAATTCAAAAAGATTCCTCATTTCCTTTGGCTTTAAAAGCTGATACCCTGTCCACATTTTTGCAGGTGGGGATAGTAGGTGAGATGCTGCATTTCCTACTGGTGCCAGTAACACAGGGTTTCGCAACCTCAGTGCACATTCGGGGCCAGATGATTCTTGGTTTGGCGGCTGTCCTGTGCATTGTTAGCAGCATCTCTGGCCTCTACCCCCTGGATTCTAGCAGCACCCCTGTCCTCAGTCACAACACTCAAAAATGTCTCCAGACATTGACAAGTCAACGTGTATTGGAGATGTAGTACATCAGAACCATGACAGGTTCCCACTCGACAGGCGGACCTCATAATATATGACACAAATCAAGACTCCTGAGAGTAAAGAGACAGGAGTGCTATTAATAATCACAGGGATGATAAAGATGTACACCAGAACTACCCCAAGCACACCAGGACGAATGGTCCCATGCTCTCCCTCAATACACACATGCAAGATGAATCAGAGCCCTGACCCATGCCCTGTCTCATTCTGCCACTCATATTATTGCCACCTCTCGTCAAACCAATGGGGCGACATATGCACACGTGCTCCCAGGGTCAGGGCCACTACTCACATCTTTGTTGCCATCTTTGTTTTGGTCATAGTGTTTGTGGCAGTACCTGTAAGGGAGAGAGTGGTGAGAGCAGGTGGTGTGGGGGGTGGGGGGGCCCATTTAAATGAGAGGCTGTGCGTGCAGCCTGTTCGAGCAGCCTAACCATAGCCAAAACTGGGGGCCGGGATGGAGGCGATTCTTGCTCCCGCAGCAGAGTATGGGGAGATGGACTTCTTAGCTCTCATCTCTCTGCGGGGCCTGTAGACTGCTTAGGAGGTAGGATGGCGGGGCAAACTTACTCCTCAGCCATCCTTGTATCCTTCAAGATGTGGACATAAATGAAAAGAGCTTGTTCGTGTTTCCCCATGCGCCCCAACAGGAGAGCTCGTTCTTCTAAGAGGCCTAGGAGGAAGAGGAATATGAGGAACCACTGCCACCAAGCATGCAAGCACAAGGTGAGGACCAAGCTGTCCAGAGGAGTGGACACACGGCAGTATAAAAGGGAAGAAGATAGGCTTCTTATTGCTTGGGTTTTTCTTCAAGGAGGAGATGACTGAAGTTTAAAAGAGGAGGAGGGAGCTATTTTGGGAAGTACTTTATCCCATCTTTTTCGAGATCACATATAAACTGGGTAAGAATATTCATTCAGCAGCCAAGTACTTAACAACCACCTACAACAAGCCAAGTGGTTCAGGTAAGATAAGCAAATGCTTGCTCTCAGCTCTCATAAAGACAAATCACGCCAGATTACAAAAACTGCTGAACAATGAACTTGGCCAAGAACATGTTCTGAAGCAAAAAACAGGTTGCAACCTGGCTATCAATTAGCATGTGGTTCACACCCAGGAAGGAGACTTTTCTCAGTCACCGTACAAAAGTGAGTCTTCAGAGGGGACAAAACAGGAACACTGGCCTGAAACGCCTGGTTTTTCCAGGCCCAACTTTTGTGGAGAGTTGGGGAACAATGAAAGGGGTGGATTAGTCTTCGCTCGACCTTCAGCGGAAGTGGCTTCTGGCCGTAAGCCAGACACTCACCATCAAAGGGAAAATCACAGATGAGCCGGCCTGGATCATAGTAGCTGGAAATCTCCAAGAACATGAGGAGCTTTTGCCGGTATTCTCCCAGTTCACCCTCTTCCTCTCCAGCTGGGACTGGGGTCTTGCCTTTAAGGGAAACCAAGCTCAACATGAAAGTATGCTGCCAGATGGCAATGTGGGGTCATCAAGAAAAATGAAGGGAATGGGGTTCAAGGATGTCACCACATGGCCAGAAAGGCCTCGAGGGTGGCTTCCGTGCTCACTGCTTTTAGTTCACAGTCTCTATGTGGCCCCAAAACATCAGCTTAAAGTTAAAAAACAAATAAGCTGAGTAGAGAAATACTCTGTGGGCAAACCTGTTTATCAGTATAGCTGCCATCTTGCAGACAGGTCTGTTCCCTCCACCCTCCCCCAGCGATGAATCTGAGACACTCAGAGATGCCAGGACCCAGACAAGGGCTCCTGAGTCTCATGTGCCAGGCCTGTGTCACTTAGCTGCCCTGGCTCCTCTTCAGAACTTCTGCCCACCTGGGCAGAGAACAGGGTGGCCTGCTTACCCCCACCACATGTGGCACCTGGGTCTGTGCTCTCCTCTAAGGCCTGGGGCCAACTGACTTCCTAAGAGAACTGGTACCTGCAGGGAAGGACAGGAGATACTCCTTCATCAGACCTTGCACCTTTTCACAGTACAGCTGGATCAGGCAGTTGTGGAACCGAGAGCCTGTCTCCTCCCAAACGTGGATGATGTGTTCCTGAGGCAAGATGGAAGTCCTTGTCACTGGTATTCTCCAGGCTGTGACCTGGTCTCCCAGCCTGCCGCACATTTTTAAGGCCCGAGAGGTCCCATCCAGATTATCCCCTGATTAGGCTGCAAAGATGACCAAGAGACAGCTCATCTAAAGCCACCGGGAAGTTTCACCGGAAGTTTCACAATGCGACCCAGTAACGTGAGGAGCCGTCTTCTCAACTTCCAAACTCCTTTTTACAAATTTGGTCCCATAATCCTCCAAACTCTCACAATGACCCATGTAATTATGGTTAAATATCTGCATCCTGGTACTTAAGCCCATTTGATTGTCCTGTGGTCACTTTTGAGTTTGGCTGTACAAATGTGGCTTTGGAATCTTTTTTCTAAAACGTCATTCTTTCATCCCTCTGTACTTTACCTAGATTTGGTAGGTAGCATTTCCAGCTTGGTCTACTGGGATCTTTTTCTTCAGAGGAAGGTGAAATAACCCTCATCCTTCCAATCCGCAAGTGACATAAATCCCAAATCTGAACAGCTGGATAACAGAACCATGCAGTCCTGGATCCTGGGTTTAAAGCTTTTTAGTGCAGACCAAAAAATGCCTTACCAGATAAGGAACAGCCAGACCCTTAAAATTCTCTACTAAGAAGCCGAGGACTCGATCCCGTGGCAGAGACTCCACTTCTGGGAGATCTTCAGTAAATATCTGTCAGAATGAACCCGAGTTCCAGCAGCAGAACCATCTGACTGCAGTTCCACCAAACACACATGCATGTCAGCGCAGCGGTCAAACAGACTTTAGGAGGGGAAGGGTACAAGAAGGCATCTGCAGGCAGTCAGAGTGTCAGACGAGGCACAGGCCTCCTCAAGCCTGTGCAAGGCTCTCTCTACTAACTTCGGCGCTGGCTCACACTTCCCAGTCCACCCTTTCTAGCACCAATGAGGACGGATGCATGAATCCACCCTCCTCTCCATCCACTGCTGTCCCAAGTGCAGCCAGGACCAAGTGCGGCACCAGATAAATCCAAGGGACTCCCATGGCTCACCTTCAGGCCATCTTCTGGGAAGTCTCTCAGCACCCACACTGAGTAGGAGAAAATCAAATGCAGGTTTTCTGTGCCTAGAGGGGAAAGCAGGACTTGTTAGCAGTTGCGGCCCATCTTGCCCATGGCACTGGGAAGGCAGGTGGGCAGGTTGCCCCAGAATTCATTTTCCTGAAAAGATAGCTCAAGCATGAGTTACTCGGGGCTGTTAGTCCTACTGGGCTGGCTCCATACCACGGGGCTGTCATAGGTCAACCACCGAGGGACTTTTATGCCATCTGGAGGAATGAAATTGAGTGAACACAAGCATGGAAGGGAGGGGAGCAACCAAGCAGAAACAGAAACGGAGGGAGACCCGGTCGTTTGAACAGGAGCGCTTTCCCCTCCCTTTCAAAAGATGGACTTACCCAGACGCTGCAGATACTGCACTGTCCTCTCGTGGCCTTTCAGAGGGGAGTTGGCTTTCTTGGACTGGTCCACGAGCACCTGCAGAGCTGACCACCAAGCCCAAGAACAAGGTCATGAGCCTTTTCCCCACAGGAGACTTGTCACATCTCAGTAGGTTTCCCCTGCCATGTACAAGAGTCCCTCCCAGATCCAAGGAGCCAGCCCCACACCTTTCTCGTGGAGCCCCTTCTTCTCATACAGGATGATGAGCTCACTGTACTTGTGGGCCTTCTTCAGCACGTGCTCGCTCTCCTCAATGTGGCAGTGATTGTTCTCCAGGCGTAGCAAGGGGGCCACCAGGGCCACATTCGTCTGCAGAAAGAGCAGGAGTTCAGTGGAAACTGCTTCCCTAGCCCAGGCCTGCTCTAGGCTGAAAGGCCAGGAATGTGGCACAAGCAAGAGGAAGCAGACAGCCCTCTTTCAGGACAGCAGGTAGAGGCTTTTAGAGCATTTATGGACCTTCGCACAATGTGTTTTAATGTTCTGTGGGGGAGAAGAGGGACAGAACTTTTTGAAGGAAATACTGTCCCAGCTGACTTTGTAGCACGAACTGCAATCCGACCAGAGATGATGAACCCACTGTACAATTGTGCGTTGATATCTTGCCTTATCCTCTTAATTCCAAGAGACTCACAGGCATCAGGAGAGTCTCTATGGTTTCCAGAATCAAAGACTTCACTCTTACTAGTGGCAGGTCCCCCAGGATCCAGCACTCCCTTTTCCTTTCCCAGACTGTCAGGGTAAGTGGGGATTGCGGCACCGAGTGCGCAGGTGGCTCACATGGAGGTAGCACTTGAGCAGGGTGGTGTCGATGATCTGCAGCAGCTTCCTCTTGGATTTGATGGTGGGAGTGCCTTCCATGAGCGGGGAGGTGCTTGACTGGTGATCAGAATCGTTCAGCTTCTTTACCAATTGACTTCGTTTCTGCAAAGGTCAAAATGTGGGGTTAAGGCCAGGACTAAGTCTTCCTTTGTCACCTGAGCGACTGAGTCATTCTGAATACCTCCAAATCAGCTCATGCCCATTGGCCTGATCTCACATTAGCGTTCAATGTTTAGCACTGCCAAACTGCCACAGAGACAACAACAATTATTTATTGAATATTTGCTACAGACCAGGCACCATGCCGAGCACTTTATATATACCATCTTAATCCTAAAGCAAGTGCCAATAATATTATCCTTATTTTACAGGTGAGGAACCCAAGGCACAGACGTCAGCTGCTACGTAAGGGGTAAGGCAGGATTCAAAGTGGGGTCTGACTCCAAAGCCCATGTTCTTTTATTTTTTTTTTAAATCAACCTTATTGAGGTATAACTTACAATAAAATCTAAGCTTTTAAAGTGTACCATCAGATACATTTTGACAGATGTGTACATGCATGTAACCACCACCTCAGTGAAGGAAGATAACATTTCTATCACTCCAGAAAGTTCCTCGTGCTGTTCCCAAACAATCCCACCCACTGATCTGCTTTGGATCCCTGGAGATGAGTTTCTGCCTATCCTAGAACTTCATCCAGTAGGTATTCTCTTGAGTCTGGCAGAGCCCATGGTCTTGCTCTGCCATCTCTCTGGCACAATATTAGTGTCAGTTACTTCATGCATTCCCAGTGTCAGTGAAGAAGGCCGGGGAAGGACATGTGCTCACCTTCCTACGGCTAAGACACTGGCAGTGGAGGGCCTTCCACAGTGCCACAGGCTTTGGGAGATACTATGCCCAGGAATCTTTTTTACTTAGCACAGTGTGTGCAGTGTGTAGACAGCGGCAAGTCTGTGTGCTCCTTGCAGGCTGCCAGCCCCAGGAGGGTACCCTTGGAGCCCAGTGTCAAGGAAGGGCCAAGACCACCCATGCCTGATCAGACCTGCGGGAACTCACTGACCCAGAGGCAGGGAGTGGAAAGCAGCATGACCATTTTTCCGGCAATACTTCTTTTTTTTTTTTTTGAGACAGAGTCTCACTCTGTCGCTCAGGCTGGAGTGCAGTGGTGCAATCTCAGCTCACTGCCAGCTCCGCCTCCTGGGTTCACGCCATTCTCCTGCCTCAGCCTCCTGAGTAGCTGGGATTACAGGCGTGGGCCGCCACACCCAGCTAATTTTTGTGTTTTTAGTAGAGAAGGGTTTCACCATGTTGGCCAGGCTGGTTTCAAACTCCTGACCTCAGGTGATCTTCCTGTCTCGGCCTTCCAAAGTGCTGGGATTACAGGCAGGAGCCACCGCGCCCAGCCAACAGCAATACTTCTCAGTGCCTACCCTGGAGCGTTCTGGAGACCCCTTACAAAGGTCTGCAGAACACTTAAGAGGAAAAAATATCAGTAAGGTCTCTGATTCTGAATGGGTACACAGGAAATAAACAATAGGCTTCTGTGACAGAAATCTAGGATTAAGGGACTTTAATGGAGATGCTGGTTTTAGTGCTGACTTAAAAAATACATGTCTATAATAGTAAATCATAAAAAATTTTAAATCTAGGCCGGGCGCGGTGGCTCAAGCCTGTAATCCCAGCACTTTGGGAGGCCGAGACGGGCGGATCACGAGGTCAGGAGATCGAGACCATCCTGGCTAACATGGTGAAACCCCGTCTCTACTAAAAAAAAAAAATACAAAAAAAAACTAGCCGGGCGACGTGGCGGGCGCCTGTAGTCCCAGCTACTCGGGAGGCTGAGGCAGGAGAATGGCCTAAACCCAGGAGGCGGAGCTTGCAGTGAGCTGAGATCCGGCCACTGCACTCCAGCCTGGGCGGCAGAGCAAGACTCTGTCTCAAAAAAAAAAAAAAAAAAAAAAAAAAAAAAAAAAAAAAAAATTTTAAATCTAAATACCTCCCTTAAAAACATGTTATAGAAGGATATTTATTGACAAGGAAGTACTTTCTCAGTATATGGCTACATTTTTTAAAAGTAAGCTATAAAACAATCTATAATTTGATATCCATTTGCAATAAATAAACCAAGAAGTAAATAAACAAAAGCTAATTCACAGACATAAAAGTCTAGAAGGACAACACTAAAATGTTAGTTTCTTATATTCTGGTGGTAGAGTTATAGGTAATTTGTATTTCTGTTTTGTACTTTTTTTGTGTGTTTTCCAAGTGGTTCCACATACAGGAGGCATTTTCCCCAAATCCATGTATGTTACAAAAAGTTTGTTTTAAAAAATCTTGTATGCTTCTATCAACTAAAATTTACCTTTTTTAGTTTCTATAACAGCTTAGTGCAAATTTACTAGGAATTGGGTGTGTTTATTATTATCAAGATTTGGCAGAAAACCCCACTTCAATGGTACTGTTAAGTTAGAAGAAGTAGCAGAAAGAAACTTTACCCTAGGCAGACTTCCTAGAGCATTAATTTATAGAATGCCTTAGCATTAGAGAAGGCCTTAAATTCCTTGCCATAGAGAAACAAGTACTGAAACTCCCAGGCAAACTCTTTCACGCACTCTGTATTACACCTACCTGTGTCAGGTAGTCAATCAGAGCTAAGTGAGCCTTCTCCAATTCAGCCCCGGAGAGCACAGGCAGTGGGTTGGGATACTGCAACTGCTTCCTGTAGTCTGTGGGCAGCAGGTCCGGGTACAGACCCATCACATGGGTGGGATCTATATGGAAGGTAAACATGATTCCTCTGGAAAGGAGCCCAACAATTTAGGGATAAAATAAAACAAGACTATTACTATAGCAAAATAAGTTCCAGAGTGATTTTTTAAAAAAAGACTCTCAGTTCATAAACTTTCAATGAGCTGTAGACTTATGATTTGAGCATTCTTTATACATATGTTAAAATTCACTAAAACATCACAAAAATGGCATGACTATATTCAAATACACACACAGAATCAGAATTGAATATTTATCAAGCATCTGAAAGTAGAGAATAAAAAATTTCTTTTTTTTTTTTTTTTTTTTTTTTTTGAGACGGAGTCTCGCTCTGTCGCCCAGGCTGGAGTGCAGTGGCGCGATCTCAGCTCACTGCAAGCTCCGCCTCCCGGGTTTACGCCATTCTCCTGCCTCAGCCTCCCAAGTAGCTGGGACTACAGACGCCCACCACCTCGCCCGGCTAGTTTTTTGTATTTTTTAGTAGAGACAGGGTTTCGCCGTGTTAGCTAGGTTGGTCTCGATCTCCTGACCTCGCGATCCACCCGTCTCGGCCTCCCAAAGTGCTGGGATTACAGGCTTGAGCCACCGCGCCCGGCCAAGAATAAAAAATTTCTAAGGAAAAATGCTGATGTTGAAGTAGAAGAGATCAAGAAACTTAACAAAAAATTTATGTCAAAAAAGGAAACACTAAAAAAAAAAAGCAGACAACAGGCTAGGGAATATATTTGTAGTACACATGGCAACAGATTAATTTGTTGATTACAAGACTGGGCAGGAGAGTGAGACCCCATGTCTACAAAAAATTTTAAATTTGCTGGGCATGGTGGCATGTGCCTGTATCCAGCTACTTGGGAGGCTGAGGTGGGAGGATTGCTTGAGCCCAGGAGGTCGAGGCTGCAGTGAGCTGTGAATCATGCCACTATACTCCAGCATGGGCAAGAGTGGAGACCCTGTCTCAAAAAAATTTTTAAAAAGAGGGTAATATGTTGATTAGATAAACAAATTCACATAAATTGGTAATAAAATGTAAGACTTCATTTGATAAATGACCAAAAGACAAGACCAACTGACAAGAGAGTATAAATAAGTGGGAAAATGTTCTGCTACATTAAGAATCAAAATGGTACATATTAACAATATCAAAGAGGTGACATTTTCCTTCTGCCTTAGAATTTATGTTCTCACAGATGCTCACAGATTTTTTTTTTTTTTTTTCAGACAGGGTTTTGCTGTCTCCCAGGCTAGAGTACAGCAGCACAATCTTGGCTTCTTGTAGTCTTGACCTCTTGGCTCAAGTGATCCTCCTGCCTCACCTTCACAAGTAGCTGAGACTACAGGCATGTACTACCCTGACAACTAATTACCTTTAAATTTTTTGTAAAGATGACGTCTCACTATGTTGCCTACGCTGGTCTTGAACTCCTGGGCTCAAGCAATCCTCTCTCTTTGGTCTCCCAAAAAGCTGGGATTATAGGCATGAGCCACCATACCTGGCCACTCCCAGATTGTAACAGCAAAATGCTGTAAGTAGCCAACATACCCCCTCACTGCCACTGGGGGCTGGTTAACTGGTTATATAATTTACTATAATTTACATTTATTATAATTTATAATACTGTGGAACGCTATTGTTTATTGGTCAACTGGCACTTCCTATCCATTTCTACTCCTTTCTAGTCCACAGGGGCTATAAAACTGAAAACGACTTTTCTCAAACTCCCTAGCAGTCAGGGTTCTAAGTGAAAATCTGGTTCCACCCAGAAACAGGATATGAGATTTGGAAACTGGAAGTGAGATGGAAGCCTCCTTCTTCCAGCTCATGAGTGTGTGCAGCAGACTCGGCATTTCCAGTGTCTGGTTACAGCTCTGCCACTCCGTAGAGGCACCTGCCTGGATACAGCAGCCCACACCCAGTCACCAGCTCTGTGGGCACAGAGGTCACTGCAGGCCTTAGGCAGTGGAAGCAGCAGCAACTTGCTGACCTCTGGGTCACAGGGATATGCCCATATCCATGTCCAGTAGTAGACCCCTGTCTTCTGATACTTCAACTCATCCAACAATCTGTGTGTCTCTATGTGGTAAAATATACACGCTACAGTATTTACCCTTTTAACCATTTGTAAGCCTACAATTCAGCGGCATTAAATACATTCACACTGTTGTGCAACCATCAGTACCATCCATCTCCAGGACTCTTCCATCATTTCAAATTGAAACTGCCCAACAATAACAATTACTCCCTATTCTCCCTCCATTCCAGCCCCTGGGAACCTCTATTTTACTTGTGGTCTCCATGCATCTGCCTACTCTAGGTACTTCAGATAAGGGCAAGTTCTCTCTTCCAGGCTACGTGGAGTCTTGGTGGGAGGATAGCTCTACCTTTGCCTTCAGAAGCAGAGGGGAGCCAAACCTCTTTCTCCACCCCTGGTAGAGTCTGGGGGTCAGACCATGACCTAATCCTGGCTAATCAGATCCCCTGATCTGGAGAAAATGATGCAAGGATGACAAGCAGTGTGGTACACACCAACATATATCATACATCCCATCCTATGTGCTCCTCTTAGATAACATGACACTCTTCCATCAAGAGGCAAAGTCTGAACTTCCTTGCCTTGAACATGGCAGGACCCTTGTAAACCAACAGAATATAGCAGGAGCGAGAGTCACAAAAGACCACTGAGGCTTCTGCCTAGGTCTCTTAGACACTCCTTCCAGAAAGAGCCTGCTGTTATGCATGAGGACACTCAAGCAGCTCTGAAGAGAGACCCACTTGGACAAGAACTGAGGCCCCCAGCTCCAGCTAGCACCACCTTGTCAGCCATATGAGTGAGCCAGCTTGGAAGTGGATCTTCTAGCCCGGTCCAGATTTCAAATGATGGTAGCCCAGTTGACATAAGACTACAACTGCCTGAGAGACGTGAAGCAAGGACAGTGCAGCTGACCCCTTCTCAAATTCCTGACCAACAAGTACTAACAGAGATGGATGACTACTGTTACTTTAAGCCATACAGTTTTGGGGAGATTTGTGACATAGCATTAGATAGCTAATACACTGTAGGTGGCAATTTTTATATGGCTAAGGAGGTGGCTATGCTAGTGCAGGATGGCCCAGCCTGTCCTGGCTGCAAACTGATCATTCTCTGGCTTCCTGTTTCCAGCTGGGAGGGCCTCCAGAGCTCCCCTCATTTCCATCTATTCCCCACCTAATCTCCCATCAATTTTATGGGTTCTTCCAACTGTCATTACCCTAACATTCCAATAAACTCTGCTTAATTTATCCAGATTCTACTTAAACGATCCAGAGTTGGTCTCCATTGCTCACAACCAAGAATCTTTTTTTTTTTGTTTTTTTTTTTTTTGAGACGGAGTCTGGCTCTGTCACCCAGGCTGGAGTGCTGTGGCCGGATCTCAGCTCACTGCAAGCTCCGCCTCCCGGGTTCACGCCATTCTCCTGCCTCAGCCTCCCGGGTAGCTGGGACTACAGGCGCCGCCACGTTGCCCGGCTAGTTTTTTGTAGTTTTTAGTAGAGACGGGGTTTCACCGTGTTAGCTAGGATGGTCTCGATCTCCTGACCTCGTGATCCGCCCGTCTCGGCCTCCCAAAGTGCTGGGATTACAGGCTTGAGCCACCGCGCCCGGCTGCAACCAAGAATCTTGACTGATACAGGGAGTTACCACAGTTCATTACTGGCCAAGGTTGAGGAATGGTAGAAAAAAGGCAAAGCAATGAAGAGGAGAAGAGGAGATACTAGTATGATACAGAGTCAAACCAAGTATATATATAGATTGATCCAAATTAAGCAAAACTGGAATATACAGTTTTGAATATACAGTAATGATATTCAATACTAATAACATCAAACACTTACAGAGCACTTGTTAAGTGCCAGACACTGTTCAAAGCACTTCATATAATCCTTACAGCAACACTCTAAGGTAAGCAGTAGTATGATCATCCCTTTTTTGCAGAGGAGAAAGCAGAAACACAGAGAGGTCCAGTACTCTGCCGGATCTCAGGCAGACCCCAAGGCACCTGCTCCTCGCCACTACAGTCATGTCGAGAGGTTTCAGGACACTACGAAAAGGAAGGGCTTCATGGCACTGCCCTGTGTTGGCTCTCAAAAATGATCTGCAGTTTAATCCAAGGAATATGGTCTAGAACAGTATTCAATAAACACTAGCTGATCAAATACCCATCTGTTGAACTGAATGACCTGCTGCTACCTTTCGTTAATGGCAAGGGCATATCATACTGGAAAACTGGGAGTCCACATTTATTGAGAAGACCAGATTCACAGGATTAGGAGTATAGACAGGTAACCACTATGGCCACCCCACAGGATCTTGCTAGGTATGAGGATCAATTTAGCTGAGCCTAAACTTTCTCCATTCTCAGAAGTCTATTATCATTTCTCCCCATACTTTCCAGGCTCCCCTCCTCCACCAGTTCCTTATATGAAGGCCTCACCACTTGTTACCTGTGCCAAGTTTAGCAAAGACCTGCATGGACTCATCAAAACGCTTCTGGCAGAAGAGGTTGAAAGCATACAAGTTCTTGATGTGATGAATTTGTTGCTGCTTTTCACTGTCGGAATCATCCTTCATTTCCTAATAACAGAGCAGAATAGGTAAGAGCTCACTCACTCAACAAATACGGTTCAGTACGTTCTTGATGTTAGAGAAGATGCTAGGAGCTACAGACACCAAAGCGTACAAGACAAGGCCGGGCGCGATGGCTCACGCCTGTAATCCCAGCACTTTGGGAGGCCGAGGCGGACGGATCATGAGGTCAAGAGATCAAGGCCATCCTGGCTAACATGGTAAAACTCCGTCTCTACTAAAAATACAAAAAAGTAGCCGGGCGTGGTGGCAAGTGCCTGTAGTCCCAGCTACTCGGGAGGCTGAGGTAGGAGAATCACCTGAACCCAGGAGGTAGAGGCTGCAGTGAGTCAAGATCGTGCCATTGCACTCCAGCCTGGGTGACAGAGTGAGACTCCATCTCAAAATAAATAAATAAATAAATAATAAAACAAAGTGTACGAGACAGCCACATGGTATCCGCCTTACAGGCTGCCCTTACAATCTAACTGTAAGACTAAATACGCGGCCAGGTGAGGTGGCTCAAGCCTGTAATCCCAGCACTTTGGGAGGCCGAGACGGGCAGATCACAAGGTCAGGAGATCAAGACCATCCTGGCTAACCTGGTGAAACCCCGTCTCTATTAAAAAATACAAAAACTAGCCGGGCGAGGTGGCGGGCGCCTGTAGTCCCAGCTACTCGGGAGGCTGAGGCAGGAGAATGGCGTAAACCCGAGAGGCGGAGCTTGCAGTGAGCTGAGATCCGGCCACTGCACTCCAGCCTGGGCAACAGAGCGAGACTCAGTCTCAAAAAAAAAAAAAAAGCCTAAATACGCAATTAAAACACAACAGGGTTTCTATGAGATGCCTAACTGATAATCCTGAAAATTGTCATGGTCATGAAAAACAAGGAAAGATAAAATGTCACAGACCAGAGGACACTAAGGACACATGACAACTAAATGCAATCTGATTTCTGGATTTGATCCTGGAACAGAAAAAAGGACACTAATAGAAAAACTGGTCAAATCTGAATAAAACCTAGTTTAGTTTAAAAACACAAAATGAAAACAAAATAGGGTAAGAGTGATGACAAGCATGTGGGAGGGGTCCCCAATCCAGTCTGAGTCAGGGGTCCAGCATGGATTCCAAGAGGGACCTAATCTGAGACATAAAGGATGGGTTGGGCCAGGCATGGTGGCTCACGCCTGTAATCCCAGCACTTTGGGAGACCAAGGTGAGTGGATCACCTCAGGTCAGGAGTTTGAGACCCAGCCTGGCTAACATGGTGAAACCCATCTTTACTAAAAATACAAAACTTAGCTGGGCGTGGTGGCACATGCCTGTAATCCCAGCTACTCAGGAGGCTGAGGCAGGAGAACTGCTTGAATCCAGGAGGTGGAGGTTGCAGTGAGCCAAGATTGCACCACTGCACTCCAGCCTGGTGACAGAGGAAGACTCTGGACTCTGTCTTGGGGAAAAAAAAAAGAAAGCCATCTGGCATAGCTGGCACTGTTGGGAAAGGTCCCAGTCTCAGTAAAAGCTAAACAAATGCAGCTGCTATGAACTTTGCTTCTTCCTCATAACCTATTTTCTCCTTATACCTCTTTAGCCAATCTTTATCAAATTTAGTTTTTCCTTTCAAAATGTCTCTCAATTTCCCCCCTTCCTTTCTTTTCCTATTACCGCCACACTAGTCCAAGCCATCACCAACATGTGGCTGTCCCTGGTCTCACCTCTCCTGCTTGGTGCTTCAAAGGCTTCCAAAACCTGGTGCCAGCCTCCTTATCTAGCTGAGTCCCCGACATTTATGCCACACCTTCTTCTCCAGTCAGGACAGGCTCCAAATGTGATAGACATAGGCCACACTTTTCCCTTAACTTCCTCTCCATCTGGAATGGAATGCTCCATTTCCTGCTCTTAATCCTAATCTAACATATTCTTAAAGGGTCAACTCAAGTGTCTAGCCGTAGGATGCCTTTTCCAGCCCACAGTGAACTGTCCCTCTCTGACACTTGGCTCCAGGACTTATCAATGCCAAAGTTTAGCTTGGAATTTCCCTCTGAAAGTTCTATTATGTTTGCTTATCTATTCAAACAAAAGATAGGTTCTTCCTGGACTAAGATGATGGCAATCAAACCTTTTTTGTCATAAAAAGGGCAGAACACAAAATAAGTATGAGCCTAGAAAAGAGAAGGAAAAATGGGAACCCACTTCCATTTTCTTTACCTGAGATTAAACAACCTGAACTAGGAAGATCACTGGAAAGACTCTGAGACCTTCCTGCTGAGAAAAATAGACTAAAGAGTTTCCTACTGCGTAACCTTTCTATAAAGTTCAAAAACTAAATACATACTTCCATATATTAAATATATGTAAAAGATTACACATGTGTTTAATCATTAAATACATATTTTAAATGTAAACATATATTTGTATATTAAATATATATTTTAAATATGTATGTAAAAGAGTAAGGTCATGATAAATACAAAATTTAGGATAATGATTACATCTGGAGGAGAGGCAGAGGGATGGGATGGGAAGGACTATAAAAAGTTATAAAAATTATGGTTCTTGGGTGGGATGGTGCGTTCATGGGCATTCATTGTATTATTTTTAAAAATGAAAATAAAATAATACAGGACAATGCATGAGTAGAAAAAAAACAGTAAGATGCTGAAATTCAGTGCTCCAAGAAAGCAATCATCTTTATGGAATATTAACTATGTCATACTATTATATTCTTCACAAGTAGCCACCATAGATAACTAAAAGTATCTGCATTCTAAAAAATTGCTTTCCTTTCAGAAATTGTTTACAGGATACCCTAGAAATTCAGTTTTATTATTATCATCTTCATAAAAATCTCTTCTTTAAAGTATCACTATCTGAGGCTGGGCATGGTGGTTCACATCTATAACCCCAGCACTTTGGGAGGCTGAGACAGGAGGATCACTTGAGCTTAGGAGTTCAAGGCCAGCCTGGGCAACAAAGTGAGACCCTATCTCTACAAAAAATAAAAAAAATTAGCTGGGTGTGGTGGTACATGCTTGTGGTCCTAGCAATATAGGAGGCTGAGGTGGGCTGATCACCTGAGACCAGGAGGCTGAGGCTGCAGTGAGCCAAGACTGCATCACTGCACTCCAGCCTGGGTGACAGAGTGAGACCCTGTCGCAAAAAAACAAAAACAAAACAAAACAAAAAAACTCAAAAAACCCCCAAATACATAAAGTAGCAATATCTGGTTTAACAACTAGGTTAGGCTCAGAATGCCTTTTGGTTGTTTCCTAAAAGCAAATCCACCCCCTACAGATGACGATCATCATCACTGAGGATGTTTAAAAGAACAAGACACAGACTCTGACATCAACCTTGGAACAAGAAGTGGTCACTATTTCGCTGTGAACAAGATCCCTTGCAAACATTACAGCAAGCATCATAAATATAAGACTGCAGCCTGGCTGAATACAACAACTTGAAGTAGTTTCAGAATATCAAAAGAAAGCTTACTTATCCAAACATAGGAGTCTACTGTGGAAAGGAATTTTCAGGGGTCCTCTAGTTGTTGCATTCAACTTGACTATAACAGCATATTTATGATTATTACTAGAGTTTAATGTCTGCATTATCTTTAATTTTTCATGACCATACAATATCTATTAAATTATTTTATTCTCCCATTAATTTTTTTTTTGTTTTTTGAGACAAAGTCTCGCTCTGTCACCCAGGCTGGAGTGCAGTGGCATGACCTCGGCTCACCGCAACCTCTACCTCCTGGGTTCAAGCAATTCTCCTGCCTCAGCTTCCTGAGTAGCTCGGATTACAGGTGCCTGCCACCATGCCCAGCTAATTTTTGTGTTTTTAGTGGAGATGGGGTTTTGCCATGTTGGCCAAGCTGGTCTCGAACTCCTGATCGCAGGTGATCTGCTCGCCTTGGCCTCCCAAAATGCTGGGATCACAGGCGTGAGGCACCGCTCCCGCCCTCACATTAATTCTACCAGGTGCTATTACTATAATTGATATTCATTCTACATTGGACAGATAAAGTGAAAAAGTAAAATCACTTAGAGTTACAGAGATATTTTATGGTGGAGTCAGACCTAGTATCCAAGGCCCCGGACTTTCAGCTATGTGCTTAGCCTACTAATCCAAAATAAATATGAACATTGACACCCAAATCACCTACTTTCAAGAACAATAAGGAAGGCAGACTAGTCATGAATGAGACTTACTGCGAGCTGCAGAGCCAATTCAAACTGCTTGTCCTGGAGAAGTTGTTGGATTTGGGTTGCCATCGGGACAGGGATGAGTCTCCAAACAAAATGATTGCTGGCCACATAGATAATGTTTGATCTGGAGGCAAAAGTAAGAATATTAGCAAAAGATCACAGGCTTTGTGATGACACAGGTGACTTTACAACTTTGGGATAATATATAGCCACAGTAAAAAAAGAAATTCCTTACCCTCCTGAGGTAATGAAACGGGGCCTTTGCAATTCAATGCTCTGGACCAGAAGCCTCGGTTCAAATGTTCGGATCTCCACGTATCGAGGCAACACTGCAATGATGTAAGGAGGCTGGTGCTCTGTGAAGGAGAACACATAAAGCAGTTGTTCCAGTCTAAGGCTTTGGGTTTATGGAGTGTTTCAGCTGCCCATTCTAAGATACATTTAAATGGATCTCCAAAAAGTCCACTAGTCAAGTATCAAGCCAGGATCTTACACTGTGATTCAGAAAGAAAGAAAAAAAAAATTGGCGTGTAATCCCAGCAACTTGAGAGTTTGAGGTGGGAAGGTCGTGTAGGCGGGGAGTTTGAGACCAACCTAGGCAACTTAGTGAGACACTGTCTCGACAAAAACATTTTTTTTTTAATTAGTCAGGTGTGGTGGCACACGCCTATAGTCCCAGCTACTCAGGAGGCTGAGGTGGGAAGATGATTTGAGCCCAGGAGTTTGAGGCTGCAATGAGCCATAACTGCACCACTGCACTCCAGCATGGGTGACACAGTGAGATCCTGACTCTAAAAAAAGAAAAAGAAAAAAAATTGCTTTGGTTGAGTTATGATAAGAGAAATCTTTTGCACAAAAAAGACGCATCAGCTGTGCTGACAGTCGCCTGATCCCACTCCTGCCTTATTCCCCAAAGAACTGTATAAAAGTTTCACTTGCTCCCTTTTCATCAGTCACAAAGCCAGGCCAAAGGCCAGTTGCAGCTGCCCGTAACAATGCATCAGTGGGAGAACCAGGTAACAGAACCTCTTCTTTGTTCTCTTAGAAAGGGGGGAAAAGAGGCCGGGCGCAGTGGCTTATGCCTGTAATCCCAGCACTTTGGGAGGCCAAGGCGGGCGGATCACGAGGTCAGGAGATCGAGACCATCCTGGCTAACACAGCGAAACCCCATCTCTACTAAAAATACAAAAAAGTTAGCCGGGCGTGGTGGCGGGCGCCTGTAGTCCCAGCTACTTGGGAGGCTGAGGCTGGAGAATGGTGTGAACTTGGGAGGCAGAGCTTGCAGTAAGCCGAGATTGTGCCACTGCACTCCAGCCTGGGCGACAGAGCAAGACCCTGTCTCAAAAAATGAATAAACAAAATAAAAATAATAAATAAATAAATAAAAAGGAAGGGGGGGGCAGGGAAGGCAAATTCTATTCTCCCTAAAATTACTCTAAGGGAAGAGTTCCACATTTCTAGCCAACGTTGTTTCTGCTAGAGATTTCCACAGAGAAAAGGTGTGATGCTCCACCTGATGGCTGCTATGGTTTGACTGTTTTTATTCCCTCCCCAACTTGTGCATTGGACACTTAATCCCCAGTGCAAAAGTGTTCGGAGGTGGGGCCTAATGGGAGGTGTTTAGGTGGTGAGGCTCCAGCTTCATCAACAGATTAATGTGCTATAAAAAGGGCTTGTGGGAGTGGGTTCTCTCTCTTCTGCCATGTGATAACACAGAGCTCATCTTTCTCTTGCCCTTCTCCTTCCACCATGTGAAGGAGCGTCAAGAAGGCCCTCACAAGACACCAGATGCTGGCACCCTGATCTCGGACTTCCAAGTCTCCCAAACTGTGAGGAAACCAATTTCTGTTTTTATAAATTACCTAGCCTGTGGTATCCTCTTATAGCTGCACAAATGAACTAAGACAATGGTTTAATGGTACACGGAGAAGGTGGCTGGGCAGATTTCTCAGTGTAGGCATTTCTATTTGATACTTGCTGTTAAGTCTTACAATTGTTTTCCTCTATTATATCTAAAAAAACACCTTTGATTCATCTATCCATAACCCCAAATTTACCCTTCTGATCCAGTACAAATTATTGGGTTATACTCCTTTTCTTCACTCTTCCTCTCTCTTTTGAAAATAACTTTTAATAAATCCACTATATTTTCTATACTTTTTGACAGGCATGTGACAGTCCAAAGCTTAACATGCTGGATGAAGCAGAACAATCCCACACAGTCCTTAAGAAGTCAGTATGCAAAAAGCAGAGCTGACAAAACCATAAAATCACTGCAAATCAAGTCTTCCAATATTCGAGAAGTTGTATGGTGAAGGAGATTTAACATAGAGGGAATTTAGACAATAAGCAACACAAAACATATCTTTAAAAACACAAATCTCAGAACAAGACTGAATAAGAATCTGCCTTACCTTACAATGAACTGTAAAATAAAGGTATTGTTTGTATACTATATGAAACGTAATTTCTCTAACTTAGAGATAATAGAAATATTTTCTATGACTATATTCTGTACTATATCAAGAATTAGTAAAAAACCACAGTGAGATATCACCCATTGGCCTTTAGGATGGCTACTATTAAAAAAAAAATAATAAAAATAACAAGTGTTGACGAGAATATGGAAAAACTGGAACCCTTGTGCACTGTTGGTGGGACTGTAAAATGGTGCAGCTGCTATGGAAAACAGTATGGTGGTTCCTCAGAAAATTAAAAATAGAATCACCATGTGGTCCAGGAATCCCGTTTCTGGGTATATATTCAAAACAATTGAAAATCAGGATTTCAAGGAGATATTTGCACTCACATGTTCATAGCAGCATTATTCACAGTAGTCAAATGGTGAAAGTAACCCAAGCATCCATGAACAGATGGATAGATAAACAAAATGTGGTATATACATACAGTGGAATATTACCTTTTTAAGTAATTATTTTATTACCTAAATTTTAAGTGGAATATATATTACCCTTTTAAGGTTCAGCCTTAAAAAGGAAGGCATAACCTTGAGGACATTATGGTAAATTAAATAAGGCAGTCACAGAAAGACAAATACTGTATGATTCCCCTTATACGAGGTATCTAGAAGATGTCAAATTCATAGAAGCAGAAAGGAGAACGGCGGCTTCAGGGGCTGGAGGGAGAACTGAGGAGTTGTTAAGGGGTATTATAGAGTTTCAGTTTTGCAACATAAAAAAGTTCTGAAGATCTATTGTACAACAATGTTAACATACTTAATACCACTTAACCATACACTTAAAAATGGCTCAGGTGATAAATTGTATGTTATGTGTTTTTTACATTTAAAAATAAAAATGTTTTTAAAAGCAAAAAAATTAGTAAAAAGCAAACCACTACATGCCTAATTACCACATAGAAGTTTAACTTCAAAGAATATATTCATAAAAATAATTTCTTAGTGTGTCTAATCTGCTATGAATTTATATTCCTAATTATCCTTTTTTTTTTTTTTTTTTTTTTTTTTGAGACAGAGTCTCTCTCTACAGGCCCGGCTGGAATGCAGTGAGTGGTGTGATCACGGCTTACTGCCGCCTCCATCTCCCAGGCTCAAGCAATCCTCCCACCTCAGCCACCAAAGTCCTGGGACTACATGCGTGCAGCACAATGCCCAGCTAATTTCTTAAATTTATTTTTTGTAGACACAGGGTCTCACTATGTTGTCCAGGCTGGTCTCAAACTCCTGGGCTCAAGCAGTCCTCCTGCCTCAGCCTCCCAATGTGCTGGGATTACAGGCATGAGCCGCTGCACTGGTTTAATTATCCACTATCTGATAAAAAGTTTTTCCTATTATATTTGCAATTTATACTATCAATGAACAGTACAATAAAATTTCAAAGCTAGGAGGGAACTCAGAAATGAGTAACCTGAGAACTAAGTTGTAGTTCTATCATTTTGAATGCTACTGCTATTATTATGCTGATATTTTTCATTCTACCAGAAAAATAAAATTAAAAGCGTATTGTTTTATATTAAATTTTTTCTTTTCTTTTTATGCTGGCCTCATTTTGAAAAGTTAGTACAATTCTCTTTAGTGCTAACTTGTAAAACATATGTAAAATTTCTTTCTCCTTTTAAAATCTGGCCCACTTGAATACGTTCTCATTTAATTAAAAAGGTAATCTATAACAGAAACCCCTTTGGTTGTCATATCTTTTGTTGACAATAGAGATGGTCTGGATCTCTTTATATTTCCAAAACTTGGGAGATTGGCTGGTGTACAGCAGGCATATAAATAATGACTGACGAGGATAATGCTGCAATTATTCAGCAAGCATTTTCTAAGTTGCTCTGATGTTTCAGGCACTGTACTATGTAGTAATGACTCAAAGTGGATCAAGACATGCATTCAGACCTCACAGAGCTCCTACAGGAACAGAGGAGACAGATTGCTCACGTGTGACAAGTTGCCGTGACAGAGATATCTGAAAGGGTTACGGAAGCACCAAGGAGAAGTGACTAATCCTGCCTGTGGGTCAAAGGAGACCTCACAGGGCAAGTGCCTCAAAATGTACTTCAGCAGTAAGACACAGACATGGTTTTGAGAAGCACCGATGAAGGCCCCAGGCACTAACGAAGGTTGGAAAACAGGAACTCTCACACTGGGAAATCAGAAACACACTTGACCATCATATTACATGCCTCTTAAACTCATCTACCAACGTTCCTTTTCTGAAGGAAAAACAAGGTCCCCTAGAACATCAGGAAACCTCCCATAAAGCCCCGTAAGCCCCTCAAACTTGTTACTATCCATAATCCTGGACCTTCTAAAATACTGACCTTTTGATTTCTCTCCCTTCTGGACTACTCGTCTCTAACCACAACCAGAATAATCACCCTAGAACATGATGCTTTTTTTTGAGATGGAGTCTCGCTCTGTTGCCCAGGCTGGAGTGCAGTGGTGCAATCTCGGCTCACCACAACTTCCGCCTCCCTTCAAGCAATTCTCCTGCCTCAGCCTTCCAAGTAGCTGGCACCAGAGGCACACATCGCCATGCCCGGCTAGCTTTTTTTTTTTTTTTTCATATTTTAGTAGAGACAGGGTTTCAACATGTTATGCAGGCTGGTCGTGAACTCCTGAGCTCAGGCAATCTGCCTGCCTCACCCTCCCAAAGTGCTGGGATTACAGGCGTGAGCCACCGCGCCCGGCCAGAACATGATGCTTTTATCAAGACATTCTGCCATTTAGGAATCTACTGGCCTCCCAGACCTTCTCATGGGCATGTAACAACGAGCCCTATTTCACTGCTCTGTAATTCAGACCACCTGTGTTAAGTCAGGCTCTGTAATGCCCTCTCCCAAATTGGCATGTCTTTGGACTTCTACTCATTTATCAAACTGCTTTCTGCCTAGATTGAATGGAAATTTTTCTTCAAGCCAGGTTCCAAACTCCCTGCCTGACCTAGTCCAATCTTACCTATGTAATGAAACTTCTTCCTGACTAAACAACAAACTTCCCTTTCTCTGAACTACCGAATTTTAACTCATCCAATTTAACACCTTAAGCAGTGCCTTGTCTTGTCTCTTTATCCAGGACTGTAACCCTTGTTTCCAGAGACAGGGGTGTTTAAAGACAGAAAGCATGTCAGCATATCCCACTTCACAGCAGCAACTATTTTAGTAATACTCACTCTTCTGACTGAAACTAAAATGAGGCAAGAGTGGTTATATGTTTCCAAGCAATTCCACTGTGGAGAGCTGGGAACCTGAAGCAAGCATAAGAACAGAAGCACCTAATGCGTAGAATAGAGACTGACACCTAAATCACCTAAATGTTGTCTGTGCCTCTAAGCAACAACAACAACAAAATAGCAACAATAGAAAAACCCTTCAACATGGAATTACGACATTAAAAACCCTTCAACATGGAATTACTCATACTATAGGAATACACAACGAATTTCCACTCATTTCCAAATGTAGTCTATTTGGCAGAGGTCACAATCAAAACTCTTAAAAAAAGGAGGAAGAAAAAAAACTAAGAAGTAAAAAAATAGCAGTAGATAATCACTTCCTAAAATAAACATTTCTGTTCACATGTTTTCCCCCTCAACTTCCTGCAAGAACTAGACTATCCCATTTTTAATGACCCTAAAATGTCATCTACTTACAAGAAGGGGAACGGAAAGTGAATGACACAATGTAAAGCATCTGCCAAAGCTACGAATGGGACTCCGTTCTTGCAGGAATGGCACACAACCCCAACCCAAAGTGGGAAACAGCAGCTACTGCTGGTCTCACCCATGGCCACTGGTATGTCCGTCCAGTTCAGGGCACATTTCTGTGTGCAGATCCCTTCCTCATTGAGTACCACGGTGAGATCATCCTGGCCCACAGCCACTTTTCCATCTGCCAGAGGTGCAACTAAGGGCTCCAGCTGTTTTCCTGTTGGGAAGAGCTCTTTGATAGACCCCTTTCCATCCACCTATAGGAAGAAACAGAGTGAGTCACCTAGCATTCCCCAGCCAGAGGCAGGAATACAGGCTGGAAAAATCCAGAGAGAACCCGAAACCTAGAGAAGCCAATAATATTCCTCGTTTGACATAAGAAAATGTTACGGAGTTCATTATAATAAGCTTTGTTATCACAATATAAAACCCGTTCTTTTGTTCTCTAATGCAAAGAAAAGCATCTAGCCTGGCAACTGACAATGCCAGGTGCTGGCGAGAATGCAGAGCAACTAAAACTCGCATTCACTGCTGGTGGGAATGCAAAATGGGGCAGCCTTTTTGTTTGGTGGTTTCTTATAAAGTTTAAGATACACTTACCATATGCCCCTTAAAGATACACTTACCATATGCCCCTTAAAGATACACTTACCATATGCCCCTTAAAGATACACTTACCATATGCCCCTTAAAGATACACTTACCATATGCCCCTTAAAGATACACTTACCATATGCCCCTTAAAGATACACTTACCATATGCCCCTTAAAGATACACTTATCATATGCCCCTTAAAGATACACTTATCATATGCCCCTTAAAGATACACTTATCATATGCCCCTTAAAGATACACTTATCATATGCCCCTTAAAGATACACTTATCATATGCCCCTTAAAGATACACTTATCATATGCCCCAGCAATCCCATTTCCAGGCATTTGCCCAGGAATGAAAATGTATGTTTACACAAACACTTGTATGCAAATGTCTTAGCAGCTTTATTCAAAATTGCTAAAAACTGAAAACAACTTTTTTTTTTTTTAATTGAGACAGAGTCTTGCTCTGACACCCAGGCTGGAGTGCAGTGGTGCAATCTCGGCTCACTGCAACCTCCGCCTCCTGGGTTCAAGCAATTCTCCTGCCTCAGCCTCCCAAGTAGCTAGAACTACAGGCGCCCGCCACCACACCAGGCTATTTTTTTATTTTTATTTTTAGTAGAGATGGGGTTCCACCGTGTTAGCCAGAATGGTCTCGATCTCCTGACCTCGTGATCCGCCCGCCTCCGCCTCCCAAAGTGCTGGGATTACAGGCGTGAGCCACTGCGCCCAGTGGAAAACAACTTTGTCCATCAACTGATGAATGGATAAACAAATATCCATGCCATAGACTACTACTCAGCTATGAAAAAGAATAAACTATTAACACGCACAACAACATGGATGAATCTCCAATGCATTCTGCTAAGGGAAAGAAGCCAGACTCAAAAGGTGACATGTTGTGTGATTCAATTTATATGACGTCTGGAAAACGCAAAGCTATAGGAGATGAAGAGCAGATGAGTAGTTACTACAGGTCTGGGAACAGAAGGAGAGGCTGACTTCAAAGGGGTAACACGAGGGAATGTTGGGGGGTGATGGTAGTGTTGTGAATCTTGATTGTGGCATTAGTCACATAAATCTAAGCATTTGTCAAAACACAGAACTGTACACCAAAAAAATACATTTTACTGTATGTAAATAAGTAATTTCTGAATAACCTGGTCCTAAGGCAAGATTTCCCACCCTGCAGGTGAGGTCAGCATCCCAGGTAGTCAGAGAACTGAGAGCCTTAACTCCAGCTTTTGCTGAGTTCCCTTACTCCTTGTGAGCTCTCTCACCATCTATAGGCCTAATTGCTATTTAGTCAGTTGCACAGCAGTGACTCCTTCTGGAGTCTGCAACTCTGATGCTGATAAAATTAGGATACTCAAATGATACAAAGACCGAACAAATATATTAACAAGGTAACAATGGGGCCGGGCATGGTGGCTGTAATCCCAGCACTTTGGGAGGCTGAGGAGGAGGGCTGTTTGAGCCCAGGAGTTTAAGACCAGCCTATGCAACATATTGCAACCCCATATCTACAAAAAATACAAAAATTAGCTGGCCACGGTGGTAGGCGTGTGTGATTCCAGCTACCTGGGAGGCTGAGGTGGGAGGATTGCTTGAGCCCAGGAGGCAGAGGTTGCAGTGAGCTAAGATCCTGCCACTGCACTCTAGCCTGGGTGACACAGGGAAACCCTGTCTAAAACAAACAAACAAACAAACAAACAAACAAACAAAAAAACAATGAAGAGCTCACCCAGTGGAAGACAGAGAGAAAAGCTTCTAGAATTGCCATGTCTGAATTACGAGTGGGGTATGAAGCTAAGAGATTTAGATTATTCAATGAAACGAACAGTGTATCAATCTTTTCTACATACAGTATGCATATTGGAGAAAAACAACATCATGGATATTTACAACTTATGTTATGAGAAAACACAGGTTATAAAACAATTGTATAACATGGTATTTTTACAAATAGGATGGAAGCTCATACACCAAAAAGTTGGCAGTGACTATTTCTGAGTGGGGGGACTATGGTTGATTTGTACTTCCTTTATCTCCTTATCTATATTTTCTGTAATAAACACTTGTGGCTTTTGAAATTTGAAAATCACTTTTAGTACAAAATATACAAAAAGATAGGAGGGCAGAAGACGAAACTCAAATTCTTAAAAATACTTAAGTTTATACTAAAATTAGTTTATAATTCCTGAGCACTGAAGAATTAGGATAGCAGTCCATGATGATCCACTGGGCAGAGGTAAGCAGCCTTCATTATTTGTCCAAATAGTCATGAATAAGACATCTTACTTATGAAAAGTGCTGAGCATGAATGATAACTACACATACAAATAACAAATCCTGTTATGCCAAAAGCTCTACTTAAAGTTGTCTCTTGACCTGGAGTTCGGAGCACATAATCATCTTCCCCAAGATAAACTCATGATATTTGCAAAATAATAAGGTTTTACCCGTATTAGGTAGTAGTCTCTCTTGAAACCCACACAAATAGAATTTTCACACCATGCCATGGACTTGGGCACATCTGGTACACTAAAGTCCCCCTGAAAAAAGAGAGCAAGGATCTGAATGAAATAAACATTTTTTTAAAAAATCATGACTTTCCTGTTATTCTGCAACCTCCATTCTGCAAAACAACCCTCGCCCTCACCGGGCACAATTCTACAGGCACAAGGCCAGGAAACCACCCTTAATAAAAATACAAGTCCATGAACTGGACAAAGTACATTTGGAAAAGGTGAAAACCCACTTTGAAATAAACCGACCTGTAGAAACACTGTAGACTCACATTACAAGTAAGCATCAACAAGCTCTCATGCACTTCATACCAAGAGTATTCATCTGTGTAGAACGACAAGACTGGAATCCTGAACTTCATTAGAACTGAGCTACTGCAGCAGTTCCTACTCAATCCATGGGCCAAGGAACAGAGGACTTACCTGCAATTCATGAAATTCCCTGTCCTTCCAGAAATAGAGCTGCAGCTTCTTCTTTACAGCCACACACATCCGTAACACCTCCTCACCGGTCTCTGTGTGCTGGGAGGAGACACGCAGAGCAAATGAAAATACAATGACTCTCCCTAACTGAGTGATGACTAAATTAGAGACTGTCTACCTTGAAATGGCTACCAGTCTGAAAATTCCCTGTGACACAGTCATCCTGCCAGGAAAGCTGCGCAGAACATCATTCTCTAAGATGCACTAAGAAACAAGTGACTGAGGAACACTTCCTCCCGAAGGGCTGCCAGCCAAAGACCACAGCACCAGCAAATCACATGGACATTCACAATTCAGAGGCGAAAATCCGGGGGCAGTCCTTCCCCTATATAACTCCTTTCCCCTTTTTTTCTCTTAAATGTTTCTTGCTCCTGGCAGTCAACGCATGCTGGGTCAGGCGTGACCATGTGCTAGTGACATCAAGCCCACTTTTACGCCTTTAAAGAGCAAGGAAAAGAATATTCCTAAGCATAAAATGATGCAGTGTCATTGTAGAACATAAATGCTAAAAAATGGTAAGTTGAGTAGAGGGGTGAGGCAGATTCCGAAGAATGCAAGAATGATAAATTGGCAAAAATAAAGAGAGAGGTCTTTTCTAAACAATGAAAAGTCTCTAATGACAAAGACCTCAGTGATCTGTTTAGAACAAGAGTCCATTTAATGTCTTATAATTGCCTTCATGATATTGTTACAGTCTTGCTTTCCCAATAATGGCTTGTCCAGGACAAGCTTTTTGTCCATGGTTAGTTGCCTCTTGCTGATAGCACTAGATTCTCATTAACCCACACACAGGGAACGCAAACGCTTCAACTTCACAATGCGCACCAATCGAGAAATTTCTCTAATACAATGAAATATTCTCTTTGGGCCAGACGTGGTGGCTCACACCTGTAATCCCAGCACTTTGGGAGGCCAAGGCAGGCGGATCACCTGAGGTCAGGAGTTCGAGACTAGCCTGGCCAACATGGTGAAACCCCATCTCTAATTTAAAAAATACAAAAAATAGCCGGACGTGGTGGTGCATGCCTGTAGTCCCAGCTACACAGGAGGCTGAGGCAAGAGAATCACTTGAGCCCAAGAGGTAGGGGTTGCAGTGAGCCAAGATCATGCCACTACACTGTAGCCTGGGCGACAGAACAGACTCCATCTTAGGGGAAAAAAAATGATCTTTGGAGTCTCCATTGGGTATGGATCATCAATGTTATTCTTCCCATCTAATGGTAGGAATGATGTAGGAAAAACTGTACTGATTAAAGCATAAAGCCAAATTTCATCTCGGGTAAACTTACCTGGAGGTCACACGTAAACAGTGATGCTCCCTTTGCCTTTGAAACCGTAGTGATTTGTTGAAATGTCAATAGGTCATGGACATAAATGTTATTTTCTGTTTGGGAGGAAGTATAACATCAGAATCAATGATCATAATTCTCTAGTAGAGCCATTATTGAGGCAAAAAAAGTAACTGTGTTAACATCTAGAAGAAGCAAATGGCAGATGTTGGCTGAAGATGTACCTTCAGTTTCACTAAGATGATTCATTCTCACCTATAACCAGCACAAAACATTTAAGAGGTCACCTGGTCTTCTAAACTTGGATATTTTCTTCCTCAAACATTTGAGCTTGGCCAGGCACGGTGGCTCATGCCTGTCATCCCAGCACTTTGGGAGGCCGAGACAGGCAGATCACTTGAGGTCAGGAGTTTGAGACGAGTCTGGGTAATATGGTGAAACCCTGTCTCTACTAAAAATACAAAAATTAGCTGGGCATGGTGGTGGGTGCCTGCAATCCCAGCTACTCGGGAGGCTGAAGCAGGAGAATTGCTTGAACCCAGGAGGCAGAGGCTGCTGTGAGCTGAGATCATGCCACTGTAACTTACCACATTGTATCGTGATTACTTCCTGTCATTTAGTCTTTGTAATCAGAACGTACATCTCAAAGATATCAATGATGTCTCACTGAACTTATTATCTCCAATGTCTAGTCCAGACTTTGCATAGAATAGGCTCAATAAATATTTGATCAATGAATGAATGAATGAATAAAGTGAGACTCCTTGGAGAGGAGAGTTCGAGTTTATGGAGGATGCTGCTGCCTTTATTACCCACGTACCCTGTCATACCAGGTTTGGAACACGTCTGTTCATTGTTAAGTAACCACTATCAAATTAACCATGAAAGGGTTAATCAGTCATATCTTTTCTTTTTAAACACAGGATACAAATGCAACTCCTTTTCTTACCTAACAAGCTGACCAGAATCTTAAACTGGGAAACCACATGGATCTGGAAAACAGCAAATCATGAGGTTCAATTAAACATTTCTGACAAGGTTTAGCAAATGTTCATTCAGCACTGAAAACGGACCATGGAGCCTATCCAGTTACAGGGCTCTCACTTATTTTTCTGGGCATTATAGTTTCTGTGATTATCATTTCTGCTTGTGAGAGAGGCTCAGGCACATGATATATGGGCAGAGACCCCTGGATAAATGGAAGGTCAAAGAGAAGAGGATTCAGAGTTAATAAATAACATTACCGGCCAGGCGCGGTGGCTCACGCCTGTAATCCCAGCATTTTGGGAGGCCAAGGCGGGTGGATCACGAGGTCAAGAGATCAAGACCATCCTGGCTAACACAGTGAAACCCTGTCTCTACTAAAAATACAAAAAATTAGCTGGGCGTGGTGGTGGGTGCCTGTAGCCCCAGCTACTTGGAAGGCTGAGGCAGGAGAATGGCATGAACCCAGGAGGCAGAGCTTGCAGTGAGCCGAGATCACGCCACTACACTCCAGCCTGCGTGACAGAGCGAGACTCTGCCTCAAAAAAAAAAAAAAAAAAACATACATACATAAATACATAAATAACATGACCAAAATTCTAGTTTGACGGGTCTCCTATAAGTCAAATATTCTTATAAGGACTGCCATCACTGCTTACCTGCTGAATCTTTTTGGAGAAGTTCTTATTGGATTTCTCTAGTGTCACTTCAAATCTGTTACAACCTATGGAAAAGAAATAAACATTGGAAGTTCCAAATACAGGGATACATATAAAAACCACTACTAGAAAAATACTGCTCCATACTGCTCTCCTACATAAATCTTTAGAAGTTCCTGAAAGACTAAAAATCAGAGATCTAAATAGCCGGCTGTCTTACGAGCACTCTAAGATGCTTTCAACTCCAGTTTTAGAGCGGAGCGTTTCATGCGCCTTCACTTGGCATCAGCAGAAAGGATCACACAAAGTTTACTGAAGCTGCAAGGTACTTGTGAGTCTGAAGATCTTATCTTGCATCATCAGTACCTTGGCAAAGTGTTCCACAAGGAAGAGTGTAAAAAGTAACAGTCAAATATAAGAGCCCAAGCCATGAAACCCAGCGCAAAGCATCCTCAGATCCAGACCAACTAATTTCCAGCAACTACTCTAAGTCCTGTATCATGGAGACAGAGCAAACACTCAAACCCATCTCCAGAGCTAAGGCAACTGAATGCATCTACACTTACTGCCACTTTCAGGTGATGCTACATCTGCTGGCACTGTTACAAAAAAGGGGAAGAAAGTTATATACCATACAAACATGTGAATTCAGCCTTGCTGGGGATGACAAAAATATTCAGCCTCAAAAGTCACCAATGAGTCAAAAAGAGAGTATCATCATCATCATCATCAGAGCAGCTATCACTAAGCAATAACTACATACTGGGTTCTGGGTTTAAAAATGTATACTTTTTTTTTCTGTAAACTCACAACTCCCGAGAAGTAGGTATTATTATTCCAAGCTCATATCTGAGGGCCCTGAGGGGTAAAGCAGTTAGGTAACAGCCAGTGAGGGAGCCTACAAGCAAACCCAGGCTGACTGTAAAGCCTGTGCTCTGAGCCCATGCCCTGCTACCTGCCTTCTAGTTCATGGACAGGATGCTCACACTGCTGACCTGAATTGTTCCCCACACCTAGCTCTGCCCTTGCCCTCTGGAAATCAGGGAGACTCTTTGGGGCAGCCATAAGAACTCATGTCACCAAAGCTGGTCTCACTTCTTCCATGCGTCCTTCAGTAGAGGGGATGAAGAAAGGGCCCTAAAGTTGCAGGGAGTGTGCCCTGGTATTCTGTTGTTACATTTCATGAGGAAAAAAACAATTCAGACACTTCCTACACTTCAAAGCGCCTTATTATTGCACTTAATAATTCTCCTTTTTTTTTTTTTTTTGAGACAGAGTATCATTCTGTTGCCCAGGCCAGAGTGCAGTGGTGCGATCTCAGCTTACTGCAACTTCCACCTCCTGGGTTCAAGCAATTCTTGTGCCCTCAGCCTCTGGAGTAGCTGGGATTACAGGCATGTGCCACCACGCCTGGCTAATTTTTATATTTTTAGTAGAGACGGGGTTTCACCATGTTCGCCAGGTTGGTCTTGAACTCTTGACCTCAGGCGATCCACCCACCTCGGCCTCCCAAAGTGCTGGGATTACAGGTGTGAGCCACTGCTCCAGGCCTATAATTCTCTTTACAAATAGAATTTTCTAAGGCAGAGATTCTTTTTTTTTTTTTTTTTTTTTGAGACGGAGTCTCGCTCTGTCGCCCAGGCTGGAGTGCAGTGGCCGGATCTCAGCTCACTGCAAGCTCCGCCTCCCGGGTCCACGCCATTCTCCTGCCTCAGCCTCCCGAGTAGCTGGGACTACAGGCGCCCGCCATCTCGCCCGGCTAATTTTTTGTATTTTTTAAGTGGAGACGGGGTTTCACTGTGTTAGCCAGGATGGTCTCGACCTCCTGACCTTGTGATCCGCCCGCCTCGGCCTCCCAAAGTGCTGGGATTACAGGCTTGAGCCACCGCGCCCGGCCAAGGCAGAGATTCTTAAACTTTTTTTTCTCCAAATCTTGATAATCTTAAAAATTACTGAGGACTTCAAAGAACTTTTCTGGGGATTATATACATGAATATTTACATTAGAAATTTAAATACATACATTTTAAAACATGTGGCCGGGCGCGGTGGCTCAAGCCTGTAATCCCAGCACTTTGGGAGGCCGAGACGGGCGGATCACGAGGTCAGGAGATCGAGACCATCCTGGCTAACACAGTGAAACCCCGTCTCTACTAAAAAAAATACAAAAAAAAAAAAAACTAGCCGGGCAAGGTGGCGGGCGCCTGTAGTCCCAGCTGCTCGGGAGGCCGAGGCAGGAGAATGGTGTAAACCCGGGAGGCGGAGCTTGCAGTGAGCTGAGATCCGGCCACTGTACTCCAGCCTGGACGACAGAGCGAGACTCCGTCTCAAAAAAAAAAAAAAAAACATGTATGTATTTAAAAACATACATACGTTTAAAAACATGTATGTATTAAAAAACAACAATAACCCCATAAGAACCCACATCTGCTTCTGCATTTAATCTGTTTTGATAATTTAATTTGTTTTGGCTGAAGTATATGATAAAAAAATCTGTCCTCATATAGATATACAGTTGAAAAGGGAAAAGTACTTTAATAGATTTTTCAGATTATTCTTTGACACTATACCAACACTTAACAAATGTAATTTCTCGTAAAGTGAAATCTCATACTTGTCAATGAACTTTTCATTTTTTGTCACGTCAAAAAACATTGGTCTACCTTACACTTTGAATGTATCTTTTACTCACACATGATTTTAAAACTTCATGCATTCGTCATCTGGAAAATGTTGGTTTACTGAGTTATGCAGATTTTCCAATCGAGACCTACATTTCATTATAGGATGTTAAAAAATGACACTCATTATTATCACCCCCAATCTCATCAGAAAAAATCTTTAATTATGGAGAAGCTGTCACACTCAGGGGGGTGAACACAAGTTTTCCACAATTCTATTTTTTTCTTGAAAGCTCTAACTTCATTGTTCACAACAAATACTGCCAGTTGTTTACCTTAAAGTAACAGATTCCCTTTGCTCATTAAAAAAAAAAAAAAAAAAAAAAAACCTGCCAAATATCCAAATGGTCTGAAAAAACCACAACCTGTCATTCTTCAAACAAACACAACACTCCATGAAAAAAGTAGCCAGTTTAGCTCATAACTCAATCACACAAGCATTTTTTCCTCAAGACAGCCATCGGACTTCACACCTTAGCACACAGCAGAAGTACTGTATGTGTACTTCTCATATCACAAGAGATTGCTAAAAAGATGTGTTGCCAAAAGTCAAAATACAATAAAAATAACAACTTTTACTGCCTAACCAAGAACATTCTTAAGTGAAACTAGCTTTCTCACACACACACACACAACTGGCCGGGCGTGGTGGTTCACGACTGTAATCCCCACACTTTGGGAGGCCGAGACAGGTGGGTCACCTGAGGTCAGGAGTTCAAGAACAGCCTGGCCAACATGGTGAAATCCTGTCTCTACTAAAAACACAAAAATTAGCCATGTGTGGTGGTGGGTACCTGTAATCCCAGTTACTCAGGAGGCTGAAGCACGAGAATTGCTTGAACCTGGGAGGGGGAGGTTGCAGTGAGCTGAGAATGTGCCACTGTATTCCAGCTTAGGTGACAAGAGTGAAATTTCGTCTCAAAAAAAAAAAAAGAAAGAAAAAACAACAACAACCCATCACTTGAGGCACGGAGTTTGAGGCCACCCTGGGCAACAAGAGACACCTCATCTTTATGAGAAGTAAAACCTATCTGGGCACATTGGTGTGTGCTGGTGGTCCTAGCTGCTTGAGAGGCTGAGGCGGGAGGATCGCCTGAGCCTAGGAGTTACAGGTTGCAGTGAGTCACGATTGCGCCACAGGACTCTAGTCTGAGTGACAGAGTGAGACCATCTCAAACAAACAAACAAACAAACAAACAAAAACGCATGGTGAGCCCATGGTGAGAATTACACAATGACTATTAGTACAGCCTGGTACCACTTTTTTTTTCTTGTTTTTTTAAAGTCTCTATTTGAAGTTAGGTGCTACTGTTCTGATTTGTGTTCAGGTGCCCACCAGTTTTAATCACCATTCCTTTTGCACCATCATTGTAAATGTCAATACAGTGGGGAAAAAAAAAAAACAATGAAATGTTTCAGTGTTTTTGCAAACTTGGTTTTGTCCTTGTAGGTCCTCTGAAAGGATCTTGGGGATCCCCAGGGGTCTAGAGACCACACTTTGAGAACGCTTCTCAGCACGACTGAAATAAACCTTGAGTTGTAAAGGCCTCAGACATGAACTAATCTAACCCCTCTCAGTTCAAGATAAGAGTAGACTGGGCTGGGCACAGTGGCTCACGCCTGTAATCCCAGCACTTTGGGAGGCTGAGGCGGGCGGATCACTTGAGGTCAGGAATTCCAGACCAGCCTGGCCAAGATGGTGAAACCCTGTCTCTAAAAAAATACAAAAATTAGCTGGGCATGGTGGCACACATCTGTAGTCCCAGAACTTTGGGAGGCTGAGATGGGCAGATTACTTGAGCCTAGGAATTCAAGTCCAGCCTGGGCAATCTGGCGAAACCCCATCTCTACAAAAGAGACAAAAATGGGTCGGGCATGTTGGTGTGTGCCTGTGGTCCCAGCTACCTGGGAGGCTGAGGTGGGAGGATGTTTTGAACCCAGGAGGTTGAGGCTACAGTGAGCCAGGATAGCGCCACTACACTCCAGCCTAGGCAACAGAGTAAGACCCTGTCTCAAAAAATAAAGGAGTAAAATGAAGCCTAGAGATGTCTGTTGAGAAATGTTTATACTCATGTTTGAGAATTAACCAATTAAAAAGACATTTACTGAACAATTACTAGGCTAGACATATCAGAGGATAAAAATGTCACTGGCTCAACTGAGCTCCCGGGAAATGACTCAGATCAGATCAGAGCCCACGATCCCTAGCCCTGGTCTTTTCTTGACCCTATTATCCCCTCCCTTTCCTCAGAAAGACAGTCTACCCATAGACCTATTTAGGCTTGAAATACCTCAAATCTAGAAACCAAACTAACCCTAGAACTTATTCACACAGGCCCAGGTCTATTTCTGGCCCACACCAGGCCAGAGCTGGGCCAGAACTAAACTGTTCACCAAGAGTATAGGGAAAAATGACATTTCTTGAAGAAAAAGTTTCAAATCAGAGTTTGATTTCCTAATTGTCTTATATTTAGGCTACCTATGGAGAAACTGAGGCCCAGGAACATTAACTAATTTGTCAAAGTTGACATGATAAAATGATCACAGAGCAAGGAATAGTCGCCACCGGGGTTCCAAGCCAGATTAACGCTCATATTACCAGTTTAGGTCTGAAAGTAGAGAGTCAAAAAACAGTTGTTGAATGCTGAATAAGATAAGCATTTTTAGCTTTAAAATTAAAATGTGAGCTTAATTTTAAAATTATAGACCAGGTAAATATCACAGAATGCAAATATTTTGGCTCTGAGAACTAAAAAAAAAAATTTTTTTTGAGACAAGGTCTGTTGCTAAGGCTGGAGAGCAATGGTGCGATCACAGCTCACTGCAGCCTCAACCTCCTGGGCTCAAGCAATCCTCTCAGCTCAGCCTCCACAGCAGCTGGAATTACAAGCACGTGCCACCACATCCAGCTAATTTTTAGTAGAGAGGGTGTCGCTATGTTGCCCAGGCTGGTCTCAAACTCCTGGCCTCAAACATTCCTCCCACTTCAGTCTCCCAAAGTGCTGAGATTATAGGCATGAGCCACTTCACCTAGCCAAGAATTAAAAATTTAAAACATTAAAACAAAGATCAACAATGTACTGCCCAAGGGCCAAACTGAGGCCTTTGCATGTTTTTGTAAATAAAGTTTTATTGGAACATAACCACACCTATTCATTATATATTGCTTACAGCTGCTTTCATGTTACAATGGCAGAGTTAAGTACTTACAACACTGCAAAGCCTAAAATATTTATTCTTTGGACCTTTTCAGAACAAGTTTGCTGACCCCTGATTTAGAGGACAGTTGAAAAACTTAGAAATGAAATAAATTCTCTATTTTATTCTCTGGTTTATTTTCCTACACCTGCTGCAGAAACTGACCAGGATATCTTCCTCTTTGCCGGGTTCACTAGTAAGGTGCTTTTCCCCCCCATGTTACCCTTGCTCCAGGTTCCTAAAGAGAGCTCTATTTATCTTAAGCTATCTCTTAAGCTATTTACCAGAGAAATATATATTAGATTGAAAGGTATGAAATTAACTGCAGATTTCTGTAGAGTGGCTCCAGGGCATAATACCTCAACACATCTATTCTCCATAAAGAGAGCACAAAAATGAAAACAGGGAAGGGCAGTGAGGTACTTTCTGCCCCAGTAAAAAAACACTCTTTAACAGAATACATTTCAAATACTTTAGTTATTACTCTACGTTACTGACAGTCACATTTGATTAGAACTTTAGTTTTCACAGTTTCTTTAAGCCTATTATTGCATCTGCCCCAACAACTTTGTGAGACAGAGTTTATAGAAAACTGATGTTGGAAAGAACCTGCTCACAGTCACGCAGCCAGGGGGAAGTGCACATGAACAGAAACCCTGGTCCTCTCTTCCTGGTCTACCCCTCATAAGCTAACAAGATATTTTAAACCAATGTTTCCTAATTTTTTTTCCTACCACCACACCATAGATACAGGAATCTTATTCCCATTAATAGTATTTCTTATTACTGGTAGTGAGTCTCTAAGAAAAGAGGAGGAAAACCACCACCTCCTCTTTCCTTAGAGACTCACTACCAGTAATAAGTAATTCAGTAATAAGTAAACCAGCAACTCATCCTCACCTCCCAGATGTAGGTAGGGCAATACAGTTTGAAGGAGAAAAGCCCTAGGCATTCTCAAGTCTTCTCCCCATTTTCCCACCGTGCTCCCTCTAACCTTCACTCTCTCTTTCAATGGTCCAGGAATAACTGATTTTACCGTTGTATACTAGCTGACTATTAAAACATTATCATTATTATTATTTTTTCATGAGCAATATGCACTTACCAACGTCCTTCCGAATCCTATAGAGAAGAAGATGTCCTTGTTTGGTTCCCACAAGAAGCCATTCCTCTGGAAAAAAAAACAGCTTTGAGAAAGGTCAATCAGCTTGAGTATAACCCTATTTCTTTAGCTGGGGCTTGTCATCAGAAATCAATGTGTCAAGAAAATGAGTTGCTTTTGATAGCAGGTGTTTTGCAAAGCTAAGGAAAGTTTATACTAATGTTTGAGAATCAACCAATTAAAAATACATTTATTGAATAATTACTAGGCTAGACATATCAGAGGATAAAAATGTCACTGGCTCAATTAATATTAAACTAATAAAAAAGAAGGGCTTTGTATTTTTAAGATTAAATGATTGATTTTTATTTTTTATATATACTTATATTAAGATATAAATCTTTAGATCTATATTTTTAAATTCAGCTAAAAAGAATATGATGAAAGTTTATAAAATCACAAAATGGAAGTACAAATGTGAAACCAGGTATCCAACCTCAGAAATAATAGCTAAGAGGCATCCTTTAAATGCTTTTACTTTCAGGAAAATAAATTACATAGCGTAATAGGCTTACAGAATTCATTATCTCAAAAGATAGTCTAGTAGAAAATATTTAATAACAAGTGTTGATGAGAATATAAAGACATTAGAACCCTCATACACTGCTGGCAGGAATGTAAAATGGGACAGCCGCTTTGGAAAAGTCTTGCAGTTCCTCAAAAGGCTAAACATAGCTACCCTGGGAACCAGCAATTCCACTCCTGGGTACACACCCAACAGAAATGAAAACATATTCTACACAAAAACTTGTACACAAATGTTCACAGCAGTATTATTTGTAATAGCTAAAAGATGGAAACAAACCAAATGTCCACCAACTGATGAATAAATAAACAAAATGTGGCATGTCTATATAATGGAATATTAGCTAACAATGAAAAGAAAGGAAGTGTGGATATATGCTGCAACATAGATGCACCTGAAAACATGATGCTAACTGAAGGAAGCCAGACCACAAAAGGCCATATGATTCCATTTATATCAAATGTCCAGAGTAGGCAAATCCACAGAGGTAGAAAGATTAGTGGTTGCCCAGGGTTGGTGGGCTTGGGGGAAAATGGAAAGTAAATACTAATGGGTACTGAGTTTCTTCTAAAAGTGATGAATGTGTTCTAAAATTAATTGTGGTGATAGTTGCACAACTCTGAATATACTAAAAACCATTGAATTGTACACTTTTTTTTTTAACTTTTATTTTTTTAAGATAGGGTTCCACTCTGTCGCCCAGGCTACAGAGCAGTGGCATGATCATGGCTCACTGCAGCCTCCACCTCCCTGGCTCAAGTGATCCTCCCACCTCAGCCTCCTGTGATCATGGCTCACTGCAGCCTCTGCCTCCTGGGCTCAAGTGATATGCCCACCTCAGCCTCCTGAGTGGCGACAACTGCAGGCATGCACAACCACGCTCAGCTATTTTTTAAAAAATTTTTTATAGAGATGAGGGCTCACAATATTGCCAATCTGGTCTCCAACTCTTGACCTCAAGCAATGCCCCTTCAGCTTCCCAAAGTGTTGAGATGACAGGGGTGAGCCACTGTGCCCAGCCAAATTGTACATTTTAAAAGACGGTCTAGGCTAGTGGTTCTTAAACTTTAGTGTATCACAATTATTTGAGAGTTTGTTAAAACAGAGCGCTAGGCTCTACCCCAGAGCTTCGGATTCAGCAGGTCTAAAAGTAGGCCCAGGAATTTTCATTTCTAACAACTTCCCAGATGATGCTGATGCTGGTGGTTGAAGGACCACATTGTGGGAGGCACTGGTCTAGGTAAAAAGAGGCTCAGAAAGAGTTTAAATAATTACCCTGATTACCAAATTACGTCATTCGAGGAAGGTAAGCATGTACAGATACTTCCTTAGCTTTTTGATAACATAAAGGTCACTCATTCCTTTCATAAACTCTCTTGATTCTGGATCTCTGTAAAATAAAATCTTGGATAATGGGACAAATAGATAACTTTTATTGCGCATGTATTGTGTTCCAGGAAATGCTAAGCACATCTGTTAGTTCACTAATCCTCCCAACTACCCCTTGAAGTAAGTCCTTTTTTCCAATCCCCATTTTATAGATGAGGAAGTTGAGACCTAGGGAATACATAACTTTTCCAGAGTCACACATGTGGCAAGCAGCCGAGTCGGGATCCCAACCCCAATTTGTCTCATTCCCAACCACATGCTATGATGTACTTACTAAGGCACCCATGTCAAAAGAATGGGTGTCAGCCAAAGGTTGTCTGAAACACAGTAGTTATATTTATAAAAACAGGTCAGCATCTACATTCTTTATCCAAAGGATCAGTAATACTTCTCCAGGATGATGTTCTTAGTCATCCAGAAAAACAGAGTGATTCTACTTTCTTTGATTTGGGGTCTTAAAGGAAAGGCAGGTCACAAAAAGTAACACTGTATCCTCTTAATAACATTAAGTTGAAATCAGAAATAACAGCAGCTCTAATGAAGGCTGGAGATTTATGCTGGGACAGAACATGAAAAAGTAAAAGAATTCATTTTGCAATGCTTGCTTTGTAAAAGATATTATATTTCTAACTTTATTTATAGATATCATGATATCAGGCAATTTGGCAATACTAAAGTTGATTTTTAGGCCACCCACTGATATTTCAGATATAAATAAAATGAAGTGGAAATTTTTAAAAAATTCCCTCATGCATAAAAATCTATAACCAAAACAAAAGGCCAACATAATGTTCACCATCTTCCCCATCCTTCTCTCTCCACTCTGTCCCCCAAATCCCCGCCAGTTCCTGTTTTTCTTTATCTATTTTAATAGCCTCAGCTTCCTCCCAAGTTGGCCAGGGTCTATGAATTTTATCTCTAATGGTTCCTCATGACAGCCTCCTCCTGTAGAGTCTCTCCAGGGACCCCTGTGACAGCTTCAACTGGTCTCATTCACTCCAGGCATTCTCTCACATTTGCTGTCAGTTATCTCAGAGCAGATCTCTGAAGCTGTCACACTGGGGCTTAAAAAATCTTAGGAAGCTACACTACCAAAATATGAAGTCAAATTCTTAAACATGACATTCAAGAGTCTATTTTCCATTTTTATTGAAATGTTTGTTGCCAATAGATTTTTAGATTAATTTACTTTTTTTTCTTGTGAACTCAAACTAAGACATGTCAAAACATTTTTAAAAATCAAATGTCTAGGGGCCGGGCATGGTGGCTCACACCTGTAATCCCAGCACTTTGGGAGGACGAGGTGGGTGAATCACTAGAGGTCAGGAGTTTAAGACCAGCCTGGCCAATACGGTGAAACCCCATCTCTACTAAAAAATACAAAAATTAGGCCAGGTGTGGTGGCTCAAGCTTGTAATCCTAGCACTTTGGGAGGCCAAGGCGGGCAGATCACCTGAAGTCAGGAGTTCAAGACCAGTTCAGTATAGTGGAACCCTGTCTCTACTAAAAATACAAAAACAATTAGCTGGGCATGGTGTGTGTGCCTGTAATCCCAGCTACTCAGGAGACTGAGGCAAGAGAAACGTGTCAACCCCGGAGGGAGAGGTTGCAGTGAGCTGAGATCGCACCACTGTACTCCAGCCTGGGTGATAGGGCAGGACTCCTGTCTCAAAAAAAAAAAAATTAGCCAAGTGTGGTGGCGAGCACCTGTAATCCCAGGTACTGGGGAGGCTGAGCCAGGAGAATCACTTGAACCCAGGAGGCAGAGGTTGTGCCATTGCACTCCAGCCTGGGTGACGTGTGAAACTCCACCTCAAAAAAAAAAAAAAAAACCAAATGTCTATTCTACTGGTCATAAAAGGGAATCATTCTGATGTGTTAAATTCACTGAAAACTTTTAAATCAACCTGATTGATTAAATGTGCCATTAGCCAGAGGATCTGTCCCATGTTGGGTTCTCCACTCTCTAAGACACGTTATTTAACACAGCTGTGCATGCACAACACAGAGAATGACAAGCCCGCAGAGCACGTGCAGCATGGGGTGGACAGTCCCTTCTGAGACTCAAGACAGTAACACACAACAGAAAGCGAGACATACTACGCAAACACATAATGCACACATAAGCAAAGCAGTATCAGCCCTGGAAAACTCCTGACGGCCTCACCCTGAGCCACAAGGTTGGACTTAATTCCTCCTGGGAAGGAGGGCTAGGCCCTGTTGCTCATAATAACCCTAATGGAACTCCTTCCAACAGTGCAATGCAGTCCAGCTTCATGTAATAAATTCCATTTCTGGCCCAATGCTGGCCACTGCAGGGAACACAAAGATGAATAAGATAGTAGTCACTTCCCTTCGTTGGGTAACATGGCAAATAACAGTACTTCTCATCTGGGCATAAGCCCCCAATCAGCTGCATTAGAATCACCTGGACTGATTAAAAATGCACATTCCTGGGCCCTGCACATGGAGATTCAGATTCAATGGCTTTGAGGTGGTACTCTGAAATCTACATTTTAAAATTTAATTTTGTTGGCTGGGCACAGTGGCTCACGCCTATAATCCCAGCACTTTGGGAGGCTGAGGTGGGGATCACCTGAGGTCAGGAGTTTGAGACCAGCCTGGCCAAAATGGCAAAACCCCGTCTCTACTAAAAGTACAAAAATTAGCCAGGCATGGTGGTGGGCGCCTGTAATCCCAGCTACTCAGGAGGCTGAGGCACAACAATGGCTTGTACAGGTACACGCCTGGGAGGCGGAAGTTGCAGTGAGCTGAGATTGTACTGCTGGACTCTAGCCCGGGCGACATAGCGAGACTCAGTCTCAAAAAATAATAAAATAAAATAAAATAAAATTTTATTATTTGTTTTTATGAGACATTTTTGTAGTTCCAAAGCTAAAATGATGAAAAGTCTAATTTCTATCATTGTCCATCTTATCCTCTCCTCTCCCTTCTGCTATGGGCATCATTTTAGTAATTTTTGAGTTATCTTTCCATTGTTTCTCTGGAAAATATAGGTATGTATGTATATACAGATATACAGATACTCATATATACACATGAAGTCTGCATTTTTTTTACAGGCTTTGAATATACATTCAAGTTTGGGAACCAGGCTCTAGAAGCAGACATGATTTACAGGACGTGTGACCTTGGAAAAATTTCTTAAATTATCTAAGCCTCAGGTCCTTCTTCTGTAACATGGAGTCTTATTTTATAAAAGCCTAATACAGATTAGCATTTAACAACTGCAAGCTATTACTATTCATATCAACATTATTCATTAAATATATATTTAATGAATAACCACTGAGTCAGGAAACGTTTTAGGTACCCCGGATATAGCAATGTAGAAAACGAAGTTCCTGCCCTGAGGGAACTTATATTCTAATGTGGAGTGAGAGAATGCAATAATAATTAAATACATAAAACAACAGTAGATGGTGACCCATGATTAGAAGATAAGGCTAAGAAAACAGCACATTGGTGGACGTGGCAATCTCTTTTATATAGGATACGTAGGGAAGGTTTTGCTGATTTGGGTGACATTTCAGCAGAGAACTGAGTGAAATGAGGAATGAACCATATATACCAAGGCAAGTGAGTGCCAGGCCGAGGAAACAGCAAGTGTAAAGGCCCTGGGGTGGGTATGTGCTTTGTGCATTGATGGAACAAGGAAGGCTGTGTGGGACTGGTACCAGAAAGGCATGAGAAGTAAGTGCACAGGAAACAGGGAAGCTACCAGGGCCTCAGCACGTCAGATGTTGCCAGACAGGGTAAAGACTTTGGAACTTATTCTAGTTGTGATGTAATACCACGGGAGGGTTTTGAGCAGAGGATGGAATCAGATTTAGGTTTTCAAAGTTTCACTCTACCTGGTAGATAAAAAACTGAAAATGGCAAAATGGCAAATATAGGGTGATCAATGAGAAGACTACTACAGTAATTCAGGTGACAGATGATGGTGCCTTCAAGAGTAGTAATTATCAAGACAGAAATGACTGGATTTCAGATTTATTCTGGGGTAGAACACACAAGATTTGCTGATAGATGGGATATAGTGTAAAATAGAATGAAAGAAGTCAAGAACGATTCCAAAGCTTTTGGCCTTAGTCAAACAGGTAAATAGAAATGCCAACTGCTGAGATTAAGATACAGGAGGACAGGCATGTTTGAGGGGAGAGGAATCAAGAACTGTTTTGGTTATGCTATGAGACATCCAAATGAAGATGCTGAAAAGGCAGCAGGATTATACATATTTGGAGTTTAGAAAGAAATCACCCTTATCATGTTCCCCTGATTTCCTTTCTTTTTCTTTTTTTTTTTTTTTTGAGACGGAGTCTCGCTCTGTCACCCAGGCTAGAGTGCGGAGGCGCGATCTCGGCTCACTGCAAGCTCCGCCTCCCGGGTTCACGCCATTTTCCTGCCTCAGCCTCCAGAGTAGCTGGGACTGCAGGCGCCCGCCACCACGCCCGGCTAATTTTTTGTATTTTTACTAGAGACAGAGTTTCATCGTGTTAGCCAGGATGGTCTCAATCTCCTGACCTCATGATCCGCCCGCCTCGGCCTCCCAAAGTGCTGGGATTACAGGCGTGAGCCACCGCGCCCGGCCCCCTTGATTTCTATTTCCTAGGAGACAGAGTATGTTGTCTCTAAGACATTTACACCTTAAATATTATTTGGCCCTGTGTGACCTGCCTCTGGAAATTACCGGACGAACTTTGCATCCAAAGGCACAATGTAGTTAAAAAAGGGTAATGACTAGAAACAGCAATAATTACTGCTGCTCAAATCTGGAAATAAAGCACTTTTGAAGCAGGAGGCACTTAATGGCCTCTTGTAACCTAATATGTACTAAAGCACCTTAGGAAGCAAAGAGCATTTCTCCTGTTTGGTGGGTGATCAAGGAAGGCCAAAAGCTACCTATCGTTTCAAAACTGTGTTCCTGAAAACCACAGGTGCAAGGAATTTTTACTGTGACAAAGTGGAGTTACTGAGAGTCTAGGAGCACTATGTGCTAATGGTCCAACAGGAGATCGGAGTCAAGGATTCTGATGCGCTACGTCAAGTGTGGCAACAGCTGCATTAATCCTTAATGCCTTTCAGAAACATGTCCTTAGCTGAGTTGAGTACCCCCTCATCCATATGTCTCTAGTATCATAATCTGTTCACATGTCTTTGTCCCCCCAATGTGTGTCCTAGGAGCACAGGCACCGTTTCTTATTCATCATTGTATTACTGTCCCTAGCAAAGAGAATGGCCCATGTAGGCACCTAATACATATATCTGATGAAGCAATGGGGGAATTAATCCCTTCATGCAGTGTCACGTCTTTCATTTAAAAACTTTCTCCTTCTCTATTTAAATGTTTAATGAGAGCATTTAATGACAGAAATTGGTTTTCTTGAGATGTCTGGAGGAAATAGGATTCTCCTCTTAACCCAAAGGACTAGAACTGCTTACTGTGGAGGTGTGATTTTAAAGAGACCCAGAGCTGCTAAAGGAGGAAGGGTGCACATTAACATGAAAATTCTTCGTGAAAGAACCCTACAGAAGAAATCATGAAGAACTCTGCAAGGATGACTCGGTGACACTGTGAACAGCTGATGCACACAATATCAGACACACCAAGATTCCATGAGGCCCATCATGGTTACCTATCTAGCCCAGTATAAGATCTGATTAAGGGATCTGAATCATCTTTTTATGGTCCTTGATTTCTAGGACCTAAACATTAGGAGGAAAGTTAGAAATGATTTCCTGGGTCTTTGGGGGCTGATATCAAACCAGTCACTCATAGATAAGAGCACAATGTTCACCGTTATCCCTGAAACCTTAATTTGTATTTCAGAGCACACAAGAGATGTCTATCCCTGCCTTCTGCACTAGTCAATCCCAAAAGGACTATGCTAGTTTTTATGGGTTAGGTTTCATGACAGTCTGGAAACTCTTCCGCCTAAAGAGTTAGGTAACTTGGACACTTTGGATATAAGGTAATCAACCACTTGGGTAGACTCAAAGGTTAGCTAACTACATGAGTTCCCTACAGGAATGAGAAGTGAACGAGTGATCACTATAGGGAAAAAAAAGCATATGGTGTTAACTTGTTCTATGCCCCCAAAACCAGGGTTGACTTTCATCTAGAAAACAACACAAACATCTGGACAACTTCAAGCCCCTGGCAGGCTGAGAACTTCTTACTGCTTTGGCCCTCTAAAATGAAGACTTCTTGGGAATCAAAATGGGCTAAAGCTGAGCACAATTAAAAAGGAAAGCTCATCCTCCCACTCTGCACAGGGAGCAAGAGCAAGGGGAACTCCCCTAAATGACTGATCACTGGGATCACCCAAGCAGCCCCATAGACATCGATGTCTACAGCCGGTGGTCATCTCTCTGCTTTCTCTCATCCCAAGCCCCTCTCGGGTAGCATCCAACCGAAGCCCACACGGATGAACGCCTGTCCACTTCCCCGGCCTCAGAAAAGCTCCGGGCCGCTCCTGTGCTGACTCCGCCTCGGCCCCGCGGCCCCGCGGCCCCTCGGCTCACCCCAGGCAGCGAGACAGTCGATTTGCAGAGGCAGTTTTTCTAGGATCGGCACTGGCTCGAAAGCGTCGTGCATGGCGGCAAGGGGAGAGTCGCCACCGCCGTCTTGCCCACAGTGTTCCGGGCCGGGTTGGGGTCCGGAACCAGGCTGGGCTAAGAGTAGACCGGAATCCGGCCAGGTGGCCCCCCAGCTACAGGCCCTTCAACAACACAGCCATCGTCAACCCCGGACTTCCTGCTGGTTAGGCCCGCCCCTTCCGCAGTCGAAGTCCCGCCCCTTCCTCCCAGTGCACGCTCAAGGAATTGACTTGTTGCTGAGTTGCCATCGTCACTGTGGACGCAGAGCCACTCTATCCCGAGTAGCCATGGGCTTACCATAGAAGGAGCAAACTCTTAATCTTAGAACTGTTTTAGGCAGTGGGCATGATGGTTAAAAACTCGGCCTTTGGCGTCAGACCTCAGACGGAGATCTACCAATTAGGAAATCAGCTGTGATTTAGAAAATTTATTTCAATACCATACTTTCCTAATCTGCAAAACGATTTGTGTAAATACCTGTGATCCAGTATTGTGAGCGCTTAGCAACACCTGACACACACTAAGCTCTCAATAAATGGTAGCTTTAGTATTACCATTATATCCCAATTAGTACAAGCACCTTACCTTTATGCTTTCATGGTTGTTCTAGACCAGCAACAACAGCAGTAGCAGCAGCACCTATGAACTTGTTAGAAATGCAGTTTCAGGCCCATTCCAGTTCTACTGAATCTGAAACTCTGGAACAGTAATCTGTGTTTTAATAAACCCCAAGGTGAGTCCATGCATTTAAAAGCTTAAGAACCACTATCTTAGGCTAGGGTTGTTCAGTGGTAGCACTACCCACCTTTAGGACAGGATAATTTCTTGTTGGGGGAGGGAGCATGTTCTGTGCAATGTAAGGTGTTTAACAGTATCCTTAACCTCCACCCACCAGATGCCAGTATCTTCCCTACAGAGGTATAAAAATGTCTCTTTGCTGTATGTCCTCTGGAAGGCAAAATCACCCTGAGAACCATTTGAGGCCAGTGCTTTTCAAATTTAATGTGCATACAAATCACCTAGAGACAGTGTTAAAATGCCTCTTCTGATTCAGTAGGACCAGAGTAAGACCCTCAACTGAGCACCAAAAATCTCCCAGATGTTGCTTGTCCCTGGATCACATTTTGAGTAGCAAGAGTTTAGGCAACAGATGATTCACTAACTCTTGGAAGTGAGTGAAATAAGCCTCCTTTTAATTTGATGATCACATTCCTACCAATTCAACTTTCCCAAGTTGTCTTACATCCTAATATTCCTTTTAGGAAGGTGTCATGGCTCTTCCTCCTACAGGACCCAGGACCTGTACTGTCTGAGGTTACCTTAGTATTCCCCTTGAAGACTTAAAAAACAACTTAGTTTGAGCTGCAAGAATGATCTATATCTGGTAATTTCCCCCTAGGAAAACATCAGATCAAAAAATTAAGCATTTGGGTTTAAAGCAAAAATGTAAAAGAAAAAGGGTAAATCTATGATATGAAGCCAACAAAACTGGTCCTGGTCATTTTATTTTTACACAGTATCAATTTCTTCATATGTAAACTAGGAATACTTGTCCCATCTTTGCCAAATGCTGTTCTGATAATCAAGTGAAAGTACACTTTCAAGTAGTCATAAACACAAAAATTGCTAAACAAATCCTGTGTTACAGCTGATTTTCACCATAGAAGCTGATCACCTTCTTAAAAATTTAGAATTACCAGCTGTTGTGCTGGAAGGTCTAGTACCTTTTTGTTCAGGCCCAAAACCCTAAGGTTTATATTGTTTTACAGATTAGTGTAAAGCTATAAATTTCTTCTGAACCTGTCCTAAGAAATGACACATTATATCCATTCCCAGTAATACAGAAAGCTTTAAGTAGAATTATCAGGGCCCAAGCTATAGAATTTGTACTATACACTCCTGCTTAACACAAGGGTTTTTTTTTTTTTCCCCCTAGTCTCGAGTCAACATCAAACCAGCCTAAAAAAATAATTTGACCAACTATCTTGCTGCATTACAACTATTATTCATCTGTTAAGTTTTAATATGCAATAGCAGCATGTAACAGTACCACCAGCCTTTGGCTAATGAATTAGCATGAGAATATAGTCAGTTCTTCAGACTGCTGTTCCCCAGAGATACTTCCCAAGAAACTTTTTTAAAAGTCACCATAGCAAAGAGTTGTAGAGAAACTACCTAAGGATTAACACTTTCACTGCAGTATGAGTTAGTGAAGATTGTGGTCATGTGGTCATTGGTTTTAACAGAAAATAAGATAATCTAGAATAAAAGCCATAGAAGGAAATGTTTCATGAGTTTGAGAGAAAGGGTCTTCAGAAAAAGTTTGAAAAAAATGAGAAAAATACATTAATTTTGTTAAATTTTTTTATATTAAAAAGTGGCATGAACTTTTTATGTAGAACAAAAATCTTGGGAAGGCAAAATTGGATAAAACCATTAAAACAGAAATAGAGTGCTTCAAATGAATCCCATCACCTTGTGATGTCCCTTATAAACAGGCTCTAAACCAATACCAGATAACAGAACAGTCCATCCTAAAGAATGAGCAGCAGTCCAGGGCCTCCACACTACTTCATGCAACAACTGTTTAAATTAAGCCAGCAGGACCTGTTTCCTTTGTATAAGCTACCACTTCTGAAGCATTACAGTTCCTCTAGCATGGTGCTCAATCACAGCACTTGGAGCACCTCTCTGCATAAAGGCAAGCAAAACATTGCCTAGGACCCTGCAATGCCACCCTTGGAGGCTTACAAAACAGTAGTTAAAAGTTTCGGAGTGTGCACCACATTGCCAGCAATGGGATGTGTCACAATAGCAGATGTCAAAAGAGTTAAGCTAATATTTCTCTTTAAAGTACATCTGAAATAGAAAAATCTTTAATATACACCATTTGTAAACAAAATTGCACTTGATTTTGCTTTTTTAAATGATCTGAATCATACTGTAACAGTTTCTCTTTTTTCTTTTTTTCTTTTGATCACTCACAGAATTATGGCTCCTTAACTCAGAAGGGCCCTTTTTTCTCAAAACAACCTCTGCGAGATGTAACCTTGACTTCCCAGGAAAATTAAAGGTAGTTAACAATTTCCCCCATCACCTATGTAACTCCCTAAATAAATAAAAATTACAGGCAGTTGCTCCTGGAGATTACATATTATGGTGTTGATGACAGTCCTTTAGAAGACGTTAAACTTTTTAGTTTGTCAGATTAAAAAAATGAAACATTACAGAAAGTTCAGGAACAACACATTTAAGTTGCATGAACACCCAGTCAGAGTCTGGGAGGAAAGGGGGCATCAGTGTTGTAAATATGAAGCTTGCAGATTTTTCTCATCTTATGAACTTGTTTTCAGTAAGATGTTCTCTTTGTTCTGACACCTCTTGCCAACTCCAATGCCCAAAGATCAAGGAACAGATCAGGATGTCATTGCTTCCTTTAATCCCATGGAGCCGTACAGAAGACTGACACAGATGCTGATCTCTTCCCTGACAGGAGCCATCTTTAACTGCAAATCTTCCCATTCCTTACTCCATTTTGGACCTTTCAAAGTGTGTGATCATTCGTTCCTAGGGACAAAAAAGGTTTAAGGATATTAGGTTCAAATGATCTATATTCCAAATATCTTCTATACAGACTATCCAAGCAAACATCTTCCACGAGTACTTGTTTATGTTAATTAAATGTTTAGAGAAATGGTTCCTAAACATTTCTGAAGATTTTGAACATACAGATGTCCAGACCTCACCCAAGAACAACTAAATCAAAAGCTCTAGGCTTCGGGACAGCAAATCAGCACTCAGAAGGAAATGTATAGCGTCAGTTAAGATGACTAAACAAATATTTACATAAGATTAGGCTTTAATAAAAATGTACTTCCTCTAATTCAGGAATTTAACTTGAAGGCCCGGTGAAGGATGAGGGCAAAGATGTGCACATAGTTAACACTCTGCACTTTAGAATGGTTAGGAGGGTAGATTTCTTACGTTGTTTTTACTACAATTTTTAAAAATCATGTAAAAAATAAAATTACATTTAATTTAATATAGTATTTACAGTATCCCATTTCAATTACAATAATTAATGCACTACCGTTAAATTTCCCTTCTTAGGCAATTTTATACCTTAGAGTTAATTTTCATTTTTCTTCTGCTTCATTTGCTAAGTACCTCTCACTGTTGTATCACAAACTGACAGAACTACAAATCCTTTTTGAATATAATCAATCACATCAGATAATCTGTAGATGTTTCCCTTTTTCTTAAAAATATCCTTTCCAATGCTCTCTGTTCTCTACTCCATCCAAGCCTGTTGCCCAGCTGCCAACCTGAGAATTTCTTACATCATACTGGGAATTTTTCTTGTCTCTGTGTTGGACCCTTTATTTCCTAGATCCCAAGTCTTTTTCTTAGCTTCCTCATTTTTGTGGAGAACATTTTCTACTGCTTTCCTCAGAAACTGCATATAGGACATCAATTATTTTACTTCTTGTGTGGCTGGAAACATCTTTATTTTACCCTCATAATGATAGTTTAGTTGAATACAGAATTCTAGGTTGAAAATAATTCAAAGGCTTTGTTCTGGCTTCCAAAGATGTTGTTGAAGAACCTTATGCCATTTTGATTCCTGGTCCATCATGTAAATTGTTTCTCCTGTAATTCATTTAAGTTCTTTTTCAGTTTTAAGTGAAAAAAAGGCCTTGGAGAAAGTGATGTCAGCAAGATGACAGAACAGGAAGTCCTGGACCCTCCTTCCCCCTACAGACACACTGATTCAATAACACATGGAAAAATTCCCTTTGTGAGAAATCCAGAAACCAGTTGAGGGTCTTCTGCACTACAGGAAAGCATGAAACCAGCTGTATCAAAGTCAGCAGAAAAATCTGAGGCACCCTCTTGCCATAATTCTTCCCTTCCCATGGACCCAGTACAGTACCACATGATAGGGTGGAAACCCTCAGCTCCCAGCTTCTTTTTGGAGAGGGAAGGAAATGACTGGAATGTACACCCAACATTCTGACTTTTCTGGAACCTGCACAAGAGACTGTTCTCTGTCTTGCCTGAATCCGAGAGCTAACAACAAAGGGCCCAGATTGGAAGTTGCTGAAATCAGAAGTGGAAGTTTGGACTAGCAAGTATGAGCTCACTACAGCCCCTCCCCCAGCTCAGTGCAGAGTAAGCAGGTAGAATCCCCAACATCCCCAAATCCCAGCTTTTCCCTAGGGAGGAGAGTTGGACTGTGAAAAAGTTCCAACTTTGTAAGAGGTTACCTGAGGGAATAGTTTCTGTAGGGAATGGTTTGAAGCACAGATGGGACCAGTATACTTTAGGTGCCTGGGGTCAGTATAAATAAAAAAGAGCTGGGCTATGCCACTAGCTCCAAGAGACCCATGATACAGCAGATAAACACAAAAAGGAGCAAGAGATTATAAATTCCCGGGGAGGGAAAAACCCAGCAAATCCCTCTGATTGGGAATATATATGCAGAAGTTCAGAAAAGATATAATACAGAGTGGGTTAGAGAGGTCCTCAGAATCTCCATGCAGGATGATTGGTGAGGGTGTTCTCCTGTACAATGCCAGTCCATGAACACGGGAAAGGTAACTTTTTTTCTAATGCACTGAAAACAACACAAAGAATTAAGGAAAATGGAGAATCAGAGAAACATGGCCCAAACAAAGGAAGAAGATAAATCTCTGGAAACCAACCCCGATGAAACAGAGGTATAGGAATTATTTGAAAGAGAATGCAAAATAACTATCATGAAGATTTAAACAAACTCAGGAGAACAATGCATGGACAAAGTAAGAATTTCAACAAAAATATACAAAACATTTTTTAAAATATGCCAACAAACTGGATAACCTAGAACAAAATATATAGTTCCTAGAAGTATACAACCTACCAAGACTGAATCATCAAGGAATAGAAAATCTGGGGGCGGGGAGGAAAGAAAAAACACAACCTGGTAAGACCTACAACAAGAAACAAGATTCCATTAGTAATCAAACACACCCCAACAAAAAAGCAGCCCAGGACCAGATGGCTTCTTTAGTTGAGTCCTACCAAGTATTTAAAGACAAAGTAACACTAATCCTTCTTAAACTCTTTCAAAAAAATTCAAGAGGAAAAAATGTATTTGGAAGGATCTTCCAAACTTATTCTATGAGGCCAGCATTACCCTAATGCCAAAGCCAAAGACATGACAAGAAGAGAAAACAACAGGCCAATATCCCTGATGAGCACAGACGCAAAAACCTTCAACAAAACGCTGGAAAACAGAATTCAACGGCACATTAAAAGAATCATATACTATGACCAGGTGGAACAAAATAGAAAGCCCAGAAATAAAACTTCACATATATGGTCAACTGATCTTCGAAAAGAGAGACAACACTGCACAGTGGGGAAACTGATAGTTTCCTCAACAAATGGTGCTGGAAAAACTAGATATTCACATGAGAAAGAATAAAAGTAACTCATCTTCATGATACATAAAAATCAATTCAAAATAGATTAAAGACTTAGCCAAGTCAAAATAGATGAAAGAATTAGACATAAGATCTGTAAACCACAAAACTCCTAGAAGACAACCTAAGTTTCTTGAAATTGGTCTTGGCAGTGATTTCTTGGCTATGACACCAAAAGCACAAAGCAACAAGAGCAAAACAGACCAACGGGACTACATCAAACTAAAAAGCTTCTGCAGAGCAAGGGAAGCACACAACAGAACGAAAGGCAACCTACAGAATTGGAGACAATATATGCATACCACATACAGTCATATATCACTTAATGACAGGGATGCATTCTAAGAAGTGTGTCATTAGGCAATTTCATAGTTGTGTGAACTTCACAGAATATACTTACACAAATCTAGATGTTATATAGCCTACTACATACCTCGGCTATATGGTATAAACCTATTGCTCTAGGCTAAAAACCTATACAGCATGTTACTGTACTGAATACCAAAGGCAACTGGAATATAATGGTAAGTATTTGGGTACCTAAAGATATCCAAACATTGAAAAGGTACAGTAAAAATACAGTATTATTTTATGAGACCACTGTCATATATGTGGTCTGTTGCTGACTGAAACGTGGCATAGGACTGTTTCTGATAAGGATTAATATCCAAAATATGTAAGAAACCCCTACAATTCAGCAGCAAAAAAAATCAACTAACCTGATTAAAAACTGGGACAGGGACTGAAGAGACATTTCTCAAAAGAGGGCTTCCAAATGGCTGACAGGTATATTTAAAAATGCTCATCATCACTAATCATCAGAGAAATACAAACCAAAACGACAAGGTATCACCTCACACCTGTTAGGATGGCCATTATCAAAAAACAAAAAACAAACGTTGGCGAAGAAAGAAACTGGAACCCCTGTGCCTCGCTGTTGGAAATGTAAAATGGTGCAATCACTATGGAAAACAGTATGAAAGCTGCTCAAAAAATAAAAAAAAAAAACTACCATATAATCCAGTAATCCCACTTCTGCATATATACCTAAAAGAAATGAAGCAGAATCTCAAAGAGACATGTGCACTCCCATGTTCACTGCAACATTATTCACAATAGCCAAGGTATGGAAATAACCCAAGTGTCCACTGACAGATAAATGGATGAAGATAACATGTTACCTATATACAATGGAACACTTGTCAGCCTTAAAAAGGAAGGAAATTCTGACATGTGCTACAACTTAGATAAATCTTGAAGACTTTATGCTAAGTGAAATAAGCAAGCCACAGGAGGACAAATACTGCATGATTCCACTTCTGAGTTATCTAAAACAGAACTCAAAGGCAGAAAGTAGAATGGTGGATGCCAGGGGCTGAGGGAGGGAGAAAGGAAGAGTTGCTCTTCAACAGGCATAAAATTTCAGTTAAACGAGATGAAAATGTTCTAGAGATCTGCTGTACAACATTGTGCTTATACGTAACAATACTGTAATGTACACTAAAGGAATTGTTAAGAGGGTAGATATCATTATGTTTTCTTGCCACAAAAAAGCCTTATGTATACTTGCAAACTCTTGGACAGTGTTTTCACAGAGGAAAATATGAACAGATGGCTGAACTCAGTGCCACCAAATTACTATAGCAAACTTGCATTCCCATGAAGGGCACAATCAGGTTTCACTTAATCAGCCTTCTCTGCTTATAGCAGCTCATGGAGAGCTGAAGTCAAAGGGAAGCCCTAAAGACAAATAATTAGCAGAGGAAGACCTCAAGAGGGAGATGTGGGAACAGCAGAATATACCGCAGAAAGCAAAGTGTTTGGCAGATAGGTTCAAATCTGAATGGTAGAGTTCTCAATTATTTCAATGCATAGAATAGCTAAGGAATTTGATACTGTACATGCTGTGTCAAATATCATGTCAGTGAGAAATGAACAAATCATTTTTAGCAGCCAATTTAACACAATGAATCAGAATCAGACAAGATGCTTCCAAAAGGCTTCCTGAAAAAAAAAACAAAAACAAACAAACAAAAACTCTATAATGACCTAATATTAGAACATGTCCAGAAATAGTTTCCATGAACTCAGGCCACAATTCTTTTTTTTTTTTTTTTTCTTTGAGATGGGGTCTCACTCTTTTGTCCAGGCTGGAGTGGCATGATCTCAGCTCACTGCAACCTCTGCCTCCAGGGCTCAAGTGATCCTCCCACTTCACCTCCCAAGTAGCTGGGACTACAGGTGTATGCCACCATCTCTGGCTAATTTTTGTATGTTTTGTAGAGATGGGGTTTCACCACGTTGCCCAGGCTGGTGTCAAGCTCCTGACCTGAAGTGATCCTCCTGCCTCCGCCTCCCAAAGTGCTGGGATTACAGGCATGAGCCACTATACCTGGCCCACAATCCTAACATAAGACTTCATGTGAAGCCTTCTAGATTAACTGTATGGAGGCAAAGTAAAAGATTAAAAACATAAATATTAAGGGTACTAATTATAATCCTTACTATCTGAAGAAGGTAGTGACATAAATATTAAATAGTAGGTAACAATTTAGATTTTGTTTTGGTCTACTATATTCCTTTCTCAATATTTTTCCTTATTATTTTTGCCAATATTAGATTAGGGTTAAATTTGCGTTTCTTACAGACAAAATAACTAGACGGTGGAGAGTACTGTACTTACTATCCAATTTAAACAAAAACATTCTCAAGTCTGACCGTGTAACTTTGAAAAGTGAAACATGCATAGACAGATGCAAAGAAAGGAAAGATTCTTGAATGTCTGAACTCTATTAGTATTTCTATTCTTATCCTTTTCAACTATATAAACTACAGTTTTCAGGCCACTACTGAGTCAAATAAAGAGAATCTCCATGAACAGACGATTCATGACTTTCTATTTAGTCACCATATACACAATTTATGCATGTGTATTGAGTACCAACCTCATCTGAATCCAGAAGGGCTGGAAGTGCTCTGCAGAGAGAGAGAAATACTGAATTGAACAATGTAAAATAAAGCCACAAATGGTTCATAAAAGACATTGGAATAATGCAATTTAAAGCTTTTTTATAATTATCTAAGATTTGAATTTTATTAATGGCCCTTGTAGGGAAAATAAACAGCAAATACAGTAAGCAAAAGTTACAGAAATTGTACAGAAAAAAAACGAATTTTGCAATGCGGCAGGACCAGTGTTTCATTAAAATTATAGCCCTGGAAAGGAACTAAAAAATTTCAAAAGGAGTATCCCATTCATTTTAAGATCTACTACATAGCTAAATCTTTTTTTTTTTTTTTTGAGACGGAGTCTCGCTCTGTTGCCCAGGCTGGAGTGCAGTGGCCAGATCTCAGCTCACTGCAAGCTCTGCCTCCCAGGTTCATGCCATTCTCCTGCCTCAGCTTCCCGAGTGGCTGGGACTACAGGCGCCCGCCACCTCGCCCGGCTAGTTTTTTTTTGTATTTTTTAGTAGAGACGGGGTTTCACCATGTTAGCCAGGATGGTCTCGATCTCCTGACCTTGTGATCCACCCGTCTCAGCCTCCCAAAGTGCTAGGATTACAGGCTTGAGCCACCGCACCCAGCCAGTAGCTAAATCTTTCTAAGCAGAAATGTCATCTGAATGAATAAACCCAATTAATTTTGTTTGCAGATTATTCCTATTCTTTCATTTTTCAGTATCTTGTATTTTCATGAGCATAACTTGCTCATTTAAAATAACAACAAAGTAGTACTAACTTTGAAATAGGATTCTTGTCGTAATCATTCAAAAACTTACACATCTGTCACAGAAGAAGGAACATTCTCTTCTACCCACTTCAAATCATCTTCCTGCTGGGAACATACAAATACCACTCGTTACTAAAATGTACCACATAATACATCTCAAGTAAGGACATAAAGGTCTTAAATCTTGTCTTTCGTAATTCTGTAGCAGTACATTCACAAATGGGACTGCTGACAGAAAAGTCAAATATTTTAATTTTTAAAAACTTTTTTTTTTTTTTTTTTTTTTTGGAGACGGAGTCTCGCTCTGTCGCCCCAGCTGGAGTGCAGTGGCACGATCTTGGCTCACTGCATGCTCCGCCTCCTGGGTTCATGCCATTCTCCTGCCTCAGCCTCCCGAGTAGCTGGGACTACAGGCGCCCGCTGCAGCGCCCGGCTAGTTTTTTGTATTTTTAGTAGAGACGGGGTTTCACCGTAGTCTCGATCTCCTGACCTTGTGATCCACCCGCCTCGGCCTCCCCAAGTGCTGGGATTACAGGCATGAGCCACCGCGCCCGGCCAAAAACATTTTAAAAAATCCCTTTGACCAACATCTCCCCAGTTCTCCCACAGCCCCTGGTAACCACCACTCAACCCTCTGCTTCTAGGAATTCAACTTTTTTAGATTCGACATAAGTGAGATCATGTGGTATTTGTCTTTCTGTGCCTGGCTTATTTTATTTCACATAATATCTTCCAGGCTTCTTCACACTGTTGCAAATGACAAGATTTCCTTCTGAGTCTAAATAGTATTCCACTGTATATTGAAATACACATTTTCCTTATCCATTCATCTACTGATGGACATGCAGGTTGATTCTGTATCTCAGCTACTGTGATTAATGCTGCAATGAACATGACAGTGCAAGTATCTCTTTGACATACTGATTTCATTTCGCTTCGGTATATACCCAGTGATACGAATGCTGGATCATAAGGTAGTTCTATTTTTAATTTTGAGGAACCTCCATACTATTTTCCATAACGGCTATACTAACTCACATTCCTATCAACAGTGTGCAAGGGTTCCCTTTTTTCCATGTCCTTGCCAACACTTGTTATTTCTTCATTTGATAAATGCCATTCGAACAGGTGTGCGGTGTTATCTCATTATAGTTTGCATTTGCATTTCCCTGAGGATTAGTAATGACGAAATTTTTTCACATACTTGTTGGCCATTTGTAGGTCTTAATGTTAACAAATCTATATTCAGGTTCACTGCCCATTTTTAAACTGGGCTATTCGTTTTCTTGCTACTGAGTTCCTTATATAAATTGGATATTAACCCCTTAACAGATGCAATGTTTGCAAATGTTTTCTCCCATTCTGTAGGTTGCCTTTTCACTTTGTTAACTGTTTCCTTTGCTGTGCAGAAGCTTTATAGTTTGATATACCCTCCTTTCTCTAGTTTTGCTTTGTTCCCTGTGCTTTTGGGGTCATATACAAAAAAAATCATTGCCAAGACCAATGTCACGAACTTGCCTCCTGTTTTCTTCTAGTAGTTCTACTGAGGGTTGGAAGATGGGGCAAAGAACAAAGACGAATGGAAAAGTCATACTTACTGCTTTGTTAACTTTACTATTTCCATTGGGCTCTTGTTTGGTACTTCTCATTTTCATTCCCTCTGTAGAAGAAAACAAATGTACACTGGTTAACTTTGTGAACAGACCGACAATGATGGCAAAATGGATTCAGAACTTTTTTTTTCTTTTTTTAAATTAAAAGCCCCAAGGTTAGTTTAAGCTTTCTAATACTTGTGAAGTATAAAACAGATGTTTCTCCATCTTTACATGTATGCTGGGAAGTTCAAAGCAAAATTTTTAGCTCACTTCTAGCAAGTAAAATGGATAATGTGCAATTACTTACTGAATTTACCATGGCTTCATCTTAAGATTCACACCCTTATTTTCTTTACCCTAACTTCATCCCATACCAAATATAGGAACAACATAGTTACAAAATGATAAACAATGTACTTATAGAAAAAGAACATTTAAAGTACTAATAAGAGGTGAATTTTATGACTACCAAAGCTTTCTTTCAGCATAGGTTCCTTTTGTTCATCTTCCTCCTCTTCCTCAGACAATGGTGAAAAGGCAAACCTAACACAAGGAAAAAATTAGAAAACTTCAAAAACTGCTATACCAGTTGCATTTTACAAAACTAATTATTGAAATTGCAATTATAGTAACTCATTAAATCAGTTTAATAACAAAATTTCTTCTCCTTCAGAAAGCTCTTAATTGCCTATAATAGTAAGGGAGAAGCTGGCTGGGCGCGGTGGCTCAAGCCTGTAATCCCAGCACTTTGGGAGACTGAGACGGGCGGATCACGAGGCCAGGAGATCGAGACCATCCTGGCTAACACGGTGAAACCCTGTCTCTACTAAAAATACAAAAAACTAGCCGGGCGAGGTGGCGGGCGCCTGTAGTCCCAGCTACTCGGGAGGCTGAGGCAGGAGAATGGCGTAAACCCGGGAGGCGGAGCTTGCAGTGAGCTGAGATCCGGCCACTGCACTCCAGCCTGGGCGACAAAGCAAGACTCCGTCTCAAAAAAACAAAACAAAAAAAAAAAGGGAGAAGCAGGACAGTATCACATATATGAGTGCAGGCTCAGGTGAATACTGCCTGTGACATTAGACTAGTTACTTAATCTCTCTGTACCCACTTTCCTCATCTGTAAAGAAGGGGATAATAGAACACTACTAATAGGAGTGTTTTGTAAAAGTCAGTTATTACAAATAAAGTGCTTAGAACAATACCTGTGTCATTTAGTAGGCAGTCAACAAATGTTCATTCATAAGGATATGTATCAAATAGAATTAGGTAAATTCTCATCTAATTTAAAATCGCAGCCTTCAAATTGCGAGTTAAGAGAAGGCAGGCCTATTCTAGGTAATTTAAAATTTCAGCCTACAAGTGGGAAGCTCAGAAGATGAAGGTCTGATCTGGTATATCTCAGATGCCTCCTTTCCTTAACAACCTCCAAGAGATTCAGCAAAGCAGCTCCCAGACATGTAATTCCTAGAATGTTTTAGCTTTTATTTATTTATTTATTTATTTATTTATTTATTTATTTGAGACGGAGTCTTGCTCTGTTGCCCAGGCTGGAGTGCAGTGACATGATCTCGGCTCACTGCAAGCTCCGCCTCCTGGGTTCACATCATTCTCCTGCCTCAGCTTCCTGAGTAGCTGGGACTACAGGTGCCTGCCACCACACCTGGCTAATTTTTTTGTATTTTTAGTAGAGACAGGGTTTCACTGTGTTAGCCAGGATGGTCTTGATCTCCTGACCTCATGATTTGCCTGCCTCAATCTCCCAAAGTGCTGGGATTACAGGCATAAGCCACCGCGCCCAGCTGAATGCTTTAGCTTTGACCTCACTCTATACTTCCCATTTTATTGTTACCATTTTCATTCTACCTTGCTTTTAAAACTCCCTTTCATGATAAAAATTCTTAATAAACTAGGAATAGAAGGGAACATCTATAACTTGCTAATGGGTAACAAATTCCATGGTAAATATCATAGTTGATTATATTTGAGAAGCATTTAATGTCAGAGTAAGATGAGAGGGCCCATTGTCATTGACTCTATTCAATATTATACAGGAGGGCTTAGCCAAGCTAATAATATAAGAATCAAAATTGAGGCAGGAAGATTATTTGGCAAGAAAGAAGCATGTAATGATTACTTTAGACAAAAATCTATCTGAAAAGAAAATGTGGAAATTATCAGAACTAACAATGTAACAGGAGGGTTGCTGGGTATGATATACATTAAAAAAGCAAACTGGGCATGGTGGCTCACGCCTGTAATCCCAGCACTTTGGGAAGCTGAGGAGGATGGACCACTTGAGGTCAGGAGTTTGAGACCAGCCTGGCCTACATGGTGAATCCCCGTCTCTACTAAAAGTACAAAAATTAGCTGGGCATGGTGGCAGGTGCCTGTAATCCCAGCTACTCAGGAGGCTGAAGCAGGAGAATCCCGACCCCAGGGAGCAGAAGTTGCAGTGAGCCAAGACTGCACCACTGTACTCCAGCCTGGGTGACAGAGCAAGACTCCGTCGAGAAAAGAAAGAAAGGAGACAAAGACAGAGAGAGACGGGGGGGGGGTGGGGGAGGCAACAGCATCCTACATATTTGAAAAAGCTGTATATATTTTTAAAGGTTGCATTCGTAAGAGCCACAAAAATTTAAATCAGAAGTTACAAAACATAATTGAAGGACTAAAAAATGGAGAGATGCCATAGTCAAAGAATTGTCAAAAAAATATAATCTCCCTAATTCATCAATTCAAGTAAGTTCCAATCAAAATCTTAATAGCTTTTCCTAGAATTAAACAATCTAAATTTTTTTTGTTAAAAACCAAAAGCTGAGTGTAGTGACATGCACCATTAGTCTCAGCTACTGAGGAGGCTGAGGTAGGAGGATCCCTTGAGCCCAGAAGTTTTGAGTCTAGCCTAGGCAACATAGCAAGACCCTATGTAAAATAAAAAAAAAATTTTAAATAAAGGGCAAAAATTTAAAATAAAGGCCCTCCAGATACCATGATTTATCAGAAGCCTAGAGTAATTCAGACAGTGTGCTAGTGATGCAGGACCAGAACACAAGAGAGTAGAGAGCCTAGAATCAAGTAATTCTTGGGGCATGAACATCTTGCTTGTGATTTTTTTTTTTTTTTTTGAGACGAAGTTTCGCTTGTGTTGCCCAGGCTAGAGTGCAATGGCACGATTTCAGCTCACTGCAACCTCCGCCTCCTGAGTTCAAGCAATTCTGCTGTCTCAGCCTCCCCAAGTAGCTGGGATGACAGGTGCCCACCACCACGTCCAGCTAATCTTTGTGATTTTTAGTAGAGATGAGGTTTCATCATGTTGGTCAGGCTGGTCTCAAACTCCTGACCTCAGGCTATCCACCCACCGCCTCAGCCTCCCAAAGTGCTGGGATTACAGGCATGAGCCGCCGTGCCCGGCCTGATTGTGAAATTTTTAAAAAGTCATTAGAGAATAATTTTTTGACCTCACCTTAGGCTAGATAAGAATTTGCCAAAATAAGATGCAAAATGTACAATCCTTGAAGGGAAAAACTAACTCCATATTTCTGAGATTTTGTATGATTGAAAACAGCATAAAAAAAATCAAAAGATAATTAACTGGCAGAAAATATATGCAATACTTAGAACAAACAAAATATCGGCATACAAAATATATTAGAAATTCCTACAAATTGGGCCTGGTATGGTGGTGGCTCATGCCTATAATCCCAGCATTTTGGGAAGCCAAGGTGGGCGGATTGCTGGAGCTCAGGGATTCGAAACAAGCCTGGGCACATGGCAAAACCCCATCTCTACAAAAAATAGAAAGATTAGCCCACTGTGGTGGTACACACCTGTGGTCCCAGCTACTCGGGAGGCTGAGGTGGGAGGATCATTTGAGCCCAGAAGGTGGAGGTTGTAGTGAGCCAAGGTTGCTCCACTACACTCCAGCCTTGGCTTCAGAGCGAGACCCCATCTCAAAATAAATAAATTCCTACGAATCAATACATAAGTAATTGTTACAGTCTGAATGTTGGTCCCCTCCAAAAGTCATGCTGAAACCTAATTCCCAGTGTGATAGTGTTGGGGGTTGTGCCTAATGGAAAGCATTTAGGTCATGAGGGCTCCACCCTCATGAATGAATTAATGCTGTCATATAAAGGGTTTTCTGGAGTGGGCTCTCCCTTTTGCCCTTCCACCTTCTGTCATGTGACGACCTAGTAAAAAGGCCCTCACCAGATGCTGACACTGCTAGCCAACAAATCTCTGTTCATTATAAACTGTCTGTGATATTTTGTTATAGCAGCAGAAAATGGACAGAGACAATGATCAATAAGCCAATAAAAAATAAGCTAAAGATCCAACCTTAAATGCAAAAAGTAACAATATTAATTCTCATCCACCAAAATTAAATAAAATGATGGGACATAAAAAGAGGGAAGAAGAAAAAACCCCTTTAATACCATTGTTATTAAATATGCAATTTCCTTCAGGTTTCTTTCGGGAACATAATCTGGAAATACTTTAAAAATTACAAATACACATATCCTGCAACCTAGCAAATCCAAGCCCACTCATTAAGTATTTCTTGAGCATGTGCCAGTGTGTAGTGAGAAATTAACCTTCATTGACTAATGTGAGGTTATCTCTACACCCATAAAATGTCCTGTCTTTATTTGCCTGGGGACTTTGGCGGACAGTCTAACAGCATGGTTTATGATAGGGGCTTTGGGCCATGCCATATCAGTTCTAACCTCCAGAGGAAATGGTATCAGCCTGACTGCCAGGAGGGGTTAGAAACTAAAAGTCAGCAACAGAGACAGTATGTGATTGAGCCCCAGTAAAAACTCTGGACATTGAACGCTCAAATCAGTTTCCCTCGTTGGCAGCAGTCTGTGCATACTGTCACATATTTGGCTGGGAGGAGGTAACACATTCCAATAAAAATCTTGAGTGCTGAACATCAATGGGCTTTCCTGGACAGCAACAATGTGTTACTACATTTTTGTTGCTGGGGAAAAGAACTGACTTGAAGAGAGAGAGAACACAAGGAAAGAAAATACAGATTTCCCCAGTTAGACCTGCTATCACCATTTTGTCGTAATACACCTTAACTGTAAGCATAACTGTATGCTGTGTCCCATGAGGCCTTCCAGTAAATGGCTGAACATTGGGATGGTCTTGAGGACCGTGACACACCGCAAACTGGAAATATCCCAAATGCCCATTACTAAGAGAATATGTTAATTTAACTGTACTACACATGTCCCATATTTATGCTCTCCATGAAAATGAATGAGTTCAATTAAACCTGTTACACTGGAAGGAATCTCCACAATGTACTGTTACAAGAGTAATGGAAGATTCCATAAGTGAACAGGGAAAAGACACATTATAATATACAGTTAACACTGAAGTCACAGAGAAAGGGGGCACTGTTTTAAAAGAAAAGGGGAAAAAAATAAGAGGGAAGGTAATTCAAAAATTTTTTAATGACTGAGGAAGGGAAAATATTTAAATACAAATATAGCTAGTGAGTAACCAGTAGATCAACAGACAGATATAAAAGAAGGGTCTCCAGAATGTAAAAGTTCTTTCTCAATAGTGGGATTTCAGATCTCCTGTATTTTCTTTCATGACTTTTCTCTATTCTTTGACTTTTTTTGATGAACACACATAAAGTGCATAGTTTGAAATGACAGCAAGGCCATTTTCATGGAGTAAAAGGATTTCACCTATTTTCTATCTCAATCTTTCATTGGTAAGTCTGGTTATAAAATTAGTCGTTTATACCATGTTACCCTTTTCCTTCTTTGGTGGTATGGGTGTTTAATATAAGCTCTTAACCGTCTACATGCAAATGAGGGGGGAAAAGAGGGAAAAAAGGCATATTCACAAAATACAGATAGGCAGTTCCTAAATGTATGAAATTTGCCTATAGTTGTACAAATCAAATTTACACATAGATTTTTAATTTCAAAGCTGGTTATGTAAGTTTTAATTTTACCCTTTCTATCATTACAAAGTGAGCTGGGTTACTGGTTACAGAAGTTTTCTTTCCTTCTAGACACTAGACAGGACAGACTCAGTATAAGTGACACAATTATATCTTTTTTTTTCTTTGATAAAGAGTCTCACTCTGTCACCCAGGCTGGAAAGCAGTGGCGCCATCTCGCCTCACTGCAACCTCCGCTTCCGGGTTCAAGCGATTCTTGTGCCTCGGCCTCCGGAGTAGCTGGGATTAGAGGTATGCACTGCCATGCTCGGTTAATTTTTGTAGTTTTACTAGAGGTGGGGTTTTGCCATGTTGGTCAAGCTGGTCTGAAACTCCTGGATTCATGTGATTTGCCACCTTGGCCTCCCAAAGTGCTGGGATTACAGGCATGAGCCACCGTGCCCAGTTGACACAATAGATTATATATCTATCTCCCTTGTTTACTGTACAAATACTTACAGGCATACTCGGTTTTATGGTGTTTCATTTTATTGTGCTTCCCAGATTTTGTGGCAAACCTGTGTCAAGGAAGTCTATTGGTGCCATTTCCTAACAGTAATGTGCTCACTTTGTGTGTCAGCATTTTTTGTTTTTTTGAGATGGAGTCTCGCTCTGTCACTTATGCTGTGCAGTGGCATGATCTCGGCTCACTGCAACCTCTGCCTCCCAGGTTTAAGCGATTCTCCTGCCTCAGGTGCCCAAGTAGCTGGCATTACAGGTGTCCACCTCCACACCCAGCTAATGTCTGTATTTTTAGTAGAGACGGGGTTCCACCACAGTTGTCAGGCTGATCTCAAACTCCTGACCTCAGGTGATCCGACTGCCTCGGCCTCCCAAAGTGCTGGAATTACAGGTGTGAGCCAACACACCCAGCCCCTGTGTCAGCATTTTTTTTTTTTCTTTCTTTTTTTTTTTTTTTAACAATAAAGTGTTTTTAAATTAAGGTGTGTACATTTTTTAGACATAATGCTATTGCATACATAGTAGACTATAAATAGTGTAAACATAACTTTGATATGCACTGGAAAAACAAAAAATGCATGTGACTCAGTATCTGCTTTATTGTGATGGTCTGAAACCAAACTTGCAATTTATCTCCATAGCATGCCTGTGTATTTATCACAAAATGTCAGAGCTGAAAGGAACTTCATATTGCTGGGTTTAATTCCCCCTCATTATATAGAAAGGGAACTAAGGCCAGAGAGGTGGAGAGACCACATGCCAAAAATCGTGAAATTAAGAGGAGAGCTGAGATAGGATCCCATTTCTTCTGATTCCAGGCCCAGTGTTCCTTCCACTATATGACACAGCCCTGATACTGTCTCCCAATGCACCACCCCTAGTTGATGACATGGTTATCTCATGTTAGCAGAGTAAAGAGAAGAGTCCAAGAACCTTTGGTTGTTTGCAGATGGTCGCCAGAGAACCATGATGACAAAGAGGATCATGGAGAACAGCAGGCGCCAGATGGCGTCGTCTACCCACAGCTCCCGCCAGTCCTACAATACGGGGGAGAAGTACAACATTTATAAACCTTATCTTAACCCCTTGTTCATAAAGCCTTTGGCATAGAACAAAAATCACGTATTTGTTCATTCAAGTTATGTTTACTAAGAGCCTGCTATGTGCTTAGTACTGTGGTAAGGGTGGGGAAACAAAGTGAATGAATGTAGTTTTTGCCCTTGTAGTGCTTACTGTTGTTAAAGAAAATGCATCAATGGAACAGAGTATTTGTCAAAGCTTCGTCATCCCTCTGAGAAGCTTTAAGAAAGGGTTTTATATAGGGTAAAAGAAAGTTACCTTATACAGGGTAAGGGAAAGTTACATGAGATTGGTATACTTTGTAATTTTCATTTTCAATTTTTTATTTATTTTTAACAAAATAGAGCCTTAGCTGCTTCTAAAGAAATCCTATTGGCCACAGTCTTTGAGCTCAGATCTTAAGGATGTGGCTTCTATTCAGGTTAGTATTATTTACACATATGGTACTTAATATTTAGTACTCTGGACTTCTTAAGATTTTTAGTTAAAGTAAGACTGGGTTGTAGCATACTGTAATTATAACTTACAAAATTCTCTCCCGAAACTGGGAGAATACAGTCAGACAAACAAAAAACTATCTACTATACCAAGCACCATGATAGTATAGAATACCTAGGAGGAGGGAAGTATTACAACCCTCAGAGTAGAGACCTAGCTCTAATTTTTCATAAGGTATGTAACTCAGAAGAACCTTACTACTGTCATCAACATCATCAGTTGTTTGTAAGACAGTACATTATTCATAAATGTGCTTATAACTCACCGACTGACATGTCACTATTCTGAACTTCATGGTTGTCCAGATGATAAACACAATAGATGCTAACGGTAAATGAAAAACCAGGTCAGAGTATGAATGCTGGTTTACATCCCCAATTACATTCCCCCATTTCTAGTTAAGTGGAATGCCACACACCCCAAACTACCAAATACATCACAATTCTATGAGTTATTTTAACAAGTGTATTCAATACAAATGTACTGTATACTGCTATCAGCAAGGCTCATGATATATACTCTGGCCAATCCTTTCTGTATTTAAAGGATAATTTGGTAATAATTTTATTTGCCATCTGCTACATTAGTAACCATCGTGGTTGGAAAATAAGGTATTGGAAATATAGCTCCTTCCAGCATTATCAACATCATTTTTTTCTCCTTTTATCCCTAGTATAGTAACGCTAATTTTTCTTTGGCTGGTCAGATGAAAAAAAAATGGCTGATAAAACAACTGCAACACAAGCAGAAGAGCTCGTTCCAATCATAAATCAGACCTCACTATTCCTGGTTACAAGGGTAATGAGGTAGGCAAATTAGCCTAGTTTGGTTACAGTCCACCTAATCTAATTTCTTACATAGGCTTGCTGACATATGGAAAAGCACTATAATAGCAATGTACCCTAATCTAAAATTCTACAACTACTTAATAAAACTAAACAAACATGTGGTAATGTCTTCTAAAAAGAGCACTCTCTGGCACTTAAGCTAACTAACCTCAAGACAAAGAATGCCTCAAGAAAGAATGTAAATAGAAGAGGGATAAATGAAGAGCTGAAATATGAGGTTGATTTCCAACTACTGTACGAAAAAATAAATGGTTCTGAACTTCTTTAAAACCATAGATCCTTCTGAGAATTTGACAAGAGCTAAGAATCCTTTTCCAAGTGAAATATACAAAACTTTCTGTGCCTACCCATGGCCTTTCAGGTTAAGAATCTCCATTCTAAACAGATCACATTTGAACTCCAAGAAGAAAGTCCCAGACTTACCTGCCACTGCCAAAATAAGCGTGTTGGTGAAATGCCGATACAAAGAGAGTTTTACAATGTTCCTCCGAAGTTTTAATAGCTTCATTGTTTGAGTCAGGCTAATAAATATGTGTTTGCAGGTCAAGGAATTCAACATTCAGGAAAAAACAGTAAGCTAGCCAATTAGTTTTCAGGTTTCTTTGAGGATCTGGGGTCATGCTAACAAACTTATAGATCTCTCAGAGGCCTTATAGCTCTCTTATTCTCAATCTCACAAACACCTCAAGATTAATAAGAAAGTCATCATTTTCTTTTCTTTTCCTTTTTTTTGTGAGGCAGGGTCTAGCCCAGGCTAGAGTGCAGTGGCACAATCACGACTCACTATAGCCTTGACCACCACTGAGGCTCAAGCAATCCTCCCACCTCAGCCTCCCAAGCAGCTGGGACTACAGGCATGCGCCACCATGCCTGGCTAATTTTTAGTTTTTTTTGTACAGATAAGGTCTCGCTATGTGGCTCAGGTTGGTCTTAAACTCCTGGCCTCAACTGATCCTCCTGCCTTGGCCTCCCAAAGCGCTGGCATTACAGGCACGAGCCACCATACCTGGCCGAAAGTCATCATTTTCAATGAGACAATAAAGAGAAGACAGACCAGGATAAAGTAAGAATGTACAAAATCACAAGAGAAAAAAATATAAAAAAGAGAAAGGAAGAGGCTTTCTAGAGAAACAAAAAAAGAAAATAAATAGAAAGGGAAATGGTAGAAGATAAAGTGAACATGAGTAATAGGCAAGGGACAGAGAGTTAACATCATCTTCTCTCTCCCTTTAAGGTGGGTAGCTCTGTTCTCATCTGTCCAGCAAAACTAGTTGAGGGTCATCATTATACTCATGCCTGTAATATCCCAGAGATCTATACTCAGTCCCCTCATGCCGTCTTAAGGAACTTGCCATCAGTTGCCTGCATTATCCTGAATTAAAAGGACCTTACAACTGGTTGAGAAGCTCATACGGTTTGCTTCCAAAAGCAATGACTCTCCATTTTCAGAACATTATTCTCAAGTAGTAAGTTGCCAGAGAAAAACAGGAGGGGAATTGGTGAGTACTAAAAACGGTATCTGCTCTCAGGTTCAATTTTCATTTATTTTTGAGACAGGGTCTCAGGGTCTCACTCTGTCACTCAGGCTGGAGTGCAGTGGTGCGATCTTGGCTCCCTGCAACCTCCGCTTCCAGGGCTCAAGCAATTCTCCTGCTTCAGCCTCCCCAGCAGCTGGGACTACAGGTACAAGCCACCATGGTCGACTAATTTTTGTATTTTTTGTAGAGATAGGGCTTTGCCATGTTGCCCAGGCTGGTCTCAAACTCCTGAGCTTAAAGCAATCTGCCCACCTCAGCCTCCCAAAGTGCTGCGATTACAGGCATGAGCCACTGCACCTGGCTCAATTTTCAAAATGAGAAGCAGATACAAAAATAAGAGATTTGACATTTGCTCTGCTCTTACAGAGCCTTAGCTGTTACCTAGTCATTGGGTTATCTTACTGCACAATCCATTCCCACCTCCCTCTTCTCTCAATGCTTGTAGAGGTTCACAAAACACTTGGAAAGATACTAATCTAGAAAAGCTTTGGCTATTAAGACCGAGGACACTTTTGAAAACTCTTATATGGCAACCCACTCAAATTCACAAAACAATTTTGTTTACATTCACAGTTTTTCAACAGTCACAATCTATCAGGTCAGTAATAATGAAAATTGCAAACAGGACCAAATATATAATAACCAAAACAAATTCAATATAATATAAAGTCCAAAAACTTGAATCCTTTAGCCGTCAGGCCAAGTCCCTAATAAATAAATTTAATTTTAAAGAGCAGGAGAAAAAGATTGCTCAAATAGAAGCTTGTTTGTTATCTGCTGGTTGACTCTGCCTGTAAATGAATCAATTACTTATTCTAAAGGGTGGAAATCTTCAAACAATTCCAAGTCAGCTTTTGAATGAGGCAACAAAACACTCACTCCATAAGGGTTAAAACCTACTGAACCTACACAGAGTTTCAGAAGAGTCAAAGCACGTTACATAGTTCCTGAAATCAAATTTTAAGGATCAAAATCGTTTTATAAGTTTCAAAGCATTAAAGAATTGCTAGAGACTAAAAGACAGAGCAGGACCAGCACAGCCAGTGATTCTAACACTAAATGATTAGGTACACAAATAACAAGTGCAAAATCAAGATGAAATGCTCATTTAAAAGAAAACAGCCAAAAGATTTTTCTTGAGCTCGGTCCACAGTCACCAATTTCCAATTCGATTTTTAAAATTAAAAAAATAAAAACAAGAAAACTGCTTACCTGAACCCTCAAGTTGTTAAGACTTAGCATGCACTATTCCCCACGCTAAGGAGTAATCAACATAACTGATAAAAACTCTTTGCAGAAAGATCAATGGAAACCCATCTCCAAGGGGAGAAAATGGACCGTCATCAAACAAGCCAATGAGAAGGATATCCACCAGCACAAGGCAGTGTCTAGGAAAGCCAAGGGGATAAAGGCCAAGGAAGCAAGATCAGTCTGGGCCTGCAGACAAAGAAAAAGAAGTGGTGAAAAACAGATGTCTAGAGAGGCACAGAGAAGAACCACCACATGATTCTGTATTTACATAACCACCGGAATGTTTTTGGATAAAGAAAATAAAAAGAACACTTGACATCTGATCATTCTTCCCTTCTTATAAACCATCACGTAGAATATATGGCTATAAGCATTTCACATAAATTGTCAGCTACAATCTTGAAACATACCGCTAACTACAAGTTTTTCATATAAAAAGATCCATGTTAACAAGTGACCATATTCCAAAAAAATTCTAATGTTTATAAGCCCCATCCTTAACCTATCATTTCCTATCATTGCGATTTTGGCTACAAATCTGAAAAGACTTTTCTCATATTTACAAAATATTGCTGCATCATATACAAAGAATTATTAATTTCCAAAACTGTAATACAAGATTTTACAAATAAAAGCTCACCTCAAAATAAAATGTAAGGCAATTATCTGTCTGAAAAACTACGCTGCATGTTTCCAAGAGTTTATATAGAGTATGTTTTTTATATAACCCTAATTACCCAATCAACAGGCATTATTGAAAGGATATCCATAAAATAACACAGGCATCAATTGCTGAGAGGGCCAGGTTTACTATCAGAGTCAAGGGATAAGAAAAATACTACAGCAACAGCAGAAGAAAGAAAATGAAATTAACAGAGGGTTAAAGTTGCTAAAAGTCTAAGAAAATTACACACAGAGGACAGTGTGATTTGAAAAGCAAATTTGCATCCACAAAGTGTTTTATTTAAGAGGCAATTTATTGCAAAACATATGGAGCCCACTTTTCTTGTGGGCAAAGCCAAGTTTATAGTATTTGCAATACTGAATCTAATAGGTTGCTATGGAGTCTGACTTTTTAAAAAAAAATAAGAAAATTAATTGAAATGGCCTAGAGAACCCTACTTCTTCGTATTAATCCAGTGGTTAACATAAATTTCTTCTCTTCTCTTTTTTAAGGAAGAGGTAACTCTCTGTTGCTGGAGTGTAACGGCATGATCATGGCTCACTGCAGCCTGAACTCAATCAGTCCCTTCCACCTTAGCCTCCCAAGAAGCCAGGACTACAGGCGCCCACCACCGCTCCCAGCCATAAATCTCTTTATCACTTATATCTCAGTGCTTTGGTTTCCTTCCCTGGCAAAGGAAATAATTATACAATTCTCAAAAATGATGTGAAACTTCATTAGCTACATTATTTTTTGAGATGGAGTCTTGCTCTGTCGCCCAGGCTGGAGTGCAGCAGCATGATCTCTGCTCACTGCAAGCTCCGCCTCCCAGGTTCACGCCCTTCTCCTGCCTCAGCCTCCCAAGTAGCTGGGACTACGGGCGCCTGCCACCACGCCCGGCTAAGTTTTTGTATTTTTTTTTTAGTAGAGACAGGGTTTCACCATGTTAGCCAGGATGGTCTCGATCTCCTGACCTCATGACCCGCCCGCCTCAGCCTCCCAAAGTGCTGAGATTACAGGCGTGAGTCACACAGCAGGCCTCATCAGCTGCATTTTAAGGAAGTTTTTGAAACTCCAATGTTGATTAAGAAACAACAGTTACTTTAGATTAGATTAACTAGTAAGTGCATGACTCCAAAGTCTGCCATTTATTCAAGAATTTCAGTCTGGATTCCATCGATTAGAAAAAGAAAAAAAAATGCAAGTCCACTGCTTGGGAGGAGGAACTAAAACAATTACCGATTGGAGACAGGTGGAAAAGCATTCATTCCGGGCACACGTTAAGTTTACAAAGCTCTAACAGATTAAAAAGAAAACACGAACTATACATATATTTTGAGAATCAGAGCCCAAAAGCGACTTAAAGCAAACAGAAAGAAGACCACAGACATTTCCGACTCACACGTCAAGATGTAAACAATATAATTGAACTGACCACAGAAAATGAGATTAAGCAGTACTAACCCCAGTAACTCTGAGGACCCCTTCCATGCCAGAGAACAAAAGATAGAGGGCTCCTGCTACTACAACCTTATGAAGAGTGGCTCCAAGGCGTGGCCTAAAGAGGAAGCAAAGAGACATCTGAGTACATATGGGACAAATCCCAAAAAAAGCTAAATAACAGGAACTTGTGTTAATTAATATAGACCAACAATTTAAAGCAATAAACAATATACACTTGATTCACCTAAGAGAAAAAAACTAAGACCTTATGGTCTTAAAACAAGATAGGGAACACTACAACTTAAGATTTGGTGTCTGGTTACCACATTTTAAAAAAAGTTTCCTTAGAGAGTTTTGAAGCATATTCATAAGTAGTATAATGCACCCGTAAAAACCCTTCACTGAGGTCCAACCACCAACCTATGGTCAATTCTGTCCCATGCATACCCCATTCACTTTCCACCCTTTCATACTCTCTTGATGCAAATCCTAGACAGTATATCTTTGATATATTTCAGTATGTTTTTAATAAATGAGGACTTTATTTTTCTTTGGTATTTCAATGGCTACAAAAGGGCCTTTCTTTTTTTTCTCCTAAAGAAACAGGGTCTCACTCTGTCGCCCACGCTGAAGTGCAGCGGCCCAGTCATAGCTCACTGCAGCCGTGAACTCCTGGGTTCAAGCAACCCTCCCACCTCAGCCTCCTGAGTAGCTGAGGACTACAGGGAAGTTCCACTACACCCAGCTAATTTTTTTTTTTTTTTTAATGTTTTGTAGAGACAAAATCTCACTGTGTTGCTCAGGCTGGTCTAGAACTCCTAGGCTCAAGTGATTCTCCTGCATTGGCCTCCCCAAGGGCTGGGATTACAGGCATGAGCCACTGTGCCCGGCCCACAAAAGAAACTGTTAAAAAACACCACCAAAACACCACTATCAAATCTAAAAATTCTAACAATTCCTTAATATAATCAAATATCCCATTACAGTTCATTAAATAGTATATTTGCAAGCTCGAAACCTAATATATGAAAAGTCTTCTGAGGAACTTCTGTTTGAAGGAGAAAAAGTCTTAGATCCTTGAGATTCAAAATCCTACACAACTAGAATCCACGTGTTAACAAAATCCTTAGGTGATTCCTTAGTGTAGTATAGTTTAAGATGCACTGCCTTAAATCATGTCTGCATAGGCCTTACCAATATTTGTTCTTATATTTTTTGATATACATTGGGGAAAACTCCGTATGAGCAGGGAATTTTCTCCCCATTCATCTTGTAAACCTAAAATACTTCCTGGCATATAGGAGGCACTCAAATAATTGTTAAATAAATAAGTTTTAAGAATTAAAATTCCCCATATCTCTAACCCCATTTAAAGCAAAACTCCTTTAAATGAATAAACAAACTTAAAACAACTAACCTTAATCCTACTTAAGCACTATAAAGTGATGCTATAGCTATAGCATCACTTAATCCCACTTAAAGCACAATTCCTTTAAATAATTGTCTATACAATTATTCCAATTCCTCTCCTCCTATTCTCTCTGGAACTCTCCCCAACTGGGCTTTTGTACCTATCACTTCACCAAAACTATTCCTGTGACGGTCACTACGACCCTTCATGTAGGTAAACTCAATGGCCAATTCTCACTTGACTTATCAGGATCACTTGACACAATCACTTCCTCCTGGAAACACATTCTTCAGTTTTCTACCCACCTCACTAGTCACTCCTCAATTTCTTCTGCTAACTACTTCATCTTACAGACTTCTAAATAATATTAAATATTCAAGGGCCCAGCCCTTGGACCTCTTCTCTATATATACTCACTTACTTGGTGACCAAATCCAGTCTCATGACTTTATTTATTTATTTATTTTTGGAGACAGAGTCTCGCTCTGTTACCCAGGCTAGAGTGTAGTGGCGTGATCTTGGCTCACTGCAATCTCTACCTCCAGGATTCAAACGATTCTCTTGCCTCAGCCTCCCAAGTAGCTGGGACTATAGGCGTATGCCACCACACCCGGCTAATTTTTTGTATTTTAGTAGACACGGGGTTTCACTGTGTTGTCCAGGCTGGTCTTGAACTCCTGACCTCAGGCAATCTGCCCGCCTTGGCCTCCCAAAGTGTTAAGATTACAGGCACGAACCACCATGCCTGGCCCTCATGACTTTAAATAACATTTGTATCTTCATGACTCCCAAACTTTTATCTCTGCCCCAACCTCTCCCCTTTGTTTCTCCTACTTAGTTATCTAACTGAACTCCAATCTTGCCCCTGCTCCACACTTACTTCACCTAAGGTCTTCCTGAACTCAGTAAATTTGAATTCCATCCTGCCATGTGATCAGATCAAAACAGTTGGCATCATCCTTAATTCCTATTCTCTTTCACATCACACATCTGATCCATCAGCAAATTCCACTGGTTCCACCTTCAAAATATATATAGAATCTGATCTCAACTCAGCATCTCTTCCCTTGGGTATACATATAGCTTCCTCACCTTCTTGAAGTCTCTGCTTAAATGTCATTAAGTGAAGCCCTCCTTGATCACCCTATATACAACTGCAAGTTCTAGCTCCGGCATTACCTGCTCCACTGCACTTTTCACTGACATATTAAAATATTTTACTCACTTAAATTTTGTCTTTGTCCCCTCCCTCCACAAATGTAAGCTTAAAATCTTCTGTTTACTTGCTATATCCCCAGGGCCTGGAACAATGCCTCGAAGAATGCCTAGAGAAGACACTCAATAAAAATAAAATTTTCTGGATAGAAAAATATTTTCAGTTACAGCAAGAATGAGTTTCCCATAAAAAATCTAATTTGCAAAAAATATTTTGGAAGTATAAAGTCACTGTAAGTTTACTATAAAAGTCTGGTGTTTCGGCCGGGCGCGGTGGCTCAAGCCTGTAATCCCAGCACTTTGGGAGGCCGAGGCGGGTGGATCACGAGGTCAGGAGATCAAGACCATCCTGGCTAACACGGTGAAACCCCGTCTCTACTAAAAAAATACAAAAAACTAGCCGGGCGAGGTGGCGGGCGCCTGTAGTCCCAGCTACTCGGGAGGCTGAGGCAGGAGAATGGCGTAAACCCGGGAGGCGGAGTTTGCAGTGAGCTGAGATCTGGCCACTGCACTCCAGCCTGGGTGACAGAGCGAGACTCCTTCTCAAAAAAAAAAAAAAAAAAAAAAAAAAAAAAAAAAAAAAAAGTCTGGTGTTTCAATCTTATTTGTTCTAAGCTTTCCTGCAGATGCTCCTCCTAGGAAGTGAAACACTAACATTTTCCCAATATTTACAAGGCTACAAAATTTCAGATACCTTTCTTGTTTCAGAATTATTATTATTATTATTATTTTTTGAGACGGAGTCTCGCTGTGTTGCCCAGGCTGGAGTGCAGTGGTACAATCTTGGCTCACTGCAAACTCTGCCTTCCAGGTTCACGCCATTCTCCTGCCTCAGCCTCCCGAGTAGATGGGACTACAGACACTTGCCACCACGCCCAGCTAATTTTTTGTATTTTTAGTAGAGATGGGGTTTCACCATGTTAGCCAGGATGGTCTTGATCTCCTGACCTCATGATCCGCCCACCTTGGCCTCCCAAAGTGCTGGCATTACAGGCGTGAGCCACCGCATCCGACCAGAATTATTTCTTTTATCAACTGTTTCAGAACTACTACATCGGGAACATGCAGTACTGTTTTAATTTAATCAGCATTTTAATGTGCTCTTCCATACAAGAAGTTAATACTTACTTGACGATGCCATATCCCAGACTGACTATGATGACCAGGGTTCGAGCCAGTGAGCGTTTCACTGCTGAAAGCAGCTCTGCAAGGATCAAAGCACCCTGGACTATGAAAGAGAAGGGGAGAAATGGCACCATAACCTAAGTTTGGCAACAGGCAAGACGCCAATACTAGACTGCTGATTTCTACACTCTTCAAAAGTAAGCACTGATATTAGTCCTGCTAAAATAGAATACCTCTTCTGCAGCTTTTACAGTATACAAGCTGAAACCACTCACAATCTTACTCATGTGTATGTATGGCAATCTGAGTACGCTCAACTCAGCTCCCTCCCCAACCTGCCCCCAAATTCACTAAAACTTTAACAGAATACCTCACCCTATATGGAGAGTTTGTAGCATCAAGACAACTTCCCCCATTTTTAAAAACTGTGAAATACAGCTACACATAGAAAAGTATAAAACACACACGTGTACACACTTGTTGGCATGTATAGTTTAACTGATTTTCAGATCTACTATTTTCAAGACCTTTCAAGGACCAGGGGAAATCTTATCAGTTTATCTCACAATAATGATTATGACTAAATTAAATGGTCTGACAAGAAAAAAACCGAAGCGATCACAAAAAACTACAGTATAAAACAACTTCTGTCATTACCAGCTCACCTTACTAAACCGTAAGCACCCTCCTATTTTCTTGATATGACTATATTTTATCAATTAGATGTACTTTCCCACCACATTTTGAGGTTTTTTTAAATCAAGGTGTGTCTTACAATCAATGACATTTTACAATTAAATTGACATGGTTTACCTTCTTAGATGGATAATGGTGCCTTAGAAATCAATGGAAATTGAGATTTGATGATGTTAATAATCATTCCCAAAGTGGCCACTACTGTTGTGACTTTTGTGAGCATATTTCAGTAAAATTACTCTTACATCACTGAACTCATAAGATTAAAAACAGAAGTCAGAATCATAGTGATTCTACTTAAGTTATTGTAATAATTAAGTAATTGAAAAGTTAAGCCTATTTAGTGACTGCTGACCTTAGGAATATTTTCACACATCTCAGCTTCCAACCACTCAAACCGGCAAAGATTTTTTGGTTACTTACCAGATTCTCCTTTGTATCGGATATTCTGAAATTCTGCATAGAAGACAGCTTTCTCAAGCATTCCCAGGAATATGACAGCACCAATCCAAAACTGAATTCTCAGGAGATCTCTCCAGTAGCAGGCAGACCATGCCAGCCACAGAACACCAAACAGGACATATACAATACACATCACCATGAAAAACTGTTATCAAATTGGGTAAAAGATAAAAAGGAGAATTAGAACCAAGAGTCAAGTCTGTATATATACTATTTTTTTTTTTTTTTTTAAAGAGATGGGGTTTTGCTATGTTGCCCAGGATGGTCTTGAACTTCTGGGCTCAAGCAATCCTCCCATCTCTGCCTCCCAAAGTGTTGGGATTACAGGCATAAGCCACAGTACCTGTCCTGAATCAATATACAGTCTTAACAAGTTATAAAAATATACATTTTTATATATTAAAATGTATAAAACAGTTAAAAAATAATTCTAGTTAAAAAATAATTATTCCTTTGGAGCTTAACACTAATATGAAAAATTATCTTGTCTTAAGCAGAGAAGACTACATAGGAACTTGTCCTCAAGAGCGAATGCTCTCATATATATGTATGTGTGTATATATACATATATATCACATATGCATACCATATAAAATGTGCTATTATACACACACACACATATATGGTATATATAGAGAGCACTCAGCCTCCTCTCCTATAGTAAAAGAGCTTTTTCTGGTCAGGCGTGGTAATTCACACCTGTAATAGCGCCTTGGGAAGCTGAGGCAGGAGGATTGCTTGAGGTCATGAGTTCAAGGCCAGTCTGGGCAACATAGCAAGATTCTGTCCCTACAAAAAATAAAAATTAGGCCAGGCGTGGTGGCTCACGCCTGTAATCCCAGCACTTTGGGAGGCAGAGGCGGGCAGATCACATGAAGTTAGGAGTTCAAGACCAGCCTGGCCAAAACATGGTGAAACCCTGTCTCTACTAAAAATACGAAAATTAGCTGGGCATGGTGGCTCGCACCTGTAGTCCCAGCTACTCAGGAGGCTGAGGCAGGAGAATCGCTTGAACCCAGGAGCTGGAGGTTGCAGTGAGCCGAGATCGTGTCATTCCACTCCAGTCTGGGTGACAGAGTGAGACTACGTTTCAAGATAAAAAATAATAAAATAAAATAAAAATTAGCCAGGCATAGTGGCACACGCCTGTTGTCCTAGCTGCTCGAGAGGCTAAGGTGAAGGGTAGCTTGAGCCTGGAGTTTAAGGCTGCAGTGAGCCATTATCCATTATCATGCCACTGCACTCTAGCCCAGGAGACAGAGTGAGACTCTTCTTTTTTTTTTTTTTTTTAAAGAAGGAGCTATTCCAGCTCACGATCTAAACTATGTAGATGAAGACATCACTGAAGAAGAAAAATGGCATGATTAGGATACATCTAGAGGCAAGGAAACGCAACAAAATAGGAAAATGATTAAAGGGAAAGGAAGAAGAGAATAATCATGAACAAAGGAAAGCAAAAATATATTAAGGATATTCTGAGACTGGGTGCGGTGGCTCACGCCTGTAATCCCAGCACTTTGGGAGCCGATCACGAGGTCAGGGGATCAAGACCATCCTGGCTAACACGGTGAAACCCCGTCTCTGCTAAAAATACAAAAAATTAGCTGGGTGTGGTGGTGGGCACCTGTAGTCCCAGCTACTCAGGAGGCTGAGGCAGGAGAATGGCGTGAACCCAGGAGGCGGAGGTTGCAGTGAGCCGAGATCGCGCCACTGCACTACTCCAGCCTGGGCAACAAAGCAAGACTCCGTCTCAAAAAAAAAAGGATATTCTGAGACACAGACGTATGCACACATACATGTATGTGCACACGTACACACACAAAATGAAGAGAAGGGAGCTTCATCATTTAGGTAATTTTCTGTTGTTGAGACAGTTTCACTCTGTCGCCCAGGCTGGAGTACAGTGGCACGATCTTGGCTCACAGCAGCCTCTGCCTCCTGGGTTCAAGCAATTCTCCTGCTTCAAACTCCCGAGTAGCTGCGACTATAGGCACCTGCCACCACACTCAGCTAATTTTTGTATTTTTAGTATAGACGGGGTTTCACCACGTTGGCCAGGCTGGTCTCAAACTCCTGACCTCAAGTGATCTGCCTGCCTCAGCTTCCCAAAGTGTTGGGATTACAGACATGAGCCAGGGTACCCAGCCTCATTTAGTTAATGTAAGTGGGATCAGAAACGACAGAGTTGTAGTAAAAAGTGCCCCACTATGGATCCTAGAGAGAATGTGAGATGACCTCTGAGGTATTTCCACAGGTCACTCACTGACCCCTTCATTATATGGATAAGAAAATGAGGCACACAAGGGTATACTGACTCTCTCAAAGTCCCTGTCTAATAATAAATAAATCCAGGACTACAAGCAACATTTTCTGAATTGCATAGGAACAATTCATTAAAAAGAATACTGCCACAAAATATGGGACAATCTTTGAACCCGAAATCATTCAATACTGAGGTTAAATAATATAAAGTCACTTACAATCATCAAGGGATAGTCTTCAAGCGTGAGGTATTCATAGGGACCCTTCACTTCAACAGTCACTGCCAAAATACAGTCCTCAGAATTAATTTACAGGATGCAGAAATTAAACAAAAATATTGCCTAATATTTGTTTCATGAAATCAGTAAGAATTTCATTGGGTCATTTACTTTTAGGCACTTCAATCCTGGTCAATATTACATTATATTTGTACAGCACTTGGAAAGTCATTAAGTGTTCTCATAGTTCACGCTGTGTCCTGCACAGGTTTCCATGCCTCCACCATAGTCTGAAGTGGGAAGGCTCTTTTGCTTCCATACTCACATCTTTAAAAAGACTAGACTGAATATTTCCTCCACACAGTCTTCTCTGGCTGCCCATCTGGAACAACTCTACATATAAATTCTAAACATATTTCACATATACTTTTCCTTATTACACATCAGTAAAATATGCCTTACAGGACTTCCTTTTTACATACTGCCATCTTCTTTGTTTTCTATCTTTCCTCACCTGTATTTTCCTATTGCTTTACTATTTTTTCATGGACTCCAATTTTATGTGATCTTGTTACATTCATCTATCATTTTCAGAATGAAGGCATTGGAAAAAAACTTAAAAATTTAAATTAACTTACACACAAAAAATACCATCCTTGATACAATAAGATTGAAATCTAGCTTCACAATCATGTACCCTAGATTCTCACTCAAAAAGAAAACAACTCAAAAGTTCAGATGCTTTGAAGCAAAGCTCCATCCAATAAACACAGAATTGAACTTCCCCAAAACCTGCTAGTTAACATTTTTCAAAGAATTTGTTAATAACAAAGTGTTTAATGAGACAGAAAAAGGAACAGTAGTAACATAAATCTGAAAGACATATTTGCCTTAGTAAAGCAAACTTATTGACTATTTTTAAGATTATCTGTAATTTAAAAAACTATTTCAAGATGGACTATTTTATTACTGTATTGATAAAATAATTTGGATATATTCTAGGTATAATTAATCAACAAAAATCTGACTTATGTGAGCAGTGATCTTCCCTAGAGACAGAGTAGTAACTGTTCATTTAACAAAAATTCCCTACTAGCTTCTGATATACCATTATTTAAAGTAAACCACATCCAATACTTACATGAAAAAAAGCATTCCATAAGAGCAATTATAAAAATTTCAGAGCAAAACTGATTATTACATCTATACTTTCGTAATTCAATAAAAGAGTAAACAAAATATTCAGTAAATATTTGCATCATATTCTTTGCTTACTCTATGCCTTGGTCAGCAAAATACAGCACATGGGCCAAATCTGGCCATCAGCTTTTTCTGTTAATAAAGTTTTATTGGAACACAGCCACATCCATTCATTTACATCATGTCTACAGCTGCCTCTGCACCACCATCGCAGAGTTGGGTAGTTATAATAGAGAAAATATTTACTATCTGGCTCTTTAAGAAAAAAATCTGCCAGCCCCTGCTCTATGCTAAAATATACATTTACTAAGCACTTATTATTTCACAGGCCTAAGGAAAACATAGCAGATAGAAATATAAGTAAGATGTTTTCTACCATCAAATGGGTAACCACCTTGCAGGGGAGAGGGAGTTGAAAAGTTACATAGAGAACTGTCCATCTCAGCCAGACCAGAAGGATAAGTATATATTTTCCGGAACAAAGTAAAAAGCCTTCTAGGTAGAGGAAATAACATGAACAAAACAGCTGTGAAAATGTGTGGTATATTTAAAGAACAAATATAGTCTGAGACTGCACATAATACCATATAGTAGTAGTGTTTTGGCATAAGGCAGCAAAAGGTAAACTGGGACAAGCTATAAAGAGTTTTATAAACCTTGCTGCAAAATGTAGACATTCTATAGACAATGGGGAGCCACTAAAGGTTTCAATGAAGGCAAGAAAAATGATAAAACTGTATTAGCGATAATGTACCTTCTCCATTCCAAAAAAAGAAGGGTAAGATATTTTCGAAATGAGAAAACAAGGCCAGGTGTGGTGGCTCACGACTGTAATCCCAGCACATTGCGAGGCCAAGGCGGGCAGATCACTCGAAGTCAGGAGTTCAAGACCAGTCTGGCCAACATGGTGAAACTAAAAATACAATTTACTAAATAAAAATTTAGTATATTTAATAATTTAGCAGATAAATAATAATTTAGTAGGCTGTAAAAATACAATCTACTAAAAATACAAAAATTAGTTAGGTGTGATGGTGCAGGCCTGTAATCCCAGCTACTTAGGAGGCTGAGGCAGCAGAATCGCTTGAACCCAGGAGGCAGAGGTTGCAGTGAAACGAGATCACACCACTGCACTCCAGCCTGGGTGACAGAGTGAGACTCTATCTCAAAAAAAAAAAAAAGAAAAAAGAAAGAAAAAGAAACAAAACAAAAAAGGATATAAGCTCAAAAACAAGACAGACATTTCCAAGAATCAAAACAGAAACTCAGAACAGTGCAGGAGGCTGACTCCATGATCATGTTGGGCTCTTGGACCAAAAGCAGGCTATGGTAGTTGGAAGTGCTGTCCCTATGGGATCTATGGTAGTTGGAAGTAGAGTTCCTATGGGATCACTGAAGCTAGCAGTTTTCAAAGAAAAAGAAGAGGGACCAGAGCCAGGCTGGATGCATGAAGAAGCTGAAGTAGGGTGGAATACAGCTTCTCTTCCAACATTTTCAAAGAAAGAAGGTAGAAAATGAACACTGGCAACTGTGCCTTGAGACTATAATCCATTAAAAGTCATAGGCCTAAAGAGACAGGAGGATACACATGTATGAGTGAAGGGGAGAGGGGCAGGGAGAAAGGGAGAGGGAGGGAGGAAGAGAAGAGAGAGAGAGAGAGAGAGAATATGTGTGTGTGTGTGTGTGTGTGTGTGTGTGTGTGTGTGTGTGTGTGTGTGTGTCAAAACCAAGTAGTGGTATCCCAGAAGTTCAACAATGATTTAATGTTAGAAGATCATTAATTTAATGTATGACATTAACTTATTATATGAGAAAGCCCATATGATCATTTAAATTAGTACAATTAAACTATTTGATAAAGCTAAATATTCATTCTTAACTTTTTTTAAAAAAAGGAAACTAGTCTCATGAAACTAGGAATAGAAAGGAACATCCTTAACCAAATAAAGAATATTTCAAAAGTTCTACAGTGAACATAGTACTTAATGGTGAAATATACCAGTACAGCCAGTAAAGTCAGGAGCGAAGTAATGGTGGCTGCCATCATTGTTTCTATTCCATATACTGCTTAAGAAAGCAGAGTAGGAAAAGAAATTGCAAAAATACAAAGATGAAACAAAGGGGAAACCACAGGAAATAAGACCAGTTAGGAAGTTCTTGCAAATTCCAGGTAAGAGATGATGACTCTATGAATGAGGCAGCAACCTTGGAAAGGAGAACACTTAAATTCTTGAGACACTAAAAACTACCAATGTTAATTTTTTCTTTTTTTTTTTTTATTGAGACGGAGTTTCACTCTTGTTGCCCAGGCTGGAGTGCAATGGTGCGATCTCAGCTCCCACAACCTCCATCTCCCGGGTTCAAGCAATTCTCCTGCCTCAGCCTCCTGAGTAGCTGGGATTACAGGCATGAGCCACCACACCCAGCTAATTTTGTATTTTTAGTAGAGGCGGGGTTTCTCCATGTTGGTCAGGCTGGTCTTGAACTCCCGACCTCACGTGATCTGCCTGCCTCGGCCTCCCAAAGTGCTGGGATTACAGGCGTGAACCACCGCACTTGGCCAATGTTAATTTACAATTTCCTGATCTCTGGCTTGGTGACCAAGTTTTGATAATTCTAGTTCAGAATACTGAAAACATGTTACTAACTAAAAATTTTAAAAGCAGGAGTACCAAATGAAGGAAAAAGAAATCTGATATCTGTAATACCTAATAAAAAAGCATATATAAAGTACATGAATGACATAACCAGATAATAACATAACCATTAAAAAAAAAAAAACAAACACTGAACTTACTGGTAAAAAGATTACTCAGTGAATTTTCTTTTGATGATTCCTTTGAGGATGAAATGCCAATATGTACAATAAAAATGTATGGTGCATCTTGCCAGGTTTGCAATGGTTCATGCATTGCCTAGAGAGGGAAAAGGGCATCACATCTGTAAATCTTAAGAATTAAGAGCACAAATTAACAATACAATATGCAAATTTTGCTCCAGAATGTGCCCAGAAATATGGTAAAGTCCTTCTCTTTCATTCATTGAAACAATAGGCACAACAAACCAAACAAGCCTAAAGTAGGCTAGATTATGAATACTGCATAAATTAGGCTAGATTATGAATACTGCATAAAGTAGGCTAGATTATGAATAACACTGCATAAAGTAGGCTAGATTATGAATAATACTGCATAAAGTAGGCTAGATTATGAATACTACATAAAGTAGGCTAGATTATGAATACTGCATAAAGTAGGCTAGATTATGAATACTGCATGAAGTAGGCTAGATTATGAATACTGCATAAAGTAGGCTAGATTATGAATAACATTGCATAAAGTAGGCTAGATTATGAATACTGCATAAAGTAGGCTAGATTATGAATACTGCATAAAGTAGGCTAGATTACGAATACTGCATAAAGTAGGCTAGATTAAGAATACTGCATAAAGTAGGCTAGATTATGAATTACTAAAAGGCAAGACACCGCAAGTCTTGTACACAAAAATCACATTTAAGGTATTTTTTTAATGAGGAAAACCCCAACTAAAATCACTAAATTTAATCTTTGTTTAACTAAGCCATACTAGGATACTAGTTTGTGTTTTATGCAGACATTACAAAGGAATTTAAATAAAGAATTATTTAAATCACCTTAAAACAAAAATTAATGATGGTACCAGTAAAAATGAATTCTAATCGCCAATTCCTGAATAATCCCCTTTGTTCAACATGCTTCCCAAGAATATCAGAATTTCTGCTGACACGGTCTCACATTTATACCGAAAATTCAACCTTGGGCTAGTCTACGTGGTAAGCAAGAGTCACTACCCCTCAAAGTCAAAGAAGACAAATTAATAGTCTCCAAGTCCTTGACTTTGAAGGGTAGTGACTCTTCCTTTCCACACAGACTAGAGTCTTCACAAACAGAAGACTAACATATAATGATAAAGACGAACACAGAAAATAACTGGTTTCTTCTTCCTTGGAATTGCAATTTATTACCATCTGGTCTTAAAAGGAGACACGTTTACCCAGAGATCTCTGGGTAAGCCTCTATGATCTGCAAACCCCTCAAAATGAATAGCTGGTTTTGTATGTTTATGCATTTTCCTTTGGAGCCACAGTTCTCAAATGGTTAAAATACCCTACAACCAAGAAAAGGCTAACATGGTTCAAAAATTATATTCCATGAAAAAAATCCACGTCAAACAAAGAAGGCTCAACAATTCTCCAGATTATCTATTTACCAGGTTATCTTAGTAAAACATAAGAACATAAATGCCTTCCTAATCATACATTGATTTATCCCCACCTTATAATCTCCAATGAGACTCAGGATCAATTTGTGAGAAAACTTTACAGTTTCAAAGTTATGGGTAATACATGTCTGATTAGCCATAATTACAGAACCTTTCCTGAACTTACTTACTCATCAGCCTATATATAAAACGCTGGTGTAATAACCTGCTCTATTAATCATATACGTCTTAAAACCACCTTTTACAAATTCCAAAATAAATTGATCAATTCTCATATTCCAGAATTTGAGAAAGTTTACATCTAACTCTGGAATGCAGAAATTCTGACCCTGTAAAAATAACATTTATATGCCAGATAACTCTGTTAAGCATATGACATTACTTTTTTTTTTTTTTTTTTTGAGGCAGAGTCTCGCTCCATCGCCCAGGCTAGAGTATAGCAGTGCGATCTTGGCTCACTGTGATCTCCACCTCCCGGGTTCTAGAATTCTCCTGCCTCAGCCTCGCAAGTAGCTGGGATTACAGGCGCATGACACTACATCAGGCTAATATATTTATTTACCTTTTTTGTATTTTTGGTAGAGACGGGGTTTTGCCATGTTGGCCAGCCTGGTCTCGAGCTCCTGACCTCAGGGGATCCACCCACCTCGCCCTCCCTAAGTGCTGGGATTAAGGTGTGAGCCACCATGCCTGGCCCATTTATTACATTTTTAAATCCTCAAAGCAGCCCTATCAGATAGGTATTATTATTAACTCCTTTGTAAACTAAATTTTACATAAAATTCACAATTTTAATGTGTATAAATCAATGATATGTGGTACAAGAACAATGATGTGCAAATATCACCTCTATCTAGTTCTAAAACATTTTCATCAACCGAAAAGGAGACCCTGTACTCATTAAGCAGGTAGCTCCCCATTTCTTCCTCCTCTCACTTATTTACCTCCTGTCTCCATGGAGTCATCTATTATGGTCATTTCATATAAATGTGTCCGGCTTCTCTCACTTAACATATTTTCAGGGTTCATCTATATTGTTGTATGTATCAGTGCGTCATTCATTTTTTTTTTTTTTTTGAGTTGAAGGAATTGGCAAAAGTTTATTTTATTGATCATGGTTGTTTTCTAAGTACTGAGACCCAAGTTGTTGCTGTTGTTGTTTTTTACTACGGTTTAAATTCTAGGGTACGTGTGCACAAAGTACAGGTTTGTTACATAGGTATACATGTACCATGTTGGTTTGCTGCACCCATTAACTCATTATTTACATTAGTTATTTCTCCTAATGCTATCCCTCCCCCATTCCCCCACCCGATGACAGGCCCCAGTGTGTGATGTTCCCCGCCTTGTGTCCAAGTGTTTTCATTGTTCAGTTCCCACCTATGAATGACAACATGCGGTATCTGGTTTTCTGTCCTTGTGATAGTTTGCTCAGAATGATGGGTTCCAGCTTCATCCATGTCCCTACAAAGGACACGAGCTCATCCTTTTTTATGGCTGCACAGTATTCCATGATGTATATGTGCCACATTTTCTTAATCCAGTCTATCATTGATGGACATTTGGGTTGGTTCCTAGTCTTCACTATTGTGAATAGTGTCACAATAAACATACGTGTGCATGTGTCTTTATAGCAGCATGATTTATAATTCTTTGGGTATATACCCAGTAATGGGATGGCTGGGTCAAATGGTATTTCTAGTTCTAGATCCTTGAGGAATGGCCACATTGTCTTCCACAATGGTTGAACTAGTTTACACTACCACCAACAGTGTAAAAGTGTTCCTATTTCTCCACTTCCTCTCCAGCATCTGTTGTTTCCTGACTTTTCAATGATTACCATTCTAACTGGTGTGAGATGGTATCACACTGTGGTTTTGATTTGCATTTCTCTGATGACCAGTGATGATAAGCATTTTTTCATGTGTCTGTTGGCTGCATAAATGTCTTCTTTTGAAAAGTGTCTGTTCATATCCTTTACCCACTTTTTGATGGGGTTGATTTTTTTGTGTAAATTTGAGTTCTTTGTAGATTCTGGATATTAGCCCTCGGTCAGATGGGTAGATTGCAAAAATTTTCTCCTATTCTGCAGGTTGCCTGTTCACTCTGATGGCAGTTTCTTTTGTTGTGCAGAAGCTCATTAGTTTAATTAGATCCGATTTATCTATTTTGGCTTTTGTTGCCATTGCTTTTGGTGTTTTAGTTATGAAGTCCATGCCCATGCCTCTGTCCTGAATGGCATTGCCTAGGTTTCCTTCTAGGGTTTTTATGGTTTTAGGTCTCACATTTAAGTCTTTAATCCATCTTGAATTAATTTTTGTATAAGGTGTAAGGAAGGGATCCAGTTTCAGCTTTCTACATATGGCTAGCCAGTTTTCCCAGCACCATTTATTATATAGGGCATCCTTTACCCATTTCTTGTTTTTGTCAGGTTTGTCAAAGATCAGATGGTTGTAGATGTGTAGTGTTATTTCTGAGCCCTCTGTTCTGTTCAATTGGTTTATATGTCTGTACCAGCACCATGCTGTTTTGGTTACTGTAGCCTTGTAGTATAGTTTGAAGTCAGGCAGCGTGATGCCTCCAGCTTTGTTCTTTATGTTTAGGATTGTCTTGGCAATGCGGGCTCTTTTTTGGTTCCATGTGAACTTTAAAGTATTTTTCCAATTCTGTGAAGAAAGTCATTGGTAGCTTGATGGGGATGGCATTGACTCTGTAAATTTTTTGGGCAGTATGGCCATTTTCGTGATATTGATTCTTCCTATCCATGAGCATGGAATGTCCTTCTGTTTGTTTGTGTCCTCTTTTATTTCATTGAGCAGTGGTTTGTACTTCTCCTTGAAGAGCTTTTCACATCTCTTGTAAGTTGGATTCCTAGGTATTTCATTCTCTTTGTAGCAATTGTGAATGGGACTTCATTCATGATTTGGCTGTTTGTCTGCTACTGGTGTATAGGAATGCTTATGATTTTTGCACATTGATTTTGTATCCTGAGACTGTGCTGAAGTTGCTTATCAGCTTAAGGAGATTTTGGGCTGAGAATATGGTGTTTTCTAAATATACAGTCATGTTATCTGCAAACAGGGACAATTTGATTTCCTCTTTTCCTAATTGAATACCCTTTATTTCTTTCTCCTGCCTGATTGCCCTGGCTTAGGAGTAGTGAGAGAGGGCATCCCTGTCTTGTGCCAGTTTTCAAAGGGAATGCTTCCAGTTTTTGCCCATTCAGTATGATATTGGCTGTGGGTTTGTCATAAATAGCTCTTATTATTTTGAGATACGTTCCATCAATACTTAGTTTATTGAGAGTTTTTAGCATGAAGGGCTGTTGAATTTTGTCAAAGGCCTTTTCTGCATCTATTGAGATAATCATGTGGTTTTTGTTGTTGGTTCTGTTTATGTGATGACTTATGTTTATTGATTTGCGTATGTTGAACCAGCCTTGCATCCCAGGGATGAAGCTGACTTGATCGTGGTGGATATGCTTTTTGATGTGTTGCTGGATTTGGTTTGCCAGTATTTTATTGAGGATTTTTGCATTGATGTTCATCAGGGATATTGGTCTAAAATTCTCTTTTTTTTGTTGTGTTTCTGCCAGGCTTTGGTATCAGGATGACGCTGGCCTCATAAAATGAGTTAGGGAAGACTCCATCTTTTTCTATTGATTGGAATAGTTTCAGAAGGAATGGTACCAGCTCCTTTTTGTACCTCTGGTAGAATTCAGCTGTGAATCCTCTGATCCTGAACTGTTTCTGGTTGGTAGGCTACTAATTATTGCCTCAATTTCAAAGCCTGTTATTGGTCTATTCAGGGATTCAATGCCTTCCTGGTTTAGTCTTTGGAGAGTGTATGTGTCCAGGAATTTATCCATTTCTTCTAGATTTTCTAGTTTATTTGTGTGGAGATGTTTATAGTATTCTCTGATGGTAGTTTATATTTCTGTGGGATTGGTAGTGATATCCCCTTTTATCATTTTTTATTGCATCTATTTGATTCTTCTCTTTTCTTTATTAATCTTGCTAGAGGTCTATTTGGTTGATCTTTTCAAAAAACAAGCTCCTGGAATCAGAGATTCTTTTGAAGGGTTTTTTTGTGTCTCTATGTCCATCAGTTCTGCTCTGATCTTAGTTATTTCTTGCCTTCTGCTAGCTTTTGAATGTGTTTGCTCTTGCCTTTCTAACTCTTTTAATTGTGATGTTAGGGAGTCAATTTTAGATCATTCCTGCTTTCTCTTGTGGGCATTTAGTGCTATAAATGTCCCACTACACACTGCTTTAACCGTGTCCCAGAGATTCTGGTATGTTGTGTCTTTGTTCTCATTGGTTTCAAAGAACATCTTTATTTCTGCCTTCATTTTGTTATTTACCCAGTTGTCATTCAGAAGTAGGTTGTTCAGTTTCCATATAGTTGTGCAGTTTTGAGTGGGTTTCTTAATCCTGAGTTCTAATTTGATTGCACTGTGGTCTGAGAGACTGTTTGTTGTGACTTCTGTTCTTTTACATTTGTCAATGAGTGCTTTACTTCCAACTCTGTGGTCAGTTTTGGAATAAATGTGATGTGGTGCTGAGAAGAATGTACATTCTGTTTATTTGGGGTGGAGGGTTCTGTAGATGTCTATTAGGTCTGCTTGGTGCAGAGCTGAGTTCAAGTCCTGGATATCCTTGATAACTTTCTGTCTCATTGATCTAATATTGACAGTGGGGTGTTTTTTTTTTTTTTTTTGAGATGGAGTCTCGCTCTGTCGCCCAGGCTGGAGTGTAGTGGCCGCATCTCAGCTCACTGCAAGCTCTGCCTCCCGGGTTTACGCCATTCTCCTGCCTCAGCCTCCCGAGTAAGCTGGGACTACAGGCGCCTGCCACCTCGCCCGGCTAGTTTTTTCTATTTTTTAGTAGAGACGGGGTTTCACCATGTTAGCCAGGATGGTCTCGATCTCCTGACCTCGTGATCCGCCCGTCTCGGCCTCCCAAAGTGCTGGGATTACAGACTTGAGCCACCACGCCCGGCCGACAGTGGGGTGTTAAAGTCTCCCATTATTATTGTGTGGGAGTCTAAGTCTCTTTGTAGGTCTCTAAGGACTTGCTTTATTAATCTGGGTGTTCCTGTATCAGGTACATATATATTTAGGATAGTCAGCTCTTCTTGTTGAATTGACCCCTTTACCATTATGTAGTGGCCTTGTCTTTTTTGATCTTTGTTGGTTTAAAGTCTGTTTTATCAGAGACTAGGATTGCAACCTCTGCTTTTTTTTTTTTTTTTTTTTTTTGCTTTCCCTTTGCTTGCTAGATCTTCCTCCATCCCTTTATTTTGAACCTATGTGTCTCTGCACGTGAGATGGGTCTCCTGAATACAGCACACTGATGGGTCCTGACTCTTTATCCAATTTGCCAGTCGTGTCTTTTAATTGGGGCATTGAGCCCGTCTACATTTAAGGTTAATATTGTTATGTGTGAATTTGATTCTGTCATTATGATACTAGCTGCTTATTTTGCCCGTTAATGTAGTTTCTTCCTAGCATCAATGGTCTTTACAATTTGGCATGTTTTTGCAGTGGCTGGTACTGGTTGTTCCTTTCCACGTTTAGTGCTTCCTTCAGGAGCTCTTGTAAGGCAGGCCTGGTGGTGACAAAATCTCTCAGCATTTGCTTGTCTGTAAAGGATTTTATTTCTCCTTTGCTTATGAAGCTTAGTTTGGCTGGATATGAAATTCTGGGTTGAAAATTCTTTAAGAATATTGAATATTGGTCCCCACTCTCTTCTGGCTTGTAGTTTCTGCCGAGAGTTCTGCTATTAGTCTGATGGCCTTCCCTTTGTGGGCAACCCAACCTTTCTCTCTGGCTGCCCTTAACATTTTTTTCCATTTCAATCTTGGTGAATCTGACAATTTTGTGTCTTTGGGTTACTCTTCTCAAGGAGTATCTTTGTGGCATTCTCTGTATTTCCTGAATTTGAATGTTGGCCTGCCTTGCTAGGTTGGGGAAGTTCTCCTGGATAATATCCTGAAGAGTGTTTTCCAACTTGGTTCCATTCTCCCCGTCACTTTCAGGTACACCAATCAGACGTAGATTTGCTCTTTTTTCACACAGTCCCATACTTCTTGGAGGCTTTGTTCATTTCTTTTTACTCTTTTCTCTCTAAAGTTCTCTTCTCGCTTCATTTCATTCATTTGATTTTCAATCACTGATACCCTTTCTTCCAGTTGATCGAATTGGCTACTGAAGCTTGTGCATGCGTCACGTAGTTCTCGTGCCATATTTTCAGCTCCATCAGGTCATTTAAGGTCTTCTCTACACTGTTTATTCTAGTCAGCCAATCGTCTAATTTTTTTTCAAGGTTTTTAGCTTCCTTGCGATGGGATCGAACATCCTCCTTTAGCTTGGAGAGGTTTGTTATTACCGACCTTCTGAAGCCTACTTCTGTCAACTCGTCAAATTCATTCTTTGTCCAGCTTTGTTCCATTGCTGGCGAGGAGCTGCGAGCCTTTGGAGAAGAGGTGCTCTGGTTTTGAGAATTTTCAGCTTTTCTGCTCTGGTTTATCCCCATCTTTGTGGTTTTATCTACCTTTGATCTTTGACGTTGGTGACCTACAGATGGGGTTTTGGTGTGGATGTCCTTTTTGTTGATGTTGATACTATTCCTTTCTGTTTGTTAGTTTTCCTTCTAAGAGTCAGGTCCCTCAGCTGCAGGTCTGTTGGAGTTTGCTGGAGGTCCACTCCAGACCCTGTTTGCCTGGTTATCACCAGCGGAGGCTGCAGAACAGTAAATGTTGTTGCCTGATCCTTCCCCTGGAAGCTTTGTCTCAGAGGAGCACCTGGCTGTATGAAGCGTCAGCTGGCCCCTGTTGGGAGGTCTCCCCCAGTTAGGCAACAAAGGGGTCAGGGACCCACTTCAGGAGGCAGTCTGTCCATTCTCAGAGCTCAAACACTGTGCTGGGAGAACCACTGCTCTCTTCAGAGCTGTCAGACAGGGATGTTTAAGTCTTCAGAAGTTTCTGCTGCCTTTTGTTCAGCTATGCCCTGCCCCCAGAGCTGGAGTCTACAGAGGCAGGCAGGCCTTGCTGAGCTGTAGTGGGCTCCAGCCAATGTGAACTTCCTGGCCGCTTTACCTACTCAACCCTCAGCAACGGTGACACCCCTTCCCCAGCCGGGCTGCCACCTCACAGTTCTATTTGGGACTGCTGTGTTAGCAGTGAGCAAGGCTCCGTGGGTGTGGGACCTGCTGAGCCAGGTGCGGTATATAATCTCCTGGTGCGCCCTTTGCTAAGACCATTGGAAAAGTGCAGTATTAAGGCGGGAGTGTCCCGATTTTCCTGGTACAGTCTATCACGGCTTACCTTGGCTAGGAAAGGGATATCCTGGACCCCTTGAACTTCCCGGGTGAGGCAATGCCCTGCCCTGCTTTGGCTTGCCCTCCGTGGGCTGCACCCACTATCCAACCAGTCCCAGTGAGATGAACCGGTACCTCAGTTGGAAATGCAGAAATCACCCATCTTCTGTGTCAATCACGCTGGGAGCTGCAGACAGAGCTGTTCCTATTCGGCCATCTTGGAATCCAGCTCTCATTCATTTTTATAGATGAATGATATTCCATTTTATGGACATACAACATTTTGCTTTTTCATTCCTGGTTGTAGTTTGAGATTTGTGAGCTTCTCAATCTTTCTGAAATTCATACTTTCATCAAATTTAGGAAGTTGCTGGGCATTATTCCTTCAAATATTCTTTCCATACCTTTCTCTCTCTCTTCTCCCTCTGATGAATTCCTACTATGTGGATGCTGATACACTTAAGGGTGTCCCATAGGTCTCTCAGGCTTGTCTTTATTCTTTTTATCATTTTTATCTCTATGTTCTCCTGGTTTCCTTTAGGTTCTTCGCCCATGGTTTTTTATTTTTAGCTCTTTGAGATATTTAAGACAGTTCATTTAAAATCTTTGGTCTGGTGAGTCTAATGCTGAGGGTTCCTCTTCGAAGTATGTATACTTTTTTAACCCTGTAAATATGCTATACTTTGTTTGCCATATATGGATGCCTCGTAATTTTCCACTGAAAACTGAATGTTTTAAAGTGACAACTCTGGAAACCACAATCTGCCCCCTCCTTGGGGTTTGTTAGCTGGTAATAATATGGGTTGTCTCTTTTACTTAGTAACTTTTCTAAACCATTTTTGTAAAGTCTGCATTGTTAGACCTGTGTGGCTACTGGAATCTATATTCCTTTAGCTTAGTGGTCAGCTAGTGTTTTGACAAAAATTTCTTAAACACCAGGAGCCGAAGACAAAAAAGAACAGAATATTCTCCCAGTCTTTGCACCCTGGGGCAATCCTTCAATGCTTAGCTGGGCCAATTAAAGCTGTTCCTTAATCTTCACTTTTTGCTTGTACAGAGCCTAAAGGTTAGCCAGAATGAAAGCTTAGGGTCATCTAAGGTCTTTTCTGATCATATGTCCAGTCGTGAGAATATACATGGCTTTCTTCATACCTCAATATACACAGAAGCTTTAAAAAGCCTCGTTCTTCCACAAATCTCCTTTCTGGACCCTTTCCTTCTCATGCTTGACAGTCTCTCTATTGCTTATCCCCACTGTTATCCCCTTCCCTATGTACACAATACTTCTGCCTTCAAATGCTTTTGGCAAACACAACCCAGGAAGCCACTCCAGCCCTGGGAACACTCTAAATTGGGGAAAACAGAGGCAAGTCCTTGCATGGGTCCTTCAGGGAGCCTCCAGACAGGTGAAAACACACAATGGCAAGTCTTTAAGAAAAAGGTCTGTATTAGTTCCCCTGGCACTAGCGACCTGCACCATGACTGTGGGTTGCCATCTTCCTGCCTCTGAACTGGGAAGGAGGGTATGGTAAACAAATTACAATATCACAGCACTTTCTTAATGTAATGTAGCAGCTTCTTTCTTTGTTGAACTTTTTCCTTATTAAGTTTTGGCTCGATTTCAAAGTTCTGTGAAAGTTGCATGTGACAGTTTTCATCAGCTTACTAGTTGCTTTTGTGGAAGCATGGAGACCTGGACTTCGCTACTCGACAATTCTTGGTAATATCATTTCTATTAGCTCCATTTTATTATGTAAGAAACTGAAGCACAATAACATTTCTAAGGGAAATATTAAGTTATGAAGTTGGGATTTCAAAATCTAGGACACCTGACCCCAGAGCCTGGGCTCTCAACTACCATCTCAACTATTAATTATTTTGTTCTCCATAACAGAACTATTTTTTTCTTTTTTTCCCTTTTTCACAGTCTACCACTAGCTTATGAACAGAATTATTTTTAAAGCACTGTCTTCATGGTATGATCTCAAAATTGTAAGTGCCCTTCAACAGAACTTTTTAACCCCATGAGTAAGGTAATTAAAGCTACAAGTGACAATCCAGTTATTGATGCTGTCAGACAGACAGACTACAAGAGTAGTTTTGTTACATGCTATTTTTGATTAAGCACTGAGTTGTCAAAATTGCAATGGTTACAAAACTAAACATACTCTTACCATACAATCTAGCAATCATGCTCCTTGATAGTTACCCAAATGAGTTGAAAACTTACGTCCACATAAAACCCTGGACACAAATGTTTACAACAGCTTTATCTATAATTGTTATAATTTGAAAGCAATCAAGATGTCCTTCAATAGATGAATGGATAAACTGTGATATATCCAAACAATGGAATATGATTCAGCACTAAAAATAAATGAACTATCAAGCCACCAGAAGACATGGAGGAACCTTAAACACATATTACTAAGTGAAAGAAGCCAATCTAAAAAGGTCACACATTTGTACAACTCCAACTAGATGACATTCTGGAAAAGGCAAAACTATGAAGACAGTAAAAAGATCACTGATTGCCAGGAGTTCAAGGCGAAAGGAGAGACGAACAGGCAGAGCACAGAGGATGTTTAGGCACTGAAACTATTCTGTATGATACTACAGAAGTGAAGATGTCTTTACACATTTATCAAAATTCATACAATGTACAATGCAGAGTGAACCTTAATGTAAACTACAGACTTTGGTTGATAATGACATGTCAACATGGTTCATCAATTATAACTGTGTGCCACAGTGGCGCATATGTTGATGATGGGGGAGGCTAAGTGTACAGGTATAGACAGGGCATGGGGGACCTCTATTTTTTTTTTTTGAGACAGAGTGTTGCTTTATTGCTTAGACTGGAGTACAGTGACATGATCATGGCTCACTGCAGCCTTGAACTCCTGGGCTCAAGGGATCCTCCCACTTCAGCCTCCCTTGTAGCTGTGACTATAGGCATGCACAACCACGCTGGGTAATCTGGGTTTTGTTTGTTTGTTTTTAAGACGGAGTTTTGCTCTTGTCACCCAGGCTGGAGTGCAAAGGTGCGATCTTGGCTCACCACAAACTCCGCCTCCCAGGTTCAAGCCATTCTCCTGCCTCAGCCTCCCAAGTAGCTGGGATTACAGGCATATGCTACCATGCCCAGCTAATTTTATATTTTTAGTAGAGACGGGTTTCTCCATGTTGGTCCGGTTGGTCTCAAACTCCCGACCTCAGGTGATCTGTCTGCCTGGGCCTCCCAAAGTGCTGGGATTACAGACATGAGCCACTGTACCCAGCCAACTTTTGCTTTTTGTAGAGATAGGGTCTCAATGTTTTCCAGGCTGCTCTTGAACTCCTGGGTTCAAGTGATCCTCCCACCTTGGCCTCCCAAAAGGCGTAAGCCACTGCACTGGCCTCTCTGCACCTTTTATTCAATTTTGTTGTGAACCTAAAACTGCTCTAAACAATAAACTCTATTAATTTTTTTAAAATTGTAATGTTAAATGTATCACATTATTGCTTAAATCCAAAAAAACTGAGTTAATCAAAATATTCAAGTGTTCTCTTTTATCATTCTTTCCTTAGAGGAAGGGACATGCAGAGGACCTTTCTTCCATAAACATATAGGGTTTTTTTTCTTTAGATGGAGTCTTGCTCTATTGCCTAGGCTGGAGTGCAGTGGAATGATCTCGGCTCAATGTAATCTCCGCCTCCTGGGTTCAGGCATTCTCCCACCTCAGCCTCCCAAGTAGGTGGGATTACAGGCGTGCGCCACCACGCCTAGTTAATTTTCCTTTTTTTTTTTTTTTTTTTTGTATTTTTAGTAGAGACGAGGTTTCACCACATTGGCCAGGCTGACCTTGAACTCCTGACATCAGGTGATCCACCCACCTTGGCCTCCCAAAGTGCTGGGATCACAGGTGTGAGCCACTACACCCGGCCCATAAACATATATATTTAATCAGAGCTTTAATGAAATAGGATGGAAGTACTGAATTTGTGAGTATCCTTTTTGTTTTTTTGAGACAGAGTCTCATTTTGTCACTCAGGCTGGAGTGCAGTGGTGCAATCATGGCTCACTACAACCTGTGCCTTTTGGGCTCAAGTGATTCTCAGGCCTCAAGCACTCAAGTAGCTGGGATTACAGATGTACCCCACCACACCAAGCTAATTTTTGCACTTTTAGTAGAGACAGGGTTTTGCCATGTTGACCAGACTGGTCTCAAACCCTGGCTTCAAGTGATCCACCCACTTTGGGCCTCAAAAATGCTAAGATTACCACTGAACCCAGCCTGTGAATATCCTTTAAATAGGATTATAAGGTATTTGCCTTGGACTAAATTTTCAGGAAGAAAGATCAAAAGATAGTTAATTCTTTCATTTCTTTTGACTATATTTTGACTAAGTATTCCTAAATATTACTTGTGGTATTCAACAGGGTCACCTTTCAGCCAGTTTTAATCACTGTAACAAGACTCAAGCCTTGAATAGAACTCAAAGTATGCTGTGCACAGAAGACAACTGAAGAAAGCACAAGAGCCAATATCCATATAAATGAATGTTCACCTTCAACAATAATTCTGTTGTTGTTGTTTTTGTTTTTGAGACAAGGTATGGCTCTATCGCCTAGAGTGAAGTGGTGTGATCTTGGCTCACTGCAATCTCTGCCTCCCAGGCTCAAGCCATCCTCCCACATCAGTCACCCAAGTAGCTGGGACTACAGGCGCACGTGCCACCTTCTGGCTAATTTTGCCAGCATTTTTTGCAGAGACAAGGTTTCACCATATTGCCCAGGCTGGTCTCAAACTCGTGAGCTCAAGTGATCCACCTGCTGTGGCCTCCCAATGTGCTGGGGTTATAGGCGTGAGCCACAGCGCCTGGCTTAACAATAATTTTTTGAATATAATTTACAACAACAAATTATTGCTTAACTAGACAAACTGCATAAAATCTATTTTAAATGACAGCCACTGTTTTTGTGAGGAAAGATGGAAACTCACTGCTATGGTTTAGATATCTGTCCTCCCAAATTTCATATTGAAATGTGATCCCCAATGTTGGAGGTGAAATCTAGAGAGAGGTGTTTGGGTCACGGGGTCAATCCCTAATGAATGGCTTGGTGCCACCGTCCTTTCAGTAATGACTTCTCCCTCTATTGGTTCCTTGATTATTAAAAAAGAGTCCGCTATGTCCTCTCCTCCTCCTCCCTCTTTCCTTCTTCCTCCCTTGCCATGTGATCTGCACACACAGACTCCCCTTCACCTCCCACCATGAGTGGAAGCAGCCTGAAGCCCTCACCAGAAATAGATGCCGGCCCCATGCTTCTTTCAAAGCCCACAGAACAGTGAGCCAAATAAACCTCTTTTCTTTACAAATTACCCAGCTCCAGGTGTCCTTCCATAGCAACATAAACAAACTAAGACACTCACTCTCACTTTCTTGGGGCCATAAATTGCTACGAAAAAGAACTTTTAAACTGTGCATACATGTGGATCTAGCAATTCTACCTCCAGGAATTTAGCCTAAAGATTATAAATGTACACAGAGATACAGCTAGACATTAGGAACATGACCTTATCCATAATAGGGAAAATTTGGGAACAACCCAAATATTCATCAATTGGGAGTTAATTATTAAAATCATAATAAAACGGAACACTAAGCAGCCATGAAAAGGTGAAGGAGTATTCAAGGTACCAATTTGGTAGTAAAAATAAAAAATTATACAACGGTATATGATATGATCTTATTTTGATTAATATGCATGTGTTCTGTGTAATCACACCAAACTGTTAACACTATGAGAACATAAAATTACAAAGGATTTTTACTTTTAAGTTATAGAATTAAAAACTTATCCCAATATACAATTCTTCTGAGATCAGAAAATAAAGACTTAAAAGCAAATGTAGTTAAAATATTAATCACAACACTGCATAAAATTCCAAGATAATGAAACTCATAAATGTTCAAGAATAGAGAATTGAACAAATTGCAATGTACTCATACAATAAGACACTATACAAGCATTTAAGTAACGATGTAATACAATATTTACCAAACTGAAGAGATGTCCATGTTATATTGCTAAGCTACAAAAAAAGTCATATAATACATACTGTAAGATCCCCTTTTTAAAATAAATATCAACATGCCCATATACAAAAGACTAGTAAAATAAATACATCACTGCATGGTATTATAGATTACTATTTTCTTCTTTTCATTTATGTATATCGTCTCCATTTTCACAGTGAATATATGCCTATTAGTAAGAGAAAATCCAATGAATATCTTTTTTCCTTTTTTTTTTGAGATGGAATCTCACTGGTCACCCAGACTGCAGTGCAGTAGCGTGATCTCAGCTCACTGCAACCTCCACCTCCCAAGTTCAAGTGATTCTCCTGCCTCAGCCTCCCGACTTGCTTGGATTACAAGTGCCTGCCACCATGACCAACTAATTTTTGTATTTTTAGTAAAGACAAAGTTTCACCACGTTGGCCAGGTTGGTCTCAAACTCCCAACCTCAAGTGATCTGCCCACCTTGGCCTCCCAAAGTGCTGGCATTATAGGCGTGAGCCACTGCACCAAGTCCTAATGGCTATCTTTTGTTTAAAAAAATTAACAAAGATTGTCATGCCTAACCTACTTTCAGTTAAAATTCTGTATAAATAAAACTGGGGTTTGGGTAGTGAGAATACTTTCAGAATGGCAGAATAAGAAACTCTGAAAATCTACTCATCTATAAAAGCAACAAAAACACTGACACAAACTATCAAAATCAACTTTTGGAACTTTGGAAATTAAAGTCTTTCAACAATACAAAAAATGTTTCTTCGAGAAAGGTAACTGAATCTAGGAAAGAAAAGCAAGCTTGAGATGTCTGTGTTCACCTTAATCCCATCCCTCTCTCCCAAGTTCCTTAAAACCAAAATCCCTGAAACTGTTAACAGCTGAGAAAAACAACAGCTTAGCAGCCACTGGGCAAAGGGGGCGGGGGAAGGAAACACAGAGTTTCACTGTTGCCTAGGCTGGAGTGCAGTGGTGTGATCTCAGCTTACTGCAGCCTCCACTTTCTGGGTTCAAGTGATTCTCCTGCTTCAGCCTCCCAAGTAGCTGGGATTACAGGTGTGCACCACCATGCCTGCCTAATTTTTGTATTTTTGGCAGAGACGAGTTTCACCATGTTGGTCAGGCTGGTGTCAAACTCCTGGCCTCAAGTGATCTGCCCACCTAGGCCTCCCAAAGGAAAAAACAAATTTGGAGGTCCCTAAAAGACTGATCACCTGAGCTGTCTGGCAAATTGCTGAAAAGCTCCATTCTCAGGGCTTGTCTTTATCTGACCTGACTCAGAGATCACCCAGTGTCAACAGCCCTGTACTCAAAGCATTTGCCAAACACACTGAATAGCAATCCTTCAAGATCACAGCTGCCTGAGGTGACATTACCAACCGGGGCTACTAAAAGGCTGATCGGAAACTTAAAAGGAAAAACTGGAGAGTGGGATGTCCACAGGGACTTTGGAAAGCTCCAAAATATTCCTGGAAATCTAGAAGGCCATATGCCCAGGGCTGTGCACAGGTCCAGGAGAGACCTGAGAAGGCCCTAATCACTCGCTGGCTGATCTTAAGGTTCTGTGCAAGCAGGAAGTAAAAGTTAAGACAAAGTGTAAACTGCGAAAGAGGCCAGACACAAGGCCATGTATTATATGATTTGTTATGTAAAATGTCCAGAAAAGGCAAATACAGAGACAGAAAACAGATTACTGATTGTCAGAGGCTGGGGGCAGGAAAAATGGGGAGTGACTGATAATGAGTATGGGGCTACTTTTGGGGACGATGAACAATTCTGGAACTAGACTTTGAGTGGTGCTTGCACAACTTAAGAATACTAAAAACCACTAAATTATGTGCTTTAATATAATAACTTTAACAATAACTTTTAGGCTGGGCGCAGTGGCTCACACCTATAATCCTAGCACTTTGGGAGGCTGAAATGAGATGATTACTTGAGCCTAGGAGTTCCATACCAGCCTGGGCAACATGGTGAGACCCAATCTCTACAAAAAATGTTTAGAAATTAGCCAGGCATGGCGGTATGTGCCTCTGATCTCAGTTACTTGGGAGTCTGAGGCAGGAGGATCACTTCAGCCCAGGAGGTCAAGGCTGCAGGGAGCCATGTTCACACTACTGTTCTTCAGCATGGGCAAGAGTGAGACCTTGTCTCAAAAAACAAAACAAAACATAACTTCTGTCATATGTATATTATACTTTCATAAGTTGTTATAAAATTAAAAACTTTAATCAGCCTTGTAAAAACCATAATCCAACATTGATAGATGTCATCCTTCCTCTAAATTTTTAACTGGTGATGTTTTGAGGAATTAGTTATTATGAATTTGAAAATAGTATCCATACAATGCATACTTATGAAAACTTAAGACATATTTACAGTTTTAGACCTTATTTCAATTTTCCAAACTCTCTTTCAATTATATTTTATCACAGATAATTTTAGATGAAGTTTAAGAGTTCTTATTTTTAACAAGTTTCTTCCTGTTTACAGATATGTATTGAGAGATAATTATAAAAGCAATACAGATATACAGTAGAAAATATAGAAATACAGAAAACACAAAGAAGAAACTAAAAATCACTCATGGTTATCATCCACAGATCCAACCATTTTTAAGATTTTGGTTGGCCGGGCGCGGTGGCTCGAGCCTGTAATCCCAGTACTTTGGGAGGCCGAGACGGGTGGATCACGAGGTCAGGAGATCGAGACCATCCTGGTCTACACGGTGAATCCCTGTCTCTACTAAAAAATACAAAAAACTAGCTGGGCGAGATGGCGGGCGCCTGTAGTCCCAGCTACTTGGGAGGCTGAGGCAGGAGAATGGCGTAAACCCGGGAGGTGGAGCTTGCAGTGAGCCGAGATTGTGCCACTGCATTCCAGCCTGGGCAACAGAGCGAGACTCCGTCTCAAAAAAAAAAAAAAGATTTTGGTCTATAGCTTCCAGACTTAACTTTCTTTTCAAATGTTAGCATAATATGGGAGAACAATTCAAAAATACATGAATATAAGAAAACAAAAATATGTGTTCAATGCCCCAAATCCCCAAATATACTTACAGTTTTGTCTCCAATAAAGGTAAGGTTTGTTCCATTCTCCTTAGCCTTTAAATATTAAAAAATAATAATAATTAATTCAGAACTTCTTGTTTTTAGCTGCCCAAGTTCCTGTAGCCTCTGCCTGAGCCTGCTCCCCAGGTGCAGCACTCCCTCCCTGGAGATGTAGCAAGCATGGGTGTCTCCTGCACCACCAAAGTTTTTACTGCACTCTCAGAAATATATAAGGAAAACAATTACCTCCTGTTTTTCTCCTAAAAGAGGCAGTCGATGCATAAAATCTCCAGAAAAGCTCTATAAAAGAAACACAAAACTAAAAAAATTAAAGGTGTGTAAATACTAGAAGAAAAGTGTAGCTCAAAATACAAAGAAATGGTTAAAACAAAACACCACACCCTAATTAGTAAATATAATAACACAGCATCAGTAGACGAAACATTTCCAATTAACCACAAACAAGTGAATAAAACCTTGCTGGGAACTAGAAAATAGCATCAAACCAAAATGGCCTTTCAATTTTTCTATGAGAATAATAAACATTTAAGAATGACAAAGTCTTAGATATAGGATGTATACTTAGGATAGAAGAATCTTAGATCATTTCCCCTCATTTTACAGGTGAGTAAAATGTGGCTCAAAACTACAAAGCTTTAGACAAAGAAATAGGATTTAAACCTAATTTTTTTTTTTTTTTTTTGAGTCGGAGTCTGGCTCTGTCGCCCAGGCTGGAGTGCGGTGGCTGGATCTCAGGTTTACGCCATTCTCCTGCCTCCGCCTCCCAAGTAGCTGGGACTACAGGCGCCCGCCTTGTCGCCTGGCTAGTTTTTTGTATTCTTTAGTAGAGACGGGGTTTCACCGTATTAGCCAGGATGGTCTCGATCTCCTGACCTTGTGATCCGCCCGTCTCAGCCTCCCAAAGTGCTAGGATTACAGGCTTGAGCCACTGCGCCCGGGCTTTTTTTTTTTTTTTTTTTTTTTTTTTTTTTTTTTTTTTTTTTTTTTAAAGGCGGAGTCTTGATCTGTCGCTCAGGCTGGAGTGCAGTAGTACAATCTTGGCTCACTGCAAGCTCCACCTCCCAGGTTCAGGCCATTCTCCTGCCTCAGCCTCCCGAGTAGCTGGGACTACAGGTGCCTGCTACCACGCCCAGCTAATTTTTTTTGTATTTTTAGTAGAGCCGGGGTTTCACCGTGTTAGCCAGGATGGTCTCGATCTCTTGACCTCGTGATCCACCTCTCTCAGCCTCCCAAAGTGCTGGGATTACAGGCGTGACCCACCGCGCCCGGCCTAAACTTAATATTCTTGACACTTAGGTCTGCTGTCCCTTGCACCGTACTACATTTCATGCCTGTAAAAAACTACACTAATTATCTTTCTTACCAATTATCGGTAGATGACGCATTCTCCTTCCTGAGTAATGAGATTGTGTAATTCAACCTGTTACATTAGACTGGAGGAGGAGAGGAAACCTTACCAATAAGCCAATACCCCGGAAAGATTATAGCACATCTAAAAGTAGTCAGCCTCAGGCAACCAGAGGCAACAGGTAGCTTTCCATAATCGAATCCAGGAAAGACCAACCAACCCTCCTAGTCTAAGGGATAAATTTGGAAAACCAACAGAAAACATACAAACTACACAACATCACACTGTTTCTAGTTTTCTTTACCATTCTTTCACCATCTTAAAGCTATTTTCTTTTCCCTTCAAGATCATAAAATCTAAGTTATAATAAAAGCTGAACTCTTCCTTCAATTACCAATTACTTCATCTGCTCATCAACTATCAATTTTTTTTTTTTTTGAGACCAAGTTTCACTCTCATTGCCCAGGCTGGAGTGCAGTGGCACGATCTCAGCCTTCTGGGTTCAAGTGATTCTCCCACCTCAGCCTCTCGAGTAGCTGGGATTACATGCCTGGATAATTTTTTTTTTGTATTTTTAGTAGAGACAGGGTTTCACCATGTTGGCCAGGTTCGTCTTGAACTCCTGACCTCAGGTGATCCGTCCACCTCAGCCTCTCAAAGTGCTGGGATTACAGGCCTGAGCCACCGTGTCCAGCCTCAATTACAATTCAATGATTAAACTTGTCTTCTTAACAATAAACTTTACTTCCAGTAATTTGACAGTTCAAGGCAAGTTGCTAAATATTCCAAAACGATTTTTAAATATAGTAAGGACAAGTATAGATGATAATTACTATAACTATTTTTAACACATATAAAACTTTTCTATCAAAAAATTGGTATTAGATTACTATTTCTAAGACAAAATTTCCTATCAGAATCCCCACTTACATTACATATATGTAAGCGTGAAAAATATGATTATTCACATCTCTCTCTTTCTACAAAATTAAGGTGTGAAATTGAACTCTAAGACAATGATGATACTCTTCTGATTTCAGATCTATAGCAGTAAAATTTTAAAAACCTGATTTTTCTAGGAACATATTAAAGAGGAGACCAGAGAATTAAAAATATGAGGTTTTAAATGTCTATCAACAGATGAATGGAAAAACAAAATGTGGTACATACATACCATAAATCATCATTTAGCCTTAAAAAGGAATGAAATTCTGATAATGCTACAACATGGATGAACCTTAAAAACATTATGCTAAGTGAAAGAAGTCAGACAAAAAAACCACAAAAGTTGTATGATTCTATTTATATGAGGTATCTAGAATAGTCAAATTCATGGAAAGTAAAAGAGTGGTTATCATGGACTTGGGGCTGGAGGGTGGGGAATTTTTGCTTAACAGGTACGCTGTTTTAGTTTGGGATGATAAAAGTACTAGACATGGGGCTCAGCCCGGTGGCTCACAACTGTAATCCCAGCATTTCAGGAGGCTAAGGTGGGTAGATCACTTGAGGTCAAGAGTTCAAGACCAGCCTGGCTAACATGGTGAAATCCTGTCTCTACTGAAAATACAAAAGAATTAGCCAGGTGTAATGGTGTGAATCTATAGCCCTAGCCACTTGGGAGGCTGAGGCAAAAGAATTGCTTGGACCCTGGACGGAGGTGGAGATTGCAGTGAGCCGAGATTGCACCACTGCACTCCAGCCTGGGGGACAGAGCGAGACTCTTCCTTGGAAAAAAAAAAAAAAAGTACTGGAGATATGGAGATGGGTTGATGGCTGCACAGCAATGTGAATATACTTAATGCCACTGTATTACACACTTAGAAATGGTTAAAATGGTAAATTTTATGTAGTGTATATTTTACCACAATAAAAAAAAATGGGGGTTTACTTTTTACACACAAAGGAAAATACAATCTCTCTTTGATGAGTATGTAAGTGGCTTACTATGTACCTATCAGAACATGCTTCCACTTACTTCTACCAAAAGAAATACTTGAGGAGTGGGAAGAGAATACAGCCAAAAATACAGACATTCCATCTTTTACCTATTCTATTTATCTCCAACCACTTGCAAAGATTACCTGTGTTTTAAAGAGTTCACTGCAGTTCTGGAACAATTTTGATGACGTTTGATATCTCCCAGACAAGCCTCTTTTTTCCTTAAGTTTTTCCAAATACATCTCTACTTCTTCTGCCTGGAAAAAGAGATAATACAGAGTAGTTAATTCACCTTTCAAAAAATAAGATATAAGAGCACAACAAATAGTTCACCTGTAGTACAAATATAATTTTGAGTTTGCTATTTTAAAAATGAACAGCATCAGAGAAAGGCTCCATATAAAAGTATCTAAGAACCGAACACTATTAGACTCAAGGGCATAATTCTAGTCTTTGGTTCACAAGGCACAGTTCTACTAACAATTCTGAGTAGACTGGGAAACTGCCAAAGTGTAGAGGGTTTTGTCACATTAAAATATATTTAAAAGAGTTTACTTGACCAAATTAACAACATCAACAAAAAGATATTCATGCTCATAATCTAAGAGCGAGCACAAAATTTGTTGCAAGCACAAAACAAAGACAATCTTTTTTAAAAAATGCAAATAGGGAGATAGAAACAGAATGGAAAAGGTCTGAACAATTCAACTCAGAACTCTATATATGTACTTTTTAAAAAATTTTTATTTTAGGTTCAGGTATACATATGCAACTTTGTTACACAGGTAATCTCAACTCACAGGGGATTGTTTCACAGATTATTTCATCACCCAGGTACCGCCTAGTACTCAAGAGTTATTTTTTCTGATCCTCTCCCTCCACCCTGAAGTAGGCCCAGTATCTGTCGTTCCCCTCTTTGTGACCATGTGTTCTCATCATTCAGCTCCATCTTATAAGTGAAAACGTGATATTTCGCTTTCTGTTCCCGTGTTAGGTTGCTAAGGATAATGGCCTCCAGCTCCTTCTGTGTTCTCACAAAGGAAATGATCTCTCATTCTTGTTTATGGTTGCATATGTACTGCATTCTTTTTTATGGCTGCATACGTACCACATTTTATTTATCCAGTTTACCACTGATGAGCATTTAGGTTGATTCCATGTCTTTGCTATTGTGAACAGTGCTGCAGTGAACACACGTGTGCATGTGTCTTGACGGTAGAATGATTTATATTACTTTGGATATATACCCAGTAATGGGATTGCTGGGTCAAATAGTAATTCTGTTTTTATCTCTTTGAGGAACTGCCACACTGCTTTCCACAGGGGCTGAACTAATTTACACTCCCACTAACAACGTATAAGCATTCCCTTTCCTCCACAACCTTGCCAGCATATATTATCCTTCGACTTTTTAATAATAGCCATTCTGATGTGAGATGGTATCTCATTGTGATTTTGATTTGCATTTCTCTAATAACCAGTAATACAGAGCCTTTTTTTCATGTGCTTGTTAGCTGTATGTATGTCTTCTTTTGAAAAGTGTCTGTTCATATCCTTTACCCGCTTTTCTATGGGGTTGTTTTTTGCATATAAATTTAACTTCCTTATAGAGGCTGAGGCTGGATATTAAATCTTTGTTGGATGCATAGTTTGCAAATATTTTTTCCCATTCTGTAGGTTGTCTGTTTACTTTGTTGATAGTTTCTTTTGCTGTGCAGAGGCTCTTAATTAAATCCCATTTGTCAATTTTTGCTTTTGTTGCGATTGCTTTTGGCATCATCATGAAATCTTTGCCACTTCCCATGTCCAGAATGGTATTGCCTAGGTTGTCTTCCAGGGTTTTTATAGTTTCGGGTTTTACATTTCAGTTTTTAATTTATCTTGAGTTGATTTTTGAATATGGTGTGAGCAAGGGGTCCAGTTTCAATCTTCTGCATATGGCCAGCACAGTAATGCGACACTATTTACTAAATACGGAGTCCTTTCCCCATTGCTTGTTTTGTAAGCTTTGTTAAATGTCAGATGGTTGTAGGTGTGCGGCCTTATTTCTGGGCTCTCTTTTCTGTTCCACTGGTCTTTGTGTCTGTTTTGGTAACTGTAGCCCTGTAGCATAGTTTGAAGTCAGGTAACGTGATGCTTCCAGCTTTGTTCTTTGAGCAATACATTTTCAGTGCTCAAGTATTCTGGATTATGGCAATTCTCAAAAGTGTGGTCGCTGAACCCTTTCACAAAGTCTAGGTGGTCAAAACTATTTTCATGGCCAGGCATGGTGGTTCACGCCTATAATCCCAGCACTTTGGGAGGCTGAGGCAGGTGGTTCACCTGAGGTCAGGAGTTCGAGACCAGCCTGGCCAACATGGCAAAACCCCATCTTTACTAAAAATACAAAAATTAGCCGGGTGTGGTGGCAGACACCTGTAATCCCAGCCACTCGGGAGGCTGAGGCCAGAGAATCACTTGAACCTGGGAGGCAGAGATTGTGGTGAGCTGAGATCACGCCACTGCACTCCAGCCCGGGGGGACAGAGTGGGACTTCGTCTCAAAAAAAAAAAAAAAAAAAAAATAGTATGCTATTTGACTCGCAATGATATTACGAAAGCAATAGTGGGTAAAACTGCTGCCCCTCATCAGGAACTAAGGCAGTGGCACTTAATTGTACTAGCAATCATATTCTTCACAGTCACAAACTGGCAGTTGTTAAAAGTGCCAGTTTTATGTAAGAATATCCTTGATAAAACAGTAAAAATTATTAATGTTATTAAATCTGGACATTTTGAGTACCTGACTTTTTAAATAATCTAGGTGACAAAATGGGAATTATGCAAAATACAATAAATTGTTGTCCTGAGATAAAGCACTCTGCAACTGCTTTGACTTGTAAGTTAAACTAATCATTTTTTCCATGAAACACATTTACTTGAAAGAATGACTGAAAAACTACCATTACTCAGACGTGGTTGTTTGAGAGATATTTCTCTGGAGATGGGCAATGGAGGCTGTCACCTCAAGGAAGACAACTGACAGTATTCACTGCCAAAATAAAATTTGAGATTTCAAGCAAAAACTGGAATTGTGAAGAACTTGTATCTGCTACACTGAATTTAACTCCTTCCAAAACTTAAGAACCTACTGATGAGATGAAGAGAGCAGGGGATAGTTACGAACAATATAAGTTTTAGCTAAATGTGAAATGAGTTAATATTTAGAAAATGTATGCCGGGCGCAGTGGCTCACGCCTGTAATCCCAGCACTTTGGGAGGCCGAGGCGGGCGGATCACAAGGTCAGGAGATCGAGACCACGGTGAAACCCCGTCTCTACTAAAAATACAAAAAATTAGCCAGGCGCGGTGGTGGGCGCCTGTAGTCCCAGCTACTCGGGAGGCTGAGGCAGGAGAATGGCGTAAACCGGGGAGGCGGAGCTTGCAATGAGCCGAGATGGCACCACTGCACTCCAGCCTGGGCGACAGAGCTAGACTCCATCTCAAAAAAAAAAAAAAAAAGAAAATGTATATAATTCAGTCAACTACTATGTTCTAAATGACCAATAAATGATGCTACAAGATCACACACAGGTAAAAGATACATTCATAGCAGTGGATTTTTTTCATCAGAGTACAAAAAAAGTTCACTAATATTTCAGATTCCACATTGCAACTAACCTTTAAAAACTTCCACTTGTTGAGTTTTGGTACAGAATCAAAAAAGAATATCCTCAGTTATCTGAAAAGGCCATTAAAACACCATTCTTTTTCCCAACTATGTATCTGTATGAGGTCATTATTTTCTACACGTACTTAAATCAAATTATTGCAACAGACTGAGTGAAGAAGGGAATGTAAGAATCCAGTGATCTTCTGTTATGCCAGATAGTAAACAAATTTACAAAAATACAAAACAACCCTACTCTTTTATGTAGTTTTCTTGGAAAAACAGTTATTTATATTAACATGTAATAAGTTTATTATTGCTACTTTAAAATTAATAAATATTTCTATATTTTCTCAGTTACAATTTCTAATAGCATAAAGGCTTTCTGGAATCTGCAATAATTTTTACAAATATGAGTTCTGAAACCAAAAAGTTTGAGAATTGATGGTCTGCAAATTGGGAAGCATGTGTTCTAGTTCCAGCTCTCCTCCTCCATAGCTACATGATACTCTTTCCTCTATGAAATCAAGAGACTGGAACCAGATAATCACTAACGTCCAAGAAAAGTCTGTAATTTTATGTTCGTTACCTTGAAGTTGTAGATTTCATTGTAACAATCAGCACTTTTCAGATACCAGGTTATATTCAAAGACAGGTCACAAGGTTCTCCATCAACTATAAAAGAAGAAATCTTTGTTAACAAAAGATAATTCCCCAACAAAGCATTTTTCCTAAACTGTTAACCTGCATCCTATTTATTTCCTACCCTAAACTGAGATACTCAAAGACTATCCTCTCTCCAAACATAAGGTATTGAAATAATATAGCAAAAAAAGCTGGATATTAAGATAAAAGTATTGTTGTTCATAGAAAAATAGCAGGTAGGCAGTTTTTAACCTCTTGAAACTGTGGATATATTTTTATGCCATAAAGTTCTAACTTCTGGATCTCTATTGGGAAAAACCTGGGAGTGATAAAGCAGTCCTAAATAAAACCAGTCTTCTATTATTTAAGCATTTATTGAGCAGGCTAGGTGCAGTAGCTCACACCTATAACCCCAGAAGTTTGGGAGGCCAAGGCAAGGGGATCACTTGAGCCCAGGAGTTCAAGACCACCCTAGGCAACATAGTGAGAACTCATCGCTACCAAAAATGTTTAAAAAGCTAGGCATGGTGGTACTTGCTTGTAGCCCCAGCTACTCAGGTGAGGGAGGCAGGAGGATCACTTGAGCCCCGGAAGTCCAGTCTGCAGTGAGCCATGATGGTACCACTGCACTCTAGCCTGGGCGACAGAGCAAGACCCCGTCTCGAAAAACATAAATAAATAAATATGGCACACTGTTAGGCCAAAAAGGGAAACGAGTGGAAACAAATTATTAAGACCCTTCAAAACGCTAGTTGAGACAAGGAATAACAAAATTAGGAATGCACGTCACAGGGCAATATTCGTAACTGTTAAATGGTGTTAAATGATGATATACATAATAGTGGATAATAGTTCCACTGAGAGCATAATTCATATCTTGGACCTTGAAAGATATCAAGATAGAACAGAAAGAGCAATGAATGAAAAGCAAACATGGCTGTGGAAGGTAGAAATAGCAAAAGCAAAGATAAGAGTATCAGATTTTTTTTTCAAAGCCTACCTTAGAAGAGGCCTCAAGGAAGCTCATGTTATCATGGAAGCTTCATAGAACTCATTAAACACAGTTTGGAACACAGTATTCTAATGAATCAAAACATTATTCTGAAGACTTGGGAGGGTAAATCTGACTATATGACTGATTAGCTGGAGGAAGTCAGTATTCGCTTTTATCTCTGATTCTAGCTGTGAAAGGAAAAATATACTAAAGACTCCCTACTTTATACATATGTGACAAAAATAAACATGACTGCATTTAGGAATCTACTTTTGGTTCATACTAAAAGATGCAATCTAATTATAAGCTTCCTTTTTTCTTTCTTTTAAACTGTTTTCTCAAAATAATTTTTAAATGACCAACACATTTTCAAAGGATTCTACTAGAATGTTCAAAAATTTAACTTGTTGGATAGAATTTATGGAAATGGTAAAAAGCAATCAGGCTATGAACTATTCAAAAGAATCCACAGAGATAAAATTAACTAGTAAAAAGCCCCTAAGAACACATCCCCCAAACAGGAGACTTGTAAGGAAATTTGGCAGCAAAAATACTGCTGTTTATGTTAAAAGACAACATTTAGAACCTTAAATGAATGGTTTTAAGAGACAATAAAAATGGTTACAGCTGTTCCATGGAAAGCTATATACCATTCCCCAAAAAGTACAAAATCAAAGACAACTGGTAAATATGAAAAAGCACAGGAATAACAAATAAAAAGATAATGTAAATGTTAAAGTGTCTCAGGCTGGGCATGGTGGCTCACACCTGTAATCCCAGAACTTTGGGAGGCCAAGGCAGGCAGATAACTTGAGGTCAGGAGTTCAAGACCAGCCTGGTCAATATGGTGAAACCCCCATCTCTATTAAAAATATAAAAATTAGCCGGCATGGTGGCACACGCCTATAGTCCCAAGTACTCGGGAGGCTGGGGCAGGAGAATCGCTTGAACCTGGGAAGCAGAGGTTACAGTGAGCAGAGATCGCGCCATTGCACTCCATCCTAGGCGTCACAGTGAAACTCCGTCTCAAAAAACAACAACAAAAAATAAAGTGCCTCAAATCCTCCAAAGACAATGAAATATAAACACTTCAAAATATGCAGTTGGGGCCGGGCATAGAGACTTATGTCTGTAGTCCCAGTTACTTGGGAGGCCGAGGTAGGAAAATCACTTGAACCTGGGAGGCAGAGGTTGCAATGAGCCAAGATCACGCCACTGCACTCCAGTCTGGGTGACAGAGTGAGACACCATCTTAAAAAAAAAAAAAAAAAAGCAGTTGGTTTAACTTGGCAAAACACCACTAGATCAAACTACAAGTGAAAAAAAGACTGGACCTAATAAGAAAATAGAACAGCAAACAGGCTGTCAGACCATTCCAAAAGACAAGGGTTCCTAGGTTACCTAGTAAACCAATCTCACAAGGCCAGGGTCAGAGTAGATTTGATCTAAATCAAATGTGAGTCATTGGTCAGGAGACTGATTATATATGCATGGACATAGCATATATTCTTCAGAGAAATTCTACCTGCTGCTTTCACTCCCACTAGAATGTAAGCTCGATGAGGGAAGAATATTTTTCTACCACTTCCCTGTAGTCTATGCAATAAGTAATAGTTACTTACTCAACAACTGAAAAGAATAAAATCATCCAACTATGACTTACAATTTTGCACTTCCGTGAATACAGTATGCATAGAAACACACATCTATCATCAGGATTTTTATCCCTCATCTAGAAATAAAGCTGCCCACGATCAATTATTCTGTAAATTAAAGCCAGTTTCAGAACTAAAAGGAACCTTTATTTAACAGACAATGGGATACTTTAGATTCAGACACAGTCATTTTTCCACTAAACAAACCAGTTTTGTTCTACATTGTTTCTATTTCTTGATCATATCTGAGCTTCCTCTTCCAAGGCAGTAAAACACTCCTTTTGTAAATAAAAGATCTACTAAATATATTCCTTCACAGCCAATGACCTGACAAACCTAGGTCATGTTTTCAGTAAACATTTAACAAGCACACAAGAGTAAAACCTCTTTAATCTACACAAAACAGATTAAAACAACCATGCAGGGAATCAACCCCAACATAATCACAGTCATGCACTACGTAACATTTCAGTAAATGAAAGACTACATATACAACGGGGGTCCCATTGTAATATCGTATTTGTACTCTACTTTCCTATGTTGAGATATACAAAAACTTACCATTGTGTCACAACCACCTATAGTATTCAGCACAATAACATGTTATACACGCTTATAGCCTAGGAGCAATAGGCTGTTCCATACAGACTAGACATGTAGTGCTATCCAGTTTTAAGTATGCCATCCAGTTTTAAGTATACTCTACGACGTTTGCACGACAAAAATCACCTAAGGATGCTTTTCTCAGAACGTATCAACTGTAAATGTAATTCGACTGACATGTGACTGAATATTCAATGTGTATAAATAGCACAAATATCAATATATGTAATGTATATAATGTATATATTAATATATAATATATAACAATATATAAACATATAATATATATATAGCGTATATACGCAATGTAAACGCCAGAAAAACAGAAGAAAACAAAGTTCACACGAGTACTTTGAAGATGATTCAGTGAAAGGACCTTAGTAATCCTAAAAATATTTATACCTAGATAATGCCAGACTATTAGATTTCAGAACTTTAAAAATAGGTAATTTAAAACATTACCTAGGAATTTTAAAAATTCAAATTAAAACTTCATGAAACTCAAAAACTCACACTTCAGGAAGATAGTGGTATTTCTGAAGAGGATCTTTCCAAAACTAAAATAATTTTTCCCCTGAAAAGATAAAGGAAAGATAATTAGCCTCAGATGGCTTCAATTACCAAAGCATCATATAACTAAGGCTGCTAGAAATTCCAACTTAACTTAAAATCTTTATGGGATGTACCCCTTAATCAGTTCATTCCCTTTACTCACCAATCACTGCTCAGAATAACCAATCATTTTTTCAAATGAACTATTCTGTGTGCAGATAACCGGAGTTTTATTTTTCAAATCTAAAAAGACTTAAGTATTAACCACTTTAGTAATAAGCAAAAACCTAACTGAACACCTGAAAATCTTCACCACTGAACAAAAGGTATAATGTTTGCCATATACAAAAGTCCAAATAAGATTTGGACATTACAATCGGTGAGCAGGGCAGAATGAAACAAAAAGGGCAACGGAAGTTTAATGGGGCTAATGGTTTTCAGCACTTCCTCCCTGCATCTGGTTTTTGTCTGCTCACAGGACTACACCTGTTACTGAAATAGGGTTTAAAATGGGTAAGGGGCAGAAAGGGTCAACCCATGTAGTTATTTATCCCAATGAAAGATTAGCCTTACCACATTAAATTTTAAGTACTATTTCTTCCATTTTAACCACTCCCACGTTAAAACACATTTTTAAAATCTCTATGCTTTCTAGTTACACAGCAAAGCTTAGAATAGCCATTTCAAAGTTGAAGCGAAGTCGAATCATTTCGTAAGCAGGATTACTCAGGGACCAAGAAGTGCAGAGGAAAAAAAAGAAAGAAAGAAATGAAGACTCTATTTACGTATCTTTCTTATCCAACCCGGGGGCACTGGATTCTGTGAAACATAATCTGAAACATAAACAACTCTCCGTTTGTACATCAAGTTTACATCTCAAGTCAGACACTGAAAGTTCTGTTTTTCTGATGAGATGCCGCTCCACCACTCCTGTCTTGCTGAAGTGGTCCTGACATTCCCGCTAGCCTAATCAGTGCGCGGCTTTCCCCTCCAGGGAGGTGGGTCCCAGTTGGCCAGCCACACAGACCATCCCGGCAACCACACCCCTTTTGAAGAGACTTTTGCGGAACCTTCATGGACCCCTTGGGCCGCCGTAGCCCCTCCCCTTGCTCCTCTAGGTTCAGATGCTAGTGAAGTGAATACTCACCGACGGTATCGGAATTTGCCACTTGGACCGGTCGGCAGCAGCTACGGGTGCCGGTCCCGCACTGAAAAGCGACAGTGGTGACGGCTGAGCTCCCAGAAGCAGAAGAACGACAGGTAACACCTGAAGCCACGCAGCCGCCGCCATCTTCACAGCCGTGGAGTGCCTACCGAAAGCATTTCACCCTCTTCCGGTTCGTCCCGCCTTCTTCCGGCTCTCCTCTGGGGGCGGGATTATCCGGGTCCTGGAAACGTCGCGGGGCTGGTTTGCTGTGCGACGTAGCGGCCCCTCCCTCAGACAGTCGTCTTTGCGCCGTGAGACTTTGGACCTACTGCGCAAGCGTCACTCTGTTGGAACCTAGTCAGCTGGGTTTGGGAGATCGCTACATGCCAGCCCGGCCTGAGTCTTTTCTCTGTCCCAGCCCTTAAAGGTTTTGGGACCAGGCAGGCACCCCGTGCAGGATTTGGCTCTTTACTTCTCCCGCTCGCCCCAGCCCCTCATACCTTATAAGTCAGTGTCAGACATTGGGGCCAGAAAGTCTGGAAAAGCACTAAGTCTGGCTGCTCAATTGGCGTCCAGCAGTGAGTTCTCCGGTTTGGGTGGTATTTAAGCAAAGGCTGGAATTCGGCGGTGGTGGAGTACACGCGATTCCTAGACTGGGTAGTGTAACAACCTTCAAAGGCCCCTTCTAGCCCTGAAGAGTACGATGCTGCAGTAGAATCTGGCCGGAGACCTAACCTCCAGCAAAGACCCGGCCGGCACTTGCCACTCTTAACCGAAAACGGAGACAGAGAGGGTCAGTTTTCAAAATCTGTGGCGTGACCCCGCCACTGAGGTAGATCTGTAGATGCTTCGTCCCAGTCGGGGAGGCCGTCTTGGCATTTCCCGGTTCACACGCTCTTGATTTTTACCCGCTAGGACTCATTGCGTACACGCCCTCACCGCTGGCCAATTTCGGTTCCTAACAAAAGCATGTTCCTCCTCAGCCACCCATAATCAAGACAAATTTGCCAAATAAATCATTGTAGAAACGCTAGTTTGGGCCTGAAAAATTCCAGGAGCAAGAGTCAAGATTTGTCACTCCATGAGGATCGGGAGGGGACTCCCTTTCCAGAAACTTGACGGTGAAGTGCTGGTTGTAATTTTAGAAAGACATCCAATCGTCTTTTTAAAAAGATCGCCCAGGGCGCTTGTCTTGAGAGCTGGGAGCTGGTCGGAGTGACAGAAGCCATGGAAGCAGCTGAGAAAGAGGAAATAAGGTAAAGGCCAAGTGCTTCTGTAGCCAGTGACCCCAGGGTCCCTAGAAGCGGGGAATAGTACCTGAAAGTACCTGAAAACATTTTGGCTTTGAAGATTTCATTGATTGTTTTTAATTGCACTTCTTATTTGCGTATTTGGTATTTGCTCATCTTTATCTTTTCTCTCAATTCGCAGGGAGTTAGTTGATATTAATAGCATCTTGTAAAATACTTTCAGGATGGTTAAATAGGCCGGGTGCAGTGGCTTAAGCAGGTAATCCCACAGCACTTTGGGAGGCCAAGGCGGGAGCATCGCTTAGAGTCCAGGAGTTCGAGACCCCCTCCCCGCCCCCTCGGAGTCCCAGCTACTTGGGATACCAGTGGGGGGATGGATTTGGAGGCTGCAGTGAGCTGTGATCTTGCCACTGCTTGGGCAACAAAGTGAGACCCTGTCTCCAAAAAAAGGGATGGTTAAATAATATTGACAGTGGAAAAGTTGCAATCAGAACTCTAACACATGAATTTCAGGCATGTTGCTTTTCAAGTTCAACTATAACCACCCCCTTCCTATGTCATCCCAGAGTTAATTCTTCAAAGCTATAAAAAGGAAACAAAAGATTCTCCAATCTTTGTACACTTGATTAAAATAAACTGGGCCGGGTCGCTCATGCCTGTAATCCCAGCACTTTGGGAGGCCTGTAGGTGGGCAGATTGCTTGAACCCAGGAGTTCAAGACCAGCCTGGGCAACATGGTGAATCCCTGTCTCTACAAAAAAATTTAAAGTTAGCCAGACATGGTGACGTGGGCCTGTAGTCCCAGCTACTCAAGAGGCTGCGGCAGGAGGATAGCCTGAGCCCAGGAGGCGGCCCGTTGCAGCGAGCCAAGATCATGCCACTTCGCTCCAACCGAGGCAGCAGAGCGAGATCCTGTCTCAAAAAAATTTTTTAAATAAAATAAACAGACAAAGACTGAGTTCAGTGGAGGACAGTTTTTTAGTATGGCCAGGTATATATGCCTGGGCTCGTTTTCATAATATTTTGACATTTGTGTTCAGTCATAGCTTTCTACGTAATCATGGACATGCTGACTACAGATGCATTCAGCCACACCGGTGCATGAAAGCCAGTGTTATTTTTTTTCTTGTTATAATCTGTAGTTGTTTTAATCAGATGGAGGCTAGTTTAAATACATATACTCAAACTGCAGTATACACATACATCTCATTCATGTTTTATTCCAGAAACGGCTCTTCTGGAAACTTGGTTTTAAAAAAACATGGCCCCTAGATTGTCACCTCATCTTAAAAAGCAAGAAATTCCCCTTCTATGTCTGTTCTGTTCTTATTCTAGCACCTTGCACGTCTATTAAAGCATTTGTCAGCTTGTATTGCGATTTTTTTTTTTTTTTTTTTTTTGAGACGGAGTCTCGCTCTGTTGCCCGGGCTGGAGTGCAGTGGCCGGATCTCAGCTCACTGCAAGCTCCGCCTTCCGGGTTTACGCCATTCTCCTGCCTCAGCCTCCGGAGTAGCTGGGACTACAGGCGCCCGCCACCTCGCCCGGCTAGATTTTTGTATTTTTTTATTAGAGACGGGGTTTCACCGTATTAGCCAGGATGGTCTCGATCTCCTGACCTCGTGATCTGCCCGTCTCGGCCTCCCAAAGTGCTGGGATTACAGGCTTGAGCCACCGCGCCCGGCCTGTATTGCGATTTTTGGTAAAACTCTTACTGACGGCTTGAGCACAGTCCATGTCTTCCTCTGAGCCCAGCACCCAGGAAGAGTATTCTGCAAATATTTTGTTGAATGAATCTGTGGGTGGGTTATGGTTGTTAGTCCGTCTGGTTTGTTGGTTTTGGTTTGTTCGTTTTGGGATGCTGTTTTGGCTTTGCTCCTTCACATTTTACTTTTGAGTCATAACCTTCAGTCATTATTTCAAAAGAATATGTCCTGTTAAGTGACAGTGATCTTTTCCCATTACTCTCGGAGTAATCCCAGAACCTGATGCTTTGTTGTTTACCTCAGAGGATTTAGAAAAGGCTATTGTTCTGCAGCATAATGTGCTATTATGTTATACTATGACCGTGACACAATTTTGCATTGCAGAATAGACGCCAAAGGTTTATTCTGCATGTTTATACTGTAGTTAGAGAAGGTACAAAAATTGGACTCACAAGCCCTGTGTAAAATAAATTTCTCAAAATGTCATTTTATTTAGCGTTGAAGATGAAGCTGTGGATAAAAACATTTTCAGAGACTGCAACAAGATCGCATTTTACAGGTAAGGAAGATAAATATAGTAACCAGATCAAAACATTTCTTGACAGTATTTCAAAATTGATACTTATTAAATTTTTTAGAACTGATAGACTTTCCAAGGAAAGGATAATTTAATAATTAAGGAAATCGTCAGACAGGAGACTCGCTTTTAACTTTATACATTTACTCCGGAAGTATTTAAATTTTTCGGTAAACAGCTATTTTATTTTAAAAGCCAAAGTATTTTTAAACTAGTTTTTAAAATTTGATGCTATGAATAGATACACTTTTACATGGTTCAAAAATAATATAAAGAGGTATACATTGAAAAATGTTACTTCCACTCCTATCCCATTCTACCCATTTCTCATCTTGTCCCAAATAACCAAATTCCATCATTTCTTATTTATCTTTCTAGTATTTCTTTTTGTAAATACATGTATTTTTATATTATTCCCTTTCTCTTTTGTTATCACCCCTTTCTTATACCAAATAGGTTTTTTTTTCCTGTTTTATAGTTTGTTCTGAGGAGGAATTCATATGAGTGCATGGAGATTGCTTCCCCTTTTTACAGCTGCATAATATTCCATGGGGTAGATATTCAGTCTGTCTCTTATTGCTAGACCCTTGGGTTGCTTTTAATCTTTTGCTAAAATAGCACTACCACAATGAAGAACTATACATAGGTCATTTTCTACACATGCATGTGTGTTTATAGGATACATTTCTAGGAGTAGGATTACTGGGTCAAAGAGTAAAGGCATTTGAAATGTGTTAAGTATTGCCAAATTTCCCTCCATAGGAATTATACCATTTGTACTCCTATCACCATTATATAAGATTGCCTGGTTGGGCGAGGTGACTCACACCTGTAATCCCAGCACTTTGGGAGGCCAAGGCAGGCAGATCACCTGAGGTCAGGAGTTCAAGACCAGCCTGACCAACATGGAGAAACCCCGTCTATACTAAAAATACAAAATTAGCCGGACGTGGTGGCGCATACCTGTAATCTCAGCTACTTGCTGAAGCAGGAGAATTGCTTGAACTAGAAGGCAGAGGTTGTCGTGAGCCGAGATCATGCCATTGCACTCCAGCCTGGGCAACAAGAGTGAAACTCCGTCTCAAAGAAAAAAAAAGGTTGCCTGTTTCTCCAGAGCTACAAAAAATATGCCTTTAAAATCTTCATTTTATTTTATTTATTTATTTTTTGAGACGGAGTCTCCCTCTGTCACCCAGGCTGGAGTGCAGTGGCGCAATCACTGCTCATCGCAACCTCCACTGCCTGGGTTCAAGTGATTCTCCTGCCTCAGCCTCCTGAGTAGCTGGGATTACAGACATGCGCCACCACGCCTGGCTAATTTTTTGTATTTTTAGTAGAGAGGGGGTTTCACCATGTTGGTCGGGCTGGTCTTGAACTCCTGACCTCAGATGATCCCCCAACTCGGCCTCCCAAAGTACTGGGAGTATAGGCATGAGCCATCACGCCCGGCTGCAATCTTCGTTTTAAAAAAAAAGTCTTTATGTGATCTTGAAACTGAAATTATCAAAAATTGTGTTATACAGTATAGCTTTCTAACATATTCACTCTCTGTTCAATAGGAAGAAAAGTGTATTATTTTAATTCTGAACAGGTATCTAGAGGGAAGTCTACAGTGAATGCCTGGTAACCTTGTTAAATGACTAGATTCTATTGAATTTCCACTAGAAATTACTTAGTTACTATTAAAGTCCATTTCATGGAAAGAGGGAGGGAAATTAACAAGCTCACAACTGTCATCTATGAAAATTGCCCCACCATCTCAAGAAAGGAGACAAGATGTCATCCTTTGAGCAACGTTATATTGATCAATTTTATTAGTGTTCTTACTAATACTCATCTTATTAGCACTCTAATAATAACGTTCTTTTTTTTTTTTTTTTTTTTTGAGACAGAGTCTCGCTCTGTCGCCCAGGTTGGAATGCAGTGGCCGGATCTCAGCTCACTGCAAGCTCCGCCTGATCTCAGCTCACTGCAAGCTCTGCCTCCCGGGTTTACGCCATTCTCCTGCCTCAGCCCCCCAAGTAGCTGGGACTACAGGCGCCCGCCACCTCGCCCAGCTAGTTTTTTGTATTTTTTTTTTTTAGTAGAGATGGGGTTTCACCATGTTAGCCAGGATGGTCTCGATCTCCTGACCTCGTGATCCACCCGTCTCGGCCTCCCAAAGTGCTGGGATTACAGGCTTGAGCCACTGCGCCCGGCCTTAAAGTTCTTGATTAGCACTTTATTATAGTTCTAATGCTGTTTGTGCCCTGAAATTCCCTGAATATCATAGTGAATTTTAATGACTTCCCCGTGATAATATAGTCTGTTGGATACTGACAATCACAAATAATTACCAAGCATCTGCATACTCCTTATCTATAGGCGTCAGAAACAGTGGCTTTCCAAGAAGTCCACCTATCAGGCATTACTGGACTCAGTCACAACAGATGAAGACAGCACCAGGTTCCAAATCATCAATGAAGCAAGTAAGGTGAGATGGAAGTATTTTCTACAAAGAATCATTTATTTCTGTATTTATTGGGGCTGAATGAAGTAAATTTCCACAAAAGCCAATTAAAGCTATGTATGCTTCAAAAGTAAACCTCATTAGAAAAGGAATATCGGCCTTTTAGTGATGAGTGGCTCACGCCTATAATCCCAGCATTCTGGGAGGCAGAGGCGGGCAGATTGCTCAAGCCCAAGAGTTCAAGACCAGCCTGGGTAACATGGCGAAAACCCATCTCTACAAAAAGTACAAAAAATTAGCCAGGCACAGTCGTGCATGCCTGTAGTCCCAGCTACTCAGGAGGCTGAAATGGGAGGATCTCTTGAGCCTGGGAGGTAGAGGCTGCAGTGAGCCATGAGAGTGCGGCTGCACTTCAGCCTGGGTGACACAGCTAGACCCTCCCTCAAAAAAGAAAAAAGAAAGAAAAAATGAATGTCATCTTTTCACATTTATAGTAATAATATTGTAATAGTTATAGTAATATCAGTATGTAGATTGCCTGTGTATCAGATGTTTTCCTAAATGTCTCACAAATGTTATTTCCTTTTTATTAGTCTTCATAACACATCTAAGAGGTACATTATATTTTCCCAGTTTTCAGATAAGGAAAATGAAGTCTAGAAAATCCCTTGCCCAGAGTCTCACATTTAGTAACCAAAATTTTCTCCTGCATCTGTCAGACGCTATCACCCACGTGCTTTCTAACACTATTACACAATGCCCAGTTGCATTTGTAGCCTGAGCAAGGTACAAATTTAGGGTATGTCCAAATCTCAAAATGCAGGTGGGCCAGGGGGAACAGGGGACAGGCAAAAGGACTAAGCAGTTGAAAACCCAAGTAACAAGTGTTCCCTTACCTGAGCTGCTTCACTAGAGCTGCTTCACTTCATAGTTTTTGCCTAGTGAGAGGGTTAGGGAAGTATATTTTAAGTGCTTTCTCTCACCCATGAAGTTGCCATGTTACTTTAGATGGGCCAGTCATAGAGGAAGCACTATGGACTGTGCTAGGACGTGTGACTGTGCACTACTACCTGATGCCCTCAACCTGACCCTCACTTTCAGATCCGCCCTGCATTCTAAAGGCATCCTGGGTTTCTAAGGCCTCTGAGACCTATCTGACTTAACTGGTAATCCATATCACTGAAAGACAGTTAAGGCCATTAGGTCTGGGTCCCGTAACTGCTTGGATAATAACTGCACCAACTCACTAACAAGTCCTGGTTCTGGGAAGTTGACGTTCATGGCAAAGCTGTGAACCGTGTAACTACCGTAGTTCCTGCCCTGCAGCGCTGTGCTGACATTAGTGGGTTCTCCATAATAATCGTAAGGCCTTTAATTTAGAAATGGGTCCAAACTTTATTCCCAAACAGAAAGAACAATTGTACAGTGAGGAAAACTAGCTTCATTATGGAGTTCTAGAGATTTTTGTCATATAGAGTCTTCTTTCATAACTTTCTTGCCCAAATTCAAAATATGAGCTAGATTTATATCAATAGTTCTGTGTTCTCTATCCCCATCCCCTGTCCTCAACTTCTACAACATAGTTATTATGGCAGTACACTTAGCTCATCTCTCTTAGCTGCACAGATGGGGCAGTTAGCCTTTCTCCAAAACCTAATGCTGATTCTTATACCACCCATCTTTCTGGAGTAGTTTTCCTCCTTGCCTAGTATCTTTGATACATTTGAGTTCTCAGCTTATGGAACCCCCAAAGCCGTAGGTCCTCTAATGCTGATTCAGATCTCCTTTTATGTTGTTATTTATACATGTTGTTTATATATCTTTTTGTAGCCTAGTTTGATAGCCGTTCATGGGGAAAAAAAATGGGACAGCAGTAATTTCCTTCCTGGAGAGCCAACCACTGTTTGCATGTGATCTAATAGCCTGACACCTGGCCAAACCACTCTATTCAGGGTCAGCAGAAGCAATCGGCTTCAGGAAATGCATCAAGTCTACCAGAGGCCTTCCAGGAGTCTTTAGGCCTTAACCAGATGTCAAGAACTTCCTGTCGTGTTTTTCTTGTCATTGTCTCATTTTCTTTCCTGTTTCCATTGTGTCTAACCTGAGAGAGTTGTAGTTGTCCATAGTCAGAGCAAGAATCCCTATCCATCCTTGAGAATGCTTAGTATGTTGAGCACCTGGTCATGAAGACATGCTGAGGTGAAGTAAATGAGGCAAAATCACCCTGAATATCAGTGGTGACCCAAAATGAAAATTCTCAACACAGCGTGATACCAGTTTGCGGTGGACACCCACATATGCCATTTTACATTACTGTAGATCAGTTTCTCTTTTTGGATCCTGAAAAAGTGAGGGACAATGCTGTTCAGGTCAGGTGCCAAGACCAGAGCCCAGCAACCTTCAAAGGCAAAGAAACCACAATCCAGGAGGAGCCACAGGATCTCAGCACAAGACAGCACCTGGCTCAAAAGGAAGCTGAGGAGCCTGATAAACAAGGACAGATTACCTGGGACATCAGCAACGTAGCTCCCAAGACTGAGAACTTTGAGGACCTCTTGGAACAGACTCCATGCTCAGGTATTAGAAATATTGGAACCACATGAGGAATCTGCATGCACTGATCTCAGGCAAATGTATGCAAATATATATTTCGGGAGATCACCCTGAAATTCTGCACTGAACTCCATTTTAATGTCCTCCTTGTCATGTGGTGTTGAGATGACTAGTAGGCACATAAGGTTTCATGCCCTCTGTCAGTCTGTTAGGGACAACAGAGGTGATGGTGATCGCTAATGTTGCCTGCATCTTGTATACAGCTCATTGCATAGTGAAAGAGCCTCTATTACGCCGGGCATGGTGTCTCACGCCTATAATCTCAGCACTTTGGGAGGCTAAAGCAGACAGATCACTTGAGGCCAGGAGTTCGAGACCAGCTATGGCCAACGTGGCAAAACCCCCGTCTCTACTAAAATTACACAAATTAGCCAGGCATGGTGATGCATGCCTGTAATCCCAGCTACTCCAAAGGCTGAGACATGAGAATCGCTTGACCCTGGGAGGCAGAGGTTGCAGTGAGCCAAGATGGTGCCACTGCACTGCAGCCTGGGCAACACAGTGAGACACTGTCCAAAAAAAGTTGACCTAGAATATGGCAAAGACAGCATGAAAAAAGAAAAAATTAGGCCGAGTGCAGTGGCTCACACCTGTAATCCCAGCACTGTGGAAGGCCAAGGTGGGCAGATCACAAGGTCAGGAGTTCAAGACCAGCCTGACCAACATAGTAAGACCCATCTCTACTAAAAAGTACAAAAATTAGCCAGGCATGGTGGCGTGTGCCCGTAGTCCCAGCTACTCAGGAGACTGAGGCAGGAGAATCACTTCTAAAAAAAAAAAAATACAGAAATACAAAAATTAGCTGGGTGTGGTGGCACATGCCTGTAATCCCAGCTACTCAGGAGGCTGAGGCAGGAAAATTGCTTGAACCTGGGAGTCAGAGGTTGTATTGAGCCAAGATTATGCCACTGCACTGCAGCCTGGGCAACACAATGAGACTCTGTCTCAAAAAAAATTTTGTTTTTAAATAACAAAGAACTGTTAAAAATGGTTTCTGGGATGAGATGGGTGTTTCAAGGAGATTGCACATTAAGATATGGTATGAGTGTGATCTGAAGTTTTAAAATAAGCTGCATACATCCACTTATTCAGAATGATAGCTTTTTATTTCAGGTTGAGAGGGACAGCCCAGGGTCTAAGAGGATCATATTCAGCTCACAGCTGCAGTTCTCAAATTGCACTGATCAGGCAGATTCTTATAAATCCAACACTCTTGGTGCCTGCCTACCCCTACACCTTTAAAACCCTTAAAGCAGAAACTTTGGAGTTGTCAAGATTTGTTAATTTTTGAATTTCTCCCTCTCAATTCCCTTCCCCAATCTGCTCCTTAATAAACAACCAGGAAGCAGAACCAAGCTTCATTCAACATTGTGTTAGGCTGCCATAACCAAATACCACAGGCTGGCAGCTTAAACAACAGATGTTTATTTCTTGCAGTTTTGAAGGCTGTAAATTCCAAGATCAAACTGCCAGTAGCTTCACTGTCTGGTGAGGGCTCTCTTCTTGCTTTGTAGATGGCTCCCTTCTTCTTGTGCCCTCACATAGTGGAGAGAGAGTGTGTACACAAGCTCTCTGGTCTTTTCTTTTTTCTTTTTTTTTTTTTTTTTTTTGAGATGGAGTCTTGCTCTGTCGCCCAGGCTGGAGCGCAGTGGTGCGATCTCAGTTCACTGCAAGCTCCACCTCCCGAGTTCACGCCATTCTCCTGCCTCAGCCTCCCGAGTAGCTGGACTACAGGCACCCGCCACCACACCCAGCTAATGTTTTGTATTTTTAGTAGAGATGGGGTTTCACCGTATTAGCCAGGATGGTCTCAATCTCCCGACCTCGTGATCCACCCGCCTCAGCCTCCCAAAGTGCTGGGATTACAGGCGTGAGCCACCGCGCCCAGCTCTGGTCTTTTCTTATGAGGGCGCTAATCTACTCCTGAGGATTTCCTCAACCTCGTGACCTCATCTAAACCTAATTACCTCCCAAGGGCTTCATCTCTGAATACCATCATATTGTAGTTAGGGCTTTAATAGTAAATTTTGGGAAGACACCAGTCCATAGCAAACATGATGTTCCTAGGACGTATATCTGTTACAAAACAAGCTGGAATGTTGACCTGTGTGTTGTCACAAGGTCAGAACATCCAGGCTTTGGAGAAAAACTAGTTGCAGGTTCAGATGCGTAAGTTTTCTCACATGGGGTCCTAATATAGTGTTATGCTTATTCCTGATGACAGAATAATCAGGTAGATATTTAGTAAAGAAGCTTCCAGAAAATAAAAAGAAAGTGATCAGGAAAGTGTTGACTGCTTTTGTAGAACTCAGTTGTTGTTTTCTTTTTTTTCCTACTACTCTCAGTTTTCTATCTTCAGTGAAAATTTGGTTTGGATTGAGAAAGAGACATCTAGTCTTGTGATCTAGGCAAAGGAAGATGTATGCTGTCTTGTAAGTCTAGCTTAAAAAGCATTGCTAGCAAGGATGTCTGGAGCAATCTACTTTATATTGCTAATTATGATGCTTTCTAATGATATAGGTGACCATTTGGCAACATATTTATTTTCTTTTGCAGCCAGTTTGCAAGGTTTCATCGGAGACAGCACTTCCAGCAGCTTCTCCCAGGATGCAGGAATATCTCCGAGCATCTCTGTGAAGTTACCCCTTGCCTCTTCATCTGAGCCTAATGAAAATGAGGCTTTGCCCAACCAGCCACCTTCTCAGCAGACGAGGCATGACTACCACTTGTTAGCCAGTACTGTGTCTGCAGAAATGGCCAGGAAGAGGCAGCTAATTTGGGAACTGGCCAGACAATCAGAAGCACACCTGGACAGGCTAATTGTCCTTGGGGAACAGGCCAGTACCCAGCATGAGGTTGCCAGTATTCTTCATAGAAAATCAGTGCTTGCAGTAAACCAACTGGCTGCCACTGTGGAAGGGACGATTAATGCCCTATAGCAATTTGATGAACTATTAGACCATTCTCTGGATCCCGGAAGGTCTTGATCACAGCTGGTAGAGGTGGTCACTCACTGTTCTAGGTCTTTTAAGTTAACAGTTATTTATGTAATAGTGAAGAGTCCTGGTGCCTCAGGAAAAGCAAGATCAACCTACCAAGGAGGAGTTGATGGAGTCCTAATTTTCCTACTTAACACCCACTTCGAATTTAAATATGTGTTCTAGGGCTGTTCTGTTAACTCTATTATGGTCTTTACTAATTGTGATTCCCAGTTCTGGGTGAATAAAAAGTTTTTGTTTTAATGTAATTGTGATCAACCCTATGCTTGAAGACATAGACAAAGCTGTTTCTACCACCATGATGTTTACAAAATATCTGATATTTTTGCCTATATGGCCATAAAAAAACTAGATTCGTGGATAACAAACCACCAAGTTTTAATTGTTTTTATTTTGTAAGACAGAAATAAGACAGGAAAAGAGAATTAATACTCTTTTTCCCAGACTGAGAGGTGGGCTTCTAAGTAAAGATATATGAAAAACTAAGTAGAGGCTTGTAGTATTAAAATGAACCTCCAAAAGGTATTCTTTTCTGTGAGGATGTATCTCAGCTTCTCTGTGTAATTGGACATTAACACATCTTAAATTTTTTTAAGAGCTGGGGTCTCACTGTGTTTTTCAGGGTGGAGTGCAGTGGTTACTCACAGGTGCAGTCAAGGCACACTGTAACCTCAAACTGCTAGGCTTAAGCAATCCTCTTGCCTCAGCCCCACTGAGCAGCTGAGGCTATATGCATGCAGCACCCACTGGCACATCTTAAATATTTCTAAGGGAGCAAAATCCATGCTTTCTCACCTCGTTGTAACTATCCATTTAAAATTATTATTTTACATAAATTGATCTGGCTGGAATTGCGTGTAACTACTTATACTATCTAAGGATTCATACTAAATTCTCAATTTAAGCAGTCCAACATCTGTAACTTCTTAATGTATTTTTTCATTGTCATTTCCAATCATCACTAACAAGAGGAAAAGATTTGGTAGTTTATTTGTATATTATTTTATTTATAAGTATCCAGCAGGTCCCAGCAGATAGGAAAGGAATATCTACGTATGTTTACTATTTTAGGTAGAAGAATATAATAACAGTCACGTCCAGACTTTCTGAAAGAGCAAGGATGTGGTGGAAGGATTGGGAAAGAACTGGCAGTTAAGCCTCAGGGAAGTGGCTTTTGAACTGTCATCCACAGAGCCCTGAGGTTTTGACAGAGGTGCCTTAGGACTCAATACTGGGAAGGCAGGGGACTCTAAGGTGGGACACTGAGCCATTCCCTGCTGTCTTTAACCCAAGAGGCTTTACTTATTGGACTTCTGGGAGTCTGGTGATATTAAAGGAAAAAAAAATCTGGTAAGAAAAAAAAACACATGAAGCTAGATCATAGGAGGAAGTGCATATTAAGGTCTAAGATAAGTAGTGCCTGGACCAACAAAACTATGTTGGTGATAATGAGAGATAAGAATGAATCTGTTCATTGATTAAAAGGATGAGAAAAAAGGCCAGGCATGGTGGCTCATATCTGTAATCCCAGCACTTCGGGAGGCTGAGGCAGGAGGATCACTTGAGGTCAGGAGTTTGAGACAGCCTGGTCAACAGGGTGGAACCCTGTCTCTACTAAAAATACAAAAATTAGCCTGGTGTGGTGGCATGCACCTGTAATTCCAGCTACTCAGGAGACTGAGGCACAAGAATTGCTTGAACCCAGGCGGTGGAGGTTGCAGTGAGCCAAGATTGTGCCACTGCCCTCCAGCCTGGGCGACGGAGCAAGATCCATCTCAAAATAAATAAATAGATAAATTTAAAGAAAGAATGACTCTAAATATTGCTAAATTTCAGAGTGAGTTTTGCTAAAATAAGGTTTGCTAAATTAAAATTAAAATGAGGATTAACTCTGATTTATACATGAAGTTATTATAGTGAAAACAGGGTTATTGCTCTCTCTTTTTTTCCTCCTGGCCTGCAGCCTCAAGAACAGAACGTACAGATTAAGTCTTTGGTTTAAACAAAAATTAGTTGTGTTTTTTTGTAGAGAAAGCTATTTTACTAAAATTCACTCAGACAATCTCTGAGTGAATAACTAGATGTAAATTATTAATCATATATAGGCAGACAACCTGATTATTGGTTGTCTAAGCCCCCTGCTTAGGATGATCTTGCCCATTTTTGCCTACTCAAAGTCTTACTAATTCCTAAAGGCCCTGCTTAAATCTCTACTCCTCCAGAGAAACGTCCAGAACTTCTCACCCTACAGTCATCATTAATAACCCCCTTAATCTCTTGCCTTTCTGCTTTAAAACATCACAGAATGCTCTGTGTTAGCTTTGCATCTCTTTTATCTCCTCCAAATTGCAGCCTCCTCAAAAGTTCAATCATTGCAATAATAGATGCCAAATAAATGTTAATTGAATGGAATTTGAGAGAGCAATGGAAATATATATTTAAATAGTGAGAGAATACATAATCTGATAACTTGAACTTTGTACTTGGACATACTTCCAAATGTGAAAATTCTGATAGTACACTGAAAGTAGCTTAAATATGTAAAAGAACATTAAACATGCAAGCAGTAATGGATCACTATTGCATCATAACCCTGCCTTAGAATATCTAGAAAAGGATCCACAGCCATAGCACTGTTTACTCGGTCACTGTTCAGTATCGTGTTACAGTTTAACTGCCCTGATTGCTTCCCTGTATTCGCAAGAGACAAAGTTCCAGTAACATCACCTTTTTGGTGCTGGCTTGGTACTCTCCATACTTCTTATCTTTTACTTGCACCACATTGTATCTATTCTAAGCTGTGTCACACAACTTACCCAGTTTAGCTGTCGGTTAACAGACATAATAGTAACAGCACAGGCACCCATTTGTAACCAAAATGTGGCATGGTACTTCATGAAGAAATTGCAATTGACTAGTGCAGCATGGCCCACCAGTTGAAAACCATGATCTTAAAATATTTTTCTGATCTAGGTGCCTCATTTTGTAACCTGAATCCAGTCACTTCTATTCTCCTAGAGCTTCTTGTTCTGTGTTTTATTTTTCAAGTTCTGTATGATCTTCAGGGTTCTACATTGTTTCTATGTCCCATTGTAGGCAGAATTTTACCTACGTTCCCCAGCCTCTTGTAAAAGTTCCCTGGGCCTATTCCCAGCTGTGAACAAATCAATTCCAGTTTTAGAGCAGCAAGCCTCATTTCATCCACAACTAGAGAACTCCAATAATCATCACTTTATTTTCTACTCTTTTCTCTTCTGTAGCCTGCCACCCTTCATCTTTCATCTAGCTGGAATCTAGTTACTCTGCTTATAACACCCAAACTCTTATTCTTAACATACCTGTAGTTTATCATAGATACAGTAGCCACATGTCCCAATCTTCCAAGGCAAGTTTCAGTTTATGCCTGTCTTTCCGTGTAATTATTAGTAGAGACTCCTTTCACTCTGAAGATCCTGGTTTGGACAACTATGTGTTCACCAGCCACAGAACACATAGAAGATATTTCTTGCTGCTACTACAGCTGTATCCAAGCAAATACATACATGAACTGGGAGCTTTTCTTTTAAATTTCCATTGTTCTCCAATTTGCTTGGCCTATCGTAATTTAAACAAATACTTTTCTAATTATTGTAATTTGTGCAAAATTGGCCATCACTTGGGTAACCTGTTGAAGGTAATCTCTTCAATCTGTTTCCAGGTTACTCTCCTGGCTGAAATTTATGGTATAGAAGGAAACATTTTCAGGCTTAAAATTAATGAAGAGACTCCTCTAAAACCCAGGTTTGAAGTTCCTGATGTCCTCACAAGCAAGCCAAGCACTGTAAGGTAAGCCAAGGAGTGATGTATCTTAGAGATGCGCCTGATATATTCTTTTATCATCTCTTGAGTAGTAAATTTTGTTATGTGCACCTCTTATTTTGACTGTTCAAAACTATAGTCATTTACAGAGTTATAGGTTGGTGCAAAAGTAATTGTGGTTTTTGCCATTACTTTTAATGTATTCAGTTATTTTGGGATAAGTCTATCCATTTTCCTTATTATCCATTCTGTTTTTTCGTCATCCACCATTTGATTTGTCAGGACTTACTTAACGGAGAGAAGCAGAACTTTGATCCCTGCTCTCCTTCTCACAAAGAAAGTGGTTTTATTAGCCAGACTATGGGAGCAAGTAGAAGGAAAGCTACTTAATTTACTCACTCAGATTAGCAGCAGAGCTCCAGAGATCTAATGCACTAGCCAAATTTGCATGCTTACAGTAATTTGTACAGTTGGACACACTCACTTTTAATTAAGGTTATTCTCAGAAGTCTAACATGTAATTTTACTTAGAGTCAAGGTAAATTAATAATCAGTGTCTAGGTGAAAAACAATCTTTGGGGACTAAAGCATTTTCAGTTACCTGCAAAACCTTCATCTGTTCTCATAACACTTTCCAATGATATTTCAGCTCCGTTTTGCTGGTTGGTTTCCATTATATTTTCATATTATTTTACCAAAGGAATATAAGACTATGCCAGATGCTTTCATTTTTACTGTATCATCACTGTAGTTTTATGTAAATTATTTTTTCCTTGAAAACCTTAAAAAAGATCAATATAGGGGGGTCACCAAGATGGCTGAATAGGAACAGCTCCAGGCTACAGCTCCCAGCATGAACGACACAGAAGACAGGTGATTTCTGCATTTCCAACTGAGGTACTGGGTTCATCTCACTGGGGCGTGTTGGACAGTGGGTGCAGGACAGTGAGTGCAGCCCACTGAGCGAGAGCCGAAGCAGGGCGAGGCATCGCCTCACCCAGGAAGCGCAAGGGCTAAGGAAATTCCCTTTCCTAGCCAAGGTAAACCGTGACACACAGCACCTGGAAAATCAGGTCACTCCCACCCTAATACTACGCTTTTCCAAGGGTCTTAGCAAACGGCACACCAGGAGATTATATCCCGCGCCTGGCTTGGAGGGTCCCACACACACAGGGCCTCCCTCATTGCTAGCACAGCAGTCTGAGATCTAACGGTAAGGTGGCAGTGAGGTTGTGGGAGGGGTGCCCGCCATTGCTGAGGCTTGAGTAGGTAAACAAAGTGTCTGGGAAGCTCAAACTGGATGGAGCCCACCACAGCTCAAGGAGGCCTGCCTGCCTCTGTAGACTCCACCTCTGGGACAGGGCATAGCCAAACAAAAGGCAGCAGAAACCTCTGCAGATTTAAATGTCCCTGTCTGACAACTTTGAAGAGAGTAGTGGTTCTCCCAGCACGGAGTTTGAGATCTGAGAACGGACAGACTGCCTCCTCTAGTGGGTCCCTGACCCCTAAGTTGCCTAACTGGGAGGCAACCCCCAGCAGGGGCAGACTGACACCTCACACAGCCGGGTACCCATCTGAGACAAAGCTTCCAGAGGAACGATCAGGCAGCAACATTTGCTGTTCAGCAATATTCACTCTTCTGCAGTCTCTGCTGCTGATACCCAGGCAAACAGGTCTAGAGTGGACCTCCAGCAAAAGACCTGCAACTGAGGGTCCTGACTGTTAGAAGGAAAACTAACAAACGGAAAGGACATCCACACCAAAACCCCATCTGTACGTCACCATCATCAAAGACCAAAGATAGATAAAACCACAAAGATGGGGAAAAAACAGAGCAGAAAAGCTGAAAATTCTAAAAATCAGAGTGCCTCTCCCCCTCCAAAGGAACGCAGCTCCTCTCCAGAAACGGAACAAAGCTGGACGGAGAATGACATTGATGAGTTGAGAGAAGAAGGCTTCAGATGATCAAACTTCTCCCAGCTAAAGGAGGAAGTTCGAACCCATTGCAAAGAAGCTAAAAACCTTGAAAAAAGATTAGACGAATGGCTGATTAGAATAACCAATGTAGAGAAGTCCTTAAATGACCTGATAGAGCTGAAAAGCATGGCACAAGAACTACGTGACAAATGCACAAGCTTCAGTAACCGATTCAATCAACTGGAAGAAGGGGTATCAGTAGTTGAAGATCAAATGAATGAAATGAAGCGAAAAGAGAAGTTTAGAGAGAAGAGAGTAAAAAGAAATGAACAAAGCCTCAAAGAAATATGGGACTATGTGAAAAGACCAAATCTACGTCTGATTGGTGTACCTGAAAGTGACAGAGAGAATAGAACCAAGTTGGAAAACACTCTGCAGGTTATTATCCAGGAGAACTTCCCCAACCTAGCAAGGCAGGCCAACATTCAAATTCAGGAAATACAGAGAACACCACAAAGATAATCCTCAAGAAGAGCAACTCCAAGACACATAATTGTCAGATTCACCAAAGTTGAAATGAAGGAAAAAACGTTAAGGGCAGCCATAGAGAAAGGTTGGGTTACCCACAAAGGGAAGCCCATCAGACTAACAGCGGATCTCTTGGCAGAAACTCTAAAAGCCAGAAGGAGTGGGGGCCAATATTCAACATTCTTAAAGAAAAGAATTTTCAACCCAGAATTTCATATCCAGCCAAACTAAATTTCGTAAGTGAAGGAGAAATAAAATCCTTTACAGGCAAGCAAATGCTGAGAGATTTTGTCACCACCAGGCCTGCCTTAGAAGAGCTCCTGAAGGAAGCACTAAACATGGAAAGGAACAACTGGTACCAGCCACTGCAAAAACATGCCAAAATGTAAAGACCATCGATGTTAGGAAGAAACTGCATCAACTAACGAGCAAAATAACCAGCTAACATCATAAAGACAGGATCAAATTCACACATAACAATATTAACCTTGAATGTAAATGGGCTAAATGCTCCAATTAAAAGACACAGACTGACAAATTGGATAAAGAGTCAAGACCCATCAGTGTGCTGTATTCAGGACACCCATCTCATGTGCAGAGACACACGTAGGCTCAAAATAAAGGGAATGGAGGAAGATCTACCAAGCAAATGGAAAACAAAAAAAGGCAGGGGTTGCAATCCTAGTCTCTGACAAAACAGACTTTAAACCAACAAAGATCAAAAGAGACAAAGAAGGCCACTACATAATGGTAAAGGAATCAATTCAACAAGAAGAGCTAACTATCCTAAATATTTCTGTACCCAATACAAGAGCACCCAGATTCATAAAGCAAGTCCTTAGAGACTTATAAAGAGACTTAGACTCCCACACAATAATAATGGGAGACTTTAACATCCCACTGTCAACATTAGACAAATCAACAAGACAGAAAGTTAACAAGGATATCCAGAAATTGAACTCAGCTCTGCACCAAGCGGACCTAATAGACATCTACAGAACTCTCCACCCCAAATCAACAGAATATACATATTTCTCAGCACCAAGTTGCACTTATTCCAAAATTGACCACATAGTTGGAAGTAAAGCACTCCTCAGCGAATGTAAAAGAACAGAAATTGTAACAAACTGCCTCTCAGACCACAGTGCAATCAAACTAGAACTCAGGATTAAGAAACTCACTCAAAACCACTCAACTACATGGAAACTGAACAACCCTCTCCTGAATGACTACTAGGTACATAATGAAATGAAGGCAGAAATAAAGATGTCCTTTGAAACCAATGAGAATAAAGATACAGTGTACCAGAATCTCTGGGACACATTTAAAGCAGTGTGTAGAGGGAAATTTACAGCCCTAAACGCCCACAAGAGAAAGCAGGAAAGATCTAAAATTGACTCCCTAACATCACAATTAAAAGAACTAGAGAAGCAAGAGCAAACACATTCAAAAGGTAGCAGAAGGCAAGAAGTAACTAAGATCAGAGCAGAACTAAAGGAGATAGAGACACAAAAAACCCTTCAAAAAATCAGTGAATCCAGGATCTGGTTTTTTTGGAGATCAACAAACTTGATAGACTGCTAGCAAGACTACTAAAGAAGAAAAGAGAGAAGAATCAAATAGACACAATAAAAAATGATAAAGTGGATATCACCAGCGACCCCACAGAAATACAAACTACCATCAGAGAATACTATAAACACCTCTATGCAAATAAACTAGAAAACCTAAAAGAAATTGATAAATTCCTGTACAGGTGCACTCTCCAAAGACTAAACCAGAAAGACGTTGAATCCCTGAATAGACCAATAACAGGCTCTGAAATTGAGGCAATAATTAATAGCCTACCAACCAACCAAAGTCCAGGACCACACAGATTCATAGTCGAATTCTACCAGAAGTACAAGGAGGAGCTGGTACCATTCCTTCTGAAACTATTCCAATCAATAGAAAAAGAGGGAATCCTCCCTAACTGATTTTATGAGGCCAACATCATCTTGATACCAAAGCCTGGCAGAGACACAACCAAAAAAGAGAATTTTAGACCAGTATCCCTGATGAACATCGATGCAAAACTCCTCAGTAAAATACTGGCAAACCAAATCCAGCAGCACATCAAAAAGCTTATCCACCATGATCAAGTGGGCTTCATCCCTGGGATGCAAGGCTGGTTCAACATATGCAAATCAATAAATGTAATCCAGCATATAAACAGAACCAAAGACAAAAACCACATGATTATCTCAATAGATGCAGAAAAGGCCTTTGACAAAATTCAATAGCCCTTTATGCTAAAAACTCTCAATAAATTCGGTATTGATGGAACGTATCTCAAACTGATAAGAGCTATTTATGACAAACTCACAGCCAATAACATACTGAATGGGCAAAAACTGGAAGCATTCACTTTGAAAACTGGCACAAGACAGGGATGCCCTCTCTCACCACTCCTATTCAACATAGTGTTGGAAGTTCTGGCCAGGGCAATCAGGCAGAAGAAAGAAATAAAGGGTATTCAATTCAATTAGGAAAAGAGGAATTCAAATTGTCTCTGTTTGCAGATGACATAATTGTATATTTAGAAAACCCCATTGTCTCAGCCCAAAATCTCCTTAAGTTGATAAGCAACTTCAGCAAAGTCTCAGGATACAAAATGAATGTGCAAAAATCACAAGCATTCCTATACACCAATAACAGACAAACAGCCAAATCATGAGTGAACTCCCATTCACAATTGCTTCAAATAGAATAAAATACCTAGGAATCCAACTTACAAGGAATGTGAAGGAACTCTTCAAGGAGAACTACAAACCACCGCTCAATGAAATAAAAGAAGACACAAACAAATGGAAGGACATTCCATGCTCATGGATAGGAAGAATCAATATCATGGAAATGGCCATACTGCCCAAGGTGATTTATAGATTCAATGCCGTCCCCATTAAGCTACCAATGACTTTCTTCACAGAATTGGACAAAACTACTTTAAAGTTCATATGGAACCAAAAAAGAGCCCACATTGCCAAGACAATCCTGAGCCAAAGAACAAAGCTGAAGGCATCACACTACCTGACTTCTAACTATACTACAAGGCTACAGTAACCAAAACAGCATGGTACTGGTACCAAAACAGAGATATAGACCAATGGAACAGAACAGAGCCCTCAGAAATAATATCACACATCTATAACCATCTGATCTTAGACAAACCTGAGAGAAACAAGAAATGGGGAAAGGATTTCCCTATTTAATAAATGGTGCTGGGAAAACTGGCTAGCCATATGTAGAAAGCTGAAATTGGATCCCTTCCTTACACCTTATACAAAAATTAATTCAAGGTAGATTAGAGACTTAAATGTCAGACCTAAAACCATAAAAAGCCTAGAAGAAAACCTAGGCAGTACCGTTCAGGACATAGGCATGGGCAAGGACTTCATGTCTAAAACACCAAAAGCAATGGCAACAAAAGCCAAAATTGACAAATGGGATCTAGTCAAACTAAAGAGCTTCTGCACAGCAAAAGAAACTACCATCAGAGTGAACAGGCAACCTATAGAACGGGAGAAAATTTTTGCAATCTACTCATCTGACAAAGGGCTAATATCCAGAACCTACAAAGAACTCAAACAAATTTACAAGAAAAAAAAAAAAAAACCCATCAAAAAGTGGGTGAAGGATATGAAGACAGTTCTCAAAAGAAGACATTTATTCAGCCAACAGACACATGAAAAAATGCTCATCATCACTTGCCATCAGAAAAATGCAAATCAAAACCACAGTGAGGTACTGCCTCACACCAGTTATAATGGTGATCATTAAAAAGTCGGGAAACAACAGGTGCTGGAGAGGATGTGGAGAAATAGGAACACGTTTACACTGTTGGTCAGACTAATTTAGTTCAACCATTGTGGAAGACAGTGTGGCAACTCCTCAAGGATCTAGAACTAGAAATACCATTTGACCCAGCCATCCCATTACTGGGTATATACCCAAAGGATTATAAATCATGCTGCTCTAAAGACACATGCACACATATGTTTATTGTGGCACTATTCACAATAGCAAAGACTTGGAACCAACCCAAATGTCCATCAGTGACAGATTGGATTAAGAAAATGTGGCACATGGCTCAAGCCTGTAATCCCAGCACTTTGGGAGGCCGAGACGGGCGGATCACGAGGTCAGGAGATCGAGACCATCCTGGCTAACACAGTGAAACCCCGTCTCTACTAAAAATACAAAAACTAGCCGGGCGAGGTGGCGGGCGCCTGTAGTCCCAGCTACTCGGGAGGCTGAGGCGGGAGAATGGCGCAAACCCGGGAGGCGGAGCTTGCAGTGAGCTGAGATCGGGCCACTGCACTCCAGTCCGGGCGACAGAGCGAGACTCCGCCTCAAAAAAAAAAAAAAATGTGGCACATATACACTATGGAATACTATGCAGCCATAAAAAAGGATGAGTTCATGTCCTTTGTAGGGAAATGGATGTAGCTGGATACCATCATTCTCAGTAAACTGTCATAAGAACAGAAAATCAAACACCGCATGTTCTCACTCATATGTGGGAATTGAACAATGAGAACACTTGGACACAGGAAGGGGAATATCACACACCAGGGCCTGTTGTGGGGTGGGGGGCGGGGGGGGAGGGATAGCATTAGGAGAAATACCTTATGTAAATGATGAGTTAATGGGTGCAGTACACCAACATGGCACACGTATACATATGTAACAAACCTGCACGTTGTGCACATGTACCCTAGAACTTAAAGTATAATTTAAAAAGTCAGTATATTATAATGAGAAATTAATTCAGTTATGATAGAATCATCAGAAGTTTAAAATACATCTATTCACTGAGCCACACTATGTGCCAATAACTTAGTAAACATAATTTTTTTAAATTTAATTTTATTCTTTGATAGAGACAGAGTCTTGCTGTGTTGCCCCAGCTGGTTTCAAACTCCTGGCCTCAAATGATTCTCCCTCCTCTTCCTCCCAAAGTGTTGGGGTTATCGGCATGAGCCACGATGCCTGCCCTGAATAAGAACTTAAAAGAGACTGTTTCTGAAGTCTTTGGCAGTTTGGCAATTGAGCCAATGCATACATATAGCCTGGCTACAATATGTTATTTTCTGCTATCCTGAAGAATAGTACAGCCTTCACAATTTTTATACTTGTGTTTATAAGTAAGTTAATGTGTAATTTTCTCTTTCTGTGCTGTCTTTGCCGTGGTTTAGGGTCCAGGTGATAATTCACTTGGTATGGTAAATATGGTATTAGTTCTGCTTCTGTTCTGACTGCTTTCTGGAGGGCCTTTGGCTACTGTAGTAACTGGAAAGCTAAAAACTACATTTCTTCATTTCCCAGACTCCCTTTTGCTACAGGTTCTGATGTAATTCAGTTTCCACCTGTCAGATGCACTTAAAAAACCTGGATTTCAGAACTGAGTTCCTCTTTTTGCTTATATGGATTTTGCACCTGTAGAGTGACTCTAAGGCCATTAGTTAAGGCCATGATTTACTCATCTCTGATTTATAGCTAAGGTGGCATGATCCCAGAGCCCAGCAGTTATCATAGTGACTTCTGATAACTCAACTTCTTGATTCTAGCTAAGATAGAAGGTCAATTGGCCATACAGTTACACAGTATTGTTCTAGGGGTCATTCCTGGACATGCAGCCTGGAACCTACTACCTCAGCCCTTCCCATGATGTTGTAAGCAACAGATTATCCATATGAAGTCATTTATTTTCTGCTTAAAATAGCCAGAGTTGTTTTTGTTTTCTACAATAGAGCCTTGGTTGATATAGTAGTTGCTGTTAGAAATGAATATAAGCAACAGCCCCTCAAGGATGGGAATATGAGATTGACTGGCTGACCTAGCTGGATTTGGAGGCAGTGAGGACGTATTTACCAATAGAGGATGGGATACTATTGTTACAGGCTGAATTGTGTTCCCCCAAAATTTCAGGTGTTGAGCCCTAACCTCTAGTACCTCAGAATGTGACTATATTTTGAGATAGGGCCTTTAAAGCAGTAAATAAATTAAAATGGGGTGATTAGGGTAGGCCCTAATCCGTTAAACCGGGTGCCCTTGTAAGAAGTGGAGATTAGGACACAGACGTAGGCACAGAGGGACAATCACGTGAAGATACAGTGAGAAGGCAGCCACCTGCAAGCCCAGGAAATAGGCCTCACAAGAAACCCAACTTTCTGACACCTTGATCTTGGACTTCTAGCCTCCAGAATTAAGAGAAAATAAATTTCTGTTGTTCAAGCTACCCAGTTTGTGATATTTTCTTATGGTAGCCCTGCCAAACTAATACATCTAATAATAGACCACAAAATTCTGTGGCAACGTTACTTAAATGACTACTGGTGGTCAACTAAAATAAAGTGGCCCATTGAAAGCAGACCAAGAGATAGGGCCGTACTGCATCATGATTATCATGCAGAATTCAGAGCTCTGAGGTGGCTTGGCTCCTTCAACTTCACTGAAGAGTTTAAAGAAAGAAAACTGTAGTCTCAGGGCTTTAAATTCTTAGCTCAAGGTATTGTCAGAAGATGGATAATTTTCTGTGACAATCCTAAAAGTCCTCTTATCTTCTGTAACTGCAGGTACATGTAGCTGAAAATCAGAGGCAGAGTTTGATATTGCAGGCTCTGAATTAGGCCATAAGTTGAATTCATAGCCTCATCAGGTCTGTGAATTTCAGGCATTAACTGGGAAAACCTAGAACTCTTCAAAATTGAATAGCAGGCTGAGTGCAGCAGCTCACACCTATAATCCCAATACTTTGGGAGGCCAAGGCAGGAGGATTGCTGGAGATCAAGGGTTGTAGACCAGACTGGACAACAAAGTGAGACTGCGTCTCTACAAAAGATTTAAAAATTAACTGGGCATGGTAGCACACACCTGTAGTCCTAGCTACTCAGGAGGCTGTGGTGGAAGGATCACTTGAGCCCCGTGGTTCAAGGCCACAGTGAACTATGATTGCACCACTGCACTCCAGCCTGGGTGATGGAGCAAAACCCTGTCTCTAAAAAAAAATCAAGTTTTAAAAAATTGAATAACAGTATTTGGGAAGAGTTGGATAATTCTAAATAGTCAAACCTCAAAATTTCACTGGCCCTCCCATTTCAGCAGAAGCAACCCCTCCTATGAAGGGAAGTGAAACTGATCCTGCCTTGCTTGGATACCCTATATTGACCTCACCTAAAATATACGTGCACGGGGATTCAAGTGCTCCTTGTGCCCAACCCCTACCACCCTTCACTGCCTCCAGACCCACCATCAAAGTCAGATCTCAACATGCCCAGAGAGCCAATTACAGACAAACCCAGGGGGAGAAGGCTTGCATGCCTGAAAAATTATAAGACTACATAATGGCGAAAACAAACAAACAAACAAACAAACAAAAACTGGGAAATATGCATGGAAATGGTTTCCGAGGAATTCCTAGACCAGAAGGAACTTAATTGTAGGTCAGGCTAAATTTGTTGACACAGGAACACGTACCAGAGAATGCAGATTTGATATGCTAGCTTGGGCAGCTGAGAATGGCTCTAATTGATGGCTTAGTTGGTTAATTATCATCTGAACTCAGCTATGGATTCTTCTGAGTGAAGCTGAGATATCAGGAATTCCTTGGCATGGTATAGAGGAAATGATCCACAGACTTAGAGAGATAAAGATGTTGGAGTGGATTTGTTTCATGCAACCAACTCATCTAGCCCCTCTGGATTCTGTTCCCCATGAGATCCAGAACATACCCCCTTCACTGAGAAACTGATAAGGGAGTACTTGGAAAGCACTGTAGTGAACATCTTCCTTTTGTGGGCTGGAGATAATGGTGGGAAATGATGCCAGTAAAATCGTCTCCCTGATTTCAGTGGAGATAATGAGACTCCAAGTAGCAGAGGCAGAGTAGAAACATTTAGTTGTCAGAGACAAGGTGAACATAATTCCATTATGTGTGGTAGGGCCCATGTAGTACTCAAAATGGTTTAACGCTTGGGGCAGTAAGCAATTTATGGCGGGGTGCATTAGACTGACAAATACGAACCACAGTCCTACTTAATGGAATAATCAAAAGAACTCTGTCTAGGTTCATTGAACAGTGAGAGACAGCCTCTCAGCCTTCTCCAGAGTTAATTTCCAGATCCGAAGCATCTTGCTTGAAGAGGAGACATAGAATCCATGGAGAAGGACTGAAAAGACGTAATAAGAACCTAAACTGTCTCTTTTTACCTTCCTTAAAGAGTCCTGTGAACATTTACTACGCACACTGTGCACTAGAGAAAGGGAAATATCTAGCTTTGAGGGATTTTAAGTGCTGTGTCTGAGCTTACATAATTCTTGTGGATCTAAAACATCCTAACAGTGTACCTGTGAAATTGGAGGCTGGTGGGAATCAGGCAATAAATAGGTAAATAAAAATTTGACCTGATTCCATCTCGCTGTGGACCCACTCTATGTTATTTCCTCGGTTTCTGAGTATGTGGTTGGAATGAGAAAGAAAAACAATATTTAGATTTTGCACACCAAAATCTAGAAAGTTACTAGACATTCCAGATCAAGGTAATGATGATGACGATGATGATAGCGAACATTTATTGTTTTTTTTTTTTTTTAAATGTGTCTGGCACTGTGTCAAGAGCTTTACACATGTGATCTCATTTAATTCTCTCCAGAAATTTTGTTGTTCCTTTTGTTATTTTCACTTTACAGATAAGGAAACCAAAACCTAGAAAGGTTGGATAACTTTGTTATCTGAAGTTATAAAGTGTATGTAGAGTTATGCTCAATTTAAGTTCTTTGGCACCAAAGCCAATGCTCTCGTTAACATTTCTCTATTGCCTTATCTATGGCTATGTCACATGAATAGTGATTTACTAATTAATTACTTGGAAGTACAACTCACATAAGGCCATGTAAACCTATAGCGGCTTGTTTTTCTCTTCCTGCTTTGTTTTCTAGGCTGATTTCATGCTCAGGGGACACAGGGAGTCTGATATTGGCAGATGGAAAAGGAGGCCTGAAGTGCCATATCACAGCAAACCCATTCAAGGTAGACTTGGTGTCTGAAGAAGAGGTTGTGATTAGCATAAATTCCCTGGGCCAATTATACTTTGAGCATCTACAGATTCTTCACAAACAAAGGTATTCTTATGCATTACTTGACACATAAAGACCTTAACATAACCTGATTAATGAATATCACTTGCCTAAACAGATAACATATCACCATAGAAAATTGGTTTGCCTTATTTACTCTAGTATTGTTTTTGAGAAATTTTGTCTTTTCACCTGTGAAGGTGAATACAGGCTTTATGACAAAAATAATTCCCAAACTTTTATAAATGTTACACTCTTAACATGTCCTGTGTGTGACTGATGGCATTCTCTACCCTACACACTCTTCTATAAAAGCACCCTGTTGACCCGACAAATGTTAATGTGAACTAGCATACCTTCGTAATTTCACTTCATTCCCTTACAATAACACAGATTACCCTAGACTTGAATAGTTGTCCAGGAATTTTCTGGGACCATCTGCTTGATCAAAGCTGTTTGTGTGGGCGCTCACATGAATAAGGAGGTGGTGGTAAGGAAAAGATTCTTCTTTCATTCTTACCAATACTGTTTTAAAATATTTTAGTCTATAGTTCTTTCTATTTTTATCACAATAATAAACATATTATATGGTCTGCAGAAAACATTCAACATTCCTTATTCCAACATAGTGATTTTTCTGAGTTTCAACTCATTTGTATTTTAAATTTTTGATATTAAAAATATCATTTTCTCATCTCAGAACTTATACTTGTTCATCATAGGCAAATTAGAAAATATTGAAAAGAAGAAAATTTAAAATCCCTATAATCTCTCCACCTACTCTGTTAGTGTCTTATGAATATCCAAGTACTTGTTTAACTGAAAAATACTAATAATAGCATAACAAATATCTGTGTACCCACTACCCATGTTCTTTATATTTAAAGCCTTTTTTCTAGCCAGGTGCAGTGGCTCACGCCTGTAATCATAACACTTTGGGAGGCCGAGGTGGGCAAATCAGTTGAGCCCAAGAATTTGAGGTCAGCCTGGGCAACATGGTGAAACCCTGTCCTACAAAAACTACAAAAAAATTAGCTGAGTGTAATAGCACGTGCCTGTAGTCCCAACTACTTGGGAGGCTGAGGTGGGAGGATCACTTGAGCCCAGGAGGTCAAGACTGCAATGAGCTGTGATTGTGCCACTGCACTCCAGCCTGGATAACAAAGTGAGATTCTGTCTCAAAACAAACAAACAAACAAACAAACAAACAAAAAACGCTTTTTTTTCTTTTGTAAACCCCCATGATTTTGTTCTGTTTTCTTTTCAACGTTGTTTCTTTCCTAAGTTGATCCTTTTACTTACTTATGTAGAAGAGGCACATGGTACAGAGGAGTATATATTAATACACATTTCTATATAATAGTAGTAAAGAATTTCCTTCCCCCTTTGTCCTCTAGCTACCCACTTTCCATCCTTGAAAGTAATGTGTTCTGGCTGGGTGCAGTGGCTCATGCCTGCAATCCCAGCACTTTGGGAGGCCAAGGCAGGCGGATCACCTGAGGTCAGGAGTTCGAGACCAGCCTAGCCAACATGGTGAAACACTATCTCTACTAAAAATACAAAAATTTAGCCAGGTGTAGTAGCGCGTGCCTGTAGTCCCAGCTACTCAAGAGGCTGAGGCAGGAGAATCACTTGAACCCGGGAGGCGGAGGACATGCCACTGCACTCCAGCCTGAGCAACAGACCAAGACTCTGTCTCGAAGAAAAAGAAAAAAAAGAAAGTAATGTGTTTCCAGTTTTTTTGTGTATCCTTCAGAAACAATTTATGTATATACATTTTATATATATTCTTTGACTTTTCCTTTCCTGACACAAATGGCGCCACCTTTACACATTATTCTACACCTTGCTTTTTTTCTCTTAACAATGTGATAATTCTTAATTTCTTTAAAGCAGCTACATAATTTCTGTTATATGGCTGTACTGTGATTCACTGAGTAAATTCTCTATTGAGGAATTTAAAGTTGTTTCTAATCTTGTTTTACAACTAGTTTACTAATAACCTTGAATATGTGTCATTGTGCAGATATACAAGTATATTTATAGTATAGAGTCATAAAAGGATAGTTGTTGATCAGATGGTTTGTGCATTTGTAGTTTTTTCTTTTTTTTTGAGATGGAGTCTCGCTCTGTCGCCCAGGCTGGAGTGCAGCAGCATGATCTCAGCTCACTGCAAGCTCCGCCTCCTGGGTTCATGCCATTCTCCTGCCTCAGCCTCCCAAGTAGCTGGGACTGCAGGTGCCCGCCACAATGCCCGGCTAATTTTCTTTTTGTATTTTTAGTAGAGAGGGGTTAGGATGATCTCAATCTCCTGACCTCATGATCCGCCCGCCTCAGCCTCTCAAAGTGCTGTGATTAAAGGCGTGAGCCACCGTGCCCGGCCTGTAGTTTTCATAGGTATGGCCAAATTGCCTTCCATAGAGGTTGTACTGGTAGTTATAGTTCCATGATTTACATTTATATTTATAATTATATTTGTGTTAGAAAAATCAGATGATCTAACTGGAAAAAATTTTAAGTTAGATTTTAACCTCATAACATTAACAAAAATAAATTGCAGGTGAATTAAAATTAAACATAACAAGACAAAAATAGAAGAAAATATAGAACAATATTTTTGTAATTCTGATAGTGTGACATAAACTGAAGAGCCATAGGAAAAGATTGATGCATTTGGTTACTTACACATTTTAAGCTTTGATTCCACTCAGAAAGCAACACAAGAAAAAAAAAATAAGCTTTATTATAGACACGCACACACACACACACAGCATGAACAAAATTAAAAGTCAAGGACTTCCAGTTTCCCATCTGGCATGTAAGGAGGTTAGAAGTCACTACTCCATCCTAACAATGGCTAAAAAGCTCAACAAATCAGTTTTTGCCTTATATAGTTTGATGTTCTGTTAGACTCATACACACATTAAGGATTGTTATGTTGGGCTGGGCACAATGGCTAATGGCTGTAATCCCAGCACTTTGGGAGGCCAAGGCAGGCAGATCTTCTGAGGTCAGGAGTTCAAGACCAGCCTGGCCAACATGCTGAAACTCTGTCTCTACTAAAAATATGAAAAATTAGCCAGGTGTGGTGGCATGTACCTGTAGTTCCAGCTAATTAGGAGGTTGAGGCAGGAGAATCGCTTGAACCCGGGAGGTGGAGGTTGCAGTGAGCCGAGATCACGCCATTGCACTCCAGGCTGGGTGACAAGAGTGAAATTCCGTCTCAAAAAAAAAAAGATTGTTATGTCTGCTTGGAGTATTAATCCCTTTATCATTATGTAATATCCCTCTTTATCCCCCCAAATTTTCCTTGCTTTGAAATCTGTTCTGTCTGAAATTAATACATCTACTCTTACTCTCTTTTGATTGGTGTTAGCATAGTATACTTACCTTCAGAGGTAACCAGTTTACTAAATTTTGTGTTAATCACTTTCTTGGGTTTGGTTTGGTTTTAAGACGGAGTTTCATTGTTGTTGCTCAGGCTGGAGTGCAGTGGTGCAATCTTGGCTCACTGCAACCTCCGCTTCCCAGGTTCAAGCAATTCTCCTGCCTCAGCTTCCCAAGTCGCTGGGATTACAGGCTCCCACCACCATATTCCAGCTAATATTTGTATTTTTAGTAGAGACAAGGTTTCACCAGGAGTTCAAGGCTCGTCTTGAACTCCTGACCTCAAGTAATCTACCCACATCGGCCTCTCAAAGTGCCCAGATTATAGGTATGAGCTGCTGCACCCGGCCTCCTTGGGGTTTTTAATTGCATTCCCACATATGTATGAATTTCCAAACAACATATTATTTGGATTTACCTTTTCTAAAAAAGCTTTTATGTAATAAAAGTATGCTGTATTTATTCTTTTGTAATATATTTTTCACTCAAATTTTTTTTCTTTTTCCATTTCTTTTTTTTTTGGAGACAGGATCTCACTATGTTGCCCATTAAATGTATAAAAGTTAGCCTACATCATTCATGCTCATAGAAATACAAACTGAAATACATTTATTTTTTCTACAATTTTAGATTTGGCAAAAACTGAAAGATTGATAAAATCCAACATTGTTCAGAATGTGGGGAAATGAGCACTCAAATACAACTATAGGTGGAAGACTAAATCATCACAGTCATTCCAAAAGACTGTACATTATGGTGCTGTGTTCTGGGAGTGAGGAGAGTCACACTGATTGAAGGGAGCTATGTTCTACCTTGCTTACTTAGGTTTTGTTGAAATATTATGAGCATGTTTAACATTTATAATAAAAAATGATAAAAGCATTTTTTAAAGAGTTAACAAAATTAAAATACATCTACATTAAGAAATGAAGCTATTAGATTAATATTCATCATTACTGTCCAATTTTATAAACTCATTTTAAAATTTTTTTTTATTGTTTAAAGATGAGATCTCACTATGTTACCCAGGCTGACATCAAACTCCTGCGTTTAAGTGACACTCTGGCCTCAGCCTCCCAAGTAGCTGGGATTACAGGCAGGCACCACTGCACCTGGCTTCATTTTTATTTTTATAATGATGTTATATTTAATATGTTAAAGATATAACTTATGGGGTCTCAAAAGTTGGAAATGAAAATCTTTATCATTGAACAAAATTCTATCAGTCTTGCCATTGAGTGAAACAACTTTATTTATGTTAAAACAGAGCTGCTAAAGAAAATGAGGAGGCGGCATCAGTGGATACCTCTCAGGTAATCTAGATTGATCCATTTATTGTTATCTTTTTCACCATCATCATAATGATAGGGCATGTAAGGAATTCTCTTTCTTCCTTCTACAGAAGGGTGTTTGTTAAATGATCTACTGCATATAAATAGGACCACCTGTTTCTTTGGCTCACCTTATCATCTCATTCATTCATTCATTCATTCATTCATAAAAACAGATGCTTCCTGAGTGCCTGCCTTTTACCAGGCATTATTGCTAGGCAAGGAGAATCAGCCTTGAATAAAACAAATCCCAAACCTGTTCTCATGGAAATTAGAATCTACTGGGAAAGATAGACATTAAGTAAGTAATTACAAGCATGAAGAGTGTTACAAAATTGTGCTACAGAAGAATACAAGCGATCTGGCCTAGATGACGGTCAGGAAAGACCTTCTGAGGGAAATAATGTTAAAGCTGAAACTGATGTGTTAGTATACACAAGTCAAAAAGTGGGGAAAAGAACATTCCAGGTAGAGGGAACTGCATATTCAAAGATCTGGAGGTAGGACAGAGCATATTCCATTTGAAGAAATGGAATATGTATGCCATATATATTTATTTTAGCTGGAGAAAGGAAAGCAAAGGGGAAGGTGGTATGTAACGAGGCTAGAGAGATAGGCAGGGCAGTGCCGTGGACATATTTGTAATAATTATTTTATCTAACAATTATTTGTTAAGTACCTCCTATATCCCAGTCTCTTTTCATGGAATTGGTGAGACATCATTGAAAAATATAAGTCCCCCATTTATCATGGAGCTTACCTTCTTCCAAGCCATGTTAACCTTTCTGAGTTTGTCCTAAGAGCAAAGGAAAACTCTGGAACGGTTCTAAGTAGCAGAGATGCATGGTCTTATTTCTATTTTAAAAAGATTATTTTGCTGAATTGTGAAGAATGGACACTCAGAAATCATCTCTCTCTTCATTCCCAGTCAGATATATTTTCAAAAGAGCACTTTTCACGGTATTGATTCTTCCTATCCATGAGGATGGAATGTTTTATCATTGGTGTCCTCACTTGTTTCCTTGAGCAGTGGTTTGTAGTTCTCCTTGAAGAGGCCGTTCACATCCCTTGTTAGCTGTATTCCTAGGTATTTTATTCCCTTTGTAGCAATTGTGAATGGGAGTTCATTCAGGATTTGACTCTCTGATTGTCTAGTTTGGATGTAAAGGCATGCTTGTGATTTTTGCACATTGATTTTGTATCCTCAGACTTCGCTGAAGTTGCTTATCAGTTTAAGGATTTTTGGGGGCTGAGATGATGGTATTTTCTAAATATAAAATCATGTCGTCTACAAACAGACAATTTGACTTCCTCTCTTCCTATTTGAATACTCTTTATTTCTTCCCCTTGCCTGATTGCCTTGGCCAGAACTTCCAATTACTATGTTGAATAGGAGTGGTGAGAGAGGGCATCCTTGTCCTGTGCTGGTTTTCAAAGGGAATGCTTCCAGCTTTTGCCCATTCAGTATGATATTGGCTGTGGGTTTGTCATAAATAGCTTTTATTATTTTGAGATATGTTCCATCAATATGTAGTTCATTGAGAGTTTTTAACATGAAGGATGTTGAATTTTATCAAAGGCCTTTTCTGCATCTGTTGAGATAATCATGTGATTTTTGTCTTTGGTTCTGTTTATGTGATGGATTATGTTTATTGATTTGCGTATGTTGAACCAGCTTTGCTCCAGAGATGAAGCTGACTTGATCACGGTGGATAAATTTTTTGATGTGCTGCTGAATTCGGTTTGCCAGTATTTTATTGAGGATGTTCACATTGATATTTATCAGGGATATTGGCCTGAAGTTTTCTTACTGCCCAAAATAATTTATAGAGTCAATGCTATTCCTATCAAACTACCATTGACATTCTTCACAGAATTAGAAACAACTATCTTAAATTTCATATGGAATCAAAGAAGATCCCATATAGCCAAGACAATCCTAAGCAAAAAGAACAAATCTGGAGCCATCACATTACCTGACTTCAAACTATACTACAAGGCTACAGTAAGCAAAACAGCATGGTACTGGTACCAGAACAGACATATAGACCAGTGGAACAGAACAGAGACCTCAGAAATAACCAAATAACACCACACATCTACAACCATTAGATCTTCGAGACACCTGACAAAAGCAATGGGGAAAGGATCTCCTATTCAATAAATGGTGCTGGGAAAACTGACTAGCCACATGCAGAAAACTGAAACTGGATCCCTTCCATACACCTTATACAAAAATTAACTCAAGATGAATTAAAGACTTAAATGTGAAACTCAAAACCATAAAAACCCTAGAAGAAAACCTAGACAATACCATTCAGGACATGGGCATGGGCAAAGACTTCATGATGAAAACGCCAAAAGCAAATGCAATAAAAACCAAAATTGACAAATGGGACCTAATTAAACTAAAGAGCTTCTGCACAGCAAAAGAAATGATCATCAGAGTAAACAGGCAACTTACAGAATGGGAGAAAATTTTTGCAATCTACCCATCTGACAAAGTGCTAATATCCAGAATTTACAAGGAACCTAAGCAAATTTACAAGAAAAAACAACCCCATCAAAACGTAGGCAAAGGATATGAACAGACACTTCTCAAAAGAAGGCATTTGCGTGGCCAACAAACATATGAAAAAAAGCTCATCATCACTGATCATCAGAGAAATGCAAATCAAAACCACAGTGAGATACCATCTCACACCAGTCAGAATGATGATTATTAAAAAGTTAAAAAACAATAGATGCTGGCGAGCCTCTGGAGAAATAGGAACACTTTTACACTCTTGGTGGAAATGTAAATTAGTCCATTGTGGAAGACAGTATAGTGATTCCTCAAGGATCTAGAACCAGAAATACCATTTGACCCAGCAGTCCCATTACTGGGTATATACCCAAAGGAACATAAATCATTCTACTATAAAGACACATGCACATGTATGTTTATTGCAGCACTATTTACAATAGCAAAGACATGAAACCAACCCAAGTGCCCATCAGTGATAGACTGGATAAAGAAAATGTGGGACTGGGTGTGTGGCTCATGCCTGTAATCCCAGCACTTTGGGAGGCCGAGGCAAGCGGATCACCTGAGGTTGGGAGTTCGAGACCAGCCTGACCAACATGGAGAAACCCTGTCTGTACTAAAAATATAAAATTAGCTGGGCATGGTAATGCGCGCCTGTAATCCCAGCCACTAGGGAGGCTGAAGCAGGAGAATCACATGAACCTGGGAGGTGGAGGTTACGGTGAGCCAAGATTGCGCCATTGCACTCTGGCCTGGGCAACAAGAGTGAAACTCCATCTCAAAAAAAAAAAAAAAAAGAAAATGTGGTATGCTGTGGCTGGCAAGATGGCCGCACAGCTCCGGTCTGCAGCTCCCAGCAAGATCAATGCAGAAGACAGGTGATCTCTGAATATCCAGCTGAAGTGTCTGACTCATCTCATTGGGACTGGTTAAGATAGTGGGTGTAGCCCATGGAGGGTGAGCCGAAGCAGGGTGGGGCATTGCCTCACCCAGGAAGCACAAGGGATCGGGAAACTCCCTCCCCTAGCCAGGAGAAACCATGAGAGACTGTGCTGTGAGAAATGGTGCATTCTGGCCCAGATACTACATTTCTCCCATTGTCTTGGTAACCCGCAGACCAGGAGATTCCCTCAGGTGCCTACACCACCAGGGCCCTGGTTTTCAAGCACAAAACTGGGCGGCTATTTGGGCAGACACCAAGCTAGCTGCATGGTTTTTTTTAAATACCCCAGTGGCGCCTGGAACACCAGCAACACAGAACTGTTCACTCTCCTGGAAACGGGGCTGAAGTCAGGGAGCCAAGTGGTCTAGCTCAGCAGATTCCAACGCCATGGAACCCAGCAAGCTAAGATCCACTGACTTGAAATTCTCACTGCCATCACACCAGTCTGAAGTTGACCTGGGACACTCAAGCTTGGTGGGATGAGGGGCATCCGCCATTACTGAGGCTTGAGTAGGCAGTTTTCCCCTCACAGTCTAAACAGAGCCACCTGGAAGTTTGAACTGGGTAGGGCCCACTGCAGCTTCGCAAAGCTGCTGTAGCCAGACTGCCTCTCTAGATTCCTTCTGCCTGGACAGGGCATCTCTGAAAGAAAGGCAGCAGCCCTAGTCAGGGACTTATAGATAAAACTCCCATCTCCCTGGGACAGAGCATCTGGGGGGAAGGGGCAACTGTGGGTACAGCTTCAGCAGACTTAAACATTCCTGCCTGCCACCTCTGAAGAGATCAGTGGGTCTCCCAGCACAGCACTCGAGCTCTGCTAAGGGACAGACTGCCTCCTCAAGTAGGTCCCTGACCCTCATGCCTCCTGACTGGGAGATACCTCCCAGCAAGGGTCAACAGACACCTCATACAGGAGAGCTCTGGCTGGCATCTTCCAGGTGCCTCTCTGGGATGAGGCTTCCAGAGGAAGGAACAGGCAGCAATCTTTGCTGTTCTGCAGCCTCTGCTGGTGATACCCAGTCAAACAGGGTCTGGAATGGACCTCCAGCAAACTCCAGCAGACCTGCAGCAGAGGGGCCTGACTGTTAGAAGGAAAACTAACAAACGGAAAGGAATAACATCAACATCAACAAAAAGGACATGCCCACAAAAACCCCATCCTAAGGTCACCAACATCAAAGACCAAAGTAGATAAATCCATGAAGGTGAGGAAAAACCAGCCCAAAAGGCTGAAAATTCCAAAAACCAGAATGCCTGTTCTCCTTCAAAGGATCACAACTCACCAGTGAGGGAACAAAATTGGATGGTGAATGAGTTTAATGAATTGACAGAAGTAGGCTTCAGAAGGTGGGTAATAACAAACTCTTCCAAGCTAAAGGAGCATGTTCTAACCCAATGCAAGGAAGCTAAGAATCTTGAAAAAAGGTTAGAGGAATTGCTAACTAGAATAACCAGTTTCGAGAAGAGTGTAAATGACCTGATGGAGGTGAAAAACACAGCATGAGAACTTCATGAGGCATACACCAGTATCAATAGCCAAATTGATCAAGTGGAAGAAAGGATATCAGAGATTGAAGATCAATTTAATGGAATAATGAGTGAAGACAAGATTAGAGAAAAAAAAAAAAAAAATGAAAAGGAACGAACAAAGCCTCCAAGATATATGGGACTGTGTGAAAAGGCCAAACCTACCTTTGATTGGTATACCTGAAAGTGACAGGAAGAGTGGAACCAAGTTGGAAAACACTCTTCAGGATATTATCCAGGAGAACTTCCCCAACATGGCAAGACAGACCAACATTCAAATTCAAGAAATACAGAGAACACCACAAAGATACTACTTGAGAAGAGCAACCCTAAGACGCATAATCGTCAGACTGACCAAGGTTGAAATGAAGGAAAAAAATGTTAAGGGCAGCCATAGAGAAAGGTTGGGTTACCCACAAAGGGAAGCCCATCAGAGTAACACCAGATCTCTCTGCAGAAGCCCTACAAGCCAGAAAGTGGGGGCCAGTATTCAACATTCTTAAAGAAAATAATTTTAATCCAGAATTTCATATCCAGCCAAACTAAGCTTCATAAGCAAAGGAGAAAGAAAATCCTTTACAGACAAGCAAATACTGAGAGATTTTGTCACCGCCAAGCCTGCGGTGACAAAACAGAAAGGATCTTACAAGAGTTTCTGAAGGAAGCACTGAATATGGAAAGGAAAAACCAGTACTAGCCACTGCAAAAACATACCAAATTGTAAAGACCATCAACACAATGAAGAAACTGCATCAACTAATGGGCAAAATAACCAGCTAGTATCATAATGACAGGATCAGATTCACACATAACAATATTAACTATAAATGTAGACAGGCTAAATTCCCCAATTAAAAGACACAGATGGGCAAATTGGATAAAGAGTTAAGACCCATTGGTGTGCTGTATTCAGGAGACCCATCTCACATGCAGAGACACACATAGGCTCAAAATAAAGGGAGGAAGGAATATTTACCAAGCAAATGGAAAGCAAAAAATAAATAAATAAGAAAGCAGAGGTTGCAATCTTAGTCTCTGATATAACAGACTTTAAACCAACAAAGATTGAAAGAAACAAAAAAGGGCATTACATAATGGTGAAGGGATCAATGCAACAAGAAGAGCTAACTGTCCTAAATATATATGCACCCAATACAGGAGTACCCAGATTCATAAAGCAAGTTCTTAGAGACCTACAAAGAGACTTAGACTCCCACAAAATAATAGTGGGAGACTTTAACACCCCATTGTCAATATTAGATTAACAAGACAGAAAATTAACAAGGATACTCAGGACTTGAACCCAGCACTGCAGCAAGTGGACCTAATAAACATCTACAGAACTCTCCACCCCAAATCAGTAGAATGTACATTCTTCTCAGCACCACATTGCACTAACTCTAAAATTGACCACATAATTGGAAGTAAAATATTCCTCAGCAAATGGAAAATAGTGGAAATCATAACAAACAGTCTCTTAGAGCGCAGTGCAATCAAATTAGAACTCAGGATTAAGAAACTCACTGAAAATCGCACAACTACATGGAAGCTGAACAACCTGCTCCTGAATGACTACTGGGTAAATGACAAAATGAAGGCAGAAATAAGTAAGTTATTTGAAACCAATGAGAACAAAAACACAATGTACCAGAATCTCTGGGACACAGCCAAAGCAGTGTTTAGAGGGAAATTTATAGCACTAAATGCCCATGGGAGAAAGCAGGAAAGATCTAAAATCGACACCCTAACATCACAATTAAAATAACTGGAGAAGCAAGAGTATACAAATTCAAAAGCTACCAGAAGACAAGAAATAACTAAGATCAGAGCAGAACTGAAGGAGATAGAGACACGAAAAACCCTTCAAAAAATCAATGAATCCAGAAGCTGGTTTTTTGAAAAGATTAACAGAATAGATAGACTGCTAGCCAGAATAATAAAGAATAAAAGAGAGAAGAATCAAATAGACATAATAAAAAATGATAAAGGGGATATCACCACTGATCCTACAGAAATACAAAATACCATCAGAGAATACTATAAACATATCTATGCAAATAAACTAGAAAATCTAGAAGAAATCAATAAATTCCTGGACACATACACCCTCCCAAGACTAAACCAGGAAGAAGTTGAATCCCTGAATAGAACAATAACAAGTTCTGAAATTGAGGCAGTAATTAATAGTCTACCAACTAAAAAAAGCCCAGGACCAGACGGATTCAGAGCTGAATTCTACCAGAGATACAAAGAGGAGCTGATACCATTCCTTCTGAAACTATTCCAAACAATAGAAAAAGATGGACTCCTCCCTAACTCATTTCATGAGGCCAGCATCATCCTCATACCCATACCTGGCAGACGCACAACAAAACAAGAAAATTTGAGGCCAATATCCCTAATGAACGTTGATGAGAAAATCCTCAATAAAATACTGGCAAGCCGAATCCAGCAGCACATCAAAAAGCTTATCCATCACGCTCAAGTCAGCTTCATCCCTGGGATGCAAAGCTGATTCAACCTACACAAATCAATAAACGTAATCCATCACATAAGCAGAATCAATGACAAAAACCACATGATTATCTTAATAGATCCAGAAAAGGCCTTCAATAAAATTCAACACCCCTTCATGCTAAAAACTCTTAATAAACTAGGTATTGATGGAATTATCTCAAAATAATAAGAGCTATTTATGACAAACCCACAGCCAATATCATACTGAATGGGCAAAAGCTGGAAGCATTCCCTTTGAAAACCGGCACAAGACAAGGATGCCCTTTCTCACCACTCCTATTCAACATAGTAATTGCAAGTTCTAGCCAGGGCAGTCAGGTAAGAAAAAGAAATAAAAAGTATTCAAATAGGAAGAGAGGAAGTCAAATTGTCTCGGTTTGCAGATGGCATGATTATATATTTAGAAAACCACATCATCTCAGCCCAAAATCTCCTTAAGCTGATAAGCAAAGTCTTAGGATATAAAATCAATGTGCAAAAATCACAAGCATTCCTATACACCGGTAATAGTCAGAGAGCCAAATCATAAGCAAACTCCCATTCACAGTTGCTACAAAGATAATAAAACACCTAGGAATACAACTTACAAGAGATGTGAAGGACCTCTTCAAGGAGAACTACAAACCACTGCTCAAAGAAATAAAAGAGGACACAAACAAATGGAAGAACATTCCATGCTCATGGATAGTAAGAATCAATATTGTGAAAATGGCCATACTGCCCAAAGTACTTTATAGATTCAATGCTATCCCCATCAAGCTACCATTGACTTTCTTCACAGAATTAGAAAAAACTACTTTAAATGTCACATGGAACCAAAAAAGAGCCCATATAGCCAAGACAATCCTAAGCAGAAAGAACAAAGCTGGAGGTATCACGCTACCTGACTTCAAATTATACTACAAGGATACAGTAACCAAAACAGCATGGTACTAGTACCAAAACAGATGTGTGGACCAATGGAACAGAACAGAGGCCTCAGAAATAATGCCACACATCTACAACCATCTAATCTTTGACAACCTGACAAAAGCAATGGGGAAAGGATTCCCTATTTAATAAATGGTGTTGGGAAAACTGACTAGCCATATGCAGAAAACTGAAACTGGACCCCTTCCTTACACCTTATACAAAAATTAACACAAGATGAATTAAAGACTTAAACATAAGATCTAAAACCATAAAAACCCTAGAAGAAAACCTAGGCAATACCATTCAGGACATAGGCATGGGCAAAGACTTCATGACTAAAACATCAAAAGCAATAGCAACAAAAGCCAGAATTGACAAATGGGATCTAATTAAACTAAAGAGCTTCTGCACAGCAAAAGAAACTATCATCAGAGTAAACATGTAACTTACAGAATGGGAGAAAATTTTTGTAATCTATCCATCTGACAAAGGGCTAATATCCAGAATCTACAAGGAGCTTAAACAAATTTACAGGAAAAAAATAACCCCATCAAAAAATGGACAAAGGTTCTGAATAAACACTTCTCAAAAGAAGACATTTATGTGGCCGACAAACATAAAAAAAAGCTCATCATCACTGGTCATTACAGAAATGCAAATCAAAACCACAATGAGTACCATCTCACACCAGTTAGAATGGCAATCATTAAAAAATCAGGAAACAACAGATCCTGGAGAGGATATGGAGAAATAGGAATGCTTTTACACTGTTGGTGGGAGTGTAAATTAGTTCAACCATTGTGGAAGACTGGTGATTCCTCAAGGATCTAGAACCAGAAATACCATCGGACCCAGCCATCCCATTACTGGGGATATTCCTAAAGAATTATAAATCATTCTATAAAGACACATTCACACATATGTTTATTGCAGCACTATTCACATTAGCAAAGACTTGGAACCAACTCAAATGTCTATCAGTGATAGACTGGATAAAGAAAATATGGCACATATATACCAAGGAATACTATGCAGCCATAAAAAAGGATGAGTTCATGTCCTTTGCAGGGACATGGATGAAGCTAGAAACCATTATCCTCAGCAAGCTAACAGAGGAACAGAAAACCAAACACCACATGTTCTCACTCATAAGTAGGAGTTGAACAGTGAGAACACATGGACACAGGGAGGGGAACATCACACACCAGGGCCTGTTGCAGGGTGGGGGCCTAGGGGAGAGAGAGCATTAGGAGTAGTACCTAATGTAGATGATGGGTTGATGGGTGTAGCAAACCACCATGGCACGTGTATACCTATGTAACCTGCACATTCTGTACATGTATCCCAGAACTTAAAGTATAATAAAATAAACCAATAATAAAAATCAACATAAAAGTAACAAAATCCACTGTTCAGAGATTCAAAAAGAAGAGAAAATGTGGTACATATACACCATGGAGTACTATGCAGCTATAAAAAGGAATGGAATTATGTACTTTGCGGGGACCTGGATGAAGCTGGAAGCCATCATCCTCAGCAAACTAGCACAGGGACAGAAAAACAAACACTGCATGTTCTCACTCGTAAGTGGGAGTTGCAATGAGAACACATGGACATGGGAAAGGGAACATCACACACCAGGGCCTGTTGTGGGGTGGAGGGCGAGGGGAAGGAACTTAGAGGATGGGTCAATAAGTGCAGCGAACCACCATGGCACTTGCATACCTGTGTAACAAACCTGCACGTTCTGCACATGTATCCCCCCACTTTTTTTAAAGAAGAAATAAAAACAAAAAAAAGAGCCCTGACAGTAGATAGATTAGGTAGTGGTTTTGAGTCACAGACCCCTTTGCAAGAATCTGATGGAAACTGTGAACCGGCTCTGTAGAAAAATTAAAATTGTTCATACTGTTTGAGGGAGTTAATGGACTCTAAAGCCCATCCAGGGACCCCAGAATAGTAGCCCCTGTATTATGCATTCAGGTGTTTTGGTTTTTTTTAACATACAGCTGGCTAGATAATGGTGGCTCATGCCTGTAATCCCGACAATTTGGGAGGCCAAGGAGGGAGGATTGCTTGAGCCCAGGAGTTCAAGACCAGTCTGGGCAACATAGTGAGACTTGTCTCTATAAAAAATAAAAATAAATTAACCAGGCATGGTGACATGTGCCTGTAGTCTCAGCTACTCGGAAGGCTGAGGCGGAAGAATTACTTAAGCCCAGGAGGTCAAGGCTGCAGTGATTGTGCCATTGCACTCCAGCTTGGCTGACAGAGCAAGACTGTCAAAAACAAAACAAAACAAAACAAAACAAAAAACAAAAAACAGGCTTGCTTTACAGAAGCTTTAATTATGAACCTAGAAATGGACAAAGAGTCATTTAAAGAAATATGCATTTCACACATACACAATTTTTTAAAGTTTTTTTATTCTAGGGAAAAGAAGACTTTTATAAAGCTGAGAAAGTTTATACCTTTGCTTCAAAAGATTATGGACCTGAGCAGTCATTGCCATCCCAGTTGACTTGACTTCTCAAACTAGCACAAGAATGTAGCCAGTAGTTTGGCTGATTGAAGCAGGGGGGTAAAGTGCCCATCTCAGCAAAAACAAATCTCTGCATAGGATCTCTTAAAACAGACCTAAGTTATTTGGTTCTAAATGTTTTGCCTCACATATTTACAAGAAAAAAAATTTTTTAATTCTTACATATGTAAAGACTGCATTTTTCAAAGCACTTTTACATTTTGGTTCCTGTAGAGGTATTCATGTCAAGAGTTATGGCAGTTCCTCAAAGAATTAAACATAGAATCACAATATGATCCAGCAGTTCCACTTCTGGGTCTATACCCAGAAGTGAAGACAGGGACTCAGATATTTGTATGCCCATGTTCATAGCAGCATTATTCACAATAGCCAAAAGGTGGAGGCAACCAAAGTGTGTCCATTGATGGATGAATGCCCAAACAAAATGTGATAAATACCTGCAATGGAATATTATTTAGTCTTAAAAAGGAAGGAAATTCTGATACATACTGCAACATGGATGAAACCTGAAGTTGTTATCCTAAGTGAAATAAGCCAGTTACAAAAGGACAAATTATATATCATTCTACTTGTAGGAGGTACCTAGAGTAGTCAAATTCATAAAAGAAAGTAGAATGGTGGCTGCCAGGGACTGACAGTGGGGGAAACGGGGAGTTGCTCTTTAACGGTCAAGGAGGTTCAGTCTGGGACGATGAAAAAGTTCTGCAGATGGGCAGTGCTCAGGGGCTTCCACAGAGACTCCCTCTACACCCCCAGGCACTGCCCAGGAAAAAAAAATGTTCTGGAGGCCGGCCATGGTGGCTCACACCTGTAATTCCAGCACTTGGCCTTGGGAGGCCAAGGCTAGCGGATCACGAGGTCAGGAGATCAAGACCATCCTGGCCAACATGGTGAAACCCTGTCTCTACTAAAAATATAAAAATTAGCTGGGCGTGGTGGTGCATGCCTGTAATCCCAGCTACTTGGGTGCCTGAGGCAGGAGAATCGCTTGAACACGGGAGTTGGAAGTTGCAGTGAGCCAAGATCACACCACTGCATTTCAGCCTGGCAACAGAGCGAGACTCCGTCTCAAAAAAAAAAAAAAAAAAAAAAAAAAAAAAAAAAAAAAAAAATTCTGGAGATGGATGGTGACAGTGTTACTGAGCAAAGGGGCTTGCTGCCTGATGCACTAGAAACCAATACTACGACACCAGGTCTTTGAGAACAGAAAAGGTTTTTATTTTAGATTGACCAACAAGGAGATAGGAGTTCAGCTCAAATTTGTCTCTGTGCTGGCCTTAAGGCACTAATTTTATTAGAAAGTTTTAGGGAGTACATTCTGGGATTATATTATAGCAGGTGGTTGGTGGAAGGAAAGGGAAGTCTGAAAAGTCCTCGAGCATGTGCAGTTATCTCTTCATGCTTCCTCATAGGTTGCCTGTGCAAATTCAGAGGGAATTAGTATGAAATATGTGGTGGCAGTTCAGGCTATGTTGCCAGCAAGCTTGTTCTGCAGACTCTAATTGGCCATATTGGTTCCAACTGATTTCAGCCAGTTTTTTAATCTCACAAGCAGAGGGTTTTAGCATTTCAGCAACTTGTTTTTTTTTCTTATCTGCCATCTTATAAGCTCAAGAATTTCTGTTAATCACTGGCTTATTTAACTCTTTGGGGTACAGTTTCAATAGTTGCACAGCAATGTGAAGGTACTTAAAGCCACTGAACCTGAACTTGAAAATAGTTGAAATGGTAAATTTTATGTTGTGTATATTTTACCACAATAAAAAATATATAGTCATGTCAGCTATGACTCATAAAGATGATTATTGACATGTATATAGAACACAGATTTGATTTGTTAAATGTACTGACATCACACACTGTTCTTCTAAAAGATGAACTCACTTTCTCAGTCTTTTAGAAAAAAAATCCAAATAAAATGTGCTATTGTGGTGAACACATTTGTTACAATTTGTAAACTCACTTTGCTCCCTTTTACCAACAGGAGAATCAAGAGGATCTGGGCCTGTGGGAAGAGAAATTTGGAAAATTTGTGGATATCAAAGCTAATGGTAAAATTGAAACTGGTGTAGTATTAAAACAGATCATTCCAAAAATGGCTGCGTAATTCTATCTAAAAGCCCCTTGATCTCTGGCACCTAAAACAGGTGACTTTAACAGAAGAACAGAAATCTCAGATCAGATTCGCTATCCTTCAATAATGCATTGCAACAGAGAAATAGCAATTATATGCCTTTTGTGGGAAGTGTAAAAGAAATATAGGCCACATGGAGCTTATGGTCTCGTGGAGGGGCCTAGGTCAGCACACTGCTTGCACTGTTCATTAGATAAGACAGCTACAAATTCCACATTCAATTTTTATGGGAGTCAAGTGATGAGAAACCCAAGTTCTAGAGCCCCTCAGTTGCAACATTTCAAGCCAATGGTTCTCAACCTTTTCCAGTCCCATCATTTGCATGGGTATCACATTCCCATCTGTTACATTTCTCACCAGGCTTAGTGATGGAATTGGGATGGGGGGCAAGTTTGTCTCTTTAGGAGGTGTTTTTCAGGTACTAGGAACTTAGGCGGTTAGAAAAGTACTCATTTTCCTCTTTCCTCCTCCCTACTCTGTAGAATAACAAACCCTTTCTAACACCTTTAAAATTCCTATTCTGGCCATCATTATCCACAACGTAGTATAATGATCAGGGCTGACAGAATTCCCCAGATTAAAAGTGGGAGCATGGGTTCTCAGGCCTTCCTTTCTATAACATCATAATCTTTTTGTCTTTTTGTTTATGTGTTTGTTTGTTTGAGCCAGGTTCTCACTCTGTCACCCAGGCTGGAGTGCAGTGGCGTGATCATGGCTTACTGCACCCTTGAACTCCTGGCCTCAAGTGATGCACCTGCCTCAGCCTCCCAAAGTGCTGGGATTACAGGAGTAAGCCACCATACCCGTCCATGTCATAATCTTTTTTACCTTCTCTGTAGCATCTCTTTTCCACAAGCTCCTACAAATAAGGACCATTTGAAGTCAAATACTTTAACCTAGCATAAATTAAAGTCCACGTTATACCTCCTAGTCATTTACATTTTTCCGGTAGCTCTAAAATAATTGCTAAATAACGGACTTTGTCTTTGGTTAAAGGAAGTTTATATAATCACAATCACAGAGGAGGAATATTTTGAGGAACCAGTTATGGCCCTCCTGGTGCACTTGACATTTGTATTCTCTATAGGCAGTCACAGATGAGGCTGGCAGTAAGAATGAGTGATCAGGCACAAGACATTCAGTCATTTCATCTAGTGAAGACCGAAAATGCGCAATATCCTTTACTTCCTAAGCAAGGAAATATGTGATAAGGAAAATTTCGATTAGGAAAAAAATCTAAAACTTTGTAATCATGCTTTATAGAGAGAAAAGAGATTTACTGGAAAGAGGAAACAGAGAGCTTCATCACACAGCTAAGGCAACAGAACTAATACGTGACCAGAACTTTGAGTTAAACATTTTTGTATCCCCACAACACCTGAATATAATATCTCACAGAGGGTCAGTACACAGCATTTGCTGATTGATCTAGCTGAGCCCAGGTCTCTCAGCCTCTAGTCTAGTCATCTCTCTGCACTCAGAATTAACTGAATCTCCTTACGTGAGTGTCCTTTCAAAAACAAAACTTGGTATCCTGGTTTCTACAGGTCCTTCTTCCATTGGTTTGGATTTCTCCTTGCATGGATTTGAGCATCTCTATGGGATCCCACAACATGCAGAATCACACCAACTTAAAAATACTGGGTAAGTGAAAACAAGAATTCTTATGGGAGGCTCTGGTTTCTGTATTGAGATGATTTGAAAACATTTGTTAGCTGTCTGAGCCAGTGCTAATATGTGCCAGGCCTTTTCCTCCATTATATTGCTTGTGGATATTTAAGAACCCTCCTTGAATGATCACTCAGAGCAGTGGTTTAACTTTTTTTTTTTTTTTTTTTTTTTGAGACGGAGTCTTGCTCTGTTGGCCAGGCTGGAGTACAGTGGCAAAATCTTGGCTCACTTCAACCTCCACCTCCTGGGTTCAAGCAATTCTCCTGCTTCAGCTTCCTGAGTAGTTGGGACTACAGGTACCTGTCACCACGCCTGGCTAATTTATTTTGTATTTTTAGTAGAGATGGGGTTTCACCATATTGGCCAGTCTGGTCTCGAACTCCCAACCTTGTGATTCGCCCACCTTGGCCTCCCAAAGTGCTGGTATTACAGCTGTGAGCCACCGTGCCTGGCCAGTTTTCCATTTTTATTTATTTTTTCTGTGGTAAAATTAGATAACTATAAAAACTGTAGTACTGAACCTAGAAATACAGAAGAAGTAAAATTATGGAGCTGCTGTGATCAGAGTAGAGGGAAGATCTTTATCCCCAGGTTTCACTTCTACCTCTCAAGGCCTTTTGTGGAACCCTAGGAGAATATATTGTGAAAAATCACTGACCTAGAAAAAGTCTTTTACCAAAATGGGAGAGTGAGCCAGAGAATGGAATAATGTGGCATCTGATCACCTTTAGTTCCCTCAGGGATATCATGTCAGACTGACACTATTGACAAATAGATGCCAGAGGCATCAGATTAAGAGGAAACAAAACCAAAGAGAAACAGAGTCTGATAAGGTTGCCAGGTTCAGGTGCTGTTTACTTTCAGGTAGGCATAGTGACAAGTCCAGCAGAAACTGTGCTGCTCTCACACTGATTTGAGCTCTGTGCTGCCTCCCCCAATTCAGTTCCTCATCTTCCCCTGCTAAGCACTGTGGAAGCCTATTGGACACAATTCTTTTAACTGCAGAGAAATACTCACAAAATTCATCAGTGGATACTTACTGTGTGCTTGCTGTTGTGGAGTATTCATTGGAGAGAGTCCTCCACTCAAAGGATATTTAGGCCGGGCACAGTGGCTCACACCTGTAATCCCAGCACTTTGGGAGGCCGAGGTGGGTGGATCACTTGAGGTCAGGAGTTTGAGACCAGTCTGGCCAACATGGTGAAACCTCATCTCTACCAAAAAATACAAAAATTAGCTGGGTGTAGTGGTGCGCACCTGTATCCCAGCTACTTGGGAGGCTGAGGTGGGAGAACTGCTGAACCTGGAAAGTGGAGGTTGCAGTGAGCTAAGATCGTGCCACTGCACTCCAGCCTGGGTGACAGAGTGAGACCCTGTCTGGAAAAAAGAAAAAGAGATTTAGAAAAGATGTGTAAGATGTGATCGTATGTGCTAATGTCACAGGAAGTGGTGCCAAAGGAGTCAAGGGAAGAGGACCACCTTCACCCAAGTTGGAAATCTTTAGGGAAGTGGCAATACTTGAGCCTTCAAAGATGCATGGGACCTACGTGTTTTCAGAGAAGAGAAGAGCTATTCTATTTATTAATATTAATAATATATTTGTGATAGTAATTGATGATAATCTTTGTGTTTCAGTGATGAAGATGCTTACCGTCTTTATAACCTGGATGTCTATGGATACCAAATATTTGACAAAATGGGCATTTATGGTTCAGTACCTTATCTCCTGGCCCACAAACTGGGCAGAACTATAGGCATTTTCTGGCTGAATGCCTCAGAAACACTGGTGGAGATCAATACAGAGCCTGCAGTAGAGGTGAGCTATGGATCGTGGCTACATGTCATAGGTAAAGAAGAAGCAAAACCACTGCAGTGGAGTCATAGCTGCTATCTTTGTAGTGGCACTTCTCTGCCACCAAAAGCTTTACAGTATAATCAGTGAATATCAGTAGTATCTACTAAAGGAATAGACTGTTACTTATATATGGCTGGATGTTGCAGGTTAAAGGGAAATTTCTCAAATTTTTATTCCGTTCTTTTTCCAGTATACACTGTCCCAGATGGGCCCAGTTGCTGCTAAACAAAAGGTCAGATCTCGAACTCATGTGCACTGGATGTCAGAAAGTGGAATCATTGATGTTTTTCTGCTGACAGGACCTACACCTTCTGATGTCTTCAAACAGTACTCACACCTTACAGGTATTTGCATGGAGAAGTGCCAGTTTCTTGTTGTGTTATACATCCTGTATCCCATGTGTTATCACTGTAAGTTAATATTTGTTGCACACTGTGTAGAATTTATAACTTACCCAAGCATTTTAATTAGCAAGCATTTCTGTTCCCATCCTCATCCCATTCAGTTAAGTAAAACATTGCACTGCATCTAGAATGCTCCACTGTCTAATTCCTAATACTTACCATCTGCTTTCCTTGGAGCTTTTAGCCCCTGGGTTATCTCTCCCTTTATCTCAGATGACTAGTATCCCAACTTCAACTTTTCTATGTTTTCTTCTCCATTAAAATATGCAACTGGCTTTAGCATGAGAGCATTTTATTTTAAAAGAATGCAAGCTTTTCTCTAAGATCAGAAACAAGACAAGGCATTGCATTTTTACCACTGTTATTCAACATTGTACTGGAATTTCTAGCCAGAGAAATTAGGCAAGAAAACTAAATAAAAGACATCAAAATTTGGAAAAGAATAAATAAGATTATAGGAGATGATATGATCCTGTATATAGATAATCCCAAAGAATCCACAAAAAAATTACTAGAGGTAGTATAGTAAATTCAGCAAAGTTGCAGGGTACAAGATCAGTATATTAATCTGCTCTCGCACTGCTATGAAGAAACACCTGAAACTGGACAATTTATAAAGAAAATAGGTTTAATTGGCTCATGGTTCTGCAGGCTGTACAGGAAGCATGACTGGGGAGGCCTCAGGAAACTTAACAATTATGATGGAAGGCGAAGGGGAAGCAGGCACATCTTACCTGGTCGGAGCAGGAGGAATAGAGGGAGGAGGTGCCACACACTTTTAAACAACCAGATCTTGTGAGAAATCACTATCACAAGAACAGCAAGGGAGAAATCCGCCCCCATGATCCAGTCATCTCCCACCAGGCTCCTCTTCCAACATTGGGGATTACAATTTGACATGAGATTTGGGTGGGAACACAAATCCAAACCATATCAATCAATAACGAAAAAAAATTAGTTCTGTTTCTATATACCCTCAATGAACAATCCAAAAAAAATTAAGAAAACAGTTCCATTTACAATAACATCCAAAAGAATAAAATACCTAGGAATGCACTTAATGAAGGAGGTGAAAGACTTGTACACTGAAAACTGTAAAACATTCCTGAAAGAAATTAAAGAATGCCTAAATCAGTGGAAAGACATCCCATGTTCGAAGGTTGGAAGGCAATGTTAAGATGGCAGTAATACAGAAAGTGATTTACAGATTCACTGCAGTCCCTATCAAAATTGCAATGGCTTCTTTCGCAGTAGTGGAAAGGCTGATCTTCCATAGAATTGCAAAGGGACCTGAATAGCCAAAACAATCTTAAAAAAGAGAAACAAAGTTGGAAAATTTATACTTCTGATATGATTTAGCTGTGTCCCCACTCAAATCTCATCACGAATTCCCATGTTGTGGGAGAGACCCGGTGGGAGGTAATCGAATCATGGGGGCAGATCTTTCCCGTACTGTTCTCTTGATAGTAAGTCAGTCTCATGAGACCTGATGGTTATAAAAAGGGGAGTTTCCCTGCACAAGTACTCTCTTTGTCTACTGCCGTTCATGTAAGATGTGACATGCTCCTTCTTGCCTTCAGCCACGATTGTGAGGCTTCATGTGGAACTGTAAGTCCAATTAAACTTCTTTCTTTTGTAGATTGTCCAGTCTCGGGTATGTCTTAAGCAGATTGAAAATGGAATACAACTTCTCAATTTCAAACTTACTTCAAAGCTATGGCAATCAAAAGAACATGCCACTGCCCAGGCACAGTGGCCCGTGCCTGTAATCCCAGCACTTTGGGAGGCTGAGGTGGGTGGATCACTTGAGGTCAGGAGTTTGAGACCAGCCTGACTAACATGGTGAAAACCTGTCTCTACTAAAAATACAAAAATTAGCCAGGTGTGGTGGTGGGCATCTGTAATCCCAGCTACTTGGGAGGCTGAGGCAGGAGAATCGATTGAACTCACGAGGCGAGGTGGAGGTTGCAGTGAGCCAAGATTGTGCCACTACACTCCAGCCTGGGTGACAAAACAAGACTCCATCTCAAAAAAAAAAAAAAAAAAAAAACGTGCTACTGGAATAAGGATAGGCATATAGACCAGTGAAATAGAATTGACAATCTAGAAATAAACCCATACATTTATAGCTACCCAAACACTGGGATTACAGGCACAAACCACAGTACTTTGTCCATGTCACCATTACAATTTCAATAAAGGTTCATGATCATTCGATAAAGAAGAAATAGTCTCTTGAGCATATGGTGTGAGACAGTTGGATATCTGCTTGCAAAAGAATGAAGTTGGACTCCTATATTCAAAATATGTTGTGTGTATATCATATACAAAAAACTAACTCAAAATGGATCAACTGTATAAGAGCTAAAACCATAAAACTCTCAGAAGAAAACAGGTAAATCTCCGTGAACTTGGATTTGGCAATGGATTCTTAGATATGACAACAAAATCGTGAGCAACAATGACAACAAATACGTGTTAGAATTCACTAACATTAAAAACTTTTTTGCATCAAAGAACATAAGAAAGTGAAAAAGCAACCTACAGAATGGGAGAAAATGTTTGCAGATTGTGTATCTGATATGGGTCTCTTATCCAGAATACATGCAGAACTTTCTACAACTCAACAACAAAAAGACAGGCTGAGCACTGGGCCCATACCCCTCATGCTCGCCTGCTGTACTGTCTGCCACTGAGGGCACATGCATCCCCTAGACCACAACCAAACAGTGACCCGGACTGCTACAGCCATCTTCTGGCACCATATCACAGAGCAGGGGCCCCAGGCTGCAGAGAAAGCTTGCAGGGCTCCTGGATAGAACTACACTTTAGCAATGATAGGAAGGGGAACAGTGCTCCAATATCAGTTTCTGTTTATAAGAGTGACATGGGTTGAACACAGTGGCTCACGCCTGTAATCCCAGTGCTTTGGGAAACCTCCAAAGTACTTCTTTGAATTCAAGTAATCCTCTGCTTTGCTTCCCAAAGGAAGGCTGCAGTGAGCAATGTTCACACTACTGCTCTCTAGCCTAGGCAACAGAGCGAGACCCTATCTCTAAAAAAAAAAAAAAAAAAAAAATTAATATAATAGTGACATGGAAAAAATACAGCTGGATGCTTAAAATGAATTTGAATTTGGACAGAGTAGCTCCAAAAGTTCTATGACAGCCTACCTCTTTCACAGACATTGGAGAAAAATAGCTCTCAGTCTGAGGAAGATAGTGAGAGAAAGAAAGACATTGAAAGCATCTTGAATAAAAGCTCAGGTTGGATATGGGATTAGTCAAGTTGGCCAGAAAATATTCCCCACAAGGAGTTCCTCTTTGAAGCACCTGAAGCACACAGCTACCCAGCATGGAATTTAAAGCCTGATGAGGAAAGGGGGCATTTTCTCAGCAGAATTTCTAAAGAGTTTTGCTGCTGTCTCATCTGGTGGCCATGGGATTGGGGATCTATATTGGAAGGCATCCGACAACTTCTACCAGCACCTTTTGATGAATAATTTGAATCCAGCTTTGTGCATATAGTGGAGATTTCTATCTGAGCTTGTGACACAGCTAACTCAGGAGCTGTTATGGTCCTTGGGTGGCTGCTTCACTTGTTTTTATTTGTTCTGTAACTACTGCTTTCCTAATTTAGTAAATGAAAGAATAGACACTAAAATCATACTGACCTATACTTATACCTATAGAATCAGTTAATAAGGGTGTCAGACTGTTTAATATCTACTGTTAACAATTTGGCAGTGAATTTTCTTTGGGTATTAGATATAAATATGTAAGTATAGTTTTAATATATTAGTCATGATATAGTATTTTAAAAATTATCTGTAACCTTAATTCACTTAAAACACTTTATATTCCAAAAGAATGAATGACAGTGATATTAAAATCACTACATTAAAGGGTTTACCCAAAATAAATATTGTGGCCTTACTTACACTACTGTGGAAAATATTATGTTTAATTTAAATGGATGCAGGTTGTCTACTAAAGACTACACTTAACTATGTTAATTGTGCTTAATAAACAGAAAACAAGTTACAGCTACAAATGCCACCATATACTTCATACAGCAGATTATTCTCACTTTTGCAGCATAAGGACTTTAATGTCCAACTATTAGGTAATCAACCTGGATAATGTGTCTGTCGAAGGCACCTACTCAGTATCTTTTCCTTTTTATCACTCTGGATTGCTGAATTTAATCCTATCCTTTGTGCTCAACTTTTTTGTGCTGTTAAAATCAGCCTTAACCTAAGCGTATCTGTGTCTACTTTAAAAGACTGGAAATGGAAAAAAAGATAAATATTTTCCATATCCTTTAAAAAAAGAAAAGAAGCCATACTTTAAAAGACTAGAAATGGAAAATAAATAAATAAATCTTTACCAAATCCTTAAAAAAAAAAAAGAAAAAGACAACCCAATTCTAAAATGAGCAAAGGGTTTAAAGAGATATTTCTGCAAAGAAGATAAATAAATGAACAACAAGCACATGAAAATATGCTCAACATTGTTAGTCATTAGGAAAATGCAAATCAAAACCACAGTAAAATATCACTTCACACCCACTAGGATGGCTAAATCCAAAAAATGGAAAAACATAAGTGTTTACAAGGATGTAGAGAAATTGGAACATTGCCGGTGGAAATGTAAAATGGTTCAGCCATTGCAGAAAACAGTTCAGCATTTCCTGAAAACATTAAAAACAGAATTACCATATGAACCAGTGTGATGGTTAATTTTATGTGTCAATTTGTCTAGTTTAGATGTCTCTGTGAAGGTATTTTTTAATGAGATTAACATTTAAGTCAGTAGACTTTGAAGGAAGCAGATTACTCTCCATAATGAGAGTGGGCCTCATCCAGTAGTTGAAGGCCTTGGAGAAAAAGACTAAGGTCCCTGGGGAAAACAGAATATCTCCAGCTTGCCTTCAGGCTCAAGTTGCAACATCAACTCTTCCCTGGTTCTCTAGTATGCCAGTATCTCCTGCAAAACTCAGACTTGCCAGCCCCTACAATCACATGAGCCAGTTACTTTAAGTAAATCAGTATTTGTATCTCTCTCTCTCTGTGTATACATAATATATAAATATATAAATATATTCAATATAAATCCTATTAATTCTGTTTCTCTGAAAAACCCTGTGTTCTCTGAAGAACGCTAACTGATACACCCAGCAATTCTACTCCTAGGAATATGCACAAGGGAATTGAAAGCAGGGACTCAACAGATACATGTATGCCAATGATCACTGTAGCATTATTCATGACTGTAGGATCCAGCCTTACGGGGCTTAGTGGGTGTTCTCCCCGTGTGTGGAGACGAGAGATTGTAAGAAATAAAGATACAAGACAAAGAGATAAAGAGAAAACAGCTGGGCCCCCGGGACCACTACCACCAAGACGCGGAGACCGGTAGTGGCCCTGAATGACTGGGCACGCTGATATTTATTGTGTACAAGACAAGGGGTGCAGGGTAAGGAAGGTGAGTCGTCCTAGTGATTGATAAGGTCAAGCAAGTCATGTGATCATGGGACAGGGGGCCCTTCCCTTTTAGGTAGTCGAAGCAGAGAGGAAAGGCAGCATACATCAGTGTTTTCTTCTGTGCACTTGTAAGAAGATCAAAGACTTTAAGACTTTCACTATTTCTTCTACCACTGTCTACTACGAACTTCAAAGAGGAACCAGGAGTATGGGAGGAACATGAGAGTGGACAAGCAGCGTGACCACTGAAGCACAGCACCACAGGGAGGGTTTTAAGCCTCCGGATGACTGTGGGCAGGCCTGGATAATATCCAGCCTCCCACCAGAAACTGGTGGAGCAGAGTGTTCTCTGACTCCTCCAAGGAAAGAGAGACTCCCTTTCACGGTCTGCTAAGTAACGGGTGCCTTCCCAATCACTGGCGTTACCGCTTGACCAAGGAGCCCTCAGGCGGCCCTTATGCAGGTGTGACAGAGGGCTCACCTCTTGCCTTCTAGGTCACTTCTCACAATGTCCCTTCAGTACCTGACCCTATACCCGCCAGTTATTCCTAGGTTATATTAGTAATGCAACAAAGAGTAATATTAAAAGCTAGTGATTAATAATGTTTATACTAATGATTGATAATTGTCCATGATCATCTCTATATCTAATATGTATTATAACTATTCTTTATTCTAACTCTTTTCTTTATTATGCTGCTACAGTTTGTGCCTTCAGTCTCTTGCCTCAGCACCTGGGTAATCCTTCACCCACACATGATAGCCAAAAGGTAGAAACAATCCAAGTGCCCATCAAAGATTAACAAATAAAATGTGGTATATACATATAACAGAATATTATTCAGCTATAAAAAGAAATGAAGTTCTGATACATGGTGCAACATGAATGAACCTTGAAAATATGGAAAATGAAATAAGACAGTCATGAAAGGACAAGTATTATACAATCCACTTACATGAAGTAGCTGCAATATGCAAATTTGTCAAGACAGAGATTAGAGGGGACTGAGAGGTGTGAGTGATGGGGATTTACTGCTTACTGATTACAGAGTTTCTGCTTGGGGTGATGTAAAGTTTTTAGAAATAGTGGTAATGCTAGTACTACATGGTGAATGTAATTAATGCCACTGAATTGGACAGTTGGAAATGATTAAAATGGCAAATTTTGCTATACGTGTTTTACCACAATTTTTAAGAATCAGTAATGTAATATGCCATAAAAACCCACATTGAATTGTGCATTTTAGATGGGTGAATTGCATGGTATGTGAATTCAGTAAAGCTGTTAAAAACAAAAGTATTGCAGCATCATTTCTGCTGCATTCAGTTGATAAAAGCAAGCTAAGTCTAGCCCATGTTCAAGGGTGTTCAATTCCAATTGCGACAGGAGGAATGACAATTTATGGATATGGGTACTCGTGCAGGAATAAGTCCTATCAAAGCCCACCTGCAGCTACATTCCACATTGTTATTAGTGAGAATGCTGGTTTATGATAAAGCTCTTCAAAAATACTGGATCTTCCACCATGTTCAAAGACAGTAAAGATTATTTGTGGACTCCTACTGAGGGTTTAGCTCAATCATATACCATACCGGCCTCTGTCTCCCACCCAATCTAGTTATATCACAATTTTTGGTTAAATCAATATTCAGTGTTTACATTTTTCACATGCTCAAGGGTGTCTGATACTTTATCCAGTCTACTTCTTTCCCTACCAGAGCTCTTCATCTTCCTCCTCCCATCTGGACCATTGCTGTCTAGGTTCCCTGCACAGCTTTCATCTCAGAACTTACCTTTGCTGTTTTCTGGTGTTGGATCCCTCCTTTCTTCAGTTCCTTGTTTTTCTCTTTTCGGGTTTATTCCCTTGTTGTGTTTATTTGTTTGTAGCATCTTCTGGTAGTTTCCCAAGGACGTTTGCATTGGAGGTACTCTTTTTGCCTCCTTGCAGGTATGAAACCATCTTTTTTCCTACCTTTACCCTTGATTGATAATTTGCCTATCAGGGCTGAATATTCTTTCTCTGAGAATTTGAAGGCATTTCTCCTCAGAAATAATACCACACATCTACAACCATCTGATCTTTGACAAACCTGACCAAAAAAAAAAAAAAAAAAAAAAAAGAAATGAGGAAAGGATTCCCTATTTAATAAATGGTGCTGGGAAAACTGGCTAGCCATAAGTAGAAAGCTGAAATTGGATCCCTTCCTTACACTTTATACAAAAATTAATTCAAGGTGGATTAGAGACTTAAATGTCAGACCTAAAACCATAAAAATCCCTAGAAGAAAACCTAGGCAGTACCATTCAGGACATAGGCATGGGCAAGGACTTCATGTCTAAAACACCAAAAGCAACGTCAACAAAAGCCAAAATTGACAAATGGGATCTAATTAAACTAAAGAGCCTCTGCACAGCAAAAGAAACTACCATCAGAGTGAACAGGCAACCTGCAGAATGGGAGAAAATTCTTGCAATCTACTCATCTGACAAAGGGCTAATATCCAGAACCTACAAAGAACTCAAACAAATTTATAAGAAAAGAACAAACAACCCCATCAAAAAGTGGGCAAAGGATATGAACAGACACTTCTGAAAAGAAGACATTCATACAGCCAACAGACACATGAAAAAATGCTCATCATCACTCGCCATCAGAGAAATGCAAATCAAAACCACAATGAGATACCATCTCACACCAGTTAGAATGGCGATCATTAAAAAGTCAAGAAACAACAGGTGCTGGAGAGGATGTGGAGAAATAGGAACACTTTTACACTGTTGGTGGGATTGTAAACTAGTTCAACCATTGTGGAAGACAGTGTGGCAATTCCTCAAGGATCTAGAACTAGAAATACCATTTGACCCAGCCATCCCATTACTGGGTATATACCCAAAGGATTATGTCATGCTGCTATAAAGACACATGCACACATATGTTTATTGCGGCACTATTCACAATAGCAAAGACTTGGAACCAACCCAAATGTCCATCAATGACAGACTGGATTAAGAAAATGTGGCACATGTATACCTATACAGCTGGGCCCCAGGTAATCTATGCAGCTATAAAAAAGGATGAGTTTTATAGCTGGGCCCGATACTATGCAGCTATAAAAAAGGATGAGTTCATGTCCTTTGTAGGGACATGGATGCAGTTGGAAACCATCATTCTCAGCAAACTATCGCAAGAACAGAAAACCAAACACCGCATGTTCTCACTCATAGATGGGAATTGAACAATTAGAACACTTGGACACAGGGTAGGGAACATCACACACTGGAGCCTGTTGTGGGGTGGAGGGAGGGGGGAGGGATAGCATTAGGAGATATACCTAATGTAAATGACGAGTTAATGGGTGCAGCACACCAACATGGCACATGTATACATGTGTAACAAACCTGCACGTTGTGCACACGTACCCTAGAACATAAAGTATTAAAAAAAAAGAAGATATAGGAGACTTGAACAACATAAAAAAAAAAGAATTTGAAGGCATTTCTTTTATTGTCTTCTACCTTCTTGCTCCAAAACCATTCTTAATTCTATTCCTTTGTTCCTCTGTGTGTAATCTATCTTTTCTCTCTGAAATACCTTCTCTTTATCATTAGCATTCCAAATTTCCAGTATTCTGAAATTTTGTAATAAAATTCCTTGATGGAGATCTTTTGTTTGTTTGTTTGTTTGTTTGTTTGAGTCAGGATTTTGCTCTATGCCCAGGTTGGAGTGCAGTGGTGTCATCGTGGTTCACTGCAGCATCAAACTCCTGGGCTCAAGTGATCGTCACACCTCAGAATCCTGAGTAGATGGGATTTACAGGCATGTGCCACCATGCCCAACTAATTTTTTCATTTTTTGTATAGGCAGGGTTTCCCTAGTTACCCAGACTGGTCTTAAAACCCTAGGCTCAAGGGATCCTCCCACCTTGGCCTCCCAAAGTGCTTTGCAGGGATTACAGGTGTGAACCACTGTGACTGGCCCTAGGTCTTTTAAAATAATTATTGTTCTGGATGTTAGATGTGGACCCCTTCAATCCTGAGAATTGTGTCATTCAGTTCTGAGAAACTGTTTTGTATTATTCCTTAGATTAATTTTTCCCTTCCTTTCTACTCTACGGATTTTATAATCTCCTTTTCCTTGTTTTGCCTAGTTTTTGAGCAGTTTTCTCAATTTTATCTTCTAGGCCTTCCATTTATGCTATCATGTTTCTGCTTTCTAGGAGCTCTTTCTTATCCTCTGATGGTTCCTTGTTTTTGTTTTCATGTTATGCAAAGCAATGGCAAAACATTTATTATCCTGAAATGTGTACATCCTATTTTTTTTTCAAGTAGCAAATTTGTTGGTGACGTAATTTATTTAACCTGTTTCAGTTGGACAGACTCATGATCAGTGCTGCTCTGTATAATTTCAAGTCTGATGAGCCTCTAAGTTTTTTGTTTTTAGGAGACAGGGTCTCACTCTGTTGCCCAGGCTGGAGTGCAGTGGCGTGACCATGGCTCACTGCAGCCTCTAGCTCCTGGGCTCAAGCAATCCTTCCAGTTTAGCCTCCGAAGTAACTGTGGCTGTGGGCATGTGCCACATGCCCAGCTAATTCTTTTTATTTATTTACTTTAATTTTTTTGTTGAGATGGGGTCTTGCTATGTTGCCCAGGTTAGTCTTGAACTCCTGGTCTCAAGCAATCCTCCTACCTCATCTTTCCAAAGCACTGAGATATTCTAAGTATTTTTACCCCACTTCTAAAACTTGATGAGGATTCAAAATAGCACACCACATTAAATGACATTTATTGTTTTATAAATTGTATACAGGTTGAGTATTCCATGCTTGGGACTCTAGAGTGTTTCAGATTTGGGATTATTTTGAAATTTTGAATATTTTTATTAAACTTACTGGTTGAACATCCCAATCTGAAAATCCAAAACCCAAAATGCTCCAATGAGCATATCCTTTGAGTGTCATGTTGGTGTTCAAAAAGTTTCAGATTTTAGAGGCCAGGTATGGTGGCTCATGACTGTAATCCCAGCACTTTGAGGGGCCAAGGTGGGTGATCACCTAAGGTCAGGAGTTTGAGACCAACCTGGTCAACATGGTGAAACCCCATCTCTACTAAAAAGTACAAAAATTAGCTGGGCATGGTGACACGCACCTGTAGTCCCAGCTACTCAGGAGGCTGAGGCAGGAGAATTGCTTGAACCCAGAGGCAGAGGTTGCAGTGAGCCAAGGTCGCACCACTGCACTCTAGCCTGGGTGACAGTGCTAGACTCCATCTTAAAAAAAAAAAAAAAAAATCAGATTTTAGAGTACTTCAGATTTTGGATTTTCGAATTAGGGATACTCAACCTACACTTGTTTTATGCTATCCTAGTCTTGTTTAAGGGTACAATACCTTTTTTCGTCTCTCTAGAGATACTAATGATAATGTTTTGATATTTACTTTGATTCCTTGCATTGTCCCTGTTTTCTTGGAGATCCTTTTATTCTGTTTCCTTATTTGAGTCACTTTCTCTGATTTTGGAGACTTTGCTCAAATGTGAGTTTTGAGACGGAGTCTCACTCTATTGCCCAGGCTGGAGTGCAGTGGTGCAATCTCGGCTCACTGCAACCTCTGCCTCCTGGGGTCAAGCAATTCTCCTGCCTCAGCCTCCCAAGTAGCTGGGACTACAGGTGCCCGCCACCACACCTGGATAATTTTTGTATTTTTAGTAGAGATGGGATTTCACCATGTTGGCCAGGCTGGTCTAGAACTCCTGACTTCAAGTGATCCACCCGCCCCAGCCTCCCAAAGTGCTGGGATTACAGGCATGAGCCACCACACCCTCCTCCATTCATATTTCATGGTGAGGCTCTGTGTGCCTAGATGAGGCTTCCACTCTATTTTTGAGAGTGGGTGTGTCTACTGGTGTTTGGGACCAGGGTGAGCTCTTCCATCAGTAGCCTCCTCAGTAACACTCTGGGGAGAGCTTCCCTGGCTTTGCCCAACAGTTACCACCCCATTCCTGCCTACCACCTGCCAAATTTTTGTTGATATTACTCCACTCCCATTCTCTTTTTGTGGCTTTCTTTCTTTTTTCTTTTCTTTACTCAGATTTTAGTGTGACTTTAGGAGGGGAAGGAGATACATGCAAGTGGTTGACCAGAAGTCCTTCACATTATCAGTAAACATTTTGATAATAATTTACTGAAATTTCTTCCCAACTTCAGTCTCTTTACCTTCAAGTGAGTCCGAATGCTGCACCCTGACTTAATTTTTCTTAAATATAGTTCTGCTAAGATTACATCTTGCCAGACACTTGATGGCTTCTCATAAGACAAGATTCAGAATTCCTAACCTCAATTACAAGGCCCTTGACAATCTGACCCTATTCAGTTTCATCTTCTACTGGTCTTTCTCACACTGTGACACCCTGGAATATTTATTTTTCTGTAAACCTGTCATGTACTTATCTGCCTCTGTGTTTTTTCTATTCCCTGTGCCCCGAATGCTCTATCTATTCTTACTATCTAGTCTATTCCTACTTAGTCTACAAGGTCCAAACCAGGTTTTATCTCCTCTGTGAAGCCTTTCAAGACCCTATACTTCACCGCAGGCAGAATGTATTAACCTCTCCGTGTTCTGGTAGCACTAGACTGATACATTAACCTGGTAGTTATACCTCAGGGCGAGCACTTTATTTACACTCCTGCCTCATTGGCCAGGTTGTCACTTCCTTAAAGGCGAGGACTATGCTTTCTTCTCCTTGATATTCTAAGCATAAGCTCAGTGCTGAATACTCTGTAGACATTCAGGAAATGTTTATCAAATGAATAATGCTCATTGCGGTGGCAGTTGACTCAGTTGTCGTCTCCTTCTTTTAGGCACACAAGCCATGCCCCCTCTTTTCTCTTTGGGATACCACCAGTGCCGCTGGAACTATGAAGATGAGGAGGACGTAAAAGCAGTGGATACAGGGTTTGATGAGCATGACATTCCTTATGATGCCATGTGGCTGGACATAGAGCACACTGAGGGCAAGAGGTACTTCACCTGGGACAAAAAAAGATTCCCAAACCCCAAGAGGATGCAAGAGCTGCTCAGAAGCAAAAAGCGTAAGGTAAAATAAGCCAACATTTCTGAACCTTTTAATTACAGACTTTTTAAAAATGTTTTAAACTTGCCTTGGCACATCAATGGTGGAGAAACATCTGATGAAAAATGACTGTGAAAATAGTAGATTCAAATATAATTGTCACTGTGATAAGACAGAAAATGAATGGTGAAAAGGCGATGACCCCATCCATTCCTAGCTTAGTTATCTAGGTCCCCATAATGAAGAAAGGGTCTAGCATTTTCAGTTCCATTTGTTGTGGCCGCCCTGTAGTAATATGATCCCCCCACTCAAAATTTGGTTTCCATGTCTCAGTTGGTGACACCACACATGCACCAAGGGTAATTAAAAAGTTTATTACTCATATAATGAGAATTTCTGGGGAGAGCAGGGGTGGCTCCCAAGCCAGTTTGAAAATGGCTTGAGAGAACTGAGAAAGCAGATTGACTCAGTTTTTATGGTGGTTAGCAGGTGGGGACAGGGCAAGGGCTCTTGCATGCAGGCTGAGGCTTAGGTAGTTTGAACCCCCTGCTGGCGCCAAAGGAGGGAGCACTAGAGCTTTATTTGTTGACTTGTCCAGATACGGGCAGAAGGGTAAGCGGGGAGTAGCAGGGCTTGAAAAACCCTTAACAGTCAAATATCAAATATAATATCAAATTCTTTTATTACACTGTTTTTCATGCATGCTTCCTTGGTGGACTCCAGCTGTCAATCTGGCCAAAAAAAATAATAGAAATAGAAAATGGGGAGGGAGAGAAGCCACTGGAACATGTATAATGCTGTTTTCCAGTTCCAGGAGTGGTGGTGGTGGTAATAGCAATAATGAAAAGATGGAAGGAGAGAAAAAAACGGAGAGAGGAGAAGTGGGGTGAAACCCTATGTATATCATGTAAATGAATAAAGTCCCTCTCCTTGAAAGTAAGGTTGACTTTTCAACCCATTCCTTTGACCTCCCCACCAGGCTTTTCACAGATGACCAGAGCCAATCCATTTAACTCCTAATTTCCTAATTAATAAATAGCTACCGTATATCAAGCTGTTATGGGCTAGACAATATAATAAAACACATTATTCCATCCAGTGATGACAAAACTATAAGGTAGGTCTTGTTACCCCATATTTTAGATGAAGAAGCTGAGGCTTAGGCTGGTTTCAAACTTTACACAAAGGCACACAGTGAATAAATAGCAAGACAAGAGTCTGAACCCTGGTCTGCCTGACTCCAGATCTTCTGTCCTTGATAAGTAGTTATTTACCGAGGAACCTTCAAGATGCTGTGCTAGTGCTGAAGAGGATACAGAGATGAGCTCCTTGTGGTCTTACAGTGAGTGAAGAAAAGGCAAGTATCCAGCCACAATACAGGGAAGTAACATAAGAGCCAAAGAAAGGTCAGGGTAGGGGGCAGGCCAAGAAAGAGAAGATTGTATCCTCAAGACTTAAGCAGGGCTTTGTTTCAGAGGTACATTTTATTTTATTTTATTTTTTTATTTATTTATTTTTTCGGGACAGTGTCTCACTCTGTCACCCAGGCTGGAGTGCCATATTGCAATCTTGGCTCACTGCGTCCCCCACCTCCTGGATTCATGTAATTCTCCTGCCTCAGCCTTCTGAGTAGCTAGAATTACAGGCATGTGCCACTGTGGCCAGCTAATTTTTGTATTTTTAGTAGAGACGGGGTTTCACCATGTTGGCCAGGCTGGTCTTGAACTCCTGACCTCAGGTGATCTGCCCGCCTGGGGCTGCCAAAGTGCTGGGGTTACAGGCGTGAGCCACCATGTCTGGCCTAGAAGTGCATTTTAGATGAGCCCTGAAGGATGCCCTAACTAATGGGTAAGCGGGGAGAGGGGAGAGCGCAGTGCAGCCAGAGGAAGGAGCATTACGGGTGTTCGGAAAGTAGTGCGCAGGCAAGGTTGACAGCAAGGCATGTGAGGGTTCTAACAGTGGAGGATCTGACCAGAAAGGTTGGGACCTTTTTGTAAACTGCTTTGTATGCATTTGGGAACATTACAAGTTTTTGAATAAAGGGTTAATATCCAGAATATATAACAAACTCTTACAACTTAGCAGCAGAAAAACAGTTAAAAAGTGGGCAAAGAACTTGAATAGATATCTCTCCAAAGTAGATATACAAACAGCCAACAAGCACAAGAAAAGATGCTCAACACCACTATCATTAGGGAAATGCAAACCAAGACCACAGTGAAATCCCATTTTACGTAATTAAGATGACTACTATTTAAAAAAATAAATAAATAACAAGTGTTGGCAAGGATGTAGAGAAATTGGAATCCTTGTGCACTGTTGGTAGGAATGCAAAATGGTACAGCTGTTATGGAAAACAGTATGATAGTTCCTCAAAAATTTAAAAATGGAATTACTGTATGATCCAACAATTCCACTTATGGATATATACCCAAAGGAATTGGAAGCAGGAACCTGAACAGATATTTATACACCCACGTTTATAGCAGCATTAGTCACAGTAGTCAAAAGGTCAAAGCAACCCAAGCTGCTTGGGTTGCAGCTCCCTTGACAGATGAATATGTAAACAAAATGTGGTGTATACATACAACAGAATATTATTCAGCCTTTAAAAGGAAGGAAATTCTAATAGATACTAAAGCATGGATGAACCTTGAGGATAAATGCTAAGTGAAATAAGCCAGTTACAAAAAGACAAATACCGCGTGATTCCACTAATTTGAAGTAATTGGAGTAGTCAGATTCATAGAGACAGAAAGTATTGTAGAATGGTAGTTGCTGGAGCTGGGAGGAGGGAATGAGAAATCATTATTTAATGAGTATAAAGGTTTAGTTTTGCAACATGAGAGAGTTCTGGAGATTGACTACACAACATTGTGAATGTGCATACTTAACAGTACTAAACTGCACACTTAAAAAAAGGTTAAGATGGGCCGGGCGCGGTGGCTCAAGCCTGTAATCCCAGCACTTTGGGAGGCCGAGATGGGCGGATCACGAGGTCAGGAGATCGAGACCATCCTGGCTAACACGGTGAAACCCCGTCTCTACTAAAAATACAAAAAACTAGCCGGGCGAGGTGGCGGGCGCCTGTAGTCCCAGCTACTCGGGAGGCTGAGGCAGGAGAATGGCGTAAACCCGGGAGGCAGAGCTTGCAGTGAGCTGAGATCTGGCCACTGCACTCCAGCCCGGGCGACAGAGCAAGACTCCGTCTAAAAAAAAAAAAAAAAAAAAAAAAGGTTAAGATGGTAAATTTTATGTTATGTGTATTTTACCACAATTTAAAAATTTAGGCTGGGTGCGGTGGCTCACACCTGCAATCCCAGCACTTTGGGAGGCCCAAGTGGGCGGATCACCTGAGGTCAGGAGTTCGAGATCAGCCTGGCCAATATGATGAAACCCTATCTCTACTAAAAATACAAAAAAAAAAAAAAAAAAAAAAAAGTTAGCCCGGCATGGTGGCGGGCACCTGTAATTCCAGCTACTTGGAAGGCTGAGGCAGGAGAATCGCTTGAACCCAGGAGGCGGACGTTACAGTGAGCCGAGATCATGCCACTGCACTCCAGCCTAAGTGACAGAGCAAGACTGTCTCAAAAAACAAACAAACAAAATTTAAGAAAAAGTTTGAGCAATGAAGAATTAAACTTTAATTTTCAGGACTGATAAGAATAGAGATGAGGAAGGAGGATTAGATGGTGTTCTAGCCAAATAAAGTGTTATTGAGGCCCTAGACTGGTGGAAGTGATGGTATCATAAAGTCACGGAGAGATGCTAGAGACGTAATGCTGTGGCTTACAACTTTTCTCAAATCTCCTTCCTAATATGCCTGCACCACTAGGCTTGGGGACTTCATTTGTTTTTAACATGTTATTCTCTTAGTTTCTTTAATGTTTGCTCATATCAATGTTATCTGAGCATCTAAATGTCTAGGAAGCACGTACCCTGCCTACTTAGTTCTCTATGTATAGTATGCAGCACCCATCATCATGGACAGATAGACACTTAATGCTATTTAAAGAACTTCTATTGGTTAGGCAGCAATAATTATAAAAGAGCATTGGCCTGTTTTGCTTTTGTTTTTGTTTTTGTTTGTTTTCTTTTTTAGAGATGGGGTCTTGTTCTGTCACTCAAGCTGGATTGCAGTGTCATCATCATGGCTTATTGTAGCTGCAACCTCCCTAGCTCAAACAATCCTCTTGCTTCAGCCTCCTGAGTAGCTGGGACCACAGGTGGACACCATCACGCCCAACTAATTTTTAAATTTTTTTGTGGAAGCAGGGTCCCACTATGTTGCCCAGGCTGGTCTTAAACTCCTGGCCTTAAGCAATCCTCCCACCTTGACCTCCCAAAGTGCTGGGATTGCAGGTGTGAGCCGCTGTGCCTGGCCAGCATTGACCCAGTTTTACTATCAGTTGAAATTCTCATAAGCACGTGAAAGGTTATAGGGTTTTACTGGTGTCTGAAATACCTATTTTGTTTTTGTTTTTGGTTTTGTGTCTGAAATATTTCAATACTAGTTGTAGTTGTTTGTAAAAATTGAGCCCCCAAACTATGGTGAAAACATATACATGAACATTTGTCTTACATAAAACTGATGAGACCTCCAAACCTTCATGTCCTGACAGCTTGTGGTCATCAGTGATCCCCACATCAAGATTGATCCTGACTACTCAGTATATGTGAAGGCCAAAGATCAGGGCTTCTTTGTGAAGAACCAGGAAGGGGAAGACTTTGAAGGGGTGTGCTGGCCAGGTATGAAATCACTTTATACACTTACTATTTCCATTTGTTCTGTCCCAATTAATAAAGGCTGCATGGTCCTCATTCTGCTCCCTTGTAGATGTCTTTTGCTCCTCTAGCTACATTTTAAGCATATAATTTAAGGAAGAGATAGTATTGCCTTTTATATCTTTCATAACACTTGGTACTGTATGCTTTGTATGTATTTATCAATCAATAATTGAATGAATGAAAAATAAACAAACCTCAGTGGCATGCTGTTTCTCTAAGCAAACAGTAGTAAAAAGTTGGAGAATAAGAAAAGTGGAGGAGGAGAAAGAAAAAAGGGGGTTCTGCAAGCTCTCTCCTTGTAATTGCTCTTCACCCTTTTATCCCATAGTTTTGGCTTCCCAGGCTTTCATGAGTGACCTCAGCCACCCTGGTGACTATGAATTGTTCATTTCAAAAGTTATTAAAAGTTATTAATTTAAAGCCTTGGTAGAAACTCCCCAAGGACAAAAGGAAACTCACCACATTGTTTAGAAATAGAGATAAAGAGTCAGCACTATCTCTTATAAATCCATGCACTGTAGAGAAACCCTGTACCTTTCTTTTTTTACCTTTCTTTTTTTCCCTTTACATCCCTTGAACACACTTCTCTGTTCTCTTTAAGAACCAAGAGATCGGCCGGGTGCGGTGGCTCAAGCCTGTAATCCCAGCACTCTGGGAGGCCGAGACGGGTGGATCACGAGGTCAGGAGATCGAGACCATCCTGGCTAACACGGTGAAACCGTCTCTACTAAAAAATACAAAAAATTAGCCGGGCGAGGTGGCGGGCACCTGTAGTCCCAGCTACTCAGGAGGCTGAGGCAGGAGAATGGCGTGAACCCAGGAGGCAGAACTTGCAGTGAGCTGAGATCCGGCCACTGCACTCCAGCCTGGGCGACAGAGCGAGACTCCGTCTCAAAAAAAAAGAACCAAGAGATCGCTGCAGGATATTTACCATCCTTACTTGGGCTGCCTTAGGCCATCAGTAAGGGACAGGCTCCATCGTGATGCTTGTGCATTGGCATTCCCCTGGGCCTCTGGTATTGAAAGATCTAGTGATTGTCACTGGAGCCCAGCATTGCCTTCATTCACTTCTCAACAGACCATGCCTGTGTCAGCCAACTTTCATGTTTATGTAAGGTGCCCATTTCCCAGCTCTCACATCTGATATCTTCTTTACAATGCATCTTACTGTGAGGACCACTGTTCTTGACAGGCTCCCTACTGTTCTGCCTCCACAGGTCTCTCCTCTTATCTGGATTTCACCAATCCCAAGGTCAGAGAGTGGTATTCAAGTCTTTTTGCTTTCCCTGTTTATCAGGTTGGTTTTTATTCCTTTGTTCTTTTCTAGTTACCTGAAAGAGTGAAAGAAGCAGAAAAAGGGATTGAATAAAACTATTCTTTTTCATTGAGTAGCTTTTCATATATAATGCTTTTGTTAAAAGGCAAGTATGGCCACCATATTACAGACTCTGGGGGTGCTGGGAGAGGTGCCATATGCATAACCAAATGCACAAAAGCTGTGATTTTGACCTCTATTATAATAGACTCTATGATATATCAAAGTACTTTATAGCAGAGGTTTATTATATTTTCAAATTGCTATATACATATTTTATATAAAATTGTATTCCATAACTGTTATTTAAATATGATGATACATGTGCAAATATCTTACAACATATTTGTCATTAAAAGTGAAGTGTGATTTTTAAATAATCTGATAAGAACCACAGAGAAAACTGGAGAGGCCACATCTGGAGAACTGTTTTCAACCAATTATGATGATATTAATGATGGCAGTGATGATGATAATGATGATACCTAATGCAAATTGAGTACTTGCTGTGTGCCAAGCACTGTGCTAAGGACTTTATGTGCATCATACCATTTGTCTTCATAATAACCCTCTGAAGTTGGAACTATAACTAAATCTAACCCCATAGATGAGGAAACTGAGACGTAGAGAAGCTTAAAAACTTGCCAAGGTCACGCATCTAGTAAGTGGTGGAACCAAAATTTGAACTCAGGTCTGTTTGTCCCCTAAGCCCAACTTTTAACCACTGAACTCTAGTTTCTGGCATCAAGTATTAGGGCACTAGTAAACAACTTAGTACAGGGATAGACAAGCCTTGGGCCAAATCTGGCCATGCCTATTCATTTCCCTATTATTTGTGGCTGCTTTCGTACTACAGTGCAGAGTTGAATAATTGAAAAAGAGACCTCATGGCCTGCAAAGTTGAAAATATTTACTATCTGTACCTTTACCAAAAATGTTTGCCAATCCCTGCCTTAGATGGTTCTAAAGGAAAGATATGGTAGTTAAATATTTGGAAATCATTTACCCTTATTCATAGAAGTACACATGTTTAGAAATAAAGATTAAAAAACAAACAAACAAACAAAAGCAACAAGTAAGCCACCTCCAGGCATTTGAAAGACTTTCGTGTGGGCGAGGTGACAGATGTATTCTGTCGGGTCTCAGAAGGTAAGCTAGGTAGGCTCTGCAAGGGGAATATTATGTACAAAGAGCCAGATTTTTGGAAAATAATGGAATGAGCTGCCTGAGGGACTCCCTGTCTTTTTAGCTCTTCAGTCAAATGCCAAAAGATAAGGGATTCTAGAAAAGACCAGGGATTCTGCAATACCATGTTAACTAGATGACTCACCTGTCCCTAAATTGAACAGTTCTGTGTAGAATACAAACTATAGATCATATTAACAAACAGGTATATTGACTGTCAAGTCTTTCAAAGTATTAGAGAGAAGGTAGAATCTTGTCATGTTCATCTGTAGTTGCCCTTAGTTAAGAGTTGTAGCATCCAATGAATGAGAAAGAGCCCAGTTGTGAACATTCACCACCTTCCCCATAGGAGTCCTGCATGGAGGTCTTGGAATGAATTTTCCAGGCAATATATATTTCTTTTTTTTTTTTTTTTTTTTTTTGAGGCGGAGTCTCACTCTGTCGCCCAGGCTGGAGTGCAGTGGCCGGATCTCAGCTCACTGCAAGCTCCGCCTCCCGGGTTCACGCCATTCTCCTGCCTCAGCCTCCCGAGTAGCTGGGACCACAGGCGCCCGCCACCTCGCCCGGCTCGTTTTTTGTATTTTTTAGTAGAGACGGGGTTTCACCGTGTTAGCCAGGATGGTCTCGATCTCCTGACCTCGTGATCCGCCCGTCTCGGCCTCCCAAAGTGCTGGGATTACAGGCTTGAGCCACCGCGCCCGGCTGGCAATATATATTTCACAGACAACACAGGGCAGCACTCTTTTATTCATCAGCAAATATTTATTGAGATATGTCTATGGGCCAGGTATTATTCTAGATGTTTGGAATTGATTAATGAACAAAACAGACAAAATGTCATGCCCTGTGGAACTTAAACTCTAGCAGTGGAGCAGAGGACAGAGCATAGATAATAAACATAATTTTTAAAATGAGGTAGGAAAGAGGAATGGTGAGAGCTATTGTATAGACATCATCATTGTAGGAGTGTCATGACCAAGGTTTACTTCCTAGGGATCTACGGACATCCTATTCCTTTGGAATGACATGAATGAGCCCTCTGTCTTTAGAGGGCCAGAGCAAACCATGCAGAAGAATGCCATTCATCATGGCAATTGGGAGCACAGAGAACTCCACAACATCTACGGTTTTTATCACGTAAGACATCCAAAAAGAAGTAAATTGGGCTCGTGTGACCTGCCTTTTGGCTGAAAGTCGTTTGCTTTGTAATATAATGGCTATCCTCTACTGTTCATTTCTCTTTGTGTGTCTTTTCTGACAGTTGCAATGAATGTTAGGTAGTAGCCAACACAAGACTTTTTATTATTTCTCCCTTTGCTTCTTTTCTTTTCATGATGAACTTTTAAATATTATGAAATTGATTATAACATAAAACCTCTGCCTCGATAGGAGCCCTTAATAAGTGGCACTCACTGGCTGCTACCTCAAACTTTTATTGATGCAAGCAGTGTATAAATATGTGAAAGAAGGTAATTAAAACAAATGTTTTAAGATTTCACAAATATCTACATACAGCAAGTCTTATATTCACACTGGAGGAGCAATATTTAGAACACAGACACAATTTCAATAAGTATACTTTAAAAATGTAGAGCTGGCCGGGCGCGGTGGCTCAAGCCTGTAATCCCAGCACTTTGGGAGGCCGAGACGGGCGGATCACAGGGTCAGGAGATCGAGACCATCCTGGCTAACACGGTGAAACCCCGTCTCTACTAAAAAATACAAAAAACTAGCCGGGCGAGGTGGCGGGCGCCTGTAGTCCCAGCTACTCGGGAGGCTGAGGCAGGAGAATGGCGTGAACCCGGGAGGCGGAGCTTGCAGTGAGCTGAGATCCGGCCACTGCACTCCAGCCCGGGCGACAGAGCGAGACTCTGTCTCAAAAAAAAAAAATAAATAAAAATGTAGAGCTTTCCTTAAGTACTTAGCTTCCTCAATAAAGGTGGTAAAATTATCTTTCATTTGCCAGCTACATCCAAAAGACATGGCAGACACTTGCCCTCATGTATACCCATGGTTCTTTGTTATTTTCAACTTGTGACTGTATTCCTGTAGCCCTCTCACCTATTGGTATTTTCCAATGGGAGCTTTTGGCTAAATATAAGCCTAGTTTTCAGATAGTATGTGTTTGCCTCTGTAACAGCCTGTTGCAGTAACTGTAGGCTGCTTTAGTTAGTAAGCTTTCTTATATAGGTCAGGGCCAGTCATTTAACCTCTCTGAATCTCAGTTTTTCCTGCCAATGAAAACTGTCTCTCAGAGGTTGTTACGTAGATTATATGAGAAAACTGTACTAAGTGCCTAGCAATAGTAAGCACCAAATAAATGCTAGATGATTGTTTATTATTATTTCATTGCTATTGTTAACCAAAGAAAATTTTCCATTCTTTTAATAGGGGAATTTAGAGTAGTTTCATTATACTGTGAAACTTATTTGATGGATTTATTTTAATATTTTCCATTTCATGCTCCTGCCTACTGTTTGCTTTTTGTATTTTAGATAGCTTATTGAGGATGTCTGTACAAATCCAATCATCTCTTTGAAATTTTTCTTGTTTGGTGATATAGCAAATGGCTACTGCAGAAGGACTGATACAGCGATCTAAAGGGAAGGAGAGACCCTTTGTTCTTACACGTTCTTTCTTTGCTGGGTCACAGAAGTATGGTAAGGAATGGCTCATATCAGACTTAAAAACACATTAGCAACTTTTTTTTAACCATTTGTAGAATGTGATGTTACTGTGTTGATACCTTCCTGTTCTTTTTTTTTTTTTTTTCATTTTTTCATTTGTTTGTTTGAGACAGAGTCTTGCTTTGTCCCCCAGGCTGCAGTGCAGTGCCACAGTCGTGACTCACTGCAGCATTGACCACCTGGGTTCAAGCAATCCTCCCACCTAAGCCTCGTGAGTAGCTGGGATTACAGGTGCACACCACCACGCCCTGTTAATTTATATATGTATATGTATTTTTTGGTAGAGACAGGGTTTCACCATGTTGCCCAGGCTAGTCTCGAACTCCTGGACTGAAGCGATCTGCCCACCTTGGCCTCCCAAAGTGTTGGGATTACAGATGTGAGCCACCACACTCAGCTGATGCCTTCGTTTTTAGTAGCCATTGGTCAGGCCTTTGATTGTAGACAGTGGTATGCCCTAAAGTATGCATTTTGTCCTGTAAGACAGAATAAACAAATTTTAGTCCTTTGATACTTGTTTCCCACTGAAGAAATGGGCACTTAATTGTTGGGAGAGTAACTTCTAAGTATTCAGTTTGCTGGGATAGTCATCTTCGATCCTGTCTCTTTGATTTATCAAAGCCAGGGAGATACACCTCTAACACATTCCATTAACCAACTGTTCCACTTAGCAATGTGGCTTAAAATAGACCTGGCTGTTGCGTGTGGTCAGGGTCATCTATAACTGGATGCAGTTTACCAGCTAATGCAGATCTGGTTCAACTTAACCACCCTGTGGCAGGAAGGCTATTTTAAGTCCCCTGGCCTTGCATAAACAACAAAGAGCTTAGATCCTAGTTTAAAGAATCCAGCCCGTACTATACTGTGGACATTATTAAGCCTCCCACTCCACCCCTGAAAACCAGGCCCTGTGGCATTCCGGAAAGGGCCAAAATATTACAATCTCAGGCAAAGATTCATATACAGAGGTATTCAACACAACAGTAGTCCTTGAAACAAAAGTAAGAAAGAAAATCTAAATACATAACAATAAGGGAATAGTTATAAAAGTATGGTATAGCAACATGATAGATTATCGTGAGGCTATTTATGTTAAAAAAATTTTTTTTTCTTGTTTTATTTTCATAAGGCTCTTTTAAATGTAGCTTTAATTGCATGAGAAAATGTTTGTGATATGATAAATTAAAAAAGGAATGCCTAAGTGTTTATAATATCCTAATTTTGTATTGATATGTATTAGATGTACATATTTTCAGGATATGTGTGACAATTTGATATGTTCATATAATCAAATCAGAGTAATTGGGATATCACCTTAAATATGTATCTTTTCTTTATGCTAGGAACATTTAAATTATTCTCTTTTAGCTTTGTAAAAATGCACAATCAAGGCCAACTATAGTCACCTTACTGATCTATCAAACATCAAGTCATTTCTTATTATCTCAATTTTATAAAAGATAAATGAAAGATAGTAATTTAAATAAATATGTAGGTAGATAGATAGGCAGACAGTTAAATACAAGAAAATGATAATGTTTGTATAATTTATATAAATATATATATTTGATAATATCAAAAAGAAAATATAAAAAGATAAAAATACCTTGGTGATTTTGAGTGATTTTCATTTTTTTCTTTTACCTAACTTTATTTTACAAATTGTCTACAAGTATCATTTTTAATCACAAAAGAAGTATTTTTAATGAAAACATTTACCAGCAACAGTTAAAAAAAAGGTAACAAAATATTTGAATATTAGGTTATTGTTGATCTCTTATGTTGCTCCATTGCTTAGCCTGCAGTACTCTGTGTGAAGCTATCAGCTTTGCTTCATTGTGTAGCAAGACATTACAGGAAACACTACTTTGTTAAGTCAAATGCGATGATCAATAGCCATAGAGACCTTCTGACTAAACAATGATATGAGACATGAAAATATCTGCATGTTTACGTGAGCTTTCTTGATGAGAATGTCTCCATATGGATTTCAAAATCATTATGTAGATACGTACATATCTCACTTGAAGTCAAGAGAAAATTAGAATACTTTTTTAAAAGAACAATCCCTGGAAAATGTTTTTTTGGGCCAGGCGCAGTGGCTCACACCTGTAATCCCAGCACTTTGGGAGGCCTAGGCGGGTGGATCACCTGAGGTAAGGAGTTCGAGACTAGCCTGATCAACATGGTGAAACCCTGTCTCTACTAAAGAAAGAAAGTAAAAATTAACTGGGCATGGTAGTGTGCATCTGTATTCCCAGCTACTAGGGAGGCTGAGGCAGGAGAATCACTTGAACCTGGAAGACAGAGGTTTCAGTGAGCAGAGATTGCACCATTGCACTCCAGCCTGGGCAACAAGAGCAAAACTGTCTCGAAAAAAAAAAGAAGCTTTTTTTTGGTCAGGAGCAGTGGCTCATGCCTGTAATCTCAGCACTTTTCTGAGGCAGGTGGGCAGATCACTTGAGATTAGGAGTTTGAGACCAGCCTGGCCAACATAGTGAAACCCTGTCTCTACTAAAAATACAAAAATGAGCCAGGCATAGTGGCACGTGCCTGTAGTCCCAGCTATTCAGGAGGCTGAGGCAGGAGAATTGCTTGAAATTAGGAGGTGGATGTTGCAGTGAGCCAAGATTGCACCACTGCACTCCAGCCTGGGCCACAGAGTGAAACCCCATCTCAAAAAAAAAGAAAAAAAGAAAAAAAATTTTCCTGGCCATAGGGCAGCCTAAAATTTCTATGAAAGATTAAAACAAAAATAGCTACCAAAACTGTTTTAGTAGAAGATAGACAAAAATGCTTCAGGAGTAGTATATATTTAGTAAAATAAGATTTTCCCTTTTATGGCTGTCTTTGGTGGTATATAATCTCTCATCACAAACTATTAGCAACTCTTCAGTAAATAAGAACAAGAACACTGGCTTAGGCATCCGAGTGCCTGGGCTCAAATCATGCCTCTACCACTTAGTAACTGTGTAACTCTGGGTAGATTATGTATCCATTGCTTGCTATACTTCCCTCATCTGCAAAATTGAGTTTATAATAGCTTTTATCTGATAGGATTGTTGTGATTATTAAGTAGGATAATACCAGCAAACTATTCAGCATAACACCTGGCTCAGTGTGGGTTAAATAAATGTTAATTATTGTTATTGCTACTGTTACTATGTCTCCGCTTTATGGCCTGTAACCCTTCTCTCAAATTTTTTACGGTTTTCTTTGGGAGCAGGAGATGGTGGAGGTGGGAGGAAATAGGTACATAAATCAATGGAACAGAGTAGAGAATCCAGAGTATCCAACACATATGTGATCAATTGCTTTGCAACAAAGTTTCCAAGGCAATTTAATGGAGAGATTATAATTTTTTTTCAGTAAATGGTTCTGAAACAACTGGATATCTGTGTGGGGAAAAAAAATGAAACTACACCCCTGCCTCATACCATATTCAAAATTAAACTAAAACATCAACTCAATTTAAAAGCTAAAAATACAAACTAACTTCTGGAAAAAACATAGAATAAAATCTTTTTTTTTTTTTTTTTTTTTTTTTTTTTTTTTTTTTTTTGAGATGGAGTCTCACTCTGTTGCCCAGGCTGGGATGCAGTGGCATCATCTCAGATCACTGCAACCTCCACCTCCCTGGTTCAAGTGATTCTCCTGCCTCAGCCTCCTGAGTAGCTGGGATTACAGGTGCCCACCACCACACCTGGCTAACTTTTACATTTTTAGCAGAGACAGGGTTTCACCATGTTGGGCAGTCCAGTCTTGACATCAAGTGATCCTTGCTCCTTGGCTTCCCAAAGTGCTGGGATTACAGGCATGAGCCATCGCATCTGGCCAGGAGAAAATCTTTATGGCTTTGAAATAGACAAAAATTTCTTAGAAAGAACACAAAAAGCATGAATCATAAAAGAAAAAAATGACAAATTAGACTTCATCAAAATTTTAAAATGTCTGCCCTTTCAAAGACGTTGGTAAGAAAATGAAATGGCAAGCCACAGACTGAGGAAAAAAATATTTGAAATATACATATATAGGTGTATCTGCCAAAATACTTGTATCCAGAATATATAAAGAACTTTTACTAATCAATAATAAGAAGAAAGACAACCTACTTTAAAAACAACCTACTTTAAGAGTTGGTTTTCTGAAAAAAATAAATAAATAACAAAATAGATAGACTGCTAGCTAGACTAATAAAGAAGAAAAGAGAGAAGATCCAAATAAACACAATTAGAAATTACAAAAGAGAAAATCTAGGAGAAATGGATAAATTCCTGGACACATATACCCTCCTAAGACTGAACCAAGAACAAATTGAATCCCTGAAAAGACCAATAACAAGCTCCAAAATTGAATCAATAGTAAAAAGCCTACCAACCAAAAATAGCCCAGGACCAGAGAGATTCATAGCCCAGTTCTACCAGATGTACAAAGGAGAGCTGATACCATTTCTACTGACACTATTTCAAAAAATTGAGGAGGAGGGACTCCTTCCTAACTCACTCTATGATGCCAGCATCATCCTGATGCCAAAACCTGGCAGAGACACAAAAAAGAAAATTTCAAGCCAATATCCTTGATGAACATTGATGCAAAAATCCTCAAAAAGATACTGGCAGACTGAATTCAGCAGCACATCAGAAAGCTTATCCACCATAATCAAGAAGGCTTTATTGTTGGAATGCAAGGTTGGTTTAACATACCCACGTCAATGTGATTCATCACATAAACAGAACTAAAAACGAAAACCACATTATCATCTCAATAGATGCAGAAAAAGCTTTCAATAAAATTCAGCATCCCTTCTTGTAAAAAACTCTCAGCAAACTAGGTACTGAAGGAACATACCTCAAAATAAGCCATATTTGACAAATCCACAGCCCACATCATACTAAATGGGCAAAAGCTGGAAGCATTCCCCTTGAAAACTGGCACAATACAAGGATGCCCTCTCTCACCACTCCTATTCAAAATGATATTGGAAGAAGTCCTGGCCAGAGCAATCAGGCAAGAGAAAGAAATAAAGTGCATTCAGATAGAAAGAGAGGAAGTCAAACTATTCCTATTTGCAGATGACATGACTCTGTATCTAGAAAACCCCACAGTCTGAGCCCAAAAGCTCCTTAAGCTAATAAACAACTTCAGCAAAGTCTCAGGATACAAAATCAACATCTAAAAATCATTAGCATTTCTATACACCAACAACAGTCAAGCCTAAAGCCAAATCAGGAACATAGTCCCATGCACAATTGCCACGAAAAGAAGAAAATACCTAGGAATACAGCTAACCAGCGAGGTGAAAGATCTCTGCAATGAAAACTACAAAATGCTGCTCAAAGAAATCAGATATGACACAAACAAATGGAAAAACATTCCATGCTCATGGATAGGAAGAATCAATATTGTTGAAATGGCCATACTGCCCAAAGCAATTTATAGATTCAGTGCTATGCCTGTCAGACTACCAATGACATTCTTCACAAAACTAGAAAAAAAAAATTTTTAATTCATATGGAACCAAAACAAAAACAAAAACAAAAAGAGCCTGAATAGCCAAGGCAATCCTAAGCAAAAGGAACAAAGCAGGAGGCAATATACTACCCAACCTCAAACTACTACAAGGCTGCAGTAACCAAAACAACATGATACTGGCACAAAAATAGGCATGTAGACCAATGGAAAAGAATAGAGAGCCCAGAAATAAGGTTGCACACCTACAACCATCTGATCTTTGACAAAGCTGACAAAAACAAGCAATGGGGAAAGGACTCCCTCTTCAATAAGTGGTGCTGGGACAACTGGCAAGCCATATGCAGAAGATTGAAACTGCACTCCTTTCATATACCATATACAAAATTAACTCAAGATGGATTAAAGACTTAAAAGTAAAACCCTGCCGGGCGCGGTGGCTCAAGCCTGTAATCCCAGCACTTTGGGAGGCCGAGACGGGCGGATCACGAGGTCAGGAGATCGAGACCATCCTGGCGAACACGGTGAAACCCCGTCTCTACTAAAAAATACAAAAAAACTAGCTGGGCGAGGTGGCAGGCACCTGTAGTCCCAGCTACTCGGGAGGCTGAGGCAGGAGAATGGCATAAACCCGGGAGGCAGAGCTTGCAGTGAACTGAGATCTGGCCACTGCACTCCAGCCTGGGTAACAGAGCGAGACTCCGTCTCAAAACAAACAAACAAACAAAAAAGTAAAACCCAAAACTATATAAAAACCCTGGAAGACAACCTAAGCATTACCATTCTGGACATGGGAATAGGCAAAGATTTCATGATGAGGATACCAAAAACAATTGCAACAAAAGCAAAATGACAAACAGGATCTAATTAAACTAAAGAGCTTCTGCACAGCAAAAGAAACTATCAATAGAGTAAACAGACAATCTACAGAATGGGAGAAAATATTTACAAACTATGCATCTGACAAAGGTCTAATATCCAGCATCTATAAGGAACTTAAGCAAATTTACGAGAAAAAACAAACAGCCCCATTAAAAAGTGGGCAAAGGACATGAACAGACACTTTTCAAAAGAAGGCATACATGTGGCCAACAAGCATATGAAAAAAAGCTCAACGTCACTGATCAATAGAAAAAAACATATCAAAACCACAATGAAATACCACCTCACACCCTTCAGAATGGCTATTATTAAAAAGTGAAAAGGTAACAGATGCTGGCGAGGTTGCAGAGAAAGGAAAATGCTTATACACTACTGGTAGGAGTGTAAAATAGTTCAACCATTGTGGAAAGGAGTGTGGTGTTTCCTCAGGTAATTAAGAACAGAACTACCATTTGACCCAGCAATCCCATTGCTAGGTATATACCCAAAGGAATACAAATCATTCTGTCATAAAGACACATGAGCGTGTTTGTTCACTGCAGCACTGTTCACAATAACAAAGACATGGAATAAACTTAAATGCCTATCAGTGGTAATCTGGATAAAGAAAACGTGGTACATATACACTGTGGACTACTATGCAGCCATAAAAAAGAATGGGCTATCTTGCCTGTGATCTAGTCTTTGATTTTTTTCTTTTTTATTAAATTTATTTATATATATGTGAATGAGATCATGCCCTTTGCAGGAACATGGATGGAGTTGGAGGCCATTATCCTTAGCAAACGAATGCAGAAACAGAAAACCAAATACCTCATGTTCTCACTTAGGAGTGGGAGCTAAATGATTAGAACACATGGACACATAGAGGGGAACAACAGACACTGGGGCCTGCCTGAGCATAGAGGGTGGGAAGAGGAAGAGGATCAGGAAAAATAACGAATGGGTATTAGGCTTAACATCAGGGTGACAAAATGACAAAATAATCTGTTTACTGACATAACACACCTGTGCATGTACCCCTGAACTTAAATTTTTTAAAAAATGAGCAAAAGATTTCTGTAGACACTTTACAAAAGAAGATACATGAGGCCGGGCGCGGTGGCTCAAGCCTGTAATCCCAGCACTTTGGGAGGCTGAGACGGGCGGATCACGAGGTCAGAAGATCGAGACGATCCTGGCTAATACGGTGAAACCCCGTCTCTACTAAAAAATACAAAAAACTAGCCGGGCGACGAGGCGGGCGCCTGTAGTCCCAGTTACTCGGGAGGCTGAGACAGGAGAATGGCGTGAACCCGGGAGGCAGAGCTTGCAGTGAGCGGAGAGCCGGCCACTGCACTCCAGCCTGGACGGCAGAGCAAGACTCCGTCTCAAAAAAAAAAAAAAAAAAAAAAAAAAAGAAGATACATGAAGAGGCTGGGCATAGTGGCTCATGCCTCTAGTTTTAGCACTTTGGGAAGCCAAGGCAGGTGGATCACTTGAGGCTAGGAGTTCGAGACCAGCCTGGCCAACATGGTGAAACCCCATCTCTGCTAAAAATACAAAATTTAGCCAGGCGTATGGTGCACACTTGTAATCCCAGCTACTTGGGAGGCTGAGGCAGGAGACTCACTTGAACCCCTGGAGACAAAGGTTGCAGTGAGCGGAGAGCACGGCACTGCACTCCAGCCTGGGCAAGTGAGAACATGACTCCATCTAAAAAAAACAAAAAACCCACATGTATTATATGCAAGTTATATCTTAAAGTTGTTTTTTCAAAGGGTTCCTCCACTATCCGACCTAAACTATACTTCAAAAATAAGTGCAATTTCAGAATATTTTCCTAGAATGCTTGTTTTGTAGATTTTAATAACTTTTCACATTAGAAAATTGATACTTTTCATTGTAGAAAATTAGAATTTATTTATTTTAAGCCAAGAAATTGGTTTTCCTTTTCATTAAGTTGTCTTTTACAAATAAGGAATCTACATAGGAAATTGAACGCGTGGGTTGATTTGTGATTTTAATACATTGTTGCTTGTGACCAAAGGTGCTGTGTGGACAGGTGACAACACAGCAGAATGGAGCTACCTGAAAATTTCTATCCCAATGTTACTCACTCTCAGCATTACTGGGATCTCTTTTTGTGGAGGTAAGATGAGTCCTTTGAGGCTTGAAGTGCAAGAAAATAAAAAGTGAGGGTGTTTTCGTCAAAGCAGATTACAGATCCCTTCTCATTAGCTGTTGTGGGCAGACATAAATGTGGGAAAGAGAAACTGTGAGAAGTGAAGAGGAGCGGATTAGAGAGGAGAGTGAAAGGCTTGCCTCAGAGCTATTTCTGTCTGGTCTGTGTTGAGGACATGAAATCAAGTTGTCGGAAAGGGAGCCAGAGCCATCCTCTTATCACTTCCTTCCTGGACAGTCTTGATAACTAGGTTTCTCTTCCTGACAGCTGTCTTTTCTTCTTGAAAGTGAGAAAAATAGAACTACAAGGAATGTAGAAAATCAGAAAGCCTTACAGAAATTCTTTTTACTCAGCAGATTTAAAATTCTGTGGCATATTTTAACTGTACTAAAACAAAAAGATATGCTCTTGAGAAAGATAAATTTAGTTAAAATAAAATTTTCCAATGGACTGTCTTCCCTGCATCCTAAGAATTCTCTGTAGATGAGAGATCTCAATATGGAAGGGGCTCAAGATGGCTGCAGTTCCAGCTGCTCCTTGTTTCCTGTAGGAGTAGAAGCAAATTATTATCATTCTTTTGATGCATGTGTTTTTATTGCATTGGTCCATGTACAATACAAGGAATATATATACTACTCAATGGCCCAGCATGGAATTCTATTCTGATAATCACAACATCTACTTCTGATTATCTGCTTCTCTTCAGTGCTTTCTGTTTTTATCTTAGTTCAGCTGTTGCTTCCAAAGGAAATCAGTTGCCAACCACCCCCTTCCAACACACACACACGCGCACGCGCGCGCACACACACACACACACACAGTTATTTAATCAGGCAGACATTTTTCAGTGTCTGGGTTATCTGTTTTGGGGAACATACAGGAATACTGATCTTGAAATAAAGCTTCCGACCTTTTGACAAGAAAGTAATATTCTAAGAACCCATTGTCAGATCCCCAGACTGAATTATGTAGTAAGGGTCACCTGTTTGAGGCCACGGCTTTATCCTGTCCTTTGGAGTGCATATACTCTGCTTTTCTCCTGTCCGTCTTCAAGACCTTAATTTCCCTGTGTGCATCATTTATTCAAAGCTTGGTTGCCTCACTTGGTCTTCTTTTGCTTCCAGCTGACATAGGCGGGTTCATTGGGAATCCAGAGACAGAGCTGCTAGTGCGTTGGTACCAGGCCGGAGCCTACCAGCCCTTCTTCCGTGGCCATGCCACCATGAACACCAAGCGACGGGAGCCCTGGCTCTTTGGGAAGGAACACACCCGGCTCATCCGAGAAGCCATCAGAGAGCGCTATGGCCTCTTGCCATATTGGTATTCTCTGTTCTACTATGCACACGTGGCTTCCCAACCTGTCATGAGGTAAAAAAGCTTCATCCATTCAGGGACTGCAGCAACCAGTCTGTAATAGAAGATCTCAGTCATTAAAGAACACAGTAATTATAGTGATTTCAAGAGAAAGGTGAAGAAATGCTACATATTTAATCAAGTTTCAATAAGCTTATTGAGCAGCAGCGGTGAACAGGGTGCTGGCTGTTGGGGACACAGAAGATAAAAACTAGGTCTCCTACTGCTTTGTGATTAAAATGTGAATATTTGATAGGAGACAGAATAGAGATATTTCAAAGAAAATGGAAGTGGCTTTGTAATAACATTCATTCAGTATTTAACCTATAAGTGTCTTCTCATGAAGAATAACTTATTTTGTTAGGCTTAGGCTTGAATCATATGAAAAAGAGTCTTGGCTCTTTGGCACGTTCCCATTTCCTTTGAATAGTTATAAAACTGAAAATAGGCCAGGCGTGGTGGCTCACACCTGTAATCCCAGCACTTTGGGAGGCCAAGGTAGGAGGATTACCTGAGGTCAGGAGTTTGAGACCAGCCTGACCAACATGGTGAAACCCTGTCTCTAAAAATATAAAAATTGGGCTGGGCGCGGTGGCTCAAGCCTGTAATCCCAGCACCAAAGGAGGCCAAGACAGGCGGCTCACGAGGTCAGGAGATCGAGACCATCCTGGCTAACACAGTGAAACCCCATCTCTACTAAAAAAAAAATGCAAAAAACTAGCCGGGCGAGGTGGCAGGCGCCTGTAGTCCCAGCTACTCAGGAGGCTGAGGCAGGAGAATGGCGTAAACCCAGGAGGCAGAACTTGCAGTGAGCTGAGATCCGGCCACTGCACTCCAGCCTGGGCAACAGAGCGAGACTCCGTCTCAAAAAAAAAAAACAAAAATTGGCCAGGCGTGGTGCTGTGTGCCTATAATCCCAGCTACTTGGGAGGCCGAGGCAGGTGAATCAGTTGAACCCAAGAAGCAGAGACTGCAGTGAGCCAAGATAACACCACTGCATTCCAGCCTGGGCAACAGAGCAAGATCCATCTTAAAAAAAAAAAAAAAAAACACTAAAAATATAAGTGATTGATTGCAATAAGATGTCTATAATGGTAAAACAATATTTTTTTCTTTCCCCAGGCCTCTGTGGGTAGAGTTCCCAGATGAACTAAAGACTTTTGATATGGAAGATGAATACATGCTGGGTGAGCACTTCTGGATTTTTTTGTTTTTGTTTTTTTGTTGTTTTTTTGAGACAGAGTCTCACTCTGTCACCCAGGCTAGAGTGCAGTGGTACGATCTCAACTCACTGCAACCTGCACCTCCCGGTTTCAAGCAATTCTCTGCCTCAGCCTCCTGAGCAGCTGAGATTACAGGTGCCTGCCACCATGCCTGGCTAATTTTTGTATTTTTAGTAGAGACAGGGTTTCATCATCTTGGCTGGGCTGGTCTTGAACTCTTGACCTCATGATCCACCTACCTTGGACTCCCAAAGTGCTGGAATTACAGGCGCGAGCCACTGTGCCTGGCCAAACATTTATTGATTAATTATAGTCGTTATAAAAAGTGTAATTATGTTTTTATTATATTTTCTAATATAAGGGCCCTAAAAAAAATCCTAATTCCAAGAAAGCCAAAAAATAAAAATAAAGGAAATTCCTTCACCAAGATTTCTAATGCATTATTAGTAGGATCATACCTCCATTCTGTTGTGATGTAGCATTTCTCATAAATTGTTCTTGCTGACTTATTTGGTGGATGTCTTTTAGGATTCTTGTTCTGGGTTCACTCTTCTAATCCTGTGAGATCACTTTGGGGAAGGGAAGTAGAAAAAAAACAGCCCAGGTAGTGTGATAGGAAAGAACCAGAAGAGTTTATTTCATATGCAATAATAGGATTTTTTTTGGTTGACCTCTTCTTTAAGAAAGATTAACTATCAAATCCAGAACGTAGATTTTTATCAGCTTAGTAACAGGGCTCAAGAAGCCAGGCTAAATATACTGTTCCTGAAAGGGTGAATCTCATTTCTGAGTTCTTTTTTTTTTTTTTTTTTTTTTTTTTTGAGATGGAGCCTCACTCTGTCGCCCAGGCTGGAGTGCAGTAGTATAATCTCAGCTCACTGCAACCTCTGCCTCCCGGGCTCAAGCAATCCTCCCACCTCAGCCTGCCGAGTAGCTGGGACCACAGGCATGCACCACTATGTCTGGCTAATTTTTTTCTATTTTTAGTAGAGATGGGGTTTTGTCTTGCTGCCCAGGCTGATCTCGAACTCCTGACCTCAGGTGATCCACCCACCTTGGCTTTCCAAAGTGCTGGGATTACAGGCGTGAGCCACCACAGCCAGCCCCATTTCTGAGTTCTTTAAGTCTGCACTCATCGTTAGGTCTCAGTTTAATCGTCACTGCCTTGGAGACACTTCCTTGACCACTTCTTGTTTCCTTATACCTAATTCTACCTAGTAAAAATCAGCCCCTCTTATTATGTAACTTTCATTCCATTTTGTAATTTTGCCTCTTTTGGTATTTGTCTTAATTCTAATTAATTCGTAATTATGTTTTACTATTTGTTTTCACTAACTGTAAACTTCACAAGGTCAGGAGCCACGCTTGTCTTATTGGCCACTACATCCCAGAGCCTCGCATGGTGCCCAGCATGCAGTAGGCACTCAAAATAACTATTTATTGAATAAAAGAACAAATTAGTAAGTGGGTAAATTTTACATATGTGTTGTACCAAGGTCAAAGCAAATTTAATAATCCAGATTGCCTTTAAGAAAACCAGAGGCCAGGCATGGTGCTCATGCCTGTAATCCCAACACTGTAGGAGCCTGTAATCCCAACACTGTAGGAGGCCGAGTGTGAGATCGCTTAAATTGAGGAGTTTGAGATTAGCATTAGCCTGGGCAATATAGCAAGACCCTGTCTCTACAAAAAATTTAAAAATTAGCTGGGCACGGTAGGTGTGTACCTGTAGTCCTGTCTACTCAGAGGCTGAGGCTGGAGGATTACGTGAGTCCAGGAGTTAGAGGTTGCAATAAGCTGTGATTACACTGCTGCACTCCTGCTTGGGGAACAGTGAGACCCCATCTCCTGTCTCTAAAAAAAAAGAAAGAAAAAGAAAACTACAGCCTCTCTGATGATAACCGTCCAAGCAAGAGGTGCTGAGCATCCACACTGACCACACTTCTGGATAATAGTTGTGGGCTTCCCATCATCAGTGTCACTCACAGCAAACAGTGAAGCACTTGGAAAGGACAAAAAATGAGACCGATGGACTGTGTCAGAGTCCCTTCCTATAATCGCAGTATACCCAAAGTGCATTAATGACAAGTGAAGACCTTTTTGAGCTCACCTCTTTGAGCACCTGTCCTCTTTCTATCAATGCATCTCTCTGACAAATCACTGGTTTAGCTCTCCGAAGTTCACAGTTGGGAGGTCTGTAACCGCATGATAGCTAGCACTCAATTAAAGAAGATTTTTAGACCTCTTATAATGATACTCAACTTTATTTCCTCTTAGGGAGTGCATTATTGGTTCATCCAGTCACAGAACCAAAAGCCACCACAGTTGATGTGTTTCTTCCAGGATCAAATGAGGTAAGAGTAATAACAAACAGCCACATATCTGATACATCTCATATCTCTCATCCCTTCTTTTCTTTTAGGAAAGAGATTTCTTCTTCATGTGTTTGTGAACACACCCCAAATGACTATAGCAATCAGTGATTATAGTCAGTCATGACCACTGTCCTCAGAGGTCAAGACACTTAACGGAGGAGAGAAGGGAAAAAGATGAATTGGTGAGGATTCCGAGGAGGATCAGAGTGATTTTTAATCTTCACACTTTGACTAGTAAAAGTGAGTCCTGATAAACACACTGAGGCTTGGGGTAGGAAGAAATCTTCAGCAAACTCTGGGTGAAAGCAAGTGTGAAGTGACTTTGCTCTTTGGTCTAGCTTTATCTGAAACCTGAGTTTTGGGTACCAAAAGCTGGTCTCAATACACTCACCGAAGTGGGTAAAAAGTAACAATAGTGACTCCTCTCCCAGATTCCTCTGCTCTTTTATTATTGTCACTAATTACTGTCCTAGGTATAAAATATCATCCTGGACCTGCTGCAGCCCAGGACACTGAACCCACGCAGGGCACAGGGGAGAGGAGGGAATACCGTTGGTCTGCAGGCAGAGAGCCATGGGTAATAAGAGCAGCCTCCAGAGACAGGCCACAGATAAATCCAGAGGGGCCAGGAGAAGAACTGGAGCAAAACTCAGGGCACCACACTAAGGGAGGAGGGTGTGGAAGGGAGAGTAGGAAGGAGACGGACCCTACAGAGTGTCCTTGAGCACTGGAGCATGCCACAGGGTTCAGCAGGCAGGGGAAGAGCCATGCAGGTATGGAGCTGGTATGGGACTGCCAGGCCACATAGTCATGGACTGTAAAGGCAAGTGGCAAGGTAGCTGAACCAGGCCACGCTTGCTGCTCAGTGCTGTCAGGCTCTGGGCTGGCAACCCCATGAAACCACATCTAGTGCCATGCTCTCCCTCAATCTAGCTTTACGTGTTTGGTTGTTCTTTTAGTTTCTTAAGGCTTCTTTTTTTTTTTTTTTTTTTTTTTTTTTTTTGAGACGGAGTCTCGCTCTGTCGCCCGGGCTGGAGTGCAGTGGCCGGATCTCAGCTCACTGCAAGCTCCGCCTCCCGGGTTTACGCCATTCTCCTGCCTCAGCCTCCCAAGTAGCTGGGACTACAGGCGCCCGCCACCTCGCCCGGCTAGTTTTTTGTATTTTTTTAGTAGAGACGGGGTTTCACCATGTTAGCCAGGATGGTCTCGATCTCCTGACCTCGTGATCCGCCCGTCTCGGCCTCCCAAAGTGCTGGGATTACAGGCTTGAGCCACCGCGCCCGGCCAGTTTCTTAAGGCTTCTATAACAAGTAACTACAAACCTAGTGGCTTAAAACAATGAAACTTTATTCTCTCACAGTTCTGGAGGCTTGAAATCTGAAATCAAGGTGTCGTCAGGGTCTGTTTCTTCTGGAGGCTCTGAGGGAGAATCTGTTCATGCCTCCCTCCTGGCTTCTGGAGGTTGCCAGCAACCCTGGGCTTCCTTGGTTTGTAGCCACGTCACTGCAGTCTCGCCTATCTTCATGTTGCCTTTTCCTCCGTGTGTCTCTGTCTGTCTCTTATAAGGACACTTGTGGTCACATTGAAGGCCCACCTGGATAATCTGGGATAACCTCCTTGTCTTGGGATCTTTAACTTAATCAAATCTGTGACCATAGAAGGTAATATTCATTCCTTCCAGGGATTGTGACATGAATACATCTTTTTGAGGGAGGACCGTTCCACCTACTATGCTTGTCATTATTGACAGAACAACCAGGCTTCTCTCCGGAATGTTCATGAACTATGGCCTGTCCTCTTGGTTTCTCCAGTTATTTGGAGTTCTGAAGATGAGGGCTCTTTACTAAGGTTCCCCTGCCAAGTGGAAACCTGAGGAAAAGGTTAAATGCAACAACTGCTGAATAAATGCCCTGCCAGCTACTTCTGCTGAGAATTTCTCAAGTTGATTCCAGCAAAGTGATGGGTTCCCATTAAGAGGAACTGGCTCCCTTTCTGACTTAGTCACAGAGTTTTACTCGTGATCTGTCATCATTCCAAACACGTTGTTGTGAGTGTGTATTATGTTCCTTCAGCACTATTTCCTGGACTGTTGTGTGATTGTTTCTCTTGCTTCACAAACCTGCCATATAAAGGATGTGGTAATCCCAGGAGGTGAACTTGCAAAATAGACTCCAGGGCTGCCAGGAAGCGTTCTGAGCTAGAGGAAAGACAAAGGTGTTTGTTTTCGTTCTGCTTCTGATGATATCTTAAGAATTTATCCCATCAAATTACTTTAGAGACCTTATTGGTACTGCAGCAACTAAATCCCCTTGATAGATAAGAACCTTATCCTTGAATTATGCTTTGTTTAAAAAAAAAAAAAAAAGAGACTATAGTAGTAATTCAAGTTTCCATTTGTTCTCCTCCCAGGAAGGAGGAGGAAGCATTTCCTTCTCTTACACTTCCTTTTCTCCTGCCTCTTTTGTAATCTATTTGCCTGCAATGTATTTGTCTTCTTTGCTGTCTTTTTTCTTTTCTCCATCACCTCTTTCACTACTAGAAGCATTAAGTTTTCATAAGCCAAGTGGACTATAAGATCCATGAGGACAGGTCTCTTCAGTCATATATACTCAGCATCTGGCACAGTGCTGGGCACAGGGTAGACTGTTCAATAGGTAGCTTTTGGATGAATAGAAAACAAATGGCCTTTTAGTTAAATTAATCAGCCATAGTCCTTTGGGATCTTCTTAAAAGCACATGTTCTTCCTAACTTCTACCCAATATATTTTTTAAGTTATACTTATTTTAGCTTTCTGGTTATTTGAAATCCAGGTAAGTGGATATTTTGCTGAATAATGAAATGGTGAACAGAGTTGCTCATGTACTTTTTTTTTACTGGACTCCATTACTTTCTAGGTCTGGTATGACTGTAAGACATTTGCTCATTGGGAAGGAGGGTGTACTGTAAAGATCCCAGTAGCCTTGGACACTGTAAGTTATTTTCAGACTACTATTTTTACCTATCGTGTGCTCTGTTGGTCGGCTAGGGCTGCCATGACAAAATACCACAGACTGGGTGGTTTTACACAACAGAAACTTATTTTCTTGAAGTTTTGGAAGCTGGAAGTCCCAGATCAAGGTGCCAGCCGATTCTGTTCCTGGTGAGGGACCTTTTCCTGGCCTGTAGACTGCTACCTTCTTGCTGTGCCTACACATGGCAGAGAGAGATAAACAGAGGGTGCTGTCTCAGTTCTTTTCTTACAAGGATACTGCTCCTATCGTTTCAGGACCCCATCCTTATGACCACATTTTTAACTTTAGTTAACTCCGTAAAGGCCCGATGTCCAAATATCTCGGGCTTGGGGATTCAGCATATGAATTTGGGGGAGATACAAACATTCAGTCCATAATGTGTTCCTCTATAGAAAGAACCAAGGATGCTAGTGTTCTACACAATAGCACATATGCATAGAGACAGAAGGTAGGTCCGGGGGTGCCTAGTGCTGGGGCAGAGGAGGGTTAAGGAGTCATGAGGAATGACTGTTAACTGGTTCAGGGTTTCTTTTTGGGGTGATGAAATGCTTTAAAATTGATTGTGATGATGGTTGCATGACTCTTAATATGCTGAAAACTGTTTAATTGTAGACTTTGAATTGGTGAGTTGTATGGTGTATGAATTCTATCAAAGCTGTAAAATGTGAGAAAAAAAGAGTTAAGAATCACATCTACTCAGATTTCACAGATTGAGACATCAGAGACAAACATAACTCTTCCCCGTATGTTTACATTTGTGTGTCTAAGAAGAACAAAAACACTGAAAACAGAAAACACGGTAGTCACTCTCCGTGCCGTCTGGAATGTCATTCTGCAGGACTAAGGCAAAAAACAGGAGCTTTCAGTTGTAATCCTGGGCCCAGGGGAAGACATCAGTTATGATGTTATAATCAAAGTGGTCCATCCAGGCTATCTTGAGTTTCTAAAGGGAACTTTCTTTCTACACTTGAATTGCAACCACTGCCACACTACCACAGCCCTAAGTAGTGTAAAGATTGATAATTATTTTGTAAACCATCAGCAGCAATATGAACCCCATTATTTTAAAAAAATAGTTTCAGATGTCAACTTTCAGATCTAGAAGAGAACTTAAACAATCATCTACTCTAATCCCTCACACAGGTAAAAAACCCTGAGATTCAGAGAAGTTAAATTATTTGTCCAGGAACACAGCAGACTTGTGGCAGAACTGAAACAAGCCCCCAGGTGCATTCCCTTGGGCTGGACTCCCATTCTAGAACCCATTTCACTCTAACTTATGGCCTTGTTCTTTGAAAAAAAAAGAAGAGAGAGATTGGCCAATAAGGGAGGGAACATGTGTGGGGAGATAGAAATGCTTTACTTCTTGCTGCCAAGGCAAGTTAAGTAGAGGTAGGACATCTGAACTACTGGGTCCTCAGTCTCAACTTCATGTATGTTCTTGTACTCTCCTGCATGCTCATTCTTGAATCAGAGCAAAGCAGAAGCCCTCCTGTGACACAGGCAGCTTCCTTACAGGAGGCAGGAAACCTACCCAGGCAGTGCTGCCTGGAGTGCCATTCCAGAAGACTCATAGTTATGGGCCTGTTGTTAGGGTCTCTTAAAGTACCCTTGGTGGTCTCTAATGTAACAGCAGCAGTTTCACAGATTTACCTTCAGAATTGAGTCAGTCATCCAGGTGATCCATAGAAACAGGGAGCAAGAGGGGACAGGCTGCAGTGAGTGAGGACAAAAGTCATCTGCCCAAACCAAGAAACCACCATTGGTCATACACACACATACATAGACTTCTGGGCCCACTCACACAGACAGAAAACTTCAGTCGTTAGCAGGGCTCTAGAAATAAGCATGTATATACTACACTGATAGGAAAATTTAAAATGCAAAATAGGAAAGGCCACTTATAGGATGGGCAGAAAAGAATTCATCACTTAAGAGGAAAAAACAGCAAAGACAGACATAGATAACAAACCAATGAAGGGCGGGAAGTTTCCCTAATAATTAAAAAATGGACCATTCTTCAGCGTTAGAGCTCTTTTCCTTTTAATGGCAGGACCCCCATATTTGCCATCTCTGTGCCCCAAAATTTATTTTGCCTATGAATCAGCACTTGAAAAGAGTGTGAATCTTATAAAATAAAATATTTTTAAATTCTACCCTGAAATTTTCTTATATGAATACTGCTTCTCTGAGCATGCTGCTCTGTTACAGATTCCAGTGTTTCAGCGAGGTGGAAGTGTGGTACCAATAAAGACAACTGTAGGAAAATCCACAGGCTGGATGACTGAATCCTCCTATGGACTTCGGGTTGCTCTAAGCACTAAGGTATTTGGTAAATGTGTTACCCATTTTGTTTCTACTCTCTCTTTACAGTGTTAGCCTTTTGAGTGTGTGACACTACTTAAAAGTGATGAGCTCCATCTATGAGATAGGCGCTCCTGACATTTATCTAGAAATCAAGGTTTGAATCATTTCCGAATCATTGTTCGCTTGTCTGCCTTCCCTGGAATTGTTCTTAAGGGAACTCTTGAGATCTAGGAATAACAGAAATGTTCCTCTTGGGCACTGTGGTTGTTGGTGCTCTTTAACTTGACACTGATTACTACTGGAATGAATGCTTTTGGAGCCATAGACAGCCTCCCCACATGGATTAGCCCTGAAACCCAGGTTCCCATAAAATGGTACCCATGCCTATGCACCATTTCAGAGATCCCAGTCCCAACCAGTGATTTCTCATCAGGCAGCTCCAACAACTAAAACCCCCTTGGGCAAAGCCTGAGAGGACCCAGAAATGGTGTGTCCTTTTGAGAAGATTTTTTGAGCCTATTGAGGCCTATAGCAGATTCCGCTCCTGTCCATTTGTTCAAACATAGTACAGGGCCAAACAAACACCAACTCTTACGCTTACTATATTAATACTTACTTGCATTGATATCAGTATTATAAAATGATTCAGTTATAGGGGATTTTTTTCCCATCTTTTTCACTTAGGCATGTCTTCTTGGGCCAAACTATGGGCCCCAGACCCATACGAGGCCCCAGAATAAATGCAAAAGACTAGCGATGCATAGCATATCAAGTATTGTCAATAATAGTAAACTGCCACGTACTCCACGTGAAAAAGGAACCAGATACCATTCTCTAAGTGGAGGGTCTTCTAAAGATAGTTGATCTCATCTATTATATATTAATTTTTTTAACATCAGTATTATTCAGTGAACTTTCTTGGCCTTGTTGTCACATTCTGGTGGAGTATTTTCAGGGAATCCACTTATACCATTGAACATACTTCATAGTTTAAATTCTTTCAACAAAGCCTAACTCTTTGTGTTCTTCTTATGTGACTTTCCTATTGTTTTACTATCTACTCAGGAGTGATTGGTTATTGAATACATTAGGTATTTTATATAGTTTGAATTTTTCACAAACTTTTTATTCTATTGTTACCCTTTAGGAGCTTTTCCTGTAAACCTATCATATAAGTACATTCTGTCTCTGTGATTCATTCTCCAGGGTTCTTCAGTGGGTGAGTTATATCTTGATGATGGCCATTCCTTCCAGTACCTCCACCAGAAGCAATTTTTGCACAGGAAGTTTTCATTCTGTTCCAGTGTTTTGATCAATAGGTAATGGCAGCTAAAGAAACTGTTTGTTTTCTTAAGTAAATCACACCGTCTGTTCGGCATCCTCAAGTGCACGGGTATGTTTTAAGGTACAGTTTTGTTTTTTTTGTTTTTTTTTTTTTGAGATGGAGTCTCGCTCTGTCACCCAGGCTGGAGTGCAGTGGCACAATCTCGGCTCACTGCAAGCTCCGCCTCCTGGGTTTACGCCATTCTCCTGCCTCAGCCTCCTAAGTAGCTGGGACTACAGGTGCCCACCACCATGCCTGGCTAATTTTTTTGTATATTTTTAGTGGAGACAGGGTTTCACCGTGTTAGCCAGTATGAACTCGATCTCCTGACCTCGTGATCCACCCGCCTCAGCCTCCCAAAGTGCTGGGATTACAGGCGTGAGCCACCGCGCCCAGCCATTTTAAGGTACTATTTAAGAAATGAATGGTGAAGGCCATTTCTGGAGTATTTTTCTTTTTATTTATTTATTTATTTATTTTTTTGAGACTGAGTCTCACTCACTCTGTTGCTCAGGCTAGAGTGCAGTGGTGTGATCTTGGCTCACTGCAACCTCCACCTCCTAGGTTCAAGCGATTCTCCTGCCTCAACCTCCCAAGTAGCTGGAACTACAGTCACACACCAGGACACCTGGCTAATTTTTGTATTTTTAGTAGAGACGGGGTTTCACCATGTTAGCTAGACTGGTCTCGAACTCCTAACCTCAGGTGATCCACCCACCTCAGCCTCCCAAAGTGCTGGGATTACAGATGTGAGCCACCGTGCCCAGCCCATTTCTGGAGTATTTTTCAACCACTCTACCATGAATGATCCTCCCTTAGTGTCTCTACCTTCCTTTCCCCGACTTTCTGGTTTTTGTTTTGTTTTGTTTTTTTCCCAGAGTTTCGCTCTTGTTGCCCAGGCTGGAGAGCAGTGGCACAACCTCGACTCACTGCAACCTCTGCCTCCCAGGTTCAAGCGATTCTCCTGCCTCAGCCTCCTGAGTAGCTGAGGTCACAGGCATGTGCCACCACGCCCGGCTAATTTTGTATTTTTAGTAGAGACAGGGTTTTTCCATTTGGTCAGGCTGGTCTCGAACTCCCAACCTCAGGTGATCTGCCTGCTTTGGCCTCCCAAAGTGCTGAGATTACAGGTGTGAGCCACTGCACCCAGCCTCCTGACTTTCTAAAAAATAAAAAAGGACTTAATTTAAGCTCCCACTAATTCCATTCATTCATCTATTCACCAATTCACTAAATATCTGATTTATTACGATTTGATTATCCAAGTCACATGTGTAACTTTTGTGTTCTTCAGTGATTTTCCTTCAAATAACTTGTTAAAGAAAGCCTGATTTGGCCACCAGTTAACTCTTCCTTGATACACAGAGTCGTCTTTTTTTTTTTTTTTTTTTTTTTTTTTTTTGAGACAGTTTCACTCTTGTTGCCCAGGCTAGAGTGCAGTGGCTTAATCTCGGCTCACTGCAACCTCTGCCTCCTGGGTTCAAGCAGTTCTTCTGCCTCAGCCTCCCGATTAACTGGGATTACAGATGCCCACCACCACGCCTGGCTAATTTTTTGTATTTTTTTAGTAGAGATGGGATTTTGTCATGTTGGGCAGGCTGGTCTCGATCTCCTGACCTCAGGTGATCCGCCCGCCTTGGCCTCCCAAAGTGCTGGGATTACAGGCCTGAGCCACCATGCCTGGCCGAGTTGTCTTTTTTCTTTTCTTTTTTTTTTTCTTTTTTTTTGTGAGACAGTCTTACTTTATCACCCAGGCTGGAGTGCAGTGGTGTGATCTCAGTTCACTGCAACCTCCACCTCCCAGGTTCAGGGGATTCTCATGTCTCAGCCTCCCAAATAGCTGGGACTACAGGCACGTACCACCACTCCTGGCTAATTTTTGTATTTTTAGTGGAGACAGGATTTTGCCATGTTGCCCAGGCTGGTCTTGAACTCCTGGCCTCAAGTGATCTGCCCACCTCAGCCTCCCAATGTGCTGGGGTTACAGGCATGAGCCACTGTGCCTGGCTCTTTGATTATCTTTTTTTATTATCTCTTCATCCTGACAAATATGACTCTTATATGGATTCTGCCTCCAAGGGACAGATGGGAGAGGAACTCACAAGGCTGGAGATGTTGAGCTGGTGGCCACTTCAAACCCCCATCACTCTCCTTTTAATACTGTTTGTATCTATTCCAGTTCTGCCGACCAGAGAGGTCATTATCCCAGCAAGTGTGTGGTGGAGCAGATCTTGGTCTTAGGCCTCAGGAAGGAGCCATCTTTTGTGACTACCCACTCATCTGGTGAGAAACCAGTCCATTCTTACCTCACCATTTCTTTTTATAAACAAGTATCTGCAGTAAGGAGATGATTAGTCCCCACACTGACATAATAGGCTGAGCCTGAGTGGACTGTGTGCTTTCAGGTAGAGATGAAATCTACTAGTTTCTAGAATAAATGAGGCCATCTTGCTTCTCTTCATGAATTGATCTTCCTCCTCACTTTTAGTGTTTTTCTAAGGAAACTTATTTGGGGCTTGAGATAATATTATGGCTTCTCTGAATATTTGTTTAAACTGTAGCTGCCTGAAGACCTGGAGAATCCTACCCATGTGTTTGGAGTTTATGAAAGGGCAGGATGGGGCTTATATCCTTTCTTGCTTCCCAAAGTTCTTGGACAAATTTATTTGTTCCTTATGGTTTCTTTTCAACCAGTCTTGCGGTCAAAACAATGAAGTTTTCCATGTTTCTAAAACTTCATGGAAGCTCATGGGTAAAAGTGCTATTAATTTGGAGTGGAGTATAAGGTTTTATGATAGAGTGAGAAAACATTTCAGATTTGAAGAAAAGATTTTTCCCTTCTCGAGATTCATCAAAATTTCCCTCTTTTATTGTCTTGCTATTTAGATGGTAAAGATCAGCCTGTGGCTTTTACGTATTGTGCCAACACGTCTAGCCTGACCCTGGAGAAGCTCTCGCTCAACATTGCCACTGACTGGGAGGTCCACATCATATGACAAAGAACTGCCCCTGGTGGTGTGAGCGGGGACCTGCCAGTCCCTTTCAACCTTCCCCTCGCCTTTTTTGAGATTTGTGCAGCAATCTACTTGCCTTTCCTGAGTCAAAATAATCTTTCATTCGTCACCATTATACTAATGAACAATAGATTTCATGTTTTAAATTTTCAGATTTTACATGTTAAGAGTACTAGCAATATTCCTTGTGTCAAACATCCCCTTTTCTCCCCGCCCCCCCCCGGATACATAGCCCTGAGACATTTATAGCGTTCAAGAGTCTTCTGTTGCATCCATTCCTTGAGCAAGGCTGCATGGTTCTGTTTTAATGTGGGCCAAGCCTACCTGGGCAGCCCCTTTGCCAGGGCTTGCCTGGGGCCATGCAGCATTGGCGTTGTGGCTGCAGCAACTGAGTTGCTCGAGGCCAGTCTCCAAGTGGACAGCAGCCTCTGATAGTCCCCGCAGTTATCTTCCACCCACATGGACTGGGCAAAGCAGCCCTCTTCTGTGTGCGCTGCATACGCTGCAGCAGTGGGAGTTATTCTCCCCTAGAGATCCACTTGGCAGCATGAAGGATTCTTTTCTCTTTCATGCTTCTCAGGCTCAGTAGTTTCTAATTAATCTCAAAATCCATGTCTTTTAAATTGTTTTTTAATTAAGTGCTGTCTACTAACCAAAGAATATTTGTAACATGAGTAAGCTATGATTAATAACAATGAAATGAATACCCATGTACCCACCACTGGATTTCCAAAGTAGAACTCATGACTGGGACTAGGATGAGGCAAGGGAGGCCCTGGCCTTGGGCACAAAATGTAAGGGATGCCAAAAAATACAGTAATCAAAATAAGTAATATTTCAATCCACTATTTTTAAAAATCAGAATTAATGCAAAAAAAAAAAAAAAAAAAAACCATGATGAACAAAATATCAAAATTTAAAATAAAGACAGGATTAGTATTACTGAGTTTTCCTTTTGTCCCAGGCTCTAATATGGCTTGGCATGGAGCAGAACATTACAATATACCAGTCGCATCATAATGCCCTAAGGCTCTGCAGACCCCAGTGGCTCCCTGCTGCCTGCCGCAGCATCTGTTTTGGCAGCCTCAACTCCCTGGCACTCCTCAGCACATACCTCTTCTTATCAGGCTTCCTCCACTTAGCAAGTTGCTAGTGGCCACCTCTGTGCCTTCTCATCCCTGGGCACCAATATCCTCCTGCCCTTACCATCCTTCCAGGCCCAACTCAAATCCCACTTTCCCGTTAAGCCTAACTACGCTAACACCCCTACCCCCATACCCATTAGCAGTGATTTTGCCCTTCCCTGTAATGCTGTCCCACTTATAACTGTGCTCTACTTACCATTCTCAGAGATCATACCTTAATGTTTTCAGTATGTCTCTGTTCTCCTACTAGATTGTATGTTCCTCAAGAGCATGTTCTATTTCTCTTCTATCTGACACAGCACTATTACACCTCACTTTCAGTAACTGTTAGCTGTGATTGGTTAGCTGGTGGATTTAATTGATTAAAAAATTACATTTGAATGTATTTCCATCTGATTTACTTTTCTGATACAAGATTCTTCCCAAAGGCAGTCAGCATTGTGCATTTCCTCGTGGACACATTTCATTGTATGAGTTGAGATTTGAGCTCTTCACCATATGTAAGCTCACAGAGACGTGCACAGATTCTTTGCTCCTATTTCTGTAAGTTTTGCAGTTGAGAAGAAAGGAGCAACCTTATATTAGCTGAAGCCATGGTTCCTATCTTCAAATTTCCCTTGCCAACCTAAAATAAAACTTAGCCAGAAGACTGGGTGCTCCTCCCTAATATAAATGATAGTTTTTAATATCATTTAAAGTTGAATAAGAACTCTATTTAGGTCAACATTTATTGCACGTCTGTTCTTCCATTTAAAATATTGTTGGAGGAATGAAACAGTAACTAGTAGAGTAAGTTAATGAGGAACTGCTCTGTTTTGACCCAAATCTATATTGAAACATTTGGCTAGAGACAAGTGGAGAGAAAGATAACCTGGGTGTTTTTAATGGTTTTCTGCTCTTATTGCTTCTCACACTTTACCTGCCTCCCATTTCTGAATTTGTGTACCAGAGAGCAATATGGGGCTGAGTTGGCCTACAGGTAATAAGTTACTTTTTTGTGGCTAATTCTTAATATGGTTTCATAGGAAACTGGATTTTATATAAGAAGTTTTATTCATTTCAACAGGGTTTCTAAAAAAGCTCTAAAATGAATTCATAGTGTGTCTTTCCTTCAAGATATAAATGTCAAGGAATGAGTTGACAAATCAGTTTAAAAACAGAAACTACCCAACAGAAAAATGTAAGTATAATCTTTCAGGATTATATAAAATCAATATTTAAAATATTTTGTAATATTTTTATATAAATATATAAATATTTTATAATATTTTTATATAAATATATATTTATATCTATAAAATATAAATATAGTCTAATCACATGATTAGACTAAGGTTATGGATTTGGGGGAAGACTGTCACAGATGTGACATGGCCACCTCCTCAAACCATATTTGGGGGTACACGATATTGATAGGTTTTATTACAGGTGATGTCAACTTTGATCACTTGCCTAAAGTGTTGTTTACCGGGTTTCTCCCTGGCAATATTACTATTTTTCCCTTTCTGTACACATAAAATATTTCAAATTTGTAGAAACACTGCAAGTTTCACTAATTCCATTTTACAACTGAGGAAACTTGAGATATCTGCTGTATTTTGACAGTTAAGTATCAGAAAATACACAACATTTTAGAGATTATCTCTTTTTTTTTTAGATGGAGTCTCTCTCTGTCACCAGGCTGGAGTGCAGGGGTACAGTCTTAGCTCACTGCACTTCCGCCTCCCGGGTTAGAAATTATAGACATTATAGAAATTAGACTATAAAATATATATTATATAAATAATATATATTTTATATAAATATATATTATATAAATAATATATATATTATCTATAATATATAATATATTTTATATATTATATATTTATATAAATATATTAAAATTTTTAATTTTAATAAAAATACATGGGGTCTCACTGTGTTGCCCAGGCCAGTCTTGAACTCCTGGGCTCAAACGATCCTCCTGCCTTGACCTCCCAAAGTGCTGGGGCTATAGGCATGAGCTACTGTGCCTGGCCTTACCTCCTGTCTTGGGACAGTTGGCAACATTGGAATGGGATCTTTTGATTACATGGTATTTTTTTTTACTTTTGAACATTGTATTAGGATCATATAGAAGAATTTTCTTGGTTTTAAGAAAAATACAGTTCTGGAGTTTGGTCTGTGTGCAGAATTCCTTCACTTTGTCACATCCTTTTCACTATCAAGGCATCCTAATGGTAAGCAGCAGAAACGCAGTCAAAGCACATAAACATTGGGAGTTGAATAGTTTTTAGCTAATTAACCCTCTGCCTAAAAGCCTTAGTTATGAGATTCCTAGGATTTCCACCTACCGAACCCTCGAAGGGCTACTCAAGACTGAAATAACTTCTCAGGCCAGGGGGTAGAAAGCCATCAGTAGCTCCACTGGAAACAGGCTATCATATTAGGCACTGACAATGGAGGCCATAAAACTAGCATTCTAGGAGAAATAACAGAGACATTGGCATCTGATGTCAGATCTGCTTGTCTCATGACAAGCCTTGCTGAAGGCTATCGTGCCACACCAAGACTTGTCAGAATTAGACGGCTGTTTTTTTTTTTTTTTTTTTTTCTGAGACAGAATCTTGCTCTGTCACCCAGGATGGAGTGCAATTGCACGATCTCAGCTCACTGCAACCTCTGCCTTCTGGGTTCAAGCGATTGTCCTGCCTCAGTATCCCGAGTAGCTGGGATTATAGGCATGCGCCACCAGGCCCAGCTAATTTTTGTATTTTTAGTAGAGATAGGTTTTCACCATGTTGGCCAGGCTGATCTTGAACTCCTGACCTCATGTGATTTGCCCACCTCTGCCTCCCAAAGTGCAACAGCTGCTTCTTGACAGTTGTTTCCACCCAGGCCGATGGTATTAGATTGCTGTCCAATCAGAGCCAGGGGAAGGGGAACCTGACTGTTTGCATGCAAGGATACAGAGATCTTATGCCTAATTCACATCAATTAAATCTTAGTCATGCATTTATTTCCATGGAAATCAAGAGCCCTGGAGTCTAGTTTGCTTCTACAGTGAACTAGCTGAGTGATCTTGGCCATGGCATTTAACCTCTCTGGGCTTTGTTAAAGAAAAGAGATAATCTCTAGTTTGGGTGTAGTGGCTCACGCCTGTAATCTCAGCACTTTGGGAGGCCAAGGCAGGGGGTTCACTTGAGGTCAGGAGTTCGAGACCAACCTGGCCAACATGGTGAAGCCCCATCTCTACTAAAAATACAAAAATTAGCAGGGCATGGTGGCACATGCCTGTAATCTCAGCTATTCAGGAGACTGAGGCAGGAGAATTGCTTGAACCCTGGAGGCGGAAGTGCAGTGAGCTAAGATTGCACCCCTGCACTCCAGCCTGGTGACAGAGACTCCATCTAAAAAAAAAAAAAAGGAGATAATCTCTAAAATGTTGTATGTTTTCTGATATTTAACTGTCAAAATACAGCAGATATCTCAAGTTTCCTCAGATGTAAAATGGAATTAGTGAAACTTGCAGAGTGTTTCTACAAATTTGAAATATTTTATGTGTACAGAAAGGGAAAAATAGTAGCATTACCAGGGAGAAACCCGGTAAACATCACTTTCGGCAAGTGATCAAAGTTGACATCACCTGTAATAAAACCTATCAATATCGTGTACCCCCAAATATGGTTTGAGGAGGTGGCCATGTCACATCTGTGACAGTCTTCCCCCAAATCCATAACCTTAGTCTAATCATATGAAAAATATCAGAGAAACCCAAATTTAGGGTCATTCTACAAAAACCTGACAAGTACTCTTCAAAAGTATCAAGGTTATGAGAGACAAAGACTGTGGAATGATCAGAGACTGGAGGACACTAAGGAGTTCTATCTTTGCAACTCTTTTGTAAGTCTAAAATTATCTTAAAATAAAAAGTTGTTTAAAGGTCTCTGTGAAGTGGCTAGCTCCCAGTAGGCTCTTAATGAATGAGAGGTATTATAATGATAAGCAAAAACATTGTTTCCAATAGTGTTAGAAATCAAAGAAATGCTTCTTGGTGGAAAAGACAGAGAGAGCCATTAGTTGGCAATGCTGTGCAACAGAAACCATTCCAGCCACAGATATTACATGACCGTGGGTGAAATATGTTATAAAAACTGGTTCTTTATCCTTAAAGGGGCTTCTGGGAATTGAAATGTGCAGCTGTTTATGTGTTCATTATCTGCCCTTTGTTCATGGACTCGAGTTGGATTTCTTCCTGATAGCATTGGTTTCCACAGCTGTGCCATTGAATAAACCTTGAGTTTGGACCTATTCATCTGAGAGAATGTTTTATCCACAACAACTGACAGAGCAAAATGAATGGCACCTTGCCCTTTCTGTGTTTGATATGCCCACCCGGCTCTGACAAGAGGCTTGCTGCTGTCACACACTTCTGTTAGTTCCTCACAGATGGTGCTGGCTGAGACAGCTGAGGAAAGAAAGCCCAGTGGGTATGTGGCCCAGGATAGTTCCTTCGCCTGGAGCAGATCAGCAGAGAAATTTTGATTGCACTGGCAAAGCCAGAAGTGTAAGAAATTTCTCTTTGCATAGGAAAAGTTCATTCACCAGATACGTAACACGTATTTATTAAGGGCCTTCAATATATCTAAACCTGAGAGAGAAATGGGAACCCACTTCCCAGCTCCACGGTCTTACGGGCAAACGGGAAGTTAAATAAGCAAAAACAGTAAAGTGTGGGTCAGTGCTGTGAATTTCAGGGTGGGATAGAATGCTAGGCTGGGACCCAAACTTACGACAGTGGGGGAAGGAAACCCGACCTTTGCTGTCTGTGCCATTGGTGACTTTGAGGGTGGAAGTCAGTCTTTTTAGTGCAGGCAGATAGGCCAGCCTCTGACTGGAGGTACTGCATACCACATGAGCCTGGCAGATTATACCTATTCCTGTGCTGTCCACATAGCAGATATTCAGTTAATGCCCATTGAGTGAATGCTGATTTGCATCGGTGAGTGAATGTTGTCATTCAACCTGATCTAACTCCAAAGTAATATTAAATTCAGGTCTTCTCTAACAACATCATTTATTGAGTGCTTAACAAAATCCTGGCACTATGTTAAATGTATTACATAAATTATTTAATTGTTATAAAAACCTGATAACAGAATGACTATAATTGTACCTATTTTATAGGTGAGAAATCTGAGACAGAAAGGAAGAAATAACTCACCTAAAGTTACACAGGCACAGCCAGTAAAGGGCCAACCTAGACTTTGAACCGAGGTGGTCAGTCACCAGAGACCGCTGTCCTCTATTCTGCCTCTCCAAGACTAGTAAAGAGCCCTGGGTGTTTTCCTGGAGGAACAGATGGCTAGGCTGATGGTTCCTGCAAGCCCAGACAGAAGAGTTCTTCAATGCCGCAATCCCAGGGATCAGGAGGCTGATAGTACTCCCTATTTTACCTGTCACTTCCCACCTTCTTCCGTAGCCTCTAATCTTGGATTATTGAGACTGGTCGCATAGGAACAGGCATGACTACAGCCTAGGACGTGCCTCCACTCTGCCATACTTGAAATGTGGTCATCTCCTTACAGGCCAGGGAGCAGCTATTGTGGGTAGAAGACAAGGTGGAGGCCAGGCAGGCACTTTCCTTCCCCAGAGCCACTTATGCTGTCATCTAAGAGCCCTAAAACCAGGTGTGACATCCCAGGGCTTGACAGGCAGTCTGGTTCAGTATCCAATTCCAGCTTCTGTCTCAGATGCCTAATGTGGCATGGCTGAATGAGTCAACATGTAACCTGTACAGTAAGTCCTCACTTAACATCGTTGATAGGTTCTTATAAACTGTGACTTTAACCAAAACAAGCTTACTAGAACCTATTGATGACATTGGGGATTTACTGTGCTCAGATGCACTTTTATTTTTTAAGATGGAGTCTCGTTCTGTCACCCAGGCTGGAGTGCAGTGGCGCAATCTGGGTTCACTCCAACCTCTGCCTCCTGGGTTCAAGCGATTCTTCTGTCTCAGCCTCCCAAGTAGCTGGGATTACAGGCACCCACCACCACGCCTGTCTTATTTTTGTGTTTTCACTGGTTTCACTGTTGTTGGCTAGGCTGATCTCGAACTCCTGACCTCATGTGATCCACCCGCCTTGGCCTCCCAAAGTGCTGAGATTACAGATATGAGCCCCCGCGCCCTGCAGGTGCATTTTTTTATAGCAGATTCAGTCCCAGTGTTTATTTTAGGGATGGGAAGAGACAAGAGGTGGCAAGGTCAAGTATGCAGGTACAGACAGGGATTTTCTCAACCAAGGACTCTGCTGAGTAGCATTTTCCATGCAGACATTTCCAATAAACGCTGACCCAAGAACATTCTAGAAAAGATGCCAAATCTAACATCGAATAATGTTCTGATATCCTAAAATTTTAGGACTAAAAATCATGTTCTCTAAAATTCACAGAATATTTTCCTAGAATTCAGTACCTCTCGTTCACCCTAACTAGCTTTTTTGCAATATTGTTTTTCATTCATTTGGTGGCCAGTAGTTGGGTGGTCTGTATAACTGCCTGCTCAGTAACATGTCAGCAGTTCTCAGCTTCTTTCCAGTGTTCACCTTACTCAGATACTCCCTTTTCATTTTCTGACAACACCAGCACTTCATGGCAACAGAGATGTCCCTAGCCAGGTGCTCCTCTCTCTAGCATGCAGCCTCTCTAGCTCTCACACTCACAGTGTTTCTTCACATCTATTTTTAGTTTTCCTGGCTCAAGCATCTTCAGGCCACTGAAACACAACCCTCACTCTCTTTCTCTCTCCCTCTGGCATGCATGCTGCTGGTGGGAGAACCCAGGTCAACATTGCTTCAGAAATCCTTTAGCACTCATTATTCAGGAGAACTTATGGCTTCAGAATCACAGCTCGGTTTTTAAGATGGACATAACCTGTACGACCTTCTGATGGGCTTTCAACTTCGAACTGGATGTGGACACTTTTCTCTCAGATGACAGAATTACTCCAACTTCCCCTTTGCAGTTGCTTCCTTTCCTTGAAGGTAGCTGTATCTTGTTTTCTTTAAAAAGCTTTTTCTTCCAAAGCCACTTGCCATGCCGACCGTCATTAGTGCATCTGTGGCTCCAAGGACAGCGGCTGAGCCAAGGTCCCCAGGGCCAGTTCCTCACCCGGCCCAGAGCAAGACCACCGAGGCTGGGGGTGGAAACCCAAGTGGCATCTATTCAGCCATCATCAGCCGCAATTTCCCTATTATCGGAGTGAAAGAGAAGACATTCGAGCAGCTTCACAAGAAATGTCTAGAAAAGAAAGTTCTTTATGTGGACCCTGAGTTCCCGCCGGATGAGACCTCTCTCTTTTATAGCCAGAAGTTCCCCATCCAGTTCATCTGGAAGAGACCTCCGGTGAGTAACTTCCTGCTTACTGGCTGGGTTTTCCCCCCATGGACGAGTCCTCCCACTCAGCACCTCCGGCAGCTCAGCTGTGCACATGGGCAATGGGGGAAGGATCCTGGCAGCAATTCTGCTGGGCTCTGTCCTTAAGTGTGAAGCAGGGAGGAGAGGAACAGGTCTCAGATACTTCACCAAATCTCAGCAAAATCCAGAGGGAGAGCGGGGGAGGTAGGGCTGATTCTCATGCTCTGACTCTTTCTCTCTGAAAAAAAAAATCTTGCTTTTTATAAAAGTGGTTGGAACTCAGTTTAATTCATCCTGTAAAAATATTCCTTTCTTAGAACAAATTCCAGACAGCCCAGATCTACCCTTTCATTTTAAATACCTTTCATCTTTGTAAGATTACTTTGGTTTCTCTGGCTAAAATCATGATATTATTCTTCTTTAATTTACCAGTGGCCATATCTTTCCGAAACATAGCAACCCTAGAAAGAAGAGAGTCATAGGCAAGAAATATTTTTTCATGCATAAAATGTTGGGGTTAGAGAGAGAGACCTAGCAATCGCTTTTGTCCACCTACCTCACCTCATAAGCGAGGAGTCAAGGCACACCAGAGCGAAATATATCCAGTGGGCACATGACAGAGCCCGGATTAAAACTTTCTCTTTTAGGAAACTCTCCCAGCCTCTGGGTTTCATTTATAGTGATCACCAGGAGGGAAATCACATTCCCCTGGCTCACCTCTCTGATCATCCCTCCAGTGTGACTCTTGTTCTTAATTCAAGAAATATTTATTGAGCATCTACTAGTGCCAGCACTGGGCAAGCAACTGGGGGGACAGCAGTGAGTAAGAAAAACCAAAATCCAAGCTGTCTTGGAACCTAGGGTCCTGAAGGGAAGATGGGCATTGAACAAGAGTGACGTTGTCAGGAGACAATGTTCTGGGTGCCACGGGATCATGTGGCAAGGAGAGCTAACCTGGTCCAGGGAGAGAAACCCTTCCTGAGGAAACAATGGCAAGCTGAGACCTGATACTATTCCTTAGCCATGTTTTTCTTTAACCTAAGATGGGCCAGGCGTGGTGGCTGATGCGTGTAATCCCAGCATTTTGGGAGGCCCAGGCTGGAGGATTGCTTGAGCCCAAGAGTTTGAGACCAGCCTGGGCAACAGGGCAAAAATCTATCTCTTTTGTACTAAAAATTCAAAAAATTATCCAGGCATGGTGGCACATGCCTGTGGTCCTGCCTGCTTGGAGGCTGAGGTGGGAAGATCACTTGAACTCGCGAAGCCAAGGCAGCAGTGAGCTGAGATCACACCACTGCACCCCAGGCTGGGTGACAGGACTGAGACCCAGTCTCAAACAACAACAACAACAACAAACCTAAGGTGGAATACTCCACAACCTGTGTATTACATAGGGGCTCTTCTCGGTTCTATGGTAAGGCCCATAACTGTCCTGAAGGCCTTCAGTTTAGAAGATAACACTGTTCTGCTATCAGAGTAGTTGGACATGTCATAACCCCCTGCTGAAATATCTTCAGTGACATCCCTCTCTCAGCTGCCTTCAGGACAAATCCCCCACTGCCTTCAGGACAAATCCAAACTCCTTAGCCAAGCCATAGGCCCTTCTCAGCTGGTCCCTGCCTACCTATCCAGGCCCATCTCCATCCTCTTTTCCCAGATCCTGACACACCAGCAGTGCTTGGACATTTAGCTGTTCTGTGGTTCCAAGTCTTCTCGCACTGGAGGCCTTTGCTCATGCTGTCTGTCTGCCTGGCATGCCCTTTTTGTTCCTGTCTGAAACTCTGCTCAGGTGTCACTTCCTTCAATCTTTCTCATGACTGTTTTCCTCTCACTGAGAGCAGGGACCCTTCCTGTTCATCTTCGAGGCCCGCTCACCAAGTTCAGGCCAGTCCCATAGTGGGTACTCAGCTGATGCTGGTGAATGAAAACCCATGCCGGAGGGCCTTGACCGATGAGACAGGATAGTCCTGCGTTCCCAGGCAGGGATTTCTTAAAAACCCTTTCTTGGGCCAGACATGGTGGCTTATGCCTGTAATCCCAGCACTTTGGGAGGCAGAGGTGGGAGCATCACTTGAGCTCAGGAGTTAGAGACCAGCCTGGGCAACATAGTGAGACCCTATCTCTATAAAAAAGGTTTAAAAAAATAAAAGCCCTTTCTCAGAATGGGTAAAATTAAAACCTACAAATACTGTTTTCAGTGAAATCATTGGTGAACTTGAGTCACAAGCTAGACTTACAAATTAATAAAAATGCTTTAAGGGCCTGTTATGCTCTAGGTACTAGATTGGGCAGTGTCCATATTTGAAATGAGGGTTGCAGAAAACCTGTCTGTTCTAAATTGTGCCCCCACCACCACCATCACCAACAACAAGGATCCTGGATCTTCGACTGTTTGAGTCACTAAAGGACCAGATAGCAAAGGCCATTCTTCGATAAAATGCCCACATGTTCCCCTGGGGTTGAGATCACAGGAACACTGCCCATTGGGTTCACTAGTATAAATAAGAAATATAAAATTAGAGATGGTCAGAGTTGGAATGATTCTTGGAGAGGTGGTCCAGTGTCCTTGCTTTATAGGTGAAGTGATTAAGGCCCAGAAAGGGCAAATGACTTATCTACAGCCACACAAGTTGACTTGAAACTGAAAAACGGAAATGACTCCAGAACTTTCTGACTGTAAAGCACTTCTTGGAGACATCAGTTCTCCATTAACTTCTTCAGATGTAGTGACCTTTGCCAGCCCTGAGCAGTCTGAAAAGACTGTCCTATCAGGAAAAGCACCACGCAGGTGAGTAAAGGCCTTCCTGCTTTTTCTATCTAAGGCACAGAACCTTTGGAAACCAATCTGAATTTTTTTTTTCAACCATCAAGTATTATTTATTATAATTACAGTGATAATTATGATGATAATGATAAAGGGAGAATTATTCCTGGCCAACTATAATTCTAGTTAAAATAGCATGCTACACTTTCAGCCTTTCCCTCTTAAAACAGGCTCTGGCCAACGGTTCCTAGCACAGCTGTAGTCTCTTCTCTCACTTACCAGTGCTACTGTCACACGCATCTGTGTGAAGAGACCACCAAACAGACTTTGTGTGAGCAACAAGGCTGTTTATTTCACCTGGGTGCAGGCGGGCTGAGTCCAAAAAAGGAGTCAGCAAAGGGTGGCGAGATTATCATTAGTTCTTATAGGTTTGGGATAGATGTACAAAGTACATTTTAAAGGGTGGGGAGAATATTACAAAGTACCTTCTTAAGGGTGGGGGAGAATATTACAAAGTACCTTCTTAAGGGGAGGGGAGAATATTACAAAGTACCTTCTTAAGCGTCGGGGGAGAATATATCCTATCAGTTAGGGTGGGGCAGGAACAAATCACAATGGTGTAGTTTCATCAGTTAAAGCTATTTTCACTTCTTTTGTGGATCTTCAGTTGCTTCAGGCCATCTGGATGTCTACGTGCAGGTCACAGGGGATATGATGGCTTAGCTTGGCTCAGAGGCCTGACAGCTACCTCACAGCCTTTCTTCCTCTACTTGGGAGCATCATGCCTTGAGTTTCCCGGCCAAACAATCTGATTCCTCTAGCCTATCCTTATATGATCTATTTCTAGGATCAGAAAGCAAACAAATTATTCAACACTTCCCAACTGTTAAGGCAAGTTTTCTTGATGACAGATCCCAGGGCAGAATAGCATGGCCTCTAGAACAGGGCTTCTGGGATGCTGGTACCCAATACACTAGGGATAGGTTGGGGATGGGAGGGCAGGTCATATTTCATTCCGTGGGGTGGAAGGTTCAATTGCACCACACTCCTGGCCTCTCTTCTTTTCATGGTGGGTTTGTAAAGAGAACTTGACCTGTAAAGCCCACTTCTTGGCTTCCGTCTTTCTCTGGGAAGCAAGCTGCCCGCAAGAAGCATGACTTCTGCTTTCTGCCCTCCTTGCAGCAAGTTTTCTGGAGGCAAGACCCCATGGGGAGTCATGCAGGAGTCCCTGGGCCACCTGGTAATATATAGTTAATAGTAAAGATAATTGCTAATCTTGAGTGATAACTCACCACATGCCAGTGACTAAGTGCTTTCCATGTGTTAATTCATTTAATCTTCACAACAATCCTGTAAGGAAGTACCATTATTGTCCCACTTTACAAAGGAGGGAACTGAGTCTCAGAGGGATTCTCCAGATCTCCCAGTTAGTGAAGGTTGGGGCTGGGATTTAAACCCACACAATCTGGCTCTAGAGCCCCCAATCTATCTAATTCTGAGATTTAGTTGTCAATATCCATTTTTATTAAATAATAAATGTAGGATTTTGGATTCCCACCTGCCCTGTACTTTTATAGCATTCCTTTATTGGCTCAAAACTCAGGCATGGAAATAAGGTGTCATTTATTGGGCCTCCTCAAGACACAACAGGTATTGAGTGAGACCCCAGGGGTAGCCCCTGAAAGCAGCAGCCTCTGTAAGTTGGAGATGGAATGGCACAGTGGCTAAGAGCCCAGACTCTGAGGTCAGATAACCTATGTTCAAGTCTTGGCCTGCTACTTAACGCTTAGGTAATCTTGGTCACATGCCCTCATTTTGCCACAGGTTCTCCATGTGAAAAATGGAGAGCAACCATAATAGAAGAACCCATCTCGTAATTGAGGATTAAATGAGTTAATGCAGGCTAAAGGCTTACGACCAGCACATGGGTGAGTGCTCAGTAAACATAGACTACTCTTATTACTGCCTACAGGCAGCTGTGCAGTCTCTTAAAAGTGGCAACATCATAAACATTTTTCCAGCTTAATTTGTGCCTGTGACCAGTCAAGATATTAACCACAGCAATGTATTTGAGTACTTCATGCCTGGTCTAAATGCATCCATCCATCTCAGCAGGAGGATGTGTGTGTGAATGCTCCCCTCATGGGCAGGGGACTGCTTGTCCTTTAGGGCAATTCCAGTTGTCTACATCAAATATCAAATGTACATTTGGTTGTGAAAATCTGAGTGTATCATAGAGCCAGGAAGGCGACGACAAAAGAGGGCCACTCTTGGCTGGGAACTTGGCCACTTGCTCAGTGATTAGCTTTGAAGCCCCACCGAGACCAACATGGTGAACAAGGGCTTCCTTTTTCCCATGCTCGCACCTCAGTCATGCCAGGTGGAGTTCTTAAGCTATTCTCCCTGATCTCCTGCGATCCCCAAATCAGGGGCAACCTAGATCCCTGCTTCTTTTGGAGGGATGAGAAGTGAAGGGCCAGTTGCAGTACCTTGTGATGCAGGATCTGGTCCCCTCCTCACCCTTGGTAACGTGGGATTGCAGCAGAATTGCTCCACAGTGCCCTGCCCTGCACCATCAGCTCAGCTGGCCAGGGCCTCCAGCAGTGGACCCTGACAACAGTGAGGTTCCTGGGCTTCCCCCTGTCTCTGGTGCTAGGTGGGGTCACCTTTCTGTAAATTCCATGTTATTCCAGACCCACCCTAACCTAGAGCTTGGAGAAGGAAGGGCCCACCCTATTTAGGAGCTGGATTAACCCAGACTTCAGGTTAAACTTGAAACAACCCAGACTTCAGGTTAAACACACCATCAGCATGGTCTCAGTGTTTCTTGGCTCTGCTAGGAGAGGTTATTTCTGGTTGGGTCTCCAGTTCACAGCCCTGAATTGGAGTCAAAACTGCATCATTGATATACAGCCACCTCCAGCTTAACCTCCAGCTCTTTCCCTAGGAAATTCTGTTCTCGCCTCTTCCACCGTCCTCCAAGCTCCTGGGGCTGATAGCTGGGCCCTGCAGTTTCTCATCGCAACCTTCTGCGTAACTCTTCTATTAGCTGTTGGAAGTTGGGGGAGCTTGTCACCTTCCCACTTAACTCAAGATCCAGTGCATTCTCATTTGCTGGTGGTGGCTGGAGCTCCAGCTATGGGTTGCCTAACCCACCTCTTTCCCTCAACTCCTGTCCTCACCTCTCTATCATTACAGGGCCCCACCCATTACCAGCTCAGAGCTGGGTCTCCACTTCACCCATATTTCTCTACTGTTTGCCTTTCTTCTTGCAAGGTATTACTGTCATACCCATATCCAGCCATGCTTTGCCCAGTAGTCCAACCTCACCCTTAGCCCTGCTCTTCCTCACTCCTGGGGCCAGTAGTTCCCTCCGCCAACACCTGGACCTGTGGAAGCCTCTTTCCCAGACAGACAGCAGCAGCCCCTTAATCCTTTGAACAGATGACTTTATTCCTTGTATTCTGGTACACAAAAATCTCTTGTATTAGGCTCATTTTAAGGATAGAGTTTAGGTAAGTTTCCCAAGCTGTAATTCATCATGAACCTTATTTTCCCATGTCTAGAAGATTCTCAATACTAGTACTTTCTTGATCTTATCAGAGGGTATCCATGGAAGGTCATGACCATCACCCAGCTGAGTGCAGTAGAAGGAAGCTTTCTAATGTAAGTTGCATCACGGTTTCAGAGATGTGAGAGAAATTCAGAAATGTGAGGGAAATTGTGAAATGTAAAATGTGAGGGAGAAAAGCATTCAGAATGGAAAAAATAAGACAAAGAGTCCCTTCCCATCTAACTCACAGCCCTGCCATCCCCAACCTATTCCTTTTCCCAGGCTCCTTCTTTCTTCCATGCTGTCTATCAACATAGACCCAGCCACACTGGCTGGTTTTTGCTGCTTTCTATATGACCTGGTCTCTTGCCGCTTCCCAGCATCCTCGGCATCCAGGCAGAACCAACTTCTTCCTTGTGCCAGGGCTGTTACACCAGGAGAAAAAAAAGTATGACATTCTTCAGGGTAGATCTTCTTACTACTATGGAATTATTGTCGAGTCTTTAAACTTATTTCGCCAAATGTGCTCACTTTCTGACTTAACATGGCAGAAACATCTTCTGTCTTCCCGAGGAAAACCTCTAAGAATAACCTTAGAAAGATTATTGTAATTACAGAGTTACATTAATCTCTGGGGTGGGGGAAGGAGAATTAAATATGATTGTTTTCTAGGAAGAAAGCAAAGGAAAACACCTGCCCGTTTACTTACGAGAAGGAGGGGCTCATGACGACCCCCCACCCGGTGTTCTTCCTCTCCACGACCCGACCCTCACAGAATTCTTTGTTTTTTTTTTTTTGTTTGTTTTGTTTTGTTTTTTTGAGATGGAGTTTCGCTGTGTCGCCCGGGCTGGAGTGTAGTGGCTGGATCTCAGCTCACTGCAAGCTCCGCCTCCCGGGTTCACGCCATTCTCCTGCCTCAGCCTCCCGAGTAGCTGGGACTACAGGCGCCCGCCACCTCGCCCGGCTAGTTTTTTGTATTTTTTACTAGAGACGGGGTATCACAGTGTTAGCCAGGATGGTCTCGATCTCCTGACCTCGTGATCGGCCCGTCTCGGCCTCCCAAAGTGCTGGGATTACAGGCCTGAGCCACTGCGCCCGGCCTGTTTTTTTTTTTTTTTTTTTTTTTGTTTGTTTGGAGACAGAGTCTTGCTCTGTTGCCCAGGCTGGAGTGCAGTGGCTCTAGCTCGGCTCACTGCAACCTCTGCCTCCCGAGTTCAAGCAGTCCTCCCACCTTAGCCTCCCTAGTAACTGGGACTACAGACATGCGCCACCACGCCTGGCTAATTTTCGTATTTTTAGTAGAGACGGGGTTTCACATATTGATCAGGCTGGTCTCGAACTCCTGACTCCAAGTGATCCACCTGCCTCAGCCTCCCAAAGTGCCGGGATTATAGGCATGAGGCACTTCGCCTGGCCTCCCTCACAGAATTCTTTCCGAGTGCTTGTGAAACTTCTGAGGCAAGTGACTTGGTAGAGGGTGGAGGTTCCTATTTTGGTTTACACAAGCAGGGGTGAGCCAACATTCAGAAGTCAGAATGTGGAAAGCACAGGAGTGTGTGGAGAGAGAAGCACACAGAAGGGAGCTGCTAGGAACCGGCTGAACTGTGGTGGGAATGAGAGGCTCTGCCCTCTCAGAGGCTATGGAGTGGTGTCAAGACTAATTCACAAGGAAGCCTGGTGCCTCAGGAAGCATTCTGCTCGAGAGGAGCTGACGCGTACTTTTCCATTTTCATTCAACCTTCAAATTTAAACAATCACCATCAGAACTTTCAGAAGTGGCCAGGAGCGGTGGCTCAAGCCTGTAATCCCAGCACTTTGGGAGGCCGAGGCGGGTGGATCACGAGGTCAGGAGATCGAGACCATCCTGGCTAACACGGTGAAACCCCGTCTCTACTAAAAATACAAAAAAAACTAACCGGACGAGGTGGCAGGCGCCTGTAGTCCCAGCCACTCGGAGGCTGAGGCGGGAGAATGGCGGGAACCCGGGAGGCGGAGCTTGCAGTGAGCTGAGATCGCACCACTACACTCCAGCCTGGGCCACAGAACAAGACTCCGTCTCAAAAAAAAAAAAAAAAAAAAGAACTTTCAGAAGTGTATTATATGCTCCAGAACACCAGGAATATAGTATAAAAACTGCTATTTTTAAAATACCCCAGAGACCATATGACCAAAAAATGGGAACTACTTTCAGCCTTTCCAGATGGATGGCTTTCTTTCCTGATACAAAGGTTTTAAAGGGAAAAGGATGGCTCCGTCTCCTTCAGTAACCTACAGCTTGTAACTTTCACAGTCTGAACATTCATCCTTATTTCTAACTAGAACATTTCCAGATGCAAATGTAGTATATTTTCTCTGGCTGTGACCCAAAAGACAGTGAAATGGAGTCAGTTGATTTTCCCTGTATGCGAAATCCTCCCTATTCTTTTTTTTTTTTTTTTTTTAATAGAGATAGGGGTCTCACTATGTTGTCCACACTGGACTTGAACTCCTGGGTTTAAGTGATCCTCCTGCCTCAGACTCTGAGTAGCTGGGACTACAGGCATATCCTGTTCTTGAATCATGTCATCCCTCTTTTAGTTACTTCAGATCAGTCACAAAATTGTTCCAACTTTACACCATAGGCATGGCTTTTCCAACGTGGAGGACGTCAGTGCTATAAACCTTACACAGCCAATCCTTGTTATTCGCAGATGCCATATTTGCAAATTCACCTACTCGCTAAAGTTTGTCTCCCCAAAATTAGTACTTGAGGTGTTTTTGCAGTCATTTGTGAGCATACACAGAGCTGTGAAAAATCTGAGTCACCCCACACGCATGTTCTCAGCTCAGGTCAAACAAGGCAACACTCTGTCTTCTTGTTTCAGCTTTCATACTGTAAAGAGTGTCCTTTTCATGATGTCTTTAGTGCCATGTTTTTCTCATTTCTGTGCTTTTTATTGGTGACCTCCAAGCATAGTGCTGAAATGCTGTTTAGCATTCTAGGAGGCTGGGGTGTGCCTCATGGAGGTAATGCGTGTGTCAGATAAGCTTTGTTCACACACAAGTTATAGTCAGTTGGCTGTGAGTTCAATGTTATTGAATCATCAATCAAACAGTTTAATGAATCAATATTAAATAAGGTGTCTTTAAGCAGAAACATACATAAAATCAGGCTCTGTATTGATTGGTTGATGAAAATGTGACCAGAGACTCACAGGACCCTAACTCTGTATGTCCCCTAGGAGCAATGGTTCAGTATTTACTAATACAGTTATCTCAGCAATATTACAAAACGTAACTACCAAGAATAATGAGTATTGACTGTACTTTGTTTTCTCTGTATTCTTAAATATTATAGCTTGAAACAATACTCTATTAAGAATGTGGGCCAACCATGGTGGCTCACGCCTGCAGTTCCAGCACTTTGGGAGGCCAAGGCGGGCAGATCACCTGAGGTCAGAAGTTTGAGACCAGTCTGGCCAACATGGTGAAACCCCATCTCTACTAAAAATACAAAATTAGCCAAGCATGGTGGCGCATGCTTGTAATCGCAGCTACTCAGGATGCTGAGGCAGGAGAATCGCTTGAAACCGAGAGGCGGAGACTGTGCCATTGCACTCCAGCCTGGGTGACAAGAGCGAAACTCTGTCTCAAAAACATAAATAAATAAAGTGAGTTTCTTGCAGACAACATATAGTTGAGTCTTGTTTTTATCCACTTTCACAGTCTTTGTCTTTTAATTGGTGTATTTTGATCATTCACATGTAAGTGATTATAAGGTAGTTAGATTACTACCAACGTGTTTGTAACTGATTTTTATTTATTGTATTTGTTCTTGTCCCCTCCCCTTTTTCTGGCTTCTCTGGTTTAACTGAAAGTTTTTTTTTGTTTTTTGTTTTTTTGAGACAGAGTCTCGCTGTGTCGCCCAGGCCAGAGTGCAGTGGCGTGATCTTGGCTCACTGCAAGCTCCGCCTCCTGGGTTCACATCATTCTTCTGCCTCAGCCTCCTCAGTAGCTGGGATAACAGGCACCCGCCACTACGCCTGGCTAATTTTTTTTGTATTTTTTAGTAGAGACGGGGTTTCAATGTGTTAGCCAGGATGGTCTTGATTTCCTGACCTCCTGATCCTCCCGCCTCAGCCTCCCAAAGTGCTGGGATAACAGGCCTGAGCCACCACACCCAGCTGAAAGTGTTATAGTTTATCCTTTTACCTCCTCGTTTTTGTCATCTTGTTTGTTTTTTTGGTTTTTGTTTTTTTTGAGACAGGGTCTGGCTGTGTCACCCTGGCTGGAGTGCAGTGGCATGATCTTGGCTCACTGCAACCTCCGCCTCTTGGGCTCAAACGATCCTCCTATCTCAGCCTCCTGAGTAGCTGAGACTACAGGTGCATGGCACCATGACCAACTAATGTGTGTGTGTGTGTGTGTGTGTGTGTTTTTGGTTTTTTTTTTTTTTTTTTTTTTGAGACGGAGTCTCGCTCTGTCGCCCAGGCTGGAGTGCAGTGGCCGGATCTCAGCTCACTGCAAGCTCCGCCTCCCGGGTTTACGCCATTCTCCTGCCTCAGCCTCCTGAGTAGCTGAGACTACAAGCGCCCGCCACCTCGCCCGGCTAGTATTTTGTATTTTTTAGTAGAGACGGTGTTTTACCGTGTTAGCCAGGATGGTCTCGATCTCCTGACCTCGTGATCCGCCCGTCTCGGCCTCCCAAAGTGCTGGGATTACAGGCTTGAGCCACCGCGCCCGGCCGGTTTGTTTTTTTTTTTAAAGACGGGGTTTTGCCATATTGCCCAGGCTGGTCTCAAACTCCTGAGCTCAAGCAATCTGCCCACCTTGGCCTCCCAAAGTGCTGGGATTACAGGTGTGAACCTGCGGCACCCGGCCTTATCTCCTCTCTTGGTATATCAATTATATTTATTTTTTCCAATTCTAGTGGTCATGCTAGAGTTTCCAATATACGTTTTCAACTAAATCCACCCTCAAATAACTCTATACCATTTAGTTTGTAGTATGGGTATTTTATAACAAAGTGTGACCATTTCCTTCCTTCCTTTGCTTATGACATTACTGTCATTCGTTTCACTTATCTGTATGCTATAATTGCCCGGCACATTATTTTTATTATAATTTTAACTAAGATACCCTTTAGATTAAGAGTTTATTTTATCTTCATTTATTTTCTCTCCAGTGCTCTTCCTTTCTTTATGTGGGTCCAAGTTTCTGACCTGTATAATTTTTCTTCTCCCTAAATAACTTCTTTTAACATTTCTTTATGGCAAGTCTGCTGGCAATGAATTTCCTCTATTTTTGTTTGTCTGATTAAGCTGCAGAATAACAATATTAATAATATCATTACCAAAATAATTCCTGAAAACAGTTTAGTCTTTCCATAGGCTTTCTTCTTTCACCTTTCATTTAAAATGGTTTTAAATAGTTGTTCATTGCCCAAACACTATAGGCAATATATTACATACTTTACATCCTCCCTTTAATCATCATGTACTTTGTTGGGCTTTTGTTGTTGTTGTTGTTTTGTTTGTTTTGACAGAGTCTCACTCTGTCGTCCAGGCTGGAGTGCAATGGTGCGATCTTGGCTCACTGCAACCTCTGCGTCCAGGCAATTCTCCTGCCTCAGCCTCCCGAGTAGCTGGTACTACAGGCATGAGCCACCACGCCTGGCTAATTTTTGTATTTTTAGTAGAGACGGGAGTTCGTCATGTTGACCAGGCTGGTCTTGAACTCCTGGCCTCGTGATCCACCCACCTCGGCCACCCAAACTGCTGCAATTACAGGTGTGAGTCATTGCACCCAGCCATCATGTAGTTTTAAATCTACAAATAACGATATACTAACTACTTATTCCCAGTCCTTATGTTAATGTCCTTCTAAACCTTCTGGTTGTCTGAAAGTTATTCTTTAGTATATTCCTCAGGAAGAGCTTCTGGGAACAATATTCCCTGAATTCTAATGTATTAGAAACAGTTTGCCTACATCCCTTATTCTTGAAATGAATAAAAGAAGTCATGTTGTATATAAATCCTTGGTTCACATTTTCTTTCCTTGAGCATCTTAAATATACTGCTCCAATTGCTTCTGGTGTAAAAAAAAAAAGTCTCTACTAAGAATACAAAAACCAGCCAGGCATGGTGGCACACATCTGTAGTCCCAGCTACTCGGGAGGCTGAGGCAGGAGAATTGCTTGAACCTGGGAGACGGAGTTTGCAGTAAGCCAAGATGGCGCCATTGCACTCCAGCCTGTATTGCCCACTGCACAGCCTGGGTGACACAGTGAGACTGTGTCTCAAAAACAAAATAAAACACTGAATCTATATTTTATTTATTTTAATTAATTTATTATTATTATTATTTTGATTCTCCTGTCTCAGCCTCCTGAGTAGCTGAGATTACCTGTCACCATGCCTGGCTGATTTGTGTATTTTTAGTAGAGACAGGGTTTCACTATGTTGGCCAGGTTGGTCTCGAACTCCTGACCTCAAGTGATCCACCCGCCTTGGCCTCCCAAAGTGCTAGGATTACAGGCGTGAGCCACCACGCCCGGCCGACACTGCCCTAACTCTCAAGGTGCGTCCTTACTTGGATAGTATGACAGTGTGGGAAGCAGCATGGGACAATATAAAAAGGAGACATGCTTCTGGCTTCTGCCACTTACTAGCTGTGTGTCTTTGCACAAGTTTCTTAACCTCGCTGGGCCTCAGTTTCCTTATCTGAAAAATAAGAATGATAGTATTCCCTTCACAGGGCCAAATGGAATACTATCAGGAACACTACATAATGGAACTCAATCAATAATAGCTACTGCGGCCGGGCACGGTGACTTACACCTGTAATCCCAGCACTTTGGGAGGCCGAGGTGGGTGGATCACGAGGTCAAGAGATGGAGACCATCCTGGTCAACATGGTGAAACCTCATCTCTACTAAAGATACAAAAATTAGCTGGGCATGGTGGTGCATGCTTGTAGTTCCAGCTACTCGGGAGGCTGAGGCAGGAGAATCACTTGAACCCCAGAGGCAGAGGTTGCGGTGAGCCAAGATCACACCACTGCACTCCAGCCTGGCGACAGAGTGAGACTCTGTCTGAAAAAAATAAAATAAAATAAATATATACACAGACACACACACACAGACACACACACAGACACACACACACAGACATACACACACACACACATAGACACACACAGACACACACACAGACACACACAGACACACACACACACAGACACACACAGACACACACACAGACACACACACACAGACACACAGACACACACACACACACAGACACACACACACACACACAGACACACACAATTATTATTACCTGGTCATTTCCTTTTTGTTTCACAGGAAATTTGCGAGAATCCCCGATTTATCATTGATGGAGCCAACAGAACTGACATCTGTCAAGGAGATCTAGGTAGGAAAGTGCCTCAGGTCAGATCCTGCCAGATGATCAAGGGGTGATTACAAGGTGTGATCCCTTTCCAGGAGGTAAAGGGACAATCTGTTCTTGCTTCTAGTAACTTTTTGGAAGATTTTTTATAACAGTTGCTTTATGGTCGCTTATCTACATGCTGGCGATTGCTTCGTTTCCTCCTCCACGCCTCTTTTGCACTCTGCCATGCGTCACAGGGGGTATCTGCATCCTGTGGCCTCCTCTCCAGCATCTCAAGGACACTTACATACCCCACTCAGCATGACAAAAGCCCTGCTTTTCACTGTACCCGTCTGTCTTGGAAGACAGCTCTGTGACTGTGCACCAAGCATGCCCCTTGGGCATGGAGACTCTAGATACACACAAAGGCATCGCCAAGGAAGGCGCTTGTAACTGGAGCCCTTGTTTGAATTGCCCCAGCACAGCTCCGTATTAAAGGAGTCTTTCAACAAAGGTGGCATCCGCCATGTAGATGAGCATCTAATTTTCTCTTTGGTTAGCTTGGCTGCTCCATCTTATCTTCCTCTCTCTCGACCTCTTGTTCAGAAAGTATTGTCTTTGGTGTGGACTATAAGCAAGCTCTGTGAAGTAAAATTGGAGAGAACATCAACAGAAACAATTTAAATTTGAGGAAAAGGGGCACCCAAGACCACATGAAAGGAATTTGTCTTATTTCGTTCCAGAAAGGGAGGCTGAGAAGAAATCAGATGAATATCTGGGTTCCTGTACCTGGGGGAAGGCTTCCTGCAGAGCCCTGGACATAATAATCTGGGACCTTCAAACCAATACACTCTTTCCAAGGAAAGACTGGCTGCTTCCGAGGAGGGTAGGGGAGGGTGGCTGCAGGCAGCTCTCGTCTCCCCTGCACACTCTCAGTTGCATTTCACTTAACCCATCCTCCTTAGAAGGCAGCTCTATGACCAGGTACACCCCCTATTACACACACATGCGCGCGCGCGCGCACACACACACAGAGAGAGAGAGCAAAGCCTTACGTCCAACTACATATAGTACTCTGTCAGAAAAGAACTCTAGAAATAAGAAAATGTCCCGATCTCATTCCGTTGCCAGCAATGTCTCACTGCCCCCTATAGACCGGTTCCAGGGCAGCTGCCTACCTGGCCTTCCTTCCAGTACAAATCATCTTGGTGGATGGTTCTCTGATGCTCAGTCTTCACTGAGGTCAGAAGAGGAATTGGACTCACATTGCAAAGGCACGGGGCAGGGTGGATTTCCTACAGGTGTTAGGAAGAACAGCCCGGTTATGATCACCTACTGCTCTGTCTCCATTGAGGCCTAAAAAGGAAGTGAGTTTATACTGCAGTTGGAGGAACTGCCTGCAGCCTTGAGGAAAATGTCTAGTCACAGGGAGTAAGTTACCTGTTGATCATATTGTCAAGGAATTCCTGTCCAATTTTCCTTCCCTGGGTTGACGCCTCTGTAAGGTCAGATCTGGAAGTAGGACAGTGGGCACCAAGGGAGTTCCTGTTCAGGGAAGTGGATTGGCTGGCTGGGATTGGGGCTTTTTCTTCCCAGGAGGAGCAGGACTGCTCACAATCTGTGCCCTGTGTCTGCCTGCAGGGGACTGCTGGTTTCTCGCGGCCATTGCCTGCCTGACCCTGAACCAGAGACTTCTTTTCCGAGTCATACCCCATGATCAAAGTTTCATTGAAAACTACGCAGGGATCTTCCACTTCCAGGTGAGGTAATGAGAGTGTAGTTAAGAGGGTCAGCTGTAGGCCACCCACCGCTGGTCTCCTGGCCTTGACTTCCCAGAAGCTGGAGGAAACTTTCCACCCATCTACCCCCAGCAGCAACAGTGGGCATGGACCCCCTTAAGGCTTCAAGCCTGGGAGGAAGCAGTTGCTTATCTCTGGATCCCTAATCCCTCCCCCACCACCTTCCACTATGTCCCAGAAAGGCAGGAAGACATCCTGTTTACTGTGTGTCTATTTTTGTCTTTGCAGCTGTCTGGCTGCTGTTATTGCCTGCAGCCCTTCTCAAGTGGGTCCCTAAGATATTAGCACTGGGACACCACAGGACCCTTCAGGTTGTACAGGAACCCCTGTCCAGGGCTCCTGTGTACTTCTTCCTCTCTAAGGCATGGCGGTACCAAGGCTATCACTCCTCTCTTCCAAGCCCTGGAAGAAGAGTCTGCTTAACCTCAGGCTTCTTGTTTGCCCTAGAACTGAGTCTGATGGTTCTAGAATCCATCCAGTTACTGGAAGTTTTCTGAGTCCCAGTCATCTTGGCATAGAGCTAGTGCTAGAGCAGAACCAAACTGAGTTCTACCTGTGAGGGTCTCGTAGGTTCTGGGATGCTGGGGAGTCAGCCTATCTCCAGCTTCAAAGGCTCCCTCATGTCCCAGGATGACCCACATAACCAGTTCTTGCTCTGCTGATCTTGCACCTCAGCACGGAAGGCCTCAGAAAAGGTCTATCCCCAGGCTCAGACTCCCCCTCCTGCTGCCTTGGGAACATGGCACATTTAAAGGGTCTTAGATCTAAAGGGCCTTAAACGCAAATATCAGATAGATTTCTGTTCTCTTTTCAATGAGGGAGAAAGTGCCATTGAAAAGGAGACTAAACTGCATTTGGCCCTTTCCAGTTCAAACTGATTCATTCAAAAAAGAGCAACATCCAAACTTGAAATGATTGGACAATGTTCCTGCTACAGCTAGAATAGATTCTGGGTCACTTTGTTCCTCCATTTCAATCCTTGTTCTTCAGTTTGGCATCAAGAAATACCTAAATCAAGGCCAGGCGCGGTGGCTCAAGCCTGTAATCCCAGCACTTTGGGAGGCCGAGGCAAGCAGATCATGAGGTCAGGAGATCGAGACCATCCTGGCTAACGCGGTGAAACCCCGTCTCTACTAAAAGCATACAAAAAATTAGCCGGGCATAGTGGCGGGCGCCTGTAGTCCCAGCTACTCGGGAGGCTGAAGCTGGAGAATGGCATGAACCCAGGAGACGGAGCTTGCAGTGAGCCAAGATTGCGCCACTGCACTCCAGCCTGGGGGACAGAGCGAGACTCCGTCAAAAACAAACAAAAAACCTAAATCAGTACAGTGCCTTCACTGCATAGTTCCCAACCCTGGCCACATTGAGTCAGCTGGGGGCACCTGAGAGTACTGACACCCAGGCCCTGCCCCAGACCTGCTGAGCAGGAGAATGAAAATCTTACATCCTAAGACACTCAGGGAGCACCCACTATACCCATTACAGGGCTGGACTCTGTGGAAGACATGAAGTGTATGTAACTCACTTCCAGCCCTCGAAAAGCACACAGTCCAGTTAGAGACAGATTCACACACCCCAAATCAGAATAGGATGAACAGGCACCCAGATGCAGAGTTTAGGAAATGATGCTGCTTTGGGATCCAAGAACCCCCTGAGGAATGTGGAGGAAGGACACATTTCCTAACAGTAATTTGAATATGTGACTCTGTGCTCGACGCTTCTATGCAGTTCTGGCGCTATGGAGAGTGGGTGGACGTAGTTATTGATGACTGCCTGCCAACGTACAACAATCAACTGGTTTTCACCAAGTCCAACCACCGCAATGAGTTCTGGAGCGCTCTGCTGGAGAAGGCTTATGCTAAGTAAGCAACGCTTTAGAATGTGAGATGGGACTAGAGGTGAGAAAGTGGGTGGGTTGCAAAATCCACTAGAGGTGAGAAAGTGGGTTGCAAAATCCAGCCAAGGCCTCACTCACAGGAAGAGGCATGTGCCTCTATACACACATATGTGTGGGCATTGGTGTCCAACTGTGACCCAAAGTTAGGGATCAGTTCCAGGCAACAACAGCTCTAATTAAAAACATTAAATTTTAAGAGTAGAAATGAAGATTTGCATAGAAGACCTTTAGCTTTAGCTTACCAAGGCGAGTTCTTTCGTTGTACCTCCATGGTGGCATTGCAAGTTTTGGATCAGAGCATTGTATCTCTGGAGCTCAGATCCCAGGGTCTTGCTTGGTTCAACCTCACATGCTTATAGCAGATTTATAAAACCATGTTGTCTCTCAACTTAAAAGCTCACCCCAGATGCTAATAATGGATTTTTAAAATTTTTTTGAAACAAGGTCTCACTCTGTAACGCAGGCTGGAGTGCAGTGGTGCAGTCACGGCTCACTGCAGCATTGACCTCCTGGGTTCAAGGTGCTCCTCCCACCTCAGCCTCCCAAGTAGCTGGGACTACATGCGGGCATCACCATGCCCAGTTAATTTTTGTAGAGACAGGGTTTTGCCATGTTGCCCAGACTGGTCTCGAACTCTTGAGCTCATGCAATCCACCAGCCTCGGCCTCCCGAAGTGCTGGGATTGCCGGTGTGAGCCACCACACTGGCAGCTGCTAATGACTTCAATGCAGCCCTTCCTCAAGGTTCAGGATGTAGTGAAAATAGCTCTCAGGAAGTGGGAATAGCTGGGTTTCAATCCCAGTGCCTCTGGCTCTCTGTGGTCTTGGGTGGATCACTTAGCCTCTTGAGCTCAGTTTCTTCATTTACGAAGAAAGGGAATCATTGTTTCCACCCATTAGCTCACAGGGTTCACGTGGAATTGGTGAAAGGACATCACGGCATCCAAGAGGTAAAGTTCCGGTGGCACCGGGCCTTGTTCCTGGAACTCTGTGACCCCAAATTGGTCTTCATCCTCTTTCTAAGGCTCCATGGTTCCTACGAAGCTCTGAAAGGTGGGAACACCACAGAGGCCATGGAGGACTTCACAGGAGGGGTGACAGAGTTTTTTGAGATCAAGGACGCTCCTAGCGACATGTACAAGATCATGAAGAAAGCCATCGAGAGAGGCTCCCTCATGGGCTGCTCCATTGATGTAAGTCTGGGGTATGGGGCACAGGGCAGGGAGCTCCAAGTGTCAGGAAGCCTTTTACCCAATGAGGGGCAGCATAGAGCTTTTGTGTGGGACAGAGTGCATGTTTTGTTTGAGGAAGCAGGAACTGGCTGTCAACTTTGAGGACTGGGAATTTCTCAAGGGAGAACAGTTCTTGGGGATTTTCAATAAAGACACTGGTCAGAGACATTTCAAGCCCTGGAATGTCAGTGGAAATCAGTCCAGAGGCCTGTGTCAGTGGAGGCCTCCCTTGCTGACGCTCCTCAGTCTCATCATGCTCCCATTCAGCTGGCCACATACTTGGCTGTGGACCTGAGCCCACCATTTCCCTAAGAAAGCCTCCCAGTCACTGCACTTTCACCACATCCCCTACTTGGGATGTGGGCTTTGTGTTGTTACCTGGGAGAAGCTAAACCCGCAGCCCCTTTCAGTGCAAAGAAATGCTGTGAACTGAGACAGGAGTCAAGGGTAGGGAGATGGCCACCCGTGGCCAGGCCTCCTTCAGGGGACATGTCTTCCCTGAGGGGCTCAGTATATTGCTATGATAGTCTTAGTGGTTTCCATCGGGGAGGATGGGGTCTAAGCTGAATTCCTGCCCCTTTCTCTCCATAACACGCCCGGTGGAGCTTGGAAGATCAGTTAGCACACAACAGCATGGATGAACTTTTTTTTCCTGTATCATTTTTCTCCATCTTTCCTCCATTCGTGCTCTGTTGATCTCTCCTCTCTCCCTTTGTCTATCCCATCTCTTCTTCCTCTCTCCTTCCCTTTCCACCCTTCTGTATTTGTTCTCTCCCTCTCCTGGGTTGTTCCCTGCTCTCTCTATCGGGCCTCAGGATGGCACGAACATGACCTATGGAACCTCTCCTTCTGGTCTGAACATGGGAGAGCTGATTGCACGGATGGTGAGGAATATGGATAACTCGCTGTTCCGGGACTCAGATCTCGACCCCAGAGGCTCAGTTGAAAGACCGACCCGGGTGTGTATGCCTCCAATTATCAGGACTGACCATCCCTCCAACCCACATGACGCCGCCCTGCCAGTGTCAGACTCCCCTCAGCAGCCAGGGCCTTACCCACACACCCCCACCTGGCACCTCCCAAGGGTCTGGGTTGAAATAACTTGCTCAGCCAAGGCTCCTGAAAAACGTGCAAGAACCAGGATTTTGGAGGGAATCTCTGCTGGAGTTTCTGCATATTCCATGGTCCAGGCAGTTCCTCTTATAACGAACTATCAGACAGAAATAGCAGAGAGACTTAATTTATTTTAAAATATTTTTCCTCTTCTAATGTATTCGTTTATTCATTCAGCACTTATTTTTGAGCTCCTACTATGCTCCAGGCACTCCTCTAGCAAAACAAATTCTCTCCTCTTTTTCAGTATTTGTGGAAAAAGCAAGGTCTCCCTCTTGTAGAGTTTATATTCTAGTACTTTCATAAGTTATACCTGCTCACTGGAGAATACTGAGCCATACAGAAAAACAGAAGAAAATTTCACTTCTATATTTCCCCATGTAAAGATAACCACTCTTAACACCTAGTGTATGTTCTTCCAGGATGTTTCTATGCACACACTGAATCTATATTTTTATTTTTAAAATGTTTGCATATTGTATGTACCTCTTTGCAGCCTACTTTTTTCAGTTAGTTTGATTTTTTTTTTTTTTTTTTTGGAGACCAAGTCTCGCTGTATTGCCTAGGCTGGATCGCAGTGGTGCCATCTCGGCTCACTGCAACCTCTGCCGCCCAAGTTAAAGTAATTCTCCTGCCTCAGCCTCCCGACATAGCTGGGATTACAGGTGCGCACCACCACACCTGGCTAATTTTTGTATTTTTAGTAGAGACGGGGTTTCACCATGTTGGCTGGAATGGTCTCGAACTCCTGACCTCAAGTGATCCACCTGCCTCAGCCTCCCAAAATGCTGGGATTACAGGCGTGAACCACTGCGCCCAGCCTAGTTTGATATTCTTAATGTGCCCAAAGTATTCTCCTGTAACATTTTTTAATAGCTACACAATATTCAAACACGCAGATATGTTATAATTTATTTACCCGATACCCTATTATTGGAAAGTGGAGTTTTTTTTCTTTGTTTTGTTTTGCTACTATTCTAAAATGCTATAATGAACATTCCAATAGATACATCTTTGTATACATCCATGGTGACTTCCATAGGACAGATTCCCAGCAGTAGAATTGCTGGGTTGAATGATATGCTTAGGTAATGACAGAAGACTCATTTCAAGCAGCTTCCCAGGTCTACAACTAAGGATTAATGAGTCTCCCACCCCCTCCCAGTCCATTCGGCATGATCTGGATCATGAGGACTGAGATCTGGAAGAGACTGAGATCTGGGAGAGGCCGAGATGCCAAAAGCCCTGGCTCCACCCATACTATCCCTCACCCCGAAAAAGGCTCTAGGAATTCTGCAGCCTAGCAAGGGTCTGGGAAGCTCATTTTAAAGCTGTTACATTAGTCGGCACACGGAAGCCATAGAGAGCCTATCCAGGGCTCATGGGACTTTAGTGGTCCTACCTTTCTGCCAAGGATCCCCCATGGCTGCAGCTTGGAAATTTCTGCAAATGGAAGAGCTACCCCTTAGGCACGGTCATATCTGAGCAGGGATCTCCTCAGGCCTTCTCAGAATTCTCTCCCTGGGCACCGGGACTCTTGATTTCTTGAATATTATGTTCTAGGTGGGTGTGGAGGAGGTGAGGGGATGTAAAGAAAAAGGCTAGACTTGGCCAGGCGTGGTGGCTCATGCCTGTAATCCCAGCACTTTGGGAGGCTGAGGCGGGTGGATCACCTGAGGTCAGGAGTTTGAGACCAGCCTGGCTAACATGGTGAAACCCTGTTTCTACTAAAAATACAAAAAATTAGCTGGGCATGGTGGCACATGCCTGTAATCCCAGCTACTCGGGAGACTGAGGCAGGAAAATCGCTTGAACCCAGGAGGCGGAGGTTGCAGTGAGCCGAGGTCGCACCACTGCTCTCCAGCCTGGGCGACAGAGCGAGACTCTGTCTTGAAAAAACAAAAAGAAAAAGAAAAAAAAGAAAAAGCTAGACTTATGTGTCATCTAACCCCTTTTGTCAACCCCTTTCTCTTCCAGGAATAGTCAACCCTGGATGGCCTCAGGGGAAGGGGGATCCTGAAGCCCAGGGCAGCCTCCAACTCTACCCCTTCCTCCTTTGAAGGATACTAAGGGATCCAGAAAGGAGGGTCAGGGACGCTGTTACCCACCCCACATCCCAGCATCCACATTGCTCTCTGATGCTCAGGACAGAGCCTTCTCAGGGAGACCAGCTTGTCTGGAGCTGTGTCTCTTGACACTGTTAAAGAGCCAGTGAAGGTCTGTTCGTGGTCATGAGGCACACTTTCAGCGAGCAGAGTGGCCTGTGTCTTCACAGAGCCCGGAAAATGAACTAGTATGAACTTTGCCTCCGAGCGGCAGAACTTCTGTTTCCCTGCCCCTAATGGGCTCTCTGGTTACGGCTTTACAGACAATCGTTCCAGTTCAGTATGAAACAAGAATGGCCTGCGGGCTGGTCAGAGGTCACGCCTACTCTGTCACGGGGCTGGATGAGGTGAGCCTGGTGGGGCTTGGTGGGGCAAGGGAACCCTCCTGGGTTAACCTCCTGAAGTCAGGACTTAGCTGTTGGGGCCCCTTCCCTGTCTGCAGAGCTTGCCTCTGATCAGGACATTCAGTTCAAGGTCCAAGCCACGCAGAGGGGCCTGTGAAACTGGTAAAGGTGGATCCTGCCACAGTTGGTGCATCGTGTGTTTATCTTTGCTTTTCGAGCTAAAGATGGCAATTTTTCCAACATTTCCAATGAACACATTGAAATATCACTTAACTTTGCTTTTACAAAGTTGGTTTCATGTGTTCTTGAGCTTCCTGTTCTCTCATGTTCAGAAAGCTACATTTGTCTCTGGGTAGCCACGGGGACTGGTTCCAGAAGCCCCAATGTTAACAAAATCTGCAGATGCTCAAGTTTCTTCTATAAAATGGAGTAGTATTTGCATGTAACCTATGCACATCCTCCTGTATACTTTAAATCATCTCTGGATTACTTATGATACTGAACACAACGGAAATGCTATGTAAATAGTTGTTACACTGCACTGGGGTTTTTTTGGTATTATTTTCTATTGTTTTTTCTTTGTTTTTTTGAATATTTTTGATCCACGATTGGTTATATGCCAAAGCCATGGATACGAGAGGCTGACTGCTCTGTTTTGCTCCTTCTGGGACTTCTGGGCTTTCCTGGGCCATGTCTGAGACAGGAACATTGTAAGGCCTGTTGCACACAGTTGGGCAGGTTGTGCCCTGTACAGAAGGATGGGCTGAGAGGGGCAGTTGCCTGCATCAGCCCATTGCAGCAGACCAGAGGAAGTCTGCTTGTTTGTAGTTCCTCGGTCAGCAGGGGCCTTTTGTCTGTCTGTCTGTCTGTCTGTCTGTCTCTCTCTCTCTCTTTCTCTCTTTTTCTCTTCTCTTTTCTTTCCTCTTTTCTTTCTTTCCTTTGAGATGGAGTCTCACTCTGTCACCCAGGCTGGAGTGCAGTGGCGTAATCTTGGCTCACTGCAATGTCCGCCTTCTGGATTCAAGCAATTCTCCTGCTTCAGCCTCCTGAGTAGCTGGGATTACAGGCGCGTGCCACCATGCCCAGCTAATTTTTGTATTTTTAGTAGAGACGGGGGTTTCTCCATGTTGGTCAGGCTAGTCTCGAACTCCTGACCTTGTGATCTGCCTGCCACGGCCTCCCAAAGTGCTGGGATTACAGGCGTGAGCCACCATGCCTGGCCAGCAGAGGCCTTTTTTCTAATTTATATGAAGACACCTAATGTGCTAGCAGGGCCTTACTGTTTATGCCCCGCCTCCTCCCCGGAAGCTCATAACGGCAGGATGTTCCTGAGAAAATTGCCTCTTAGAAGATAGAGAGGAGATGGCCAAGCCCTAAATCAGGCAGACTCAGGAGGAAAGGTCTGACCGTTCCATTCCCCAGCACACTTCTGATTAGTCTCCTTGGCCAGAGTCAGGCAGAACACCCTCCCGTAAGGGATTTGCCCCCCAGCCCCGTCCCAGCCCTCAGGGCAAGACAGAAGAGTCCCTTTCCAGACAGGCTGCAGAGCATGAGAGCTCTTTCTCTGTGCTTAAGGTCCTGTTCAAAGGTGAGAAAGTGAAGCTGGTGCGGCTGCGGAATCCCTGGGGCCAGGTGGAGTGGAACGGCTCTTGGAGTGATGGGTAGGTGAGGGGACCCCACGGGATTGGCAGTGGGGGACAACAGGGCCCCGGACAAGGCTGTGTTGGGAACTGAGCCATGAGAGTATTGAAGATGCTTGGTATAAGATCACCCTCAAAACCAATGATCCACAGAGAAGAGGGGCACAAGTGTTGGCTCCAGGGAAGGGCCAGGAGCGGAAGCGGGGTGCTGGGGACCCAGAGAGGTTACTGACAGCCATTGGCTGGAAAGGAAGGATTCCAGAAAGCGTGGGGAAGGTCCAGGCAGGAAAAGAGTATGAATGCAGGGGTCTGGGCTAGACAAGTGACTTTCCTTCTTGGAGTCTTGTGTTGGTTTACCTGTAAAATGAGAACAGTATTATTAGCACTTACCGTGTGGGCTGATATGAGGAGTAAATGGGACTATTTTTGGAAAGTGCTGAGCCATTGCCAAGATTTCCTTACCCGTGCTATCCCTGTACGAAGGCACGAGAGCCCTTTGAATTTTACTGCTTATCACTGAAAGGAATAGACTGGGGGCAACAAAAGTAACAAACATGGGAAGTTATTATGAAGGCTTCAGCACATTTGCAAAACTTCCATAGTCCCACTGGTTCCTGATGACCTCTACTGAACGGGAGGCGATTCACTACTGAATGAGCCCATGAGCTCCTGTTATTTCGAGAGGGGGATGGCAGGACTCAGTAGAGGAGAAGGACCACACCCGGGCAGCCTGGGCCCCTGGCTTCTGTGCTTATGTATCGCTGGGTACCTCTTAGCCCAGCATGTAATTACTGGTTTGTTCAGTCACTCGTTTAGCAAATGTTTCTTAGGCACCTACTACATAGGAGGCACAGGTCAAGGCACTGGGAATAGTCTGTGAACCCAGAGCCTCCCTTGATTCACTGTGATTAGAGGCTGATCCTCGTGTCCTGACTGCCTCCTGCAGACATTCACATGCCTTCCCTCACTTATCCACGCTACAAATCCTTACTTCCTCAGTGCTGACTTCTGCCAGGTCCTAGGCTACCTTCTGGGGATGTAGAAATGAACGCAGACTCATGGGCCCTGTGCCTGTGGGTTTAAGGTCCGGGGAAGGACAGGCAAGCACACACCAATAATTGAGATCAGTGCCACAGTAAGGATCACAAAGAGGGGGCCTCTGCACCTAGTTTGGGTAGGGGGGAAGCGTAGAGAAAGGTTACCTGAAGGGAGCAACTCTCTGCTCTGGGAAGGCCCTCAGTGACTCCTCAGTTGTCTACTTCACTGGCCCAAGTCACCTGCAGGGACCCTTGCTGTGTTCTCCAGCCTCAGAGCTTGGTGTGCGGCCCCGCCCTACTTACCATGACACTGCCATCACAGGGGCTGGAGACAAGTGGACCCAACGCTGTTCACTCAAGGAGATACCCTCTACTGCATCCCTCCTCCTGGTCTCAGGAATCTCCATGTCCCCTGCAGGGCTCTCACTGACTCCAAGCACCTCCTCAACCCTTTACCTTTCCAGGGAGCACCCAGTTTAGTTGAATTCTCCTCAGTGAGCCTGAAACATATGTGCACTTTATTGGCCCCATCGTGAGGAGAGAGAGAGAGAGTGTGAAAACTGCCCAGTCTTTAGAAACACAATGCTGGGCTGTTTCCCGGCACAGGAAAGGAGATGTTTACAGGCTTGGCCTTTTTCTGTTAGTAACTCAGAGTTTCTTATTATATGACAGGCACTCCACTAACAGCTTTGCGTGCATTATTTCATCTGCCCAGCCCAGCCCTGTGAACAGCTGACATAATCATTTTCCTTTTGCAGTTGAGGAAGCAGAGTCTGACAGAGGTTAAGTGACCTGCCCAAGGTTGCATAGCTAGCACTATTATTAAATGGAACTCCCAGTTTGTCTATGTCCAGAACCCAATTCTTCCTTTTTTTTTTTTTTTTTTTTTGAGACGGAGTCTTGCTCTGCTGCCCAGGCTGGAGTGCAGTGGTGCGATCTCAGCTCACTGCAACCTCTGCCTCCTGGGTTCAAGCGATTCTTCTGCCTCAGCCTCCTGAGTACCTGGGACTATAGACGCGCACCACCACACTCAGCTAATTTTTGTATTTTTAATAGAGATGGGGTTTTACCATACTGGCCAGGCTGGTCTCGAACTCCTGACCTCATGATCCACCCACTGCAGCCTCCCAAAGTGCTGTGATTACAGGTGTGAGCCATTGCGACCGGCCCAGAACCCAATTCTTAACCTTTAAAGTATGATGAGGAGAAGGGTCAAGCCCTCACCAGCCCATTTAAGGAGTTTACGCTCAGTCTTGATGTGAGAAGTCACTGCTGTTGGGTTTCACACTGAAGGTAACAGATGAGGTCAACATTTTGGTGGTTCACAGTGGCTGCAACTCTTTGTATTTCTCCTGTCCCAACCTACATCAGGCCTTCCCTTCTTCCTCCTTCCTTAATTCCTCCATTTTCCCACCAGTTGGAAGGACTGGAACTTTGTGGACAAAGATGAGATGGCCCGTCTGCAGCACCAGGTCACTGAGGATGGAGAGTTCTGGTGAGTCCAGAACCCAGGAAGACCCAGAAGGGTAAGGGATGGGGAAGAGAGGGGAACTCTCAGACGTCAATCCCCAGCTGAGGTTATCAGATTCCAACCCTTGAGAGATGTGGGCTGTGTTCTCCTCCAGCCCAAGGCCCAGCAAAATGAGGTTCTGAGAGGAGCCTTCCAGGCCACAGGGACAACTGAGCCCAGGACCAGACCAACATGACATGGCTCTTGCCTCCCCTGTGCCCCTCCGCCACATACTGTATTCCAGCCACATGCACCTTGGCCTTAGCACAGTTCTTTTCTGAGCCTAGGAAGCTCCACTTACCCTGATCTTCCAACGTCAACCTCACCATCTCAGGTTGCTTCTACTCAGGCTTCAAGTCTCAGCTTAAAGAGAATTTTCAAGTCTCAGCTTAAGGAGAGCCCCCAAAGTTCCCCCAGGACTGGGATTAATTTATGATGCTCATCACCCTTAAAATTGTTTGCTTGTCTGTTCTTTCCCAAACAATCTCTCTTTTCCGTGCACCTGGCACGGAATGAGCTCACCCATCAAGATGCATGAGTTGGAGTCATTGTTTTTTAAGATTTCTACACCTTATTGTTCATAAGTTATACGTCAGTGTTTTAAAAAGGAAAAGTATGTAAATGAAGAATGAGTGGATAGAAACAAAAAATGAAAATGGGTTTTATGGGTTTCTAATTTTTATAGCCATGTTATTTGTATTCCAATTACAACCGATAAGAGATGCAGAAAGCATTTAGGTGTATTTATTAAGAGAGTTGTGTTAGAGTTGGAAATCACATTCCTCATACAGTATGACAGCAAAGCCTCATGACAGTTTGAGTATTTTAGTTTCCTTTTCTTCAGATTCCTTCATATTTTTCAGCTTGAAGAGGTATATGTAGAATATAAGTTTGGACATAAACCAACAGGCAAATTTGTAGCAGAGCTTTTCTCATTACTAGGAAATTTGAGTTTTCCAAATCAATGATTATAATAAAGCTTAAGCAGTAGCTAAGAGCAGTCACTTAGAAAACGAGATGCAAGCCGGGTATGGTGGCATATGCCATAGTCCCAGCTACTTGGGACGCTGAGGTGGGAGGATCGCTTGAGCCGAGGAGTTCAAGTATAGCCGGAATAACATCATGAGACCCCATATCTAAAAAATAAAAACAAAAAAAATAAAGAAAATGAGAAACATGGCTTGTGGCCAATATGTTAGGAAAAAAGAAAACAACATTGTTCTCTTTTTCTTAGTTCCTTTTGGGAAAATAAGAATTTTTCTATCAACATATTTAGTGTCTGACACTGTGGCAGACATTAAGTATGTTGTCTTACACTTGGGAAGGCCAAGGTGGGTGGATCACTTGAGGTCAGGAGTTCGAGACCAACCTGGCCAACATAGTGAAACCCCATCTCTACTAAAAATACAAAATTTAGCCGGGCATGATGGGCGTGGGCCTGTAATTCTAGCTACTCGGAAGGCTGAGGCAGGAGAATCACTGGAACCCGGGAGCCAGAGGTTGCAGTGAGCCCAGATTACACCACTGCACTCCAGCCTGGATGACAGAGTGAGACTCTGTCTCCGAAAAAAAAAAAAAAAATTGTCTTAGTATAATGTCAAGGGAAAGGTTTTTTGTGTTTTTATTACTTTATTTTTTAATTTATTTGAAAACTGCAATAGAGATGGGCCTCGCTATATTGCTCAGGCTGGTCTCAAACTCATGGGCTCAAGTGACCCTCCTACCTTGGCCTCCCAAAATGCTGGGATGTGGGCCTGGGTAACATATGGGACCCCAACTTTACAGAAAGATTTAAAATTAGGCAGGTGTGGTGGTGTGTGCCTGTAGTCCCAGCTATTTGAGAGGCTGAAGCAGGGGGTCACTTGAGCCCAGGAGGTTGAGGCTGCAGTGAACTATGATTGTACCACTGCAGTCCATCCTGGGCAACAGAGCAAGATCCTGTCTTAAAAAAAAAGTGCTGGGATTACAGATGTAAGCCACCACACCTGGCCTTCTATTTTTTATGGATATATCATAGCTATATATATATTTGGGGGTACATATGTACCCATATTTTGGGGGTACATATGATATTTGATACACATATACAATGTGTAATGATCAAATTAGGGTAATTGGGATACCATCATCTCAAATATGTATCTTTTCTTTGTTTTGGGAACATTACAGTTCTTTTCCTCTAGCTATTTTGAAAGATACTATAGGCTGGGCATGGTGGCTCATGCCTGTAATCCCAGTGCCTTGGGAGGCTGAGGTGGGTGGATCACCTGAGGCTAGGAGTTTGAGACCAGCCTGGCCAACATGGTGAAACCCCATCTCTACTGAAAATACAAAATACAAAAATTAGCTGAGCGTCATGGCAGGCAACCTGTAAATCCCAGTTACTTGGGAGGCTGAGGCAGGAGAATCCCTTGACCGCAGGAAGTGGAGGTTGCAGTGAGCCAAGATCACGCCACTGCACTCCAGCCTGGGCAACAGAGCGAGACTCTGTCTCAAAAAAAAAAAAAAAAAAATATATATATATATATACACACACACACACACACACGCACGTATATATACAGACATATGTGTGTGTGTATATATATATATATATACGTATACACGTATATATACGTATTAAATGTGTGTGTGTATATACGTATATATATACAGTATGAAAGCAAAGCCTCATGACAGTTTGAGTATTTTAGTTTCCTTTTCTTCAGATTCCTTCATATTTTTCAGCTTGAAGAGGTATATGTAGAATATAAGTTTGGACATAAACCAACAGGCAAATTTGTAGCAGAGCTTTTCTCATTACAAGGAAATTTGAGTTTTCCATATCAATGATGATAATATGTATACAGTTTACTTACATATTTTATGCAATACATATATATTTTAATACATATATATGTAAACACACACATATATATACACACACACTATATTATAAATTCTTGTTTAGCTGTGTTTGCCTTACTGACTGTGCTACTGAGCACTAGAGCTTTTTTTTGAGACAGAGTCTCACTCTGTTGCCCATGCTGGAGTGTAATGGCATAATATCAGCTCAATGCAACCTCTGCCTCCTGGGTTCAAGTGATTCTCCTGCCTCAGCCTCCCAAGTAACTGGGATTACAGGTTGCCTGCCATGACGCTCAGCTAATTTTTGTATTTTGTATTTTTGGTAGAGATGGGGTTTCGCCATGTTGGCCAGACTGATCTCGAATTCCTAGCCTCAGGTGATCCACCTGTCTCAGCCTCCCAAAGTGCTGGGATTACAGGCGTGAGCCACCGCGCCCGGGTGAGCACTAGAGCTTATTTCTTCTATTTAACTGTATTTTGTATCCATTAGCCACCCTCTTTTCATTCTCCCCTCTCCTTCCCTTCCCAGCCTCTGGCAACCACTATCTACTCCCTCTTCCATTCCATACACTTTGTTTTAGCTTTCACATATGAGAGCATGCGACATTTGTCTTTCAGGGCCTGGCTCATTTTTGAATCATTGTTAGGAAAGATGGTGGTTTGGAGTAGATGCATCAGAAGTGACAGCGTTTGCCCTGAAAAGGAAACAGAGGCTCCTCTGGGACCCTGGCCAAGTTCCTGTAACTGTTTTATTATTGTGCTGTGTTAGCCCTGGGGTCTTCCACTCCCAGTCCTCCTCACCTTTTCCCGTTTGGGTCTCTCTTTTCTTCCAACCTCTCAGGATGTCCTATAAGGATTTCATCTACCATTTCACAAAGTTGGAGATCTGCAACCTCACGGCCGACGCTCTGCAGTCTGACAAGCTTCAGACCTGGACAGTGTCTGTGAACGAGGGCCGCTGGGTGCGGGGTTGCTCGGCCGGAGGCTGTCGCAACTTCCCAGGTGAGAGATGCTCTTGATGGGGGGAGGGTCCAAGCAGAACAAGTTCCAGGCAGAAGAAGCCTAATGAGCGCTTATGAAGTCTCTCTGTTCCAGATGTCCACTATCTTATTAAACCCTCCCTATTTTACTGAGAAGGAAACCACCATGCTGAGAAGTTTGCAATAGGGAGCTGGTAGTGACTTTGAAGCAGGAAATTGTGGGAACAATGCAGATGCTGCTTGATTTATGATGAGGTTATGTCTAGATAAGCCCACCCATCTTTGAAAACACCCTGAGTCGAAAGTGCATTTAATATGCCTAACCCACCAAACGTCATAGCTTAGCCTGGCCCACCTTAAACATGCTCGGAACACTGACCTTAGCCTAAAGTTGGGCAAAATCATCTAACACAAAGCCTATTTTACAATAAAATGTTGAATATCTCATGTAACTTACTTAATACTGCACTAAAAGTGAAAAACAGAATGGTTGTATGAGTACTCGAAATCCAGTTTCTACTGAGTGTGCATCACTTTCACATTGTAAAGTTAAAAAATTGTAGCTGAACCATCCTAAGTCGGGGACTGTGAGTACTGTGTCAGTAACAGTAAGGGCAGTATTGGAGAACCAAATTAGTAGCTGCTGCAATAGTTTAAGTCAGAGATGATGAAAACCTAGACCAAGTCAGTAGCAGCAGGGATGGAGGGGAGAGAGCAGATTTAGGGAGAGCATATTGGGTGATGTATGGAAGGAAGAATAAAGAATGATGTCAAGATTCGCAGTTGAGGACCTGACAACATTACAACATAAGATACACAAGAAGACCAGGCAGGTGGCTCACGCCTATAATCCCAGCACTTTGGGAGGCAGAGGCAGGAGGATCACTTGAGCCCAGGAGTTCAAGACCAGCACAGGCAACATAGTGAGATCTCATCTTTACAAAAAATAAAAAAAATGAGGCAGGAGGATTGCTTGAGCTCGGGAGGTTGAGGCTGCAATGAACCATGATCGTGCCACTGCACTCCTGCCTGGGTGACAGAGTAAGACCCTGCCTCAACAAAAATAAAAAAAGACAAGAGAAAAATATCAGCGTGTTGTTTTTGGTGGAGTTGATTGTGGGGTTATAGGGAAAGGAATTTAGCTTGGGACAAGGAAAGGTTGAGGTTCCTGTAGAGTATCCCAGTGAAGATTTGTAATAGAGTATTGGATGCGCATATTATATGGCACTTGGTGATATGATAAGAACTCAAAAAAAAAAAAAAAAAAAGACCAGTCACGGTGGCTCATGCCTGTAATCCTAGCACTTTGGGAGGTGGAGGCAGGCGGATCACTTGTGGTCAGGAGCTCAAGACCAGCTTGGCTAACACGGTGAAACCCCGTCTCTACTAAAAATACAAAAATTAACCGGGGATGGTGGCGGGCACCTATAATCCCTGCTACTTGGGAGGCTGAGTCAGAAGAATCACTTGAACCCAGGAGGCAGAGGCTGCAGTAAGCCGAGATCGTGCCACTGCACTCCAGCCTGGGCGACAGAGCCAGACTGTGTCTCAAAAAAAAAAAAAAAACAAAAAAAAACGGTGAGAGAGATTGTGGCTGGGATATATGGCTCAGACATCATGAGTGTGTAGGGGGCAGTTAAAAAGCAGAAGTAAGAAAGATTGCCTAGGGAGGCAGGGTGAGGTAAGAGGAGAAGAGGCCGAGACCAGATTCCAGACACCAACAGCGTTTAAGGTGCAGGTAAGGAAAACAAAATCGTCAGCAAAGACTGAGAATGAAAGCTCAGAGAGGAAGGAAGAGCCACACATCCAGTCAGTACAGCTCTATCTGTGTAAAGGTAGCACCTCGCTCCCCCTCCAAATAGACAAATGCCTGAATCATGTTTTCTATTGATATTTTCTAAGCACCTAGATGCAGGGCATAGAAATAAATAGGTTCCCTCTGTCTCATCTCCTTCCTGCCCTCTGAGCGGCAGCTCTGAATGCATGTTTCCTTTCTGGGGGCGCAGATACTTTCTGGACCAACCCTCAGTACCGTCTGAAGCTCCTGGAGGAGGACGATGACCCTGACGACTCAGAGGTGATTTGCAGCTTCCTGGTGGCGCTGATGCAGAAGAACCGGCGCAAGGACCGGAAGCTAGGGGCCAATCTCTTCACCATCGGCTTCGCCATCTACGAGGTGTGCAGTCCTGATCGGCTCCAGCCCGGGAAACATACTTCCCCAGCAAGGACGCTTCCAGGGGCTTCTAGAGGGGTCCTCTGGCTTCCTCGATACTCAGTGACCCCCAGAGCTCCTGGTGTCAGGCCCACTTGTGTTTGTAATAAGCAAAAAATACCAGGGGGGCATTGGAGCAGCAGTGGGGTGGGCCTGGCAGGGCAGGTGCCTGGGGATCAGGCTTCCACATGCGGGCTGCAGTTGCTGGCATTCCCTTCCGCAGGCTCCTCATCCTCATTCAGATCTGAAGCATCTTCCTTTCTGTTTCTCCTCAAGGTTCCCAAAGAGGTATAGCAGCAGCAGCGGCCAGCAGTTGTGTGCAGCACTACTCAGGGGGCCCCGAGTCTGTCTGTGGCTCGTCGAGAAGCTTCATGGTGGGGTTTGTGGACAGGACTGTGATAGGAGAGGGCCTTGCCCGCGTTAATTCTACTGCAGAGCAGGTGCCTCGGGGCATTGCATGACCCGTGACTACCACCCCCGATGTGTACTTTCCCCCTCGCACCAGACACTGCGCATCACACGCCTTTGCACACGCACCCTCCATGCTCACAGCCACACACACAGTTACACAGACGCGTTCTGAGGGTGGCTGCCCTCTTGGGATGGAGGAATCACTTCCCTCAGAACCCAGCCAAGTCCTCTAGGCCTTCTTGGGGGGTCCTTCCAGCCTGAGGGGCTTTGGAGCTGAGGAGCAGCTGTTCTGGTAAGTGGCCCTGAGTGTGGGGATGGCACAGTTACCATTCACTGTGAATCACAACAGAAAAGGAAGTGAGGTAGGGAGGCTTTTTAAGCCTTGGGAGTCTGAAGTAGGGAGGTTGAGACTGTGACATGGGTGACCAGGGAGTCGGGAAGGGACCCTTGGAGGTGGCTGTGGCAGGACAGGGCGTCCCTCCCAAGGGGCTCATGTCCCATGGGCTCTCCCGTCTCTCAGATGCACGGGAACAAGCAGCACCTGCAGAAGGACTTCTTCCTATACAACGCCTCCAAGGCCAGGAGCAAAACCTACATCAACATGCGGGAGGTGTCCCAGCGCTTCCGCCTGCCTCCCAGCGAGTATGTCATCGTGCCCTCCACCTACGAGCCCCACCAGGAGGGGGAATTCATCCTCCGGGTCTTCTCTGAAAAGAGGAACCTCTCCGAGTGAGTGCCCGCCCAGCTTTCCCACCTGTTTCTAAAAGCTCACGTGGCCCACTCCAGAGATCGAAGGCGTGAGGCAGCGAGACACGTCCCTCCCGGGGTCCTGGGACATGTTGACCAGCTGAACGTCTGCTGCTGCTCCTGAGCCACTGGCCACATTACCCCCATTCACTCACTCATCCATTCTGCAGATATTTATTGAGCACCTACTATGTTCCAGGCACTCTCCTAGGCACTAGGGATAGAGTACTGAAGCAAAGAGAAAGAAATCCCTGCCTTCATGGAGCTTAATATTCTAACATGAGACAATAATGGATAGGAAAAATATATGTAGCATGTTAGAGTTGGAGAGGCGATATGGAGCAAAAATAAAGTAGGGAAGAGGGATAGGAGGTGTTGGGGATGCTTGAAATTTTAGGTTAGCATGGCCAGGAAAGCCACATCCTGTCCCTGGTCACCACAGATGAACTCATAGCCCCCGCCACTCTGATCTCTGTCCTTGCAAGATGCACCAGGTACATGGGTAGGTGGCTGGCCATGGGGGGCTCTGAGCAATGCCAACAAGAACCTGCGTGCCTGGGCTTGGCTGTTGGGGATGGTGCTGACATGGGCTGGTTCCTGGGGTTTGGGGTGTTAGTTCCAGGGGTTCTCTAGAGGCTGGTCCTGGCTTGGCCGTGGGAAGCCATGCACCAGAGCAAACCCTCCACGGGCATCCTGCTTGCTTCTGGTGACACTGAGACCCCACATGTCTGTGTTCCTCACAGGGAAGTTGAAAATACAATCTCCGTGGACCGGCCAGTGGTGAGTGGTTTAGATCTTCTGTGTGAAAAGTCCAGAGGGTGCCCTTCTCTGACCATGCAGGGGACAGATGGTGCAGGGAGAGTGGGCAGTGGCAGAGGGAATGGGACTCTGGGCTGTGCTGAGCAGTCCCTCCATGGCACTGCAAATCCTGCTTGGCATGGCCGGAAGTAATGGGCCTTATGCACCGGGGGCCATTGAGGCAGTTTAGGGGCTGGGAGATACGGAAGAGGGTCCTGGAAGGGAGAAGCAATTTGAACAATCGGAGGGAGGGAACAAGACCACAGGAAGGGATGACAAGAGCCGCAGCAAACACTGGATTCTGAGACTGGATAACATTGGATTTCACACATAGAGAAAAGAAAATAAGCTGGTGCGGACCTGGTGTCGACACCTGGATCCTCCACCTACCAGTGGGGTGACCCGGACAATTTCTATAGTCGCTCTCACTCAGTTTCCTGCTCTGTAAAACGGGGATAATAATGTGCCTCGCAAGCCTTTTGTGAGGTTTCATCAATGAGATGATGTATGTGAAGTGTCTGGCACAGCATGGGCACTCAAACAGAGGTGCTTTTCACATTTTACACTTTACAAGGTACTTTTCACATGTGTTATCGCAATACTTGCAAGGTTTCTGAGAGGTAGATAAATCCCTGGTGTTCAAGAAAGGAAGTAGGGGCTCAATGGGGTTGAATGACTGCTCTGAGTTCACAGAGCTCAGTAAGTGGCAGGGTTGGAACTCACATTCAGACTCTGACTCCACACTGAGGCCAGCCCCAGGCAGTGCGAAGCCCAAAGTCTGAAGCACAGAGTGCTGTGTGTTGGGCTCTCTGTGCTGAGTCTTGTGACTGCCTTGGGCTTTGGGCTGTGGTCCGTTGGCAGTCTGTGGGGATGGCGTAGGTCAATGGGAGGACAGATGCCCTCTGACCTGTCTTCTGGGCAGTGAGTCGTGGTCATAATCCTGACCCTGAGCCAGGTCTCCAAGTGCCTTCTGAATGACCACAGGCGATTGGTTTTAGTGGTAGGTGTCGGGGGGTCTGTTCTGGTCATCTGGATGCTGGTCATCGGTGTACAGTATTGATCAGGACCTGCAAACTCAAAAGCTTACGGGAGCTGGCACGTCACCTGAGTAGAGGAGGCAGGTGCAGGGGTTTTGATGTCCCTGCACTGACACAGTTGTCTGCAGTTCTCACCTGACATTTGGCTCCAGTGTGGAGGGTCAACAGGAATGTTGGGGCCGTGGGCAACCTGGGAGACACAGGGAGCAGCGGCCCTTGGCTCAGCTGATGGTTGCCACAGGGATGACAGGCCCAGACAGCCTGCCAGAGCTGCTGATTTTACCAGAGAAAATCTCCCTATGGTAAATGTTTGCTCGAAGATTTTTAAAAAATATTCTATAAATCAAAATCCATTGTCAGGTCAGTTTGAGTGAGCCATGTTTTTGGTGTTTTAGTAACCAATTTCATTTTTATTATTATTTCTATTTATTTATTTATTTATTTTGAGATGGACTTTCGCTCTTGTCGCCCAGGCTGGAGTGCAGTGGCGCGATCTCGGCTCACTGCAACCTCCGCCTCCCGGGTTCAAGCAATTCTCCTGCCTCAGCCTCCTGAGTAGCTGAGATTACAGGTGTCCACCACCACGCCTAGCTAATTTGTATATTTTTTAGTTGAGACGGGGTTTCACTCTGTTGGTCAGGCTGGTCCTGAACTCCTGACCTCAGGTAATCCACCCACCTCGGCCTCCCAAAGTGCTGGGATTACAGGCATGAGCCACCACACCCGGCCACCAATTTCATTTTTTAAAAAAAGGAAGAAAGAAAACCTTAGCCAGAAGATCCTTTTCCTTGCCATATGCAGTAAGAGTAAATTACAAAAACAAAAGCAGAGTAGTCACTGGTGTCTGGACATGGAGGAGAAAGAATTCTTTTCTCCCTTCACCCTCCATGCCCTTTTTTGGCTCCATGTGACTCAGATTTCTGGACCCCGGAGCCTCACCCGCAAGCTAAAGACCAGAATACAGGGAAGCGCAAAGCCACTGGCCATTCTGGCAACTTGCTTTTCACTTATTCTGCATTTACTGTTTCCTTTTCTTGTGCAGAGAAAGAAAAAAACCAAGGTAGGTGTGTGGGTAGAGAGCACGAAGTGTGTGTACTCATGCGTGTGTGTGTGCATGCGTGTGTGTGCATGCGTGTGTGTGTGCATGCGTGTGTGCATGCGTGTGTGTGCATGCGTGTGTGTGTGCATGCGTGTGTGCATGCGTGTGTGTGCATGCGTGTGTGTGCATGCCTGTGTGCATGCGTGTGTGTGTGCATGCGTGTGTGTGTGCATGCGTGTGTGTGTGTGCATGCGTGTGTGTGTGCGTGCGTGTGTGCGTGCGTGTGTGTGCGTGTGTGTGCGTGCGTGTGCATGCGTGTGTGTGCATGCGTGTGTGTGCATGCGTGTGTGCTCGTGTGTGTGTGCATGCGTGTGTGTGCATGCGTGTGTGTGTGCATGCGTGTGTGTACTCATGCGTGTGTGTGTGCATGCATGTGTGTGCATGTGTGTGTGTGCATGCGTGTGTGTGCATGCGTGTGTGTGTGCATGCGTGTGTGTGTGCATGTGTGTTGGAGCTCATATGCATGCATGCACCAGAGTTGCCTCTTCCTCCCGCTCCTTCCCTGAGCTCCTGCTGGGGCTGAGAGTGCAGTAATGACAGCTGAGATTTGCTGGGGGAAGGCTACGTGCCAAGCACTCTTCTAGGTGATTTCCATGATTAATTCCATCCTCACAACAGCCCTATCCCCATTTTCAGAGGGAGAAAAGGTACAGACAGATTGACTAACTTGCCCAAGGCCACACAGTCAGGGAGTGGCAGGGCCAGTACTTAGTGCCAGGCAGTCTGGGTCTAGAGTCCGTGTCCTGAACCACAAGAGGCCATCATACACCATCAGATTTGGTTCTAGCATTTCTGGTGGTGCCTGGTGGTGATGGATCCATCACAGGGGACCTCCGGGTACTGGTGCTGGCCCAGACCAGAGCTGACACTCATCAGGCACTACCACATTCCAGGCACTGTGCTTGGGGTCAAACTCTCTTTTTGTGTTTTTTTCCCACAATTATAACAGTATCTACAAAGTAGGGTGCTGTTATTTTTCCCCTTTCACAGGTGAGATAAAGAAGTGAACTTGCCCAAGGAACAGAACTAATAAGTGGGGAAAATGGAACTGGAAACCATGTCTGTTTACTCCAACACCTGTGTTTCTTGCCCTCTGTCTCTGCTGCCAGGCCCGTACACTTCAAGGCCTGCATTGTCCAGACCCACACTCAGGCCTGCTGGTGTGTGCCTGGCAGGGATGCTCCATGGCCACATCATATCCATCCTACACATCCCCTCAGACTGTGACCTCCATTTGCTCTGGGATCCCCACAAGCTTCAGCTGCTTGAGCAAGACACTTTGCTTAGAAGGCAGAGCAAGCCAGGGCCTCTGGAGCCTGCTGGGAGCCAAAGCTGGGGAGCCGTTACCATGGGTCTATCTGCCTGAGCTGTCCTAGATGAGCCGCATGGAAGGGCAGTGACGCCTGAGCCCGGGCGGGCTGCTTTTCTGCTCTGAGAGGCTCTGCCTGCTCCGTTGTTCTCTTCATTGCAGCCTCAATCCCCACAGCCTTGCCTTCCCCAGGCTTCCCCTACAGGTTGCACCCACCAGTGTTGGCGCCATGCAGCAGCCGCTCTCCACGCTTTTCATATCCTTGTCACTTGGACGAGCATGTCTTGAAAATATCCCTTGTTTGTGTAGTATCTTAAATGGTTTTGCAGTATGACTTTGCATTCCATATCTCATTTGATCCCCACAAGAGCCCTATGAGGAGGGAAAGCAGGTTTTACTATTTTTTTTTTTTTTTTTTTTTTTTTTTTTTTTTTTTTGAGACGGAGTCTCGCTCTTTTGCCCAGGCTGGAGTGCAGTGGCCAGATCTCAGCTCACTGCAAGCTCCGCCTCCCGGGTTCACGCCATTCTCCTGCCTCAGCCTCCCCAGTAGCTGGGACTACAGGCGCCTGCCACCTCGCCCGGCTAGTTTTTTGTATTTTTTAGTAGAGACAGGGTTTCACCGTGTTAGCCAGGATGGTCTCGATCTCCTGACCTCGTGATCCACCCGTCTCGGCCTCCCAAAGTGCTGGGATTACAGGCTTGAGCCACCGCGCCCGGCCAGGTTTTACTATTAAAGGATGAGTAAACTGAGGCCAGAGAGGAGCTTTCTTATATGAGGGGCAGAGCTGGGATTCCGGCCCAGTGTTCTGATGGCTCACCCACGGACCATGCCGCTAATCCGTGTCCTTTTCAGTCTGTACTTTGCAGAGTCCTAGAGGTTCCTTGGCGGTGCCTCAGTAGCTGCCATGGTGATGTGGGGTGCTGAGGGCAAAGAGCTCTGTTCTCTTTAATCAGAGCAGCTCTGTTTTTCAATGACTTTATATACACGGTGTTTCTGCAGGAAATTTAATTTGAACAGTGTTTTTCCATCTGGAAAAAAAAAAGTCCACAAAATACTTGACCATCACTGCACTAGATCATGCTGCTTTTAGCATTCTTAGCATTTCACATGCTGAGCTCAGTACTCCACCATGAGGAGGGATGGAGTGGGTATGAAAAGATAAAGAACTGAAGTCACACGGCTTGTCAGTGGCCGAGATAGAGCTTGAACCGAGGTTGTTCTTTTCCTCTTCTCACTGGATAAAGCTGCTCCAAGAGAGAGGCTGCCTCAGTGTGCCTGTTCAGACTGTAATCCTCACTTCCTTCCTGCCCGCTCCCTCCTTCCCTCCTCTCTCCAGCCCATCATCTTCGTGTCGGACAGAGCAAACAGCAACAAGGAGCTGGGTGTGGACCAGGAGTCAGAGGAGGGCAAAGGCAAAACAAGCCCTGATAAGCAAGAGCAGTCCCCACAGGTGTCTGAGCACGTGGCATGGGTGGGCGGTCAGCGCACTACAGGGGCTTCCTATGCGCTTGGGATACGTGGGCTGGAGGCTTCCCAGGGGGTTGTCTTGAACATCTAGAGGTTTGGATTTGTCCCACTGACCTCTCTCAGCAAGTTCCCCTAAAATTCGGGCTGCTGCTTGGGTGAATATCCCAGGATGGGGGTTCCATTCTAGGAGTGGACTGGCAGGCTGAACCTCCCATGGAGCTGATCCAGCCAGGACAGAGAGAAGGGGAGGCAAAGGCTGAGACAGAACCAGCCCAGACAGAGAGAAGGGGAGGCAAAGGCTGAGACAGATCCAGCCAGGACAGAGAGAAGGGGAGGCAAAGGCTGAGACAGAACCAGTTTGAGAGTAGATCCAGCCAAGACAGAGACAAGGGGAGGCAAAGGCTGAGACAGAACCAGCCAGGACACAGATAAGGGGAGGCAAAGGCTGAGACAGAACCAGCTTGAGAGCAGAGGTACAATTCCTGTCTCCTGGTGTCCTTGAGCATTTTACAATAGGGGGATAAAGAATAGGAGCAGAAAGTGGGGCTGACATAAGAAACGGGGTTTTCTAGAGCTCACGAGAGGGTGTTAGATTGCAGTGGGATGCTTAGTGGAGGTGAGCCTTAGAGGCAAAAGTCTCCAGACCAATCGGGGCCCCTCTTCTATCCGGGGGACCTCTTCTCTCCAGGGCCTTGTGCGTTGGGGCCTAGGGGAGGTTTTCTGAGGACTTGGCCTTGACGACAGGGTGGCTGGAGGAATCACAACAGTCAGACCTTCTTTGACCTGCGGGCACCTTTGTTTGGAATGGTCAGGCCTGGGATGGTGAAGGCAGCTCTTGCGGGTGGGGACTGGGGTGGTGGGGAGGAGGCTGTCTGTGTCTGCATGGCCGCCGCCACATCTTCTTTGGCAGGGGGCGTCAGGGCTGGAGAGGTGTGGAGTGAGGTGTCACTGAGGCCTCGATGCATCTCACTCCAGCTCACCGGTCTGCATTTGCCCCTGTCCCCAGCTCCTGCTGTCACCTCCGGCCGTTTCAGGCACTTGGCTCCCTTGGCCCAGAGGAGCTTGCCCCTCAGGCCTGTGCACCTCTAACCCCTGTGAACCACTTTTCCTTTGTGCCTCCACAGCCACAGCCTGGCAGCTCTGACCAGGAAAGCGAGGAACAGCAACAATTCCGGAACATTTTCAAGCAGATAGCAGGAGACGTGAGTACCCCCAAGCCCAGGACGCCCACAGGTGCTGCTTCTCTCCTGGATTAACTGCTCAGATTACCAATTATTTTGTTATTGTTTGGTAGGGTCACTTTGGACTTTGGTGGAGCCAGGGAATGTGTGTGTAGCACACAAATCCACAAGTCCTTGAGTTTTGGACTGCCACATCCACTGGTGGGCTCAGAGGCCTTTTTGCTCTGCCCACGGTGGTCCTGATAGCTGGGGTGGAGTATCTGGCCCCCGTCTTCCTCAGAAAAGTCCTAGCTTCCCATGACATAATAGCACCGACAGGGATTTCACAAACACGGCCAGCTGGAATTTGTTTTGCAAAGCATCTGCACCAGGAGCTGCTGTACTCCTGAACCATGACCCTCCTCTCCCTTCCTCCTCAGGACATGGAAATCTGTGCAGATGAGCTCAAGAAGGTCCTTAACACAGTCGTGAACAAACGTGAGTTGCTCAAACCAAATGTGGGGGGTGGGTGGGAATTGTCTCAAAGCACCTCCTCACTCTTCTCCATCCCCCCAGACAAGGACCTGAAGACACACGGGTTCACACTGGAGTCCTGCCGTAGCATGATTGCCCTCATGGATGTATCCTTCCTGCCGCCCCTTCCCGACCCTCTGTCATCAGCCCACGGGCGCCAAGGCACCATACAGGGTGCCCAGTCAGGCAAAGGGCCCTAATTTGTGCCCAGGAAAACACTTAATTCAGAACCTGATTCAGAACATCTTGGATACTCCTCTGAAAGGGGTTGCTAGAGGCCGAAGGGGAGGACGTTGGGTTGTAACTGCCCTAACCTCTGTGCTTCTCTTCGGCCTGGGATCCTGCCCAAGCAAAAGTGGCCCTTAGGAGATCGGCTCCCTGGGTTACAGAGTAGGTGCAATCTCTGACTGGTGGCGGAGTGGAGGGGAGGGTTAAATACCACACCAGGGCAGTGGTTAGGACAGCCCAGGCAGAGTCTTCTAGACCCTCCCTCCAAATCCAGGGGGATTTTGCTATGTGCTGTGTAGCCCTGACCTCCCTCCTCCAGACAGATGGCTCTGGGAAGCTCAACCTGCAAGAGTTCCACCACCTCTGGAACAAGATTAAGGCCTGGCAGGTGGGAAGAGAAAATGAAGTGTGGGAGTGAAGAACGGGGTTGATTTGGAGATTCAGTGTGTGACCTCCATCCTCAAATTTTCTATTGCCAGAAAATTTTCAAACACTATGACACAGACCAGTCTGGCACCATTAACAGCTACGAGATGCGAAATGCAGTCAATGACGCAGGTGCTAAGAAGGAAGGGGTGGGAGGGATGTGGACCCGAGGCGGTGGGAGCAGGAATGGGAGGGGACTAGGCTACTAGGGCCCCACTAGAGAAAGGAGAGGGAAAGGGCTTCTCATTTTCCTTTCCCAGGTCACAGGGTGGCTGAGAGGCAAGGAAAATAGAAGGCAGGCCCAAGGCCTCCAGCTCCATGTCCCCCTTTAACATGGTCCCCTCCACAGGATTCCGCCTCAACAACCAGCTCTACGACATCATTACCATGCGGTACGCAGACAAACACATGAACATCGACTTCGACAGTTTCATCTGCTGCTTCGTCAGGCTGGAGGGCATGTTCAGTAAGTGGGGGAGAGGGGCTGCCCTCCGCTCTCTTGCAGGGGCAGTTGTGGCAACAGGCATCTCACCTGATAATCTCCAGTCTGCCCCATCCAGGCGGAACAAGGGCCAAGGCCCTCTTTAGGCCCAGAATGGGATGGCAAAGCTGGTGATTCTCTGCCTGCAGATCTTTGTGCTGATGAGGGACAGCACTGGGCACATGGTCCTCTTTGGAAAGTTAACAGTAGTACAGGTAGAGTGCACCTGTAACTGGCCTCTGGCCTGTGCCTTCTTTCACAGGAGCTTTTCATGCATTTGACAAGGATGGAGACGGTATCATCAAACTCAACGTTCTGGAGGTAAAGCATAGGCACAGCACATTCCCCCTGCACATTAAAACACAAGGTAGAGGGTCAGTGAGGCAGACTGGACCCACGGTGTGCTCATTTCCACACAGTGGTGGAGGGAGGGGATAGGAACAGAACGTGGAGGGAGGCTCTGCGGGCTCACAGGACACACGCACTTGAGGCCCAAAGGGACCTCTGCTCCCCCAGTCACTCGATGCTGGAAAACATGCACCTTCTTAGGGAAGATCTAGGAGAAGGGAAACAGTAAGCCACTGCTTCTTGGAAAATCTTCCGGAGGTCTGACTTACTGGGACTGTTCCCTTTCCTCTTGCCCCGTAAGATTCCTAGGGCGCGGGGTCACTCTTTTCTGATCTACATTCTGATCTTGGGACTTCTTTCAGTGGCTGCAGCTCACCATGTATGCCTGAACCAGGCTGGCCTCATCCAAAGCCATGCAGGATCACTCAGGATTTCTGTCTCGCCCTCTATTTCCAAAGCCACTTACCTCAAAGGACCCAGCAGCTGCACCCCTACAGTCCTCCAGGCACCTCATCAGTCCTGTTCCTCCTCCATTTTACCCCCTCCTCATCCCTGATCAGTCATGCCTAGCCTGGCCCTTTAGTAAAGCAATGAGGTAGGAAGAACAAACCCTTGTCTCTCTACCGTGTGGAGGAAAGTGCCTGCCTCTGGTCCGAGCCGCTTTGGTTCTGAAGTGAGTGCTCCTGCTTACCTTGCTCTAGGCTGTCTGCAGAAGCACCTGCCGGTGGCACTCAGCACCCCCTTGTGCTAGAGCCCTCCACCATCTTCACGCTCTCCCACCATGGGCCAGGAACCAAACCCGCACTGGGTTCTGCCTGGTTATTTCAGGAGAGGCCTGCTGTGGGGTAAACTAACTCAGTGGAATAGGGCTGGTTACTTTAGGCTGTCTGACTTGTAAGTTTGGCTGCATTTTGAAAAAAGCTGATCTAAATAAAGGCATGTGTATGGCTGGTCCCCTTGTGTTTTGTTGTCTCACATTTAGATATCCGCCATAGCATGACTGAATGGCTTCCAATCCTACACTCACTTATGACCTAGAAGAGAACAATGAAAAACACAAACAAAAACAAAATCTTGAACCCCCCCTTTAATCATGCCTATTGCTATTTCTTGAGCATAGGAATTGCTCAAATACTTTCCAAGACATAAAAGGAAGGCAGAGGAATAGTTGTTGCTGTAAAAAGACATCAAGAATAAATGGGTTATGTACAACGGGAGGGGCCGGTTACCTGAATGTAATGGAGTGGAGACTGCGCTATCCTAGCTCCTCTGCTCACTAACTGGCCCGTCGTATGACCGTGGACAAAACCCTGAAGGCAGCAGTTTGCTAAACTTACCTGGACCATGGCCTATGGCATATCTACAGGCATCCTGTGTTTTCCACCCAGTTTCCTTCTTCCTCGCTAAGCCAACGTGGAAAGGGCTGACCATGAATACGCAGACAAGGTAACGAAAGTAAACCGTCAGTTAGTAAAAGTACTTTATTTTCCTCTTGTATTTGCTTTATATCTTGCTTTACAAAGTTACGAAGTTCACAGCTTTATACCAAAATGTAAGAAGGCTATTTGCTTATAAACATTTTTCCAGTCATCTGATTCATTCTTGTAATCCATATTCAATATTAAAAAAGTCAGAAACCAAGGGTGCTGGAGCAGCTCTAGGGCATATATTTCTCTTAAATAGGAGAAAGATTTTCAACAGCTTTTCCTCCTTGACACGCTCCTCTCCCAGTTTATTTGGGTCACTACCTTGAGTTTAGAGTGAATCTGGGAAATTCAGTCACCAGGTAACCCAGCAAGGCTGTACACTGGGGCTTGGAGGTGAGGTTAGAGGTTCCTGTCTAACACAGTAGGTCTGTTTCCATGAGGAGCTCACATCCACTTGCATAGGGAACTCAGTCTATCCCAAATCACCTCCACCACAACTTCCATTCCCGTCTGTGGGACCGCTTCTCTTAAACCCGAGGAACCTGATGATTTGAGGGCAGGGATAAAACCATTATTTTATAAATGTGGCAGGTATGGCCTTCATAATTCTAGAAGCTCCCGTTTAGGTAACAGAAACAAAATTGAGAAGTAAGCATAAACTGCAGTTATTTGAGCAAACCACAGCATATGTGCTGTTCAAATCCCGCTTTACAATATACTTCAATCTCACCTCCAATGAATTCTCTTCCATAAAATACACCATTCCACTAAGTATATACCTACTCCCACCAAGTCATCCACATGCCTCATCACTAAAGTTGTCCATTGTATACTCTACCAGAAAAAAGACAAAATAAAACCTGTGGCAAGCAAATAATCACTTAAACAGTAATAATATTGCCTCTAAATTAAAGGTAAGTCAGGAGCTGAACACTCAACTGTTAACTCTTCTGGGGAAGAAAAAAATTCTTCCCACAAAAGCAGGAGTGCAGTAGTAAGTAATGACTTTCTCTCAAATTCAAGTAACATCAGGTCAAGATAACCTTTGCTGTTAGAGTTTTGTTTGCATTGTGTGGAATTGCTTTCTAAACTGAGTAGAGAGGTATGCCAAAATTATTATTATTATTATTTTTTTTTTTTGAGACGGAGTCTCGCTCTGTCACCCAAGCTGGAGTGCACTGGCCAGATCTCAGCTCACTGCAAGCTAGGCCTCCCGGGTTTACGCCATTCTCCTGCCTCAGCCTCCCGAGTAGCTGGGACTACAGGCACCCGCCACCTCGCCCGGCTAGTTTTTTGTTATTTTTTAGTAGAGACGGGGTTTCACCGTGTTAGCCAGGATGGTCTCGATCTCCTGACCTTGTGATCCGCCCGCCTCGGCCTCCCAAAGTGCTGGGATTACAGGCTTGAGCCACCGCGCCCGGCCGCCAAAATTATTTTTAACCTAATTAAAAACTTTCACATAAAACTTGAAGTGACTGATACTTCATCAGAACAAACTGCCATTTTAACACTAGCATAGGTACACAAAAGGATTTATACTATGGTTTTCTTGGCTTTAAGCCATTAGAAGTAGGCAAAAGCAACCAAGAATAACATTCTAAAAGTGGCTCCAACTACTTTAAAGACATGAGTCAGTTTTTGTCAGGTCACTTAATGGTTTTCTTCCTTCACAAAGCTACTAAATGCCAGAGTTAACAAAGATCCCTGAGCCACAGCTCTTCTCTGAGGGGAAGCAGGGTTATAATCAGTCACGACATTGTGGAAGACATTAAAAAAAGAAGGCAAAGTTCTGCATAATTTTCAAGACACTTGTAAGTAGTAACACAAAACCATAAGCAGCCAAAATGCTTATGGTCCCTTTATTTCTTAAAGAGGGCTAGAACGGTTCATTTTGGGTAATACGCTAATCTGGTGTTAAAAGAATTTCACGTGTTCTTGAAACAAAGGCATTATTACTGCCACTGCTTCAAAAAAAGCCTTCGTGAAATGAAGAAAACTATGACAAGTCCAGGTTCCCACGCGTACACATGCACACAAAGGAACCTGCGCACTTGCACACACACAGGCAGATACAGGCACACGGTTCCACCAAAGCGAAGTCCAAATCGGAGTTCTTACTGATTCTACCTGTCTGGAATACTCTCAGGAGTTCCCCACAACTGCCCAACACCTCACCTAGCCTCTTCCTGCTGCACAAAGGCTCCTCCACTCTCATCTTTTCGACACATCCTCAGGCAGGGCAGAAGGGCACTATGCTGCAGAGCATTCGAGGCTCTCAGCACACAGCCAGCATGAAAATGCCGCTTCACTACAGCCCAGAGAAAAGGGCCAGGTTTAGTCATCGATCCAAATGCATCTTCCTGGGAAACGACCCTTCCCAAACACACAGAACAGCTTGGCTTCTCTGGATATCCTTCTAGGAAACAGGGGTGAGAGGTGGGAAAAGCTTCTTCATCTCATACAGAAACAGCACGAATATTTAACACATTTTTTGCAACAAGATCTTCTCTGTTCTCCATTAAGCATCACATAAATCTCACTAGTGTGGTTAACAAAATGGCTTTCCCTAAGGACAGAAGTCAAGAGCTTGTGGGGGCATTTATTATCTAGTACTAGGCCATTCATTATCTCCTAGATTAACCTTTTTTTTTTTTTTTTTTCAAGTGGAGTTTCACTCTGTTGCCCAGGCTGGAGTGCAGTGGTAGGATTTTGGCTCACTGCAACTTCTACCTCCCGGGTTCAAGTGATTCTCCTGTCTCAGCCTCCCAAGTAGCTGAGACTACAGGCACACGCCACCACACCCAGCTAATTTTTGTATTTTTAGTGGAGACGGGGTTTCACCATGTTGGCCAGGCTGGTCTCAAACGCCTGACCTTGAGTGATCCACCCACCTCGGCCTCCCAAAGTGCTGGGATTACAGGCATGAACCACCAAGCCCAGCCTTCTAGATTAATTCTTAACATTTTTTGGACCAACTAAGAACCACTGGAGCCTTTCCTGGAAAAAAGAACACATACTCAGTCTCACACACAATTTCTGGGGGTTCACAGACCCTCTTGAAGCCTATCCATGAACCCCCTGGTGAAGTCCTCCTGCCCGATAGCCTGAGGGAAGACATGTGAGTAGATGTGTGTGCACTAATAGGGGCAAAGACAGACCTGGATGCTCTGTAATCCCAGAGAGCATGTCCCAAAGCTTGGTATGTGGCCCTGGGCTCCTCCCCCTTATTTTCTCTCTCTGAAGAAGCTTTCTGAGGTTTTTTTTTTTTTTTTTTTTTTTTTGAGATGGAGTCTCACTCTGTCACCCAGGCTGGAGTGCAGTGGCGCAATCTCGGCTCACTACAATCTCCGCCTCCCGGGTTCAAGCGATTCTCCTGCCTCAGCCTCCTGAGCAGCTGGGATTACAAGTGCACACCACCATGCCCAGCTAATTTTGTATTTTCAGTAGAGATGGGGTTTTGCCATGTTGTCCAGGCTGGTCTCCAACTCCTAACCTCAGGCAATCTGCCTGCCTGGGCCTCCCAAAGTGCTGGGATTACAGGCATGAGCCACCACGCCTGGCCACTTTCTGAGTTTTGAGGATCCAGAAACAAAAGGCTGGAAAGCAACACTTCTACAGGTTTACTGATGAGTCTGGAGAAAATCCAAAAACAAAGCCCCACTCAGGGTTTGTGAATTTGGCTGTTCTCAGTGGCCAGGCAGAGTCTCTGCTCCACTCTTCTTTCCCACCTAGCAGGGAAGTGAAGGCAAAGAACTGTCTCAGAAACAAGTCTCTAGGAAGTCTGCTTGAGGTCCTAAAAACCGTATTCAGATGCTTTATTCTAACCCCTTCTCCCCCACCATCTTGGGTGCTGCAGAGGGGTGGAAAACACCATGAGCCCGGAGGAATACTGGATGGCTGCCATCAGTCTAGGCACAGCCGTACAGTGGGAGAGATGGAGGCTGGCAACTGAACAAACCAAAAGGGTTCAAACCGACATTAGGCTTGCAGGGTCAGACGCTAGAAAGGAAGATAAAGGTACACCTCCAGCTGCAACAGCCTGATAGGATCTGTGGCAGGTAGTGCCCAGTTCAACAGCAAACGTAAAGGTAGACATTAGATCTACGCACTGCCTCACACTGAGCTTTCTGTCCACATTTACAGAGGTTTACTAGGAAGTGGTGTTGTAAGGACTTGTCACTATGTGATTTGCTTTCTGAATTCCTAAAATATAGTCAGCAGAGCAGCCGCTGTTTGTCAAAAATCTACTGTGTCCTTTAGCACTTAAAGCAAGCTCTGTCCATCTATGAAGCAAGAAAACAGGGACACACACTGCACATAACTGTTAAGAAAGAAAACTATTTGCTTCCAATTTAAATACCCAGCTATTACAAATGGAGAAATTAAAACTGATCCCAAAAGTCTAGCACTTAAACAAATTTGTACTTAAAAGCCTGACTATAGGTTTAAACCACCATAAGAACATAAACTAAACATTGCAAACTGAAGTCAATAAAATATACATATGATTAGGGTCAAACTGGGTAACCAATTAGGATCTGTATCTTTAGTAAACATCTGGAGAACGCAAGTAGCATAAATCACTGTATGCCATGCTGTCCCAGAGGAGTGTGGTTCCCTAACATCTGTCTACATCTATTTAAAACCTCCAGCAAGAACTTAAAGAGTAATCTATCATCCCATAGAGCTGCCCAGACTCATGCTAGGGGCCTGGCTAGTAACCACTTTCTCCTTCCTGGCTTCACCAAGGAAGGGAAGAGAGTGGCCTGTGTGGGGGGCTGATGTGAAAATAGTTCAACCAATGACTTCCCAACGTGGGAGGCAAACAACTTCATGAATCGATTTTGCTGTCATCTTCAGCGTGTCGTTCAATATGTCCTGCAGCATCCTAGGAATGAAGGGAAAAGGACCCATGAGAGAGAAGTTGATAGTAAGACAGGAGAAAGTCAAAGCCAAGGAAAGCCACGTGGGTCCATTCCACCTAGGATCCAGAGGGGAAAGGCAGTCAGGAGCCAGCACTTCGCTAACTTACATGAAAGCGTGTACTTAAAGGTGAGCTGTTGTCTCAGCACAAGAGCACTGTAATAAATCTCCAGGTTCAGTTACTGGATTTGAAACATCTGAAAACATTCTCTAGGCCCTTTCTCAAAAATGACCTAATTCTTCATTTGAAACTTCATTAAGCTACCCCCCAAATCTCTGCATCATAAAAAGAAAAACTGTAGGCGCTCCCTATATATGGCAATTCTCAATAATAAAACAAAAAAGGTTTGCTAGCCCCTGCTCTGAGCAGTCTACTGAATCCCAGGCGAACCTCAAGTCCCACTAATGTACCTGTTTGGATCCTTTCCTAGCAGTGAAGAAAGCATCGCAGTTCTTCCAGCGACATTTCAGAGTCTGGAAGTTGGGATTAGTGTGGTCAGTCAGCAAGTGTTGTTTTAAATGATCTACAACGCCGAATATCAGAGAGCAGCCATGCCACTGGAGAGAAAGAAAACGAGGGGACTCGGTGAAAAAGGGTGCAGTGAACGTGAATGAGAACAGCCCCACTGGATCCCACAGGCACTATGGAAGCAAAAACCCAGCCCTTATTTTAAATTTATTCTTGGCTAGAAAAGACAACAAAGCCAAGGCAACCAAAGTGTCAGCATAACGAGGAGCCCTGAAAAGACTGGAAAAATCTTGTGCTATTTTGATATTTTGAGAGGGCAAAGCACTAACATAGCAATTACGTCTGAAATCAGAAAAAGGTCAGCAAATATTTATGGATAAATCACCATAAAATTCTGTTTAAACTGTATTTTTTATGTTGCCATCATAAAATTGAGTTTCTTTCTTAGTTTATTCAATACAAAAGACAAGTACCTTTCCTATTATACTGAAAGGGCTTTTTTTTTTTTTTTTGAGATGCAGTTTCACTCTTGTCGCCGAGGCTGGAGTGCGGTGGTGCGATCTCGGCTCACTGCAACCTCTGCCCCCCGGATTCTACAGTTCTCCTGCCTCAGCCTCCCGAGTAGCTGGGATTACAGGTGTGCACCACCACGCCCAGTTAATTTTGTGTATATATATATATATAGATATAGATAGATAGATAGATATCTTTTTTTTTTTTTTTTTTAGTAAAGACAGGGTTTCACCATGTTGGTCAGGCTGGTCTCAAACTCCCAACCTCAGGTGATCTGCCCACCTTGGCCTCCCAAAGTGCTGGGATTACAGGCATGAGCCACTGCGCCCGGCCCGAAAGGGCTATTTTTAACAATTCTAAGAACTACTGAATGTAAACGTGAAAATAAAAATGTCTGATAAAGAAAACTACATTTGTGGAAATATTTATTGTAGAATACTGTGTTTGCCAATGGAAGCCTGATTTTACTCACAGCCTTTATCACTTGAATCTCAATCTTACGATTACCTACTTATTTTTTTAAGCTATAATTTTACTTATAAATGTAGCTTAATTTCATGTATTAGAAAGCACAAGCTAGTGTCTTATGCTTCCTAAGTGGTGGCTCAGTGGGATTACAACCTGTAATCCCAGCACTTTGAGAGGCCAAGGTGGGTGGTTCACTTCAGCCCAGGAGTTCGAGACCAGCCTGGGCAACATAGTGAGACCCTGTCCCTACAGAAAAAGAAAGAAAAAATACAGGCTGGGCGCGAGTTCAAGACCAGCCTGGGCCGGGCGCGGTGGCTCAAGCCTGTAATCCCAGCACTTTGGGAGGCCGAGACGGGTGGATCACGAGGTCAGGAGATCGAGACCATCCTGGCTAACCTGGTGAAACCCCGTCTCTATTAAAAAATACAAAAACCTAGCCGGGCGAGGTGGCGGGCGCCTGTAGTCCCAGCTACTCGGGAGGCTGAGGCAGGAGAATGGCGTGAACCCGGGAGGCGGAGCTTGCAGTGAGCTGAGATCCGGCCACTGCACTCCAGCCTGGGCGACAGAGCGAGACTCCGTCTCAAAAAAAAAAAAAAAAAAAAAAAAAAAAGACCAGCCTGGCCAACATGGTGAAACCCTGTCTGTACTAAAAATACAAAAATTAGCTGGGTGTGGTGGCGGGCACCTGTGTTCCCAGCTACTCGGGAGGCTGAGGCAGGAGAATCGCTTGAACCCCGGAGGTGGAGGTTGCAGTGAGCTGAGATCATGCCACTGCATTCCAGCCTGGCAACAGAGAGATTCTGTCTCAAAAAAAAAAAAAAAAGTAATGCAAAGTTAAGTTTCTCCTCTGTCAGTACTACTCCATCTTTCTCTCTATAAAGCCAGAGGTATCTTCCCCATTTCTCTCTATAGATTAACTCTATTTGTGTGCTCTGGATCCTGTCATTCAGTAGTGCCTCCTTATCCATGGTTTTACTTTCTGAGGTTTTAGTTACCTGTGGTTAACTGATCTTCAAAAATATTAATTGGAAAATTCCCAAAATAAACAATTCTTGAGTTTTAAATTACACATTATTCTGAGCAGTGTGATGAAATCTCCTGCCATCCCACTGCATCTCACCCAGATGTGAATTGTCCCTTTGTCCAACATATCTATACTATATTGGCTACCTCCTGTTAGTCACTTAGCCCTCTTGATTACCACATCAAAAAAAGATAGACCATATGCCCCTTGGATAAAGAGGAACTGTACTAGATTTTGCTTGCCTTCACTGAGAAAATTAAAAAGCAAAGATAGTAATGTGTAGAGAGCTGAAAAGTCACTAGGCTGTGGACAAGTGTAAAGTCGGATTTTAAAGTGGAGAGTGTCAAGTTCATGCCATCAATGCTGAAAAGCATCTTAGGGTTTTAGGGAAAAGCTACCATTGTTAGAACTGATGAAAAAAAATTAAGGCTTATAAGAAATAGTGTGAAAATTTTAAGGGTTAATCATCAGCCCTCACCCCAAAATAAAAATCACACAATTCAGCCTGATGAACTAAGGTTTGGAACTTACAAGACCTTAGACTTTTTTTATTTGCCTATTCCTCAAAAACCAATGAGGACACAAACCAAACCATTAATACTAGTAATCTCTGATGAGCGGGAGTACAGGGGGCAGTGCCATTACCAAAATAAGCACTTCCACTTTTTATTTCATATATTGCTGTACTGTTGCTTTCTAAGCATGTATTGATTTTATAATAAACAAACAACCACCTAGGAGACAGCCTGCAATCTACGGTGTAAGGCATAAAGTAGATGCTAAAATATAGAAATGCTACACTGATGATAGTGAAGATCAATTAGCCTAGGGTGAAGCAACCTCTCCCAGTCCAGTGACAAGAAGAGTTTCACTCCTTACCCAACAGCGGTAATTCTGCATCAGATTAAGCCTCACGGCCTGAATACTGCCATCATAACAGCCAGTGTAAATCTGGAGAAAGACAGGTTTATAGTGTCAGACCAAAATACATACAAACTACAAAACACCCTCAAAACAGGTCACAAGCTCCCTGAAGCAGCTACAAGAAAACAAACACCTAAATGAAAACCAGCTCCAGAGCAGTAGAATGGGAAGGTAGTTTCCAGGTCTTCCAGTCCAGGTCTTTTGCAGCTGTGCTCCTTAGCAAGCCACTCGGGACCAGGGCAGAGAGGAGTGGCAGGGCTCAGAGGCACCCACTTGGCCTTTCTACTTTAACTGGGGTAGCCCTGGTTTCTATCGGGTGCTCATTAGGCACCTGTATTTCACTGGAAAAGAAAGGATTCTACCACTCAGAGTCTGAAAAACATCCATTCTGGTTCAACTCCGTAACTTAAAAGTGAAAAAAAAAAGGCTTAGCAGGGTTATGTGAGTTGGTTTCTACTTTTAGATCTGCTGTAACCATGCCACACTGGCCAAATCTCCTGACTCCATTCCAGTGTTCTATTCAGATCATGTCTCTGGAAAAGGCACCACTCAATTTTTTGAAGCATCTTAAATTTACCTTCTATTTAACTGTAGTTGATACTACCATTTTTATTGTAATAATTTTGGCTGTTAATAGACAATGGAATATTCAACACTGTCCCCTGGTTACTTCCCTATTATGCCAAGAGATGGGAAGGTACTTAACAATGAGGCATATCAGCAGATGTCACTTTTGGAAGTGACAAGAATTTTTTTAGCAAACACATTCAAAAGCAAATATCTGACATGACAAATACCACTTACCATGCTTTTATGGATGGTCATACACATAATCATGTCTTTGTGTCCTCCATAAACTTGTAATCGATCATGAGACTTAGGCAGAAGAAAAAAAAAAGGAAGAATTAAAGTTATTTATATACCTTGCGTTTAATAAGTACAGTCCCTAAAGGCCTTTGGCAGGTATAAAACCACACCTGAGGCGCTAAGTGGAAGCACTAGTAGCATTCTAACAGAAATATAATCTAACGACAATTTTTCTTTCACATTCTACTATACAAGGAGGGAGCTGGTAATTAGAAGTAATAAAATCAATTTTGTTAGAATCAGAGTTTCAAACTTGAAATTGCACACAAGAACTATAAATTAACTAGAACTAGAAATTAAGTTTTGACACCCATGACCCAGATCAAGTGTCTCAGAGCAGTTTCTGAAAGTTGTAGTCCACAGGCCAGCTACTTCATAATTATCTAGAAAGCTCGTGAAAATGCAGATTCCTGGGTTCCATCCCACCTTACTGTATCAAAAATCAACACTCAACTCAAAATGACAATCTCCCCAAATCATTCAAGCAAAATACTGAATCTAAATTCTACCTGTAATTCATAGACACGAACAAATTTATCCAGGCAAGCAGTCACCATCACTTTTCCTAGGATATTCACCACAGTCACTGCGTGATTGTGACCTTTATAGATCCGCACGAGCTCACCAGTCTGTGTCAGAAGAGAAGTAAGAGTCACCAGACTGACTTTTGAGACTCCTTCCTGGTTATAATTCTATAATTCTAAGAGGCATAATTCTGAGGATATTGTACACATACAATTAATACAATTAATAGTGTTAATTAACTGTACAAATAGTATTAATAGTATTAACTTTAATAGAAGTATTCCACAATCATTTATTACATATACAAAATATATGGATTGTATCCTGATGGAAAGACTCTAATGTCATGGAAAGAAAGTGGCCAAAACTCTATCTGTATTTATAGCTTTCCAAGTACTTTTACTTTTTTCATTTCACTGGATCTAGACCACAAGTCTATCAGTTGGGAATTATTACTCTGAGGTTACAAACCAGGAACTGAGCTTCAAATTATTATTCTGAGGTTATAGACCAGGAATGTAGCTGCCTCTACGACCTGAGAACACTCTCTCAGCTGTTTCTGTTGTTCATTTTTTTAAGAGACAGGGTCTCACAGGCTGGGTGCAGTCTATAATTCCAACACTTTGGGAGGCCGAGGTGGGCAGATCACTTGAGCTCAGGAGTTCAAGACCAGCCTGGGCAAGTGACCCCATCTCTACAAAAAAAATATGAAAAAATTAGCCAGGCATGGAGGCTCACACCATTAGTCCCAGCTACTTGGGGGGCTGAGGTGGGAGGATCCCTTGAGCCTAGGAGGTTGAGGCTGCAGTGAGTCAAGATCACACCACTGCACTCCAGCCTGGGTGATAAAGTGAGATCCCCATCTCAAAAAAAAAAAAAAAAAAAGATAAAAAGAAAAAGAAATGGGGTCTCACTTGGTCACCCAGGCTGGAGTGCGGTGATGCGATCATACCTCACTGCAGCCTTGAACTCCTGGGCCCAAACAATCCTACCACCTCAGCCTCCTGAGTAGCTAGAATTACAGGACGCACTGCCATGCCCAGCTTATTAAAAAAATTTTTTTAAGAGACAGGGCCACTATTTTGCCTAGGCTGGTCTCAAACTCCTGGCCTCAAGTGATCCTCCCACCTCAGCCTTCTGAGTAGCTGGCATTACCGGTGACAGCCATTGGGCCCAGCTCTCAGCTGTTTTTACTAGTTCTATTTTAACTACATATCATACCCACTTTCAGAAAGCCTCAGCTGCTCCGTTTATTTCAAGTTTAAATGAGGCATTCAAACTAAACCTTACATAAACTTTGAGTCTGTCTGTCCACCATTAAAAACGTTGATGAGGTAGAATTTCTAGGTTACATAGTATTATCCAAGAGCACATGCATAGGGATGATGACAAATTCCTTCGGTGGATAAAGGGCTTAATTTAAATTGCAAGAGGTTTAAGAAAACCATCAAGCTTTAACGATTATTTTATTCAAGGTTTCTTTACACAACACCAACATAGCTTACATGAATGTTGTGGGCATGGACTGACTGATCACTGGAGCCACTGAACACGAGATCATTCACCACCTTAAAGAAAAAAATTCAACATGTCAGATTCTGTATACGGTTCTCAATTTTCTCTACAACTTGTAATACACATTGGCAAATTCTAATTTCCATCCTATTTTGAGATGAGCACAATGAACTAGGTATAAAAGTTTCTCAGACAAATTTTCTTAGCTGAAACCTATGCCCCCTACCAAGCATGCTAATTAACTGATAATGTATTATTAGGTTTGTTACCTTTCCACAATGACTATGAAGCAGCCTAGAAAGGCATTCGAGTATACCCACTCTATAACAAAATACACTCATTGCTTCTCAAATGAAAGTGCATCACTTGGTGATGTTGGTGTGAAGAAAAGGTTTGCAATCTCCTCGCTCTTTCTGAGGTGGTGTTTCTAAATGATGCGTGAGATAACATGGGAAATGCCATTTAAAATCCTTCTCTGTTTCGTTTTGCTTTGCTTGAGTCAAGGTCTCACTGTGCTGCCCGCGCTGGAGTATAGTGGCACAGTCATGGCTCACTGAAGCCTTGATCTTCTGTGCTCAAGTGATCCTCCCACCTCAGCCTCGTGAGTAGTACAGGTGCACACCACAACATCTCACTAATTTTTGTATTTTTTTGGAGAGATGGAGTTTTGCCATGCTGCCCTGGCTGGTCTAGAACTTCTGAGCTCAAGTGATCCCCCTGCCTCGCCCTCCCAAAGTGCTGGGACTACAGACGAGAGCCACCCTGCCTGGCCTCAAAACCCTTCTATTTGTGCCAGACAACTCCTATTCTCTTGCACTGTACTTGCCTTCATGCAAAGAATGGTTTTGCTATGGCCCTCCAGAGTTCTGAGGAGCAGTCCATTCCGGGCATCGCGTACACTAATGGTGCAGTCATAAGAGCCCACGACCAGCAGTTTTCGGGCACCTTCCTGAGCTGTGGCAAGACAGCTGACTGCCCGGGGGCCATGGCATTCAAAGATCTCAAGTCGCTTGTTGTTCTGGAAAATAAGCTGAGATTAGAGCTAAAAACAACTTAGCTGGAAAACTCCAAAACGAACTAACCAAAATCATTACCTTGGTACAAACGCTCATTTCTGTCACCTGTACTCAAATTTTCATACCCACTCTGCAGCCTTCATGTATCCATCTCTGCTATTTCCCACTCCAACCCTCTTTGCTGAACCTCCCCTATCCCCTGATCTGAGGAGGGCAAACTCTTACATTATAAACTCCTTTATAATTTCAACCCACACCATCCCCATCCTAATTAGAAACTGGTTCTCTTTTTATGCTCTCTTTTACCACCTGTAAGTTAGTAACAATGAAAGGTGAACCTTTTTTTTTCAAACTCTAGTGCATTTTCCCTGTCACAGACCCAGGAACTATTTCTGTCATCCAAAATTTAGGCCATCTATGTGTCATGCTGTTTCCAATAATCTCTACTTAGAATTACCTTCCTAGGCAATTTCAGTAAGTCTCAGATTCTCCACTTTTTTTTTTTTTTTTTTTTGAGACAGAGTCTCGCTCTGTCGCCCAGGCTGGAATGCAGTGGCGCCAGCTCAGCTCACTGCAACCTCCGCCTCCTGGGTTCAAGTGATTCTCCTGTCTCAGCCTCCCGAGTAGCTGGGATTACAGGTGCCCGCCACCACACCTGGCTAGCTTTTATATTTTTGTAAAGACAGGGTTTCACCATATTGGACAGGATGGTCTTGAATTCTTAACCTCAGGTGATCCGCCCACCTCAGCCTCCCAAAGTGCTGGGATTACAGGCGTGAGCCATCATGCCTGGCCTAAATTCTCCTTATTATGATGTTCTTTTGGCACCTGGCTCCATGTCATCTCTGTCATCATTTAGTAGACTATAGAAGCCTAATTATACCAGAGTGACAGGGTCACATCCTGAATCCCAAAACATTCTTTTATCTCAGATTTCAGACTTCTTTCCTTCATCCCCCAACCAACCCTGTTCATTAAATCTCCCAATTCCACAAAAGTTCTTTAGGTGCATGCCTGGAATAAGGCTTCTAAAAACTAAGTAGCTGATCATTGCTCAGATAGGCTCAATATAGGCTGGGAGCCTATATTGCTGAGCAATGATTTCAGCCGTCTTGAAGTGCTAGGGAGACAGACTGAATGGGGAGGTCAGGACCCAAAGGTAGACCAGCCATGGTAAACAGTCCTGGTTTTCTGTTGTGACTCCAGAAGCACTATATTCTAAGAGTATGGACAAACTAGGAAAAAGCCCAGCTCTCATTTTCAAAATTCGCATCTATGCAGAGATTCTCAAATGTCTGTCTCTAGGACCATCTTCTCCAGGGCTTTTCAACCCTTTAAAGAACTTCTCCATTTGAATTTCTTGTCATCATCTCATCATTTTGCCTCAAGACTGTCTTGCTCCTTACTTCTGTCTACTACTTAAAAAAAAAAAAGAGAGAGACAGGGTCTCACTCTGTCACCCAGGCTTCAGTACAGTGGTGTGATTATAGCTCACTGCAGCCTTGAAGTCCTGGCCCAAGCAATCCTCCTGCCTCAGCTTCCTGAGTAGCTGGGACTACAGGCGTGTGCCACCATACTTAGCTTTTTTCTTTTTTTTTTTTTTTTTTTTTTTGAGACGGAGTCTCGCTCTGTCACCCAAGCTGGAGTGCACTGGCCAGATCTCAGCTCACTGCAAGCTCCGCCTCCCGGGTTCACGCCATTCTCCTGCCTCAGCCTCCCGAGTAGCTAGGACTACAGGCGCCCGCCACCTCGCCCGGCTAGTTTTTTTGTATTTTTTAGTAGAGACAGGGTTTCACCGTGTTAGCCAGGATGGTCTCGATCTCCTGACCTTGTGATCCGCCCGCCTCGGCCTCCCAAAGTGCTGGGATTACAGGCTTGAGCCACCGCGCCCGGCCTCTTTTTTTTTTAGTTAAAAAATATATATATATATATTTTTTTGAGAAACAGGAGTCTTGCTTTGTTGCTCAGGCTGGTCTCGAACTTCTGGGCTCAAGCAATCCTCCTACCTCAGTCTCCCAAAGTGCTGGGATTATATGCATGAGCCACCATATCCAGCCACTTCTGTCCACTTCTGATAATCTCACAAAAGAGAAATTAGGTAATTATCACATTTTAGCCTTTAAAATATTTTAAATTTACTTTCCTCTACATTTCTATTGCCCTAATCCAATTTAATCAGACTTAGAACTTGTCTGCATCTAGAATGCAAAAATCTTCACTAATTGCCCTTCTATGATGTATCATATCAAATACACCAAATCACTTGGCACTTGATTATATACACACTAGATTCTAACTTGATTTTTAAGTTTCCTGTAGGCAGAAACCGTGACATATTTTAATGCACATCTTCTGTTAGTTCCAGCTAGCATGTAGCCTATGAATGACACTGTACTAGTACCATTCTAACACATGGTTACAAGATGACCAGGGGATATGGTGCCACAATTAATTAGCAATCAAACCTATCAAGTCTACCTCTTAGATTATATCTTTCCTCCATTCCCTTCTCTTCATCCTGTTTAACCTTTTTCATGTCAGCTTCCACTACAAAGCCTCCTAAATGGTCTCCCTGCCTTTGCTAATACCAATCTTTCCCAATCTTATCAACTCCAGTGACTTTTCCTGAAACATAATGGGATCATGTTTCTCATACTTTAAAGCCTGTAAGATGAAGTCCAACTACCTTATCAAAGCACACAGGGCCATCAAAAACTAAACCTTATCCTGGGGCCTAGCACATAACAGATGTTCAATAAAAGCTAGGTCAACAAATGAATTTATCTCTGGGTTAGGAAAGAATGAAGCCATTCGGGCATTATAGCAAACCTCTCAGTTCGCCTCACAGATGGACCGCCCTCATGAAACCCTAAACCAGTGGCAAACCACACCAATGTCATACTCAATAGAATTTAAGTTCATTTTTCTTCATTTATTTTTTAATATGGAATGCTTCATGAATTTGCGTGTCATCCTTGCGCAGGGGCCATGCTAATCTTCTCTGTATCATTCCAAATTTAGTGTATGTGCTGTCGAAGTGAGCACTTAAGTTCATTTTTTATGATGTCATTCTTAAACTGAGACAGACTAGTTTAATCCATGACTCATTATTTGGCCCCAAATCTTCAGGCTTGGTTTAATTTAGTGGAGTTACATTTTGGACCTGGCACATTTGAGTAGAAGCAGAGAGAATGGAGGATCTTGTTTCACTTACATCAGAAGATAACTGTGTTTGAGTAGCGGCTGATTCTGCTGCTTCCCCACAGAAGAAAACAGGAAAACCCCTGCCTGGTACTTCTTCCCACACAAGCTCACACTATTTGCAAGTAGCATGGGAAGCAAGCCTTTTCTCCCCAACCACTAACCTTTATGTTGAAGGTGACCACAGTGCCATTTGCCAGTCCCGCATAGAGGATTCGCCACCTACTGTGCAGGCAGAGGACTCGGTCTTCCAGCTGTAACTGCTCCACACACTCTCGGCTCTGATAAAAGCACATAACCTTGAATCAGCAGAGGGTACTGGCAAATGAGATGTCAAAAACAGTTCCTCCAGAAGCAGACTTTAAAATGACTCTTACGTGGAAGAAAATGTGACATCCTCTATTTTGTAGGGGACTATCTTAGATCTGTTTTTCCTTTGAAATATGAGGCCAAAGACTCCCAAGCTGTAGGTAATGTGAAAATAAAACATAAATTCTAGTAATGTTACCTACATTTCTAACTTAGAACGCAGAGATTTTTCAAGGGGCACTATGAGTTGGGTCTTAGCCTCTTAAATTAAGAGGCCAAATATAAAAGACAAAGCTGTATTTTGACATCTAAAGAGAAAATCAGGATTATAGTTACATATTTGATAAATGCACTAATCAAATATGTGGTTTTCTGCAACTTACTCTCTATTTCAATAGCTCCCAAATGCCTCCTTCAAACTGGTGCCGGGTTAGCTGGGCTAAATTACTCAAGAAGCTTTTAAAATATATAGAACCCAAGCTCCAACCCCATCCCTGAGACTCTTAATTCAGTGGGCTCTAGAATCTGTGCTGTAAAAAATTTCCCTAGTAATTCAGATGTACATGCAGGTTTAATGCCCACTGTTTGATCTGACCTTCAAAAAACGATTTCTACCAGTTTCCTCCAACTAGATTATACTAGCAAATCTCTTTACCTAGAACCCAGAATTGGCCAGGACATAGTACATTCAAAATTTATTGTTGAGGCCAGGCACGGTTGGGATTACGCCTGTAATCCCAACACTTTGGGAATCCCAGGTGGGTGAATCATGAGGTCAGGAGATCGAGACCATCCTGGCTAACATGGTGAAACCCTGTCTCTACTAAAAATCCGAAAATTAGCTAGGCATGGTGGCGCACGCCTGTAGTCCCAGCTACTCGGGAGACTGAGGCAGGAGAACCGCTTGAACTCGGGAGGTGGAGGTTACAGTGAGCCGAGATCACACCACCACACTCCAGCCTGGGCCACAGAGCAAGACTCTGTCTCAAACAAACAAACAAACAAACAAACAAAAACTTATTGTTGAAGGCTACTAAAGACCCAGGTGTAGCTTTTTAAGTGGGCTTGGCACTAGATGTTAAAATCAAGATGGTTATAATTGGGTAGGGTGGGACAAGCTGTGGGTAGGATGAGAAAAGCTGTGGGTTGTCAAACCCGTTGATCTCCTCTCCCAGCCTTCTTTCATACCTAAAAGAGTCAGTCACTTAAATTATTCAATTTCTCCCCTGAAAAAATTACAAACATAAGTGCCATATACGAAATTGTAAGATATAGCAAAAGACAGTGAATATGTCTAAATATTAAGATTCATGTTGCTTCCGGTTAATCCATATGAGATCTTTTGTAACTTTATAGGGGAAATTGAACATTACATAGTAATAAAAAAAGAACAAACTATTGGCACATATACCAATACAGATGAATTTTCAAACATCATGGTGAGCTAAACGCTAGACATTAAAGAATACATGTGGTATAGTTATACTGACATGACAGCTAAGCACAGACAAAAGTCATCCATGACAGTAGTCAAAATAGTGATTAGCTTTAGAAGGTTATGCCCAGGGAGGCATTTGAGGGAAGCTTCAGGGCTATGAAATGGTCTATGTTTTGATCTTTGTGGTAGTTATACAAACAAATATCTGCTTTTCTGCAAGCTGTATACTTAAAATCTGTGTGCTTTACTGTATGAAGTTATGTCTCGATGTCAAATAATGGTTACAAAATCTTTTTCACTAGTGTACAGTCCTGCTATGCCAAACACTACACATTAGAACCCTTAATACTGAGAAGCTTTTTAAAAAATTTTTTGCTAATATTATGAGTAAAAACGGTATTCCTTGTACTTCGGTTTTAATTTGCATTTATTTGCAAGACTGTATTTCTTTCAGTTATTTGTATTTCTTAAGAGACTTGCTTGCTTTTTGTCAATGTATTTATTTCTTTGTTTTTTGAAAGACAAGGTCTCCCTCTGTCTCCTGGCTAGAGTGCAGTGGCGTGATTACTGCTCACTGCAGCCTTGACCTCCGAGGCTCAAGGAATCCTCCCACCGCAGCCTCCTGAGTAGCTGGAACTGCAGGCGTGGGCCATCACGCACGCCTAGTTAATTTTTAAATTTTTTTTTGGAGAGATGCGGTCTCGCCATGCTGCCTAGGCTGTTCTTGAACTCCTGGGCTCAAGCGATCCTCCCGACTTGGCCTCCTAAAGTGTTGGGATTACAGGCATGAACCACAGCACCTGGCTGTAGGAATTTAAAGGTGTAAGCCCCTTACAACATATACCAAACCTATGTTTGTCCTATCTTAAGTTACAGCTTTTCCCCCCATTTTTATATAAGACTATTTCTTGCCAAAATATGCTTACAATTTTTTTTTCACAAGTTTGTATAATTTTTTACAGGTTTGTACAAGTTGCCTAGCTAGGCTTGAACTCCTGGCCTCAAAGGATCCTCCTACCGCAACCTCCCAAGACACTGGGATTACAGACATGAGCCACCGTGCCCAGCCTCTTGTTGTAGTTTCTTGAATTTTAAAGCTTTCTTCTTTTCTAATAGAAGCAATTAAAAATACAGATTTCCCTTTCAGCAATGCTTTAGCTGCATCCTACAAATGATATGTTGCATTTTCATTTAGTTAGATATTTTCTAATTTTCCTTGTGATTCCTTCTTTGAACCACAATAATTTAGAAGTATGTTATTTTCAGCTCCCTATATTTGGGGATTTCCAAGATTTCTGTTACTGCTTTCTAATAAATGTCACTGTGGTTAGAGAATATACTCCATATGATTTTGGTGCTTTTAAATTGATTGAGACTTATTGAATAGCCCAGTATGAGGTCCTGGTGAATGTCTATGTGCGCATTCTTGAAAGAAATGTATATTCTGCAATTTTGAGTGGAGTGTTCTATAAATGCTAATTGGATCTTATTTGTTAATGGTGTTGTACAGTTCTTTTTTTTTTGAAACGAAGTTTTTCTCTGTTGCCCAGGCTGGAGTACAGTGGCGCAATCTCAGCTCACTGCAACCTTCACCTCCCAGGTTCAAGTGATTCTCCTGCCTCAGCCTCCTGAGTAGCTGGGATTATAGGCACGTACCACCAGGCCCGGCTCATTTTTTTGTATTCTTATTTTTATTTATTTTTTGAAACAGAGTCTCATTCTGTTGCCCAGGCTGGAGTGCAGTGGCACAGTCTTGGCTCACTGCAACCTCTGCCTCACAGGTTCAAGCAATTCTCCTGCCTCAGCCTCCCAAGTAGCTGGGACTACAGGCACGAGCACCACACCTGGCTAATTTTTGTATGAGGAGGTTTCAACATGTTGGTCAGGCTGGTCTCAAACTCCTGACCTCAGGTGATATGCCCACCTTGGCCTCCCAAAGTGGTGGAATGAATTACAGGCGTAAGCCACCACACCCAGCCTAATTTTTTTGTATTTTTAGTAGAGACAGGGTTTCACCATGTTGGCTAGGCTGGTCTCGAACTCCTGACCTCAAGTGATCCACTCGCCTCAGCCTCCCAAAGTGCTGGGATGACAGGCCTGAGCCACCGCATCCAGCTGGTGTTGTTCAGTTCTTATATATTCTTGATGGTTTTTATTTAGTAGTCTATCAATTATTGAAAAAGGGTTGTTGATGTCCCCAACTATAATTGTGAATTTGTCTATTTCTCCTTTCAGTTCTATCAGTTACTGTTTCATATATTTTAGAGTTCTGTTATTAGGCACCTGTACTTATAATTGCTATATCTTTCAGCTGTGCTGACTCATCGTTATGGAACGTCCTCCTTTCTCCAGTAGTATTGTCCTTTTCATTATTTAAAGGGATAGTGTCTCGCTCTGTTACCCAGGCTGGAGTGCAGTGGCACTGTCATAGCTCATTATAACCTCAAATTCCTCAGCTCAAATGATCCTCTCACCTCAACCTCCCAAGTAGCTACGACTAGAGGTACATACAACCATGCTTACCTCACTTTTTCATTTTTTGCAGAGATGGGCTCTCACTATGTTACCCAGGCTGCTCTGGAACTTCTGGTCTCAAGCGATCTTCCCACCTCAGCCTTCCAAAGTGGGATGTAGGCATGAGCCACAGTGCTCAGTCACTTGTCTTAAAGTCTACTTGCCCAATATTAACATAACCACTCCAGTTCTGTTACTATTTGGATAGTGTATCTTCTTCCATTCTTATTCTTTTACTTTCAACCCATTTTGTCTTTACATTTAAAGTAGTCTCTTTGGCTGGGCATGGTGGTGCATGCCTGTAATCCCAGCACTGGGAGACCAAAGCAGGGGGCCTGCTTGTGCCCAGGAGCTTCAGACTAGTCTAGGCAACATAGCAAGACCCTGTTTCTAAAAAAAAAAAGAAGGCCGGGTGAGGTGGCTCAAGCCTGTAATCCCAGCACTTTAGGAGGCCGAGACGGGCGGATCACGAGGTCAGGAGATCGAGACCATCCTGGTTAACCTGGTGAAACCCCGTCTCTACTTAAAAAAAAAAAAAAAAAAAAAACTAGCCAGGTGAGGTGGTGGGCGCCTGTAGACCCAGCTACTTGGGAGGCTGAGGCAGGAGAATGGCATGAACCCGGGAGGCGGAGCTTGCAGTGAGCTGAGATCCGGCCACTGCACTCCAGCCTGGGCCACAGAGCGAGACTCCGTCTCAAAAAAAAAAAAAAAAAAATTAATTAGCAAACTGTAGTGACGTGTGCCTGTAATCCCAATTACTCGGGAAGCTGAGGCAGGAGGATCACTTGAACCCAGGAGTTCCAGGCTGCAGCGACTTATAATCACGCCACTGCACTCCAGCCAGGGTGACAGGCCAAGATCGTGTCTCAAAAATAAAAGTGTGTCTCTTGTAGACAACAAAGATTTTGATGTTACTTCTGTATCCAGCCAATTTCTGCCTTTTGATTTTAGTATCAGTTCACTCACATTTAATGTAATTATTAAATACGGGTAAATTTAGGTCTCCAATTTGCTATTTGTTTTCTATTTGTCTCATTTTTATTCCTCTATTTCTCCTTCTACCTTCTCTTGTATTAAGTATATTTTTCGCTTGCCATTTTAATCCCTCAATTGACTTTCTAAGCACAATTTCTTTGTATTATTCTTTTTTTTTTTTTTTTTTGAGAAGGAGTCTTGCTCTGGTGCCCAGGCTGGAGTGCAGTGGCATGATCTTGGTTCACTGCAATCTCTGCCTCCCAGTTCAAGTGATTCTCCAGCCTCAGCCTCCCAAGTAGCTGGGATTACAGGTGTGTACCACCACACCCGACTAATTTTTGTATTTTTAGTAGAGACAGGGTTTCACCAGGTTAGCCAGTCTGGTCTCGAACTCCTGACCCCATGACCCTCTTTGCATTATTAGTTTAGTAATTACTCTAGGGCAGTATTTCTCAAAGTGTGGTCCTCAAACCATCTGCATCAATATCACATAATACCTTATTAGAAGTGTAAATTCTTTTTGTTTGTTTTGGTTAATTTTTATGCTTTTTTGAGGTAGGCTCTTGTTCTGACACCCAGGCTGTAGTGAAGTGACACAATCATAGCTCACTATAACTTTGAACTCCTGGGCTCAAGTGATCCCCCTACCTTAGCCTCCGGAACAGCTAGGACTATAAGTGTGAGCTACCACATCCAGTTCATTTTTATTTTTTTATAGAGACAGGGTCTTGCTATGTTGCCCAGATTGGTCTTGAGCTCCTGGCCTCAAGCAACCCTCCTGCTCTGGTCTTCCAAAGTACTGGGATTACAGATATGAACCATAGTACCTGGCCTAGAAATGTAAATTTGTGAGTCTGACCCCAAGCCTACTGGATCAGAAGCTCTGGGAAGGGTTGCGTGTGGTGGCTCATGCCTGTAATCTCAGCACTTTGGGAGGCCAAGGTGAGAGGATCGCCTGACTCCAGGAGCTCAAAACCAGCCTGAGCAACATGGTGAGACCCTGTCTCTTAAAAATACAAAAAACAAACAAAAAAACACCTCTGGGAGTAGGTACCAGTAATATGTGTTTTAACAAGCTGTCCAGGTCAATGTGATGCACGCTCAAGTTGTAAGCCAGTGCCTCTAGGGATTACATTTTTAAAATTATAACAATCTAGTTCAAATTAGTACTTATTCCCAGTAAAATATAAGAACCTTGTTCTAGCACAGCTCCATCCCCTCCTACTTCTTTTTTTTTTTTTTTTTTTTTTGAGACGGAGTCTCGCTCTGTCGCCGGGGCTGGAGTGCAGTGGCTGGATCTCAGCTCACTGCAAGCTCCGCCTCCCGGGTTTACGCCATTCTCCTGCCTCAGCCTCCCAAGTAGCTGGGACTACAGGCGCCAGCCACCTCGCCCGGCTAGTTTTTTGTATTTTTTAGTAGAGACGGGGGTTTCACCGTGTTAGCCAGGATGGTCTCAATCTCCTGACCTCGTGATCCGCCCGTCTCGGCCTCCCAAAGTGCTGGGATTACAGGCTTGAGCCACTGCGCCCGGCCCCCTCCTACTTCTTTATGTTCCTGTTATCACATATATTCCATCTATGTTATAAACTTAATGATAGCCTTATAAATTCTGCTTCATGTATCTCCATCTTTTAAAGAAATTAAGAACATATTGTATACAATTTTAAACATAATTTTCTCATTTCCTTCAGTGCATTTAAGTTTAAAAAACTCTCAGAGGAGATGTCCATTTCTAATTCTGCAGATTTAAAAAATTTATACATTTTGCTTTTTTTTTTTTTTTTTCTGAGACGGAGTTTCACTCTCGTTGCCAAGGTTGGAGTGCAGTGGCACGACCTCAGCTCACTGCAACCTCTGCCTCCTGGGTTCAAGTGATTCTCCTGCCTCAGCCTCCCAAGTAGCTGGGATTATAGGCATGTGCCACCACACCTGGCTAATTTTGTATTTTTAGTAGAGACGGGGTTTCTCCATGTTGGTCAGGCTGGTCTTGAGCTCCTGACCTCAGGTGCATCCGCCCACCTCGGCCTCCCAAAGTGCTGGGACTACAGGCGTGAGCCACCACACCTGGCCTACATTTTTCTCTTTATTCTATCTAGGATTAATTTTGATACATGATGCGCAAAACATTTGTGGCAAAGACCCAAGGAAGGCATATTAATAGCAGGAAGTGAAAAACTACTGGTGGAGACAGAAATACCGTTTATGTCTAAGTCTCATATCTACCTAAAGCTGCAACAATGTGCTAAACGTGGTTTAGAAGCGAAAAGGAGACGGTGGGTAGAATGAAGCATCTGCCAGTGTCTCCACTCCACACAGTAAATACAAAGCGACTCAATATGAACCACTTTGGATTTCTCTGGACTCACCTACCTTAACATTATAGCAGCGGATGGTATGGTCACTGGAGCCGGTGTAAAGGGCAGCGTTCTTCCCGGATGTCTGAGTGACCAGGAGGCAGTTTACTTTCGAGGTATGGCCCTCAAAGACACCAACACATTTCCGACTCTAAAGTTTAAGCACAGACCAGATTATTACTTATGAGATATAGAAGGATTAGATAATATATTTCCTCAAAAAAAAAAAAAAAGATGCTAAAACATTCAGTTTACTGCTGTATCCTCAGTGTCTAAAACAGCACCTGGTACACAAAAGATGTTCAGTAAATGTATGTTCACCAAATGCCAGCAAACAGTCATAGGCAATGAGGTATCTGAAAGTATATGTTAGTTGAGCCATACCAAAAAATATTTACGGCAATTCACTGTAAGATAGCCAGAATTTTAATTAATGTTTAGGGCAAAGCTTTCTGACATGGACCAAGGACCTAGCAAATCCAAACTGTAGCTAATTACCCACAAAAGATGTGCATTTGATAAGCAGCTTGTGAGAATGCACCATGGTATTCAAAAACATATCAGGTGCTATCACAGGTCTAGTGGTTCTGGTGGTGTTTCTCTTTTTTTCTTTTTCTTTTTTTTTGAGATGGAGTCTCGCTCTGTCACCCAGGCTGGAGTGCAGTGGCGCGATCTCGGCTGACTGCAAGCTCTGCCTCTTAGAATCATGCCATTCTCCTGCCTCAGCCTCCCGAGTAGCTGGGACTATAGGCACCCGCCACCACGCCTGGCTAGTTTTTTGTATTTTTAGTAGAGACGGGGTTTCACCGTGTTAGCCAGGATGGTCTCGATCTCCTGACCTCGTGATCCACCCGTCTCAGCCTCCCAAAGTGCTGGGATTACAGGCGTGAGCCACTGTACCCGGCCTCTGGTATTGTTTCTTACGAGTACATTCCAAATGTTATCTCAGTGCACATACTGAGATCTATTTAGAATGTACATGTATACATACACATACATATTTTGATACCCTGTTCCCCTAGATCTTACACCTATACATCCTGGTAGCATTGCTTCCTTTTTTCAGTCATTCGTGTTAATCCTCATATCATTAAGCTAAAGGAATCTACATACCTGTTGCCTGTAGCAAACACATTTTCGTGGTCTGTCATCTAACTTTTAAATTTTCACTGACTCTAGCAATTTTAAATATTTTCATGGTGTTCATTCAGACAACATCATGTTCCTCAAATTTCTTAAGCTGTCATTGTTCATAATTAGTTTATGAACAGATTCAAATTCAAAACTCAAAAGTTAATTCTTTTGAGAGTAACAAGCATCAGATAATACTAAGTGTGAGGCAGTGTAAAAGTGTTGCTCTCCTTAATAACTCGAACTCTACTTGTAATCAATCACTTGTCAGGGAAAATACCTCCTCCAATACTTCCCCATATTCACTTCATCCCTCCTCTATTATGTAGCTGCTATGCAAGTGACCCCATTACCAACTCCAGTGTTGGGACCTGAACAGTCCAAGACCACTGGTGTAATCCCAACCCTCTTTTGCCACAGGCAAAGGTGATCGTTCAGGAAATAAAACACAGGACCCTTTTGTGCTGGTGGGAGGGAAAAAGAGACCCTAGCGGCTCCTGACATTTACCTTGTGAGCAGGAGGGGAACTAGCTTTCAGAAAGAGGTGATACCAGAGAAGGCAGAGTAGAGAGACAAAAAGAAATTAAGTCCCCAATGACCTTGCGGAGCTACTGGATCAAATGCATCTAAAGTCAATCTAAGGCCCACCCCTTCCTCCAGACAGCCAACAAATTCCCTTTATTGTTTAAAAGAGTACAAACTGGATTTTCCAAAACCTGCAACCAAAAACATACTACATGTTCTATCAACTTACCACCAGATTATAAACCCGGACAGTTTTATCTGCTGAACAGGTATATAGTAAGTTCCCAAATATCTGAATTGCATTGACAGCAGCTTGGTGCCCCTCAAAGGTTCCTTCTGTGGGCTCATCATCATCTCCTGGCTCTGAAGATATTTCTGGAAAACAAGAGGAGGTTTCAGAGACATGTCTGTGAGAGTCTGAAAAGACCCTCAAAAATCAGAACTATTATACAATACAGCAGTCCCTAGATTAAACCAAAAGTAGATCCCCTTAAAGCTTAGTTCCTCTATCAGACTATTCCAATTCTGATTACACATCTTCACTATGAAGACTGCACAATAAGCAAAGGCCTTTCACTTAGGAAAAAGATAGGTAATTATATAGTGAGCTTTTGGGCTGGGTGTGGTGGCTCACACCTGTAATCTCAACACTTTGGGAGGCTGAGGTGGGCGAATCACCTGAGGCCAGGAGTTTGAGACTAGCCTGGCCAAGATGGTGAAACCCCGTCTCTACTAAAAATACAAAAATTAGCTGGGCATGGTGGCCTGTGCCTGTAGTCCCAGTTACTTGGGGAGGCTGAGGCAGGAGAATCACTTGAACCCAGGGGCAGAGGTTGCAGTTAGCCGAGATCACACCACTGGATTCCAGCCTGGGCGACAGAGTGAGACTCTGTCTCAAAAATAAATAAATAAATAAATAAATAAATAAATAAATAAATAAATAAATAAATAAAAGCTTTGAGTGATACTTGGAAGGTACCCAACCTCTCCCACACTTCCAAACAGTTATTTCTTTGAGTAAGGTAGTATTCCTTAAGCAGTTCCTTCTGAAAGCAAATATCCTTAAAGCCAATGAAACCTTAATACTAATTAGTTGAATAGATAAGGGAGCTGGATAAGACAGATTAGAAGGGCCAGGCATGATGGCTTACACCTGTAATCCCAGCACTGTGGGAGGCCAAGGCGTGAGGATCACTTGAGGCCAGGAGTTGGAGACCAGCCTGGTCTCTACTAAAGATACAAAAAAAAATTTGCCAGGCATGATGGCGTGCACCTGTGGTCCCAGTTATTTGGGAGGCTGAGGCAGGAGAATTGCTTGAACCTGGGAGGTGGAAGTTGCAGTGAGCAGAGATGTCACTGCACTCCAGCCTAGGTGACAAAGCAAGACTCCGTTACAATCAATCAATCAATCAATCAATCAATAAGACAGATGAGAATAAGAATCTGAAAGACCAGGCTTTGAGGTTTTAAGAATAGCAGAACTGTTGATCAAGGCAATCCTCTTGGTGATAAACCCCTCCCCATTCTCTTATTCTATAAATATATTTAAGTAGGTTTAAATTCTGGCTTTAATATTTACAAGGCTTTTAATTCTGTGGTTAATTTAAATAAAACTGAACAGCAAATACCTGAAGAATTCTTTGATCCTTTTATGGAAGAGATCACAGTCTGAGTTTCTGCCACACTACAAAATAATAGCAAAAGTGTTCTCAGCATCTGTGTGAACAGGGCGGGTAGCAAAAGTAAAAATTTCCTGACTCAAAGGATTTTTCTAAACAATGGGCAAAGTAGTAACGATATAAGAAATTCGTTTTTGGCCGGGCGCGGTGGCTCAAGCCTGTAATCCCAGCACTTTGGGAGGCCGAGATGGGTGGATCACGAGGTCAGGAGATCGAGACCATCCTGGCTAACACGGTGAAACCTCGTCTCTACTAAAAATACAAAAACCTAGCCGGGCGAGGTGGCGGGCGCCTGTAGTCCCAGCTACTCCGGAGGCTGAGGCAGGAGAATGGCATAAACCCGGGAGGCGGAGCTTGCAGTGAGCTGAGATCCGGCCACTGCACTCCAGCCCGGGCGACAGAGCAAGACTCCGTCTCAAAAAAAAAAAAAAAAAAAAAAATTAGTTTTTCCATCTGAAATTTCTAAAGGAAGGGAAATAAAAGCAGAGTGAATATTTATAACACAGTCAAAAGAGAAAGCAGAAAATCTCTACTGCTGAGCTTTAATTTTTCCATGTCCACAATCCCTGCTGCATTCACGTAAATTTTGATTTTTAAATAAATTCTGATTCATAATTTAAAATTCTATTAAAAAAAAATAAAGTTGGTGAAAGTTCTTCTGACTGGACCAATACAATACTCTTACCTTACAGGGATGCCGTCTTTATAGCGAGTGCCAATTTCACTGGTCGAGCTAACTTCATCACACCCAGAACGAGAAGTTTCTAGCAGGTTTTGCTCTGTAGAGTTCCAAATATCCTTTTTAGATGGGCTGTCTGGTTTCTCTTCTCCTGATTCTGAAGAATCAATGGCTACTACTTCTAACTGAGGATTAGGAATTTCTAGGACTTCCAGAGACGAGTCACTATCTGGCTCATCTCTGACACTCCCTTGCTCCCGACCAGTCCTGCTGTCTTCCCAAGTGGAGGTTGTTACTTTCCCCCCTTTAATTAACTTTCCAGCTTTTACTTTCCTTACGGGTTTAACAGTCAAAACATCCTGTTCAGTGTCACTATTCTCAGGAACATGGGCAGCCCGTAGACTTTTCTTCTTCCGAAGTTTCTTCTTTTTCTTGCTTCCCCTAGTCTCAGCTGATGTCAAAGTGGATTCTGCCTGTTGTTCAGGCTGGTCAGCTGGAGAGTGGGGTTCCTTTTCCAAAGGGGTTTCTGAAGCAAAAGACAATCTTAGAAAAGAATTGGTACAGGCTTCAGACCCACTATTGCCTCTGGTTGGCTCTTCCCCTTATTTATTTATGCTAAAAAGACCAGCTGATTGGGAAGAGGGAGAGTTCTGTTTCTGGTATTTCTTTGCTCCACAGAAAACTTCAGTTCTTGGCTAGGCTCATGGAAACTTTCTGTTGACTCTGATAAGGACAATCTAGCAGTGATGACTGGATAAACTGGACAACTGTCACTGATCTCTCCTGAATTGAGAGGAAAAAAATTATTGCATCCTTTTTTGTGTTTGCTGCAATTTATCACTGACTGAAACTCTACCAAATATTTCAGTAAGATGTTCACAAAACCATGACTGTTTCAGCTGGTATCTCACCCCTCAGTTTCCCATCACCTACATACACTCCTATGACAGCACTTACTACCCTCTGCCTTGTGTGAATGTCACAGACACTGTGTGTCTTATTCCCTACAAAAGCTCCTTGTGGGGAGGGACTGTTTCTATTAATCTTTTTTCTTGTTTTAAATGTCCACACATTTAACATTGTGTTTTATTCTTAGCAGACACTTAAATGTCTACTTAGCTGAAGTTCTTTTACTTTTATTTCTTTGAAGTTTTCATTATCCACACCCATCCAATTTAGCTACACTTTAGTAGTTAAAATATTTGCTGACTTAGAAATGTCAATTTCCTTTGACACTTCATGTCTAGGAATTAAAAGTGATGAAATAATCACAGATGTACTCAAAGACATATACAATGCAGTGTTATACAGAATATGAAAAAAGTTAGAAAACTATTCAAAAAAGATTCACCACATAAATTATTGTATATCCAAATTATGCAACTATTCAAATATTATGCAACTTGTAATATAAAATATTTTAGATAAATTATTTTTATGATAGAAAAATCATGATATATTAAATGGAAAGTCAGGTTATATATGATTGCTCCTTTGTATAAGTTCTACATGTAAACACAAAAACATGATTTAAGAAAGATTGAAATAATATGTAATATGAAAAATAGTACCAAAATATTTCATGTAATCCATAAATATATACACCTACTATGTACCCACAAAAATTTAAAATAATTTTTAAAAATATGCTACGGGCTGGGCACGGTGGCTTACGTCTGTAATCCAAGCATTTTGGGAGGCTGAGGAACAGGGCAGATCACTCAAGGTCAGGAGTTCAAGACCAGCTTGGCCAACATGGTGAAACTCTGTCTCTATTAAAAATACATAAATTAGCTGGGCATGGTGGTGGGCGCCTGTAATCCCAGCTATTCGGGAGCCTGAGACAGCACAATCACTTGAACCTGGGAGGCGGACGTTGCAGTGAGCCAAGAGGATGCCACTGAACACCAGCCTGGACAACAAAAAGTGAAACTCTGTCTTAAAAAAAAAAAAACTGCATATATATATAAATATATATATATATGTTAAGCCAGGCACAGTGGCTCACACCTATAATCTAAGCACTTTGGGAGTCCAAGGCGGGTGGATCACTTGAGCCCAGGAGATCAAGACCAGCCTGGGTAACATGGTGAATCTCTACAAAAAAAAAAAAAAAATACAAAAATGAGCCGGGCATGGTGGCAGGCGTCTGTAGTCCTAGCTACTCCGGAGGCTGAGGTGGGAGGTTCATCTGAGCCCAGGAGGTCAAGCCTGTGGTGAGCTGCGATTGTGCCACCGCACTCCAGCCTGAGTGACAGAGTGAGACTCTGTCTCAATAAACAAATAAGCTATACATTTGATACTAACATCTAGATTAATATTGCAACACAGTACTGGTAGTAAAATCTAGAGTAATTTTTTAGACTTTCTGCTTTTCCTCAGGAAACCACACAATGCGTTTGTTGGACTTAACTTTCAAATACAGCACCACTGTGGTAATGCAAACTTCTACCAGGATTTTACACAGCTTAGACATATTCTCAGATGATAACCAGGTAAGTGTTATTTTTTGAAAAGAGTGAAAACCCTGGCTATTTCTCAACACAAAGTTCTTAGTAGATGATTCCAAACCCCATCATGGCCACCTGCCTCTCAAGCTTATATTAATCCTGGTTTGTATTTGAGATTATATAGACAGTTAAGTGCAAAGAAATTCAGAGGATAGACCTTATTTAGAAAATTGGTTGAATTAACTTCAACCCCATTTATTTCACACAAAACAAATTTTATACTTATCCTAATAAATGGAACCTTGTGGGGTGTTAATACAAAGTCAGCTCTAACCCTAGATAATAGGAAATGATAGAAAATGACTGATATTTAAATTACATTCTCTAAAATATTTTAAAAGAATCCTCCTGTATATATGAAGAGAATTTCAGTGAAAAATTAGTTGTATTTGCTCATTTTAGTTTTAATGAGCAAGTATGGCTTATATCACTCATATAAAAATGCCCCAGTCCCACTACTGGGATGCCCTTAACCCAGAGAAAAGCTTACATACTATTAGCTTCCAGTAGTTCGTTGGACACATTGCAGGCAGAGCTTGGTGGCACAGCATTCACATTCTCATCTTGTTCAGGAGACATGGGCTCTTGTTTAATCTGAACTGATGAGTCTGGAGCAGGGACACTGCCATGGGTTTGGAAAGTAGGAGATGTGGTTATTTGAAGAGAGGCTCCGGTGGGTGATGGAGACACATGGGAAGATGGAGGCTCCAGAAAAAGTGGGAAAAAGGGAGTAGGCAGCAGTGCCGCATCAATGGATGTTTGAGATCTACTGTTCGTTCGTTCTCGTGTGATGCTACAGGGAACCTGGTCTGGGTGCTCAGAAGGTTCATATGTTTCTAGAATGGGAAACAGACATACATAGAAATGCAAAAATGTTATCTGAAAAGTCATTTGTTTCTGAGCTAATTTGTATATTTAAATATTAGAAAAGAATTTTAGGCCGGGCGCGGTGGCTTAAGCCTGTAATCCCAGCACTTTGGGAGGCCGAGACGGGCGGATCACGAGGTCAGGAGATCGAGACCATCCTGGCTAACACGGTGAAACCCCGTCTCTACTAAAAAATACAAAAAACTAGCCGGGCGAGGTGGTGGGCGCCTGTAGTCCCAGCTACTCGGGAGGCTGAGACAGGAGAATGGCGTGAACCTGGGAGGCGGAGCTTGCAGTGAGCTGAGATCCGGCCACTGCACTCCAGCCCGGGCGACAGAGCGAGACTCCGTCTCAAAAAAAAAAAAAAAAAAAAAAAAAAAAGAATTTTAAGTTAGTAAGTATATTAGCATAGTCTGTCATAATTCTCCGAAATATAGAGAATATAATCTCTACAACCACCAAGGATACAGACAGAATACGCATCAACATTTTTTTTAGATAGGGTCTCGCTTTGTCACCCAGGCTGCAGTGCATGGACTCAAGCAATCCTGTGCCTCAGCCTCCCAAGCAGTTGGGATTATAGGCACATGCCACTATGCCCAGTTATTATTGTTATTATTTTTTTGAGGCAGAGTCTCACTCTGTCGCCCAGGCTGGAGTGCAGTGGCGCAATCTCGGCTCACTGCAACCTCCGCCTCCCGAGTTCGAGCGATTCGCCTGCCTCAGCGTCCTGAGTAGCTGGGATTACAGGCGCCCGCCACCATGCCCAGCTAATTTTTGTATTTTTAGTAGAGATGGGGTTTCACCATGTTGGTCAGGCTGGAATTATTAATTATTAATAATTATTAATCACTTTTGTATTTATTTGTAGAGACAGGGTTTCACCATGTTGCCTGGGCTCAAGGAATCCACCTGCCTCAGACTCCCAAAGTGCTGGGATTACAGCCATCAGCCATTGTGCCTGGCTACATTCCAATTTTTCAAATTTTAAATGACTTATCCAAAGTTATATAGGTTACTAATGGAAGAGCGAAGATTTGAATCCAGGCCTCTTGATTCCTAATGAAAACTCTTTCTAAAACATATTGTCTGTTGCTAAACATTTTTGGGATGCACCATCTACAGACCTTACTATAGAAGGATGAAACTGGCCAGGCGTGGTGGCTCAGGCCTGTAATCCTAACCATTTGGGAGGTCAAGTTAGGAGGACTGCTTGAGCCCAGGAGTTTGGGACTATCCTGGGAAACACTGGGAGATCCCATCTCTATAAAAACATTTTTTAAATTTTTGTAACTTTTTATAATTTTATATAACTTTTTATAATTTTTATAACCTTTAAATTTTTACGATTTTAAATTATAGCTTTATAAAATTAAGTTAAAAATTTTAATAACCAGTCATGGTGACACACATCTGTAGTCCCAGCTACTGGGGGGAGTGAGGTGGGATGATCGCTTGAGCCCAGGAGGTTGAGGCTGCAATGAGCCGTGATCATGCCACTGCGCTCCAGCCTGAGTGACAGAGCAAGGCCCTGTCTCAAAAAAACAAAAAAGGATGAAACCAAGGAGACAGGAGACAAATAACATGACCTTTTCATGACTATTTTTCATTCCCCTCAAAGAGAACAAAAAGGCCTGGTGCAGTAGCTCACGCCTGTAATCCAGCACTTTGGGAGGCTGAGGCAGGCGAATCACCTGAGGTCAGGAATTCGAGACCAGTCTGGCCAACACGGTGAAACCCTGTCTCTACTAAAAATACAAAAATTAGCTGGCGGTGGGGTGGGCACCTGTAATTCCAGCTAATCAACTGCTGAGGCACGAGAATCACCTGAACCCGGGATGCAGAGGTTGCAGTGAGCAGAGATTGCACCACCGCACTCCAGCCTGGGGGATAGAGCAAGACTCTGTCTAAAAAAACGAACAAACAAACAAAAAAAAAACAGAACAAAAAAGTAACAAGCTATCCATCAGATGCCCTCTGAATACCTTGTAATCCCTGTAGAATCTGTATTCTATGGGTCCTCAGTGCACTCATCTCCATAGTTATCTAAAAATAAAGTATTTTATTAAGCATTTTGAAATCCAACTTGTAGGGTCCTCTAGGTCTCCCCACTTTTCTTCCATGTCCTTGACCAAAAATCAGTGTTTTGACTGCTGTGACCCAGCCAGCTGCAGGTTTCCCCAGCAGGCCTGAACCCCGCCCTGGGGCCTTGACGATTCCCAGGCACTGATAAAAGTATCTAGGTTGTTGCCCAAAACACTGAAAGAAATTGGCCCTGGCCCGGAGCCGAATTCCTTAAACCCTCGTATAAACTCCACATCCCGCCCGCTGGCTGTGGATACACCTAGGGAGAACACCCCTTTCTTGCTGTCCCTTGTCGGGACTGCTGCAGCCTACTCTGTAAGTAAGCTCTCCTAATAAATGCTTTGGACTCATCACCCTGGCATTTCGTGCTTCTTTCTTTGGAATCCTAGCTGTCCCCCATTAGGCACAGTCTGGGCACTTCCCTTGTGGAAACTCCCCTGCCACTGCTTTTGGGGTGACTCCAGCCATGGGTTTGGCAGGACAAAACATGATTTCAGAGATGATCCATTTTTATTAAATCCTCCACATGCTGTTACCTGCTGCTTGAGCATAAGTAGCCTCTGAACTTCCACATAAGCTGTCTGAAGGGCTGCACGGGCTTGCAGAAGATTGTTATCCATGCACTGCAATGACTTACTAAGTTCTTCCTCCCTTAAAGAAATATTCAGCAGCTGGTCAACCTGAGAACGTTCTGCCAAAAGAAACCACAAGGTTCAGGTTAATACTAGAGATTTCCATCTCATCACACAGCTCCTCACAAGATTGAACTATTCCCACTATTTAGGATAAGACTTTATGTATTCCTCAATAGGTCACTGGAAATTCACAAAACATTTAGTCAACCACAATGATATCAAAGCTAGGAACCAAAAGTGACACCTGCTAAGATGGAGGAGTCTCATAAGCTCCAGGGTCCACCACATCATTCTGTCTCATCTGATCACCACCTTCCACCACTGCCTTTCCAGGTGAAATCTGTCCCATGCAAACCATCTATTTCTAGGTCTCATTTCCCATTATTCCTTTACCTACCACTGTCTTCACAAAGGACTTCTGCTTAGATTGGACTCTGGACCTAGACTGCTTGCACTCTC